>NW_027361761.1:25430000-26030000 GCF_039654945.1 Dendrobates tinctorius | reverse complement strand
TATCTCCGTGTATATACTGCTGTATCTAAAGTACATGTCCGTGTAAGTTGTTTGCGCTATGATGCTGCTACTCTAATATATATATATATATATATCTAAGGTTTTAATTTTGCTAGGGAAAGTGAGTTACCCCAGGTTGGCCACTAGATGGGGAAGAATGCTAATGGGGAGTATTACCTCAGATTGGCCACTAGATGGGTGCATTGTAGTCAGGGAACAATGTTTGTGGTGTAGATAGTTAAAATAGGAGGGGTAGGGTGGGTTAAGACAGAGAGAATTTCCTGACAGGAGACAGCCGGGGAAAGGGCGCCCATTAGCTCAGGAGGGCTGGCTAGCCCTGGGTATCATCGTGCCACGTAATGTTTGGCAAGCACAGAACCCAGCATATATTTGTGACCAGGATCATCACAGGAAGGAGTTACAACAGCAGTGCTGGCAGTGCAGTTAAAGTGGGTCTGCAGTTGCTGGTGAAGACTAGGCAGTACAGGCACAACACTCAACATGTGGCAGTTTATCTCATAGGCTGACGCCTTCAAAGCGGGGGCAAAATGGATGAGGGAACACCCAACTGAAGTATGGCTGGGCACTGAAGATGTTGTCGGACCGTTCGGTATGGTCCGCCCCGTAAGCGGGCTTAGTAATAGAGAGAGAAGGAAAGGGACAGAAGAGGATTTGCAATTGACATTTTAAAAAAAAGATCTCGGACAGGTTGAAATGAAGCCAAATTGAGTGGCATCATTTCTATTTTTGGGAACAGGATGGTCATGTGAACTTCTATTTCCATTGTTTTTTTTACAAGCCAGGGCATTACATTGCAGGAAGAGGTGCGATGGATACTCAATTTCCAACCTCCTAACTGACTACTGCCAGGTACAATCGGGACACATTTGTGGCACCCCTGAGGGTCCAGTCCCAAAAGAGTACTGCACCTCAGCCAGAGATGTACCCCGCTATCGGGTAAGGAGGGGGCACTACCTGGTACCCACATACTAGCACCCAACACCACACCAATTCAGGCCAGGGGGAACTAAGAAGAGGGTGTGGGTGGAGGAAGTAAATAAGGGTAGGACAGCTGGAGAGAAAGCTGACAGTTAGTATTGGAGAGTTGTCATGGTAACTGGAGTCAGTTGGAGCAAGTGAGGAGAGAGGAGTGACATACGAGGCAGAGAGGGGTTCCAGAGTGAAGGAGAAGATGTCCTGGGGGTCAGGGAAATGAAGAATCCACTCGTGGTGCCCGAATCCACACCGACCGTAGTCGGGTGGAGGGACCAGGTCTCAGTAGGGACCGGCCCCAGACTAGTGGAGAGACTGTAGGACTCAGCTAGCGAACCGAAGGCTGTAGTATCTGTATGTGTGACAGCCAAGTCCACACTGTTGTGAGTTCATTTTCCCCTTCACCATTGAGGTCTGATGAACTCCCTCTTCTGGTGAAGGAAGGTAGTGAGGCTGATTACCAAACAGCTGAGCAGAATGATGATGACTGGGTGACTGGAATTGCTGACTGGATATAAGGCAGCCGACGCCCTTCTGCCTTGCGGGTGATTTCTCTGAGGGATTCTAGGAGACCAGTCTGATTCCTGCTCCCCAAAAGCTAAGTTTTCTGCTCTGGTTTTTGCATTTGTGTTTTGGTTTTGTTTTTGCCTTGTTTCTCTGGATTTCTGCCTTCCCCTGCTGGGTGAGCTGAATTCCTTTTTGCTCTGTCTTCAGAAAATACCTGAGTACTGATATAGTCTTTTTGAAGCCTAGCGTCTTCAGGGCCTTTTTCCCTATCAGTCTGTTGGCTCTTGTTTTTGAGAGGGTTTTGGCGGATTGCAGACAGCAGCTTTTCTATTCGGTCCTATTTAGTTAACTTGGGCCCCATCATTTGCTCAGCCTAGCTTTCTATCTGTGTGTTTTTTCATCTTGCTTCACCGTCATTATATGTTGGGGGCTGCCTATTGCTTTGGGGTCTGCTCTGGGGCAGTTTAGATTTCCCTTTCTGTCTTTAGGCTATGTAGTTCTCCGGCTTTGATCGAGGGGTCTAGGGCACCGTAGGAACCCCCCACGGCTACTGCTAGTTGTTGTTGTTAGGTTTAGGGGTCTGCAATCTGATAGCTGCCAACTTCTCTGGTTTTCTGGACTTAGCTAGTATTTCTGTTTTTGCCTCCTACGGTGACTCATTCATAACACCACACACACAATCAATAAAAAGGCAGCCACATAGACTCAAGAGGACCAGGAGATCGTCGCCTGACAGGACCTGAGGCTGCTGGCTTGGGACACTGTGTGTGAGGTGCACTGCAGAAGGGCATGAGCCAGTGCAGAGAGACGACCTGGGAAGGTAAACAAGAAGAGAGTCCTGGAAAAGTGCACCCAAACTACCTGAGAGCTGGCAGGACCACTGACCCGGAGATCACAACACCTGGTGGTAATTGTAACTTAAAGACTGTGAGTAAAGTGTGAAGACTGCACCCTGTCGTGTCCTCAGATTTATTTACCGTGTCACCTGCCCTGCACTACAACAGTTACCATCATCTTATTAATCCTACAACTGCCTTGGGACCCGCTCTACCCAAGGAGAGCTGTAACATCTCTGCTGCGCCACCAACTGCCCCAGTGGACCTGAATCGCAGTGTCGGCCATCTATTGCCGAACACCTCGGGTGGCGTCTCAACGTAATCCCCTATAAACTTTCCCCCTTACATTTTATTGCACGTCCAGGGCCACGGACCGGGTCACTGCTGCCATGACATCCCCTGTAGAACTGACTGGTCCAGTGCCGAGTTCCCCTGTGGTGCGCTGCACATGTGATACAGATGGCAACAAACTGGAAATTGTAAAAGACCAGCTATGGGCAAATGAACAATGAAGTCACTGGGCAAGATCTTCAAATCGAGGAATATTTCAAGGGCGACAAACAAAAGGCTTGTACATAGTTTATTCTTTTCTGTGGTACTATATGGATGTGAAACCTGGACAGTAAAGAATCTGTCACGGTCCTGTCAATGCCGGCGTGCAGCCACCGCTGAACAGGGACTCACCCACACTGCAGGGGGCCCGGGGTCAGATACGGCCGGGAAGCTCAGGCAAACAGGACCTGGAGACGCTGAAGTTAGCAAGCAGTGAAGGACCTACGGTCATGTGACAGCAAGGGGCAGGGCTTAGCGTCCTGCTACCAGAGATCGGCAGGACACAGCTACAGGAATGCTCTGGTCAGACAAATGGGTGTCATACACAGAGATAGCAGTACAGTACCAAGGATGAGACAGAACGGATAGTCGGGGCCAGGCAGCAGTCAAAGCCAAACAGACATAGAAGGTACCAAGCAGAATCCAACAAGCAGTACCCAGAGAGCAGACTGAGTTGAAACCAAAGTATCAGGCAAACAAGAACACAGCACAAACACACTCAGGGGTCAACACACTCTGCCAAGGGCGAAAGTATAACTGATGGGGATTGGAGATTCCTGAGGCTATAAAAAGCTTTCTCAGAACCAAGGAGAGGCCACAATCATAAGCCCCAGGTGTGCAGGTAAGAGCCTGCACTGAGATCATAACATTTAACCCCAGAAGAGCAGGTCCACCAGCACTGGTTCCAGAAATTAACCCGAAGCGTGCGGGTCCAACCCGCACTTGGATCATGACAGTACCCCCCTCTCAACGGGGGGCCTCTGGACCCCCTGGCTTGCCTGGGTACCAAGCATAGAAAGCCCGAACCAGGCCATCCGCATACATCAACCGGGCCGGCACCCAGGACCTGTCCTCCGGCCCATACCAATGAAACAGGTACTGTACTGACCGCCGTACCAACCTGGAATCTATGATATGATCAATCTCATATTCCACATATCCCTCAACCAAAACCGGAGGAGCAGCGGACTCGGACTCTCCCCGGACTGCTTCAAAAGGTTTCAGTTGAGATCTATGGAAGACGTTAGGGATCTTGAAAGAGGGTGGAAGGCACAGCCTGTACGCCACTGGAATGATTTTTTCAACAATCTTGTATGGGCCAATGAATTTGGGGCCCAACTTGGCTGAAGGAATCTTCAACTTAATGTTTTGCGTGGAGAGCCAAACTTTCCGTTCAACCTGAAAAGTGGGACCAGGTGTTCGTTTCCTGTCTGCGAAAAACTTATACCTGCCTTGAGACCTAGATATATTCCACTGGACTTCCGCCAATGTATTTTTTAATCGCTGAACAGAGCCTTCAGCCATGGGACACCCCGAATCCAGATGAGAAAACTCACCAAAATGAGGACTGAACCAATAGTTGATCAAGAAAGGAGACATACCCGTGGATTGACTCACCCGACTCTTGAAGGCAAATTCAGCCAACGGTAGTACATCACGCCAATCATTCTGTCTTGCAGAAGTCAGACATCTGAGGATCTGTTCCAGAGACAGATTAGTGCGTTCCGTCTGACCATTGCTCTCAGGATGATATGCAGACGAAAAGGACAGAGACATCCCTAATTTTTTGCAGAAAGCATGCCAAAACTTAGCCACAAATTGCACACCACGATCAGACACCACATTCAGGGGTACCCCATGCAACCGGACCACATGCTGCACAAACAATCTGGATAAAGTCTCAGCTGAAGGTAGTGCGGACAGGGGTACAAAATGAGCCTGCTTTCAAAATCTGACCACGACTACCCATACCACCATATTACCCCTCAATGAAGGAAAATTGGTAACAAAATCTATGGACAGGTGGGTCCATGGTCTTTCGGGAACTGCCAAGGGCATCAGCTCCCCTGCCGGCTGGCTATGAGAGCTTTTAGAATGAGCGCAGACCCCACAACCAGAAATTAATTTTTTTATGTCAGAACCAAGGGTAGGCAACCAAAAGATCCTAGCCACCGCCAGACTCGTGGCTGATATACCAGGGTGAGCACTCAGCTTTGATTCATGGAACTCCTGCAAGAGTTTAAGGCGAAGTTGCTCTGGGGCAAACAACTTGCCCCCTGGCTTGGCCGCAGGAGCCAGCAACTGGGCCCCCTCAATCTCCTGTTCCAATTCAGACGAGATCCCTGCTAACACAACCCCGGGGTGAAGAATGGAGGATGGTGGCTCAGGGGAAGACACGGGATGAAAACTGTGAGATAAGGCGTCAGCCTTGACATTCTTTGACCCTGGACGAAATGTAATAGTAAACTGCAAACGGGAAAAAAAAGCGACCAACGGGCCTGTCTGGGTGTTAGTCTTTTAGCAGACTCAATGTATGACAAATTTTTGTGATCGGTGATCACAGTAATCGGGTGACTGGCCCCCTCCAAAAAGTGCCTCCATTCTTCAAATGCCAATTTGACTGCAAGAAGCTCTCTATTGCCTACATTGTAATTTCTTTCAGCAGCAGAGAACTTCCTGGAAAAGAAAGCACATGGCCTGAGATTGGTTAGAGTGGCAGGCCCTTGGGACAACACTGCCCCCACCCCCACCTTGGAGGTGTCCACTTCCACAACAAATTATCAGGATCCTGTCAGCGCCGGCGGACTGCCGTGGCTGAGCAGGGTCACTCACCCAGACTACAGGAGGGCCCGGGGTCCGAAACTGCAGGGAAAGCTCTGAGAACAGGACCTGCGAAACTAAAAGGTAGTAAAGAGTACAAGGACCTACGATCATGTGGCCACGGGGGCGTGGCTTAGCGTCATGCTGCAGTAGATGACTGTAGGATTCTATTACAGGAATCCTGGAGTAAAGATAAGGGGAACTCAGGTCAGGCAAGCGGGGGGGTCATACACAGAGAGGGCAGCATGGTACCAGAGGAGCAAGCAGAGAATAGTCAGAACGTAAGCAATGAGTCATACACAGAGATAGCAACGCAGTACAAAAGGAACAGGTAGAACTCGTAACAGGAACAGAACCGGGTCAAAACCAAACAAGCATAAAGTATCACAGTCACAAAGCACACCAGGGTCACAAACACTCGGCCAAGGATCTGAGTATAAGCGATGAGGAATGAGTCCACAATGAGGCTATAAAAAGCCTCCCAGAATCTCAGAGCGAGGCCGTCCAGATTAACCTCTGAACTACCTAATCCCATGAACAAAGCAGATCATGACACAAATGGTTTGGATGGATCTGGCTGTACTAACACAGGAGCAGACATAAAGCATTTTTTCAGAGTCACAAAGCCCTCTTTTGCGAGCGAGGACCAATTTCTCACATCCGCACCTTTGCATGTTAGATCTGTGAGTGGTTTGACCACCTGCGAAAACCCCCGAATAAGTTTGCGGTAATAATTGGCGAACCCCAAGAAGCGCTGAAGACCCTTAAGATCTCGGGGTTGCACCCAATCCGCAATGGCCTGCACCTTCTTGGGGTCCATGCGAAAACCCTCACAGGACACAATTAATCCCAAAAAAGACAATTCCTGAACAAAAAACACATTTCTCCAATTTGGCAAACAGATGATTTTCCCTCAGTCTTTGGAGAACTGTTCGTACACGTTTCAGATGAGAATGACTGTCGGAGTAGTATATCAAAATATCATCTAAGTAGATAACAACAAAACGACCAATGAAATCTGAGAATACTACGTTGATGAAATTCTGAAATATGGCGGGGGCATGGTAAGACCAAACGGCTTGACTACATTTTTAAACCGTCCCTCGGATGTGAGGAACGTCGTTTTCCATTCATCCCCCTCCCGGACACTTATCAAATTATATATGCCCCCCGAAGATCCAGTTTAGAGAACCATTTTGCCCCTGATAGTTGGTTACACAAATCAGGAATCAACGGAAGGGGGTACGTATTCCGTACAGTAATCTTATTAAGCTCATGAAAATCGAGACAGGGACATAAACCGCCATCTTTTTTCTTTACAAAAAGAAAACCTGCCGCCGCAGGTGAGTCTGAGGGACGCATGTGTCCCTTGCAAAGACTCTCAGCAATGTAATCCTTCATAGCTAAGCGCTCAGGGCCAGTTAAATTAAGCAGACGGGCTTTAGGCAATTTAGCCCCAGGGACTAGCTCGATAGCGCAGTCAAAGGGTCTATGTGGCTGCAACGTCTCGGCCTCGCTTTCAGAGAATACATCTTCGAAGTCTTTCAGGTACTCCGGAATATCTTCCAGCTCGACAGATGACACAGACACAGATTTAACAGGTTCAACCAGCAGTGCAGGTTTATCACACAACTTAGAATCATTAAACCCCCATTGAACAATCTCCCCCGTTTTCCAGTTAATAAGTGGGTTATGGCGTTGTAACCAGGGCATGCCCAACACCAACCCTGCTGGTAGATTGTCCAGAACCAAACAACTTAAGTTTTCCACATGAGTAGCACCCACTATGAGCGAAAATTAATCAGACATAAAGAGAATTCCCTCTTTAGTGAGGGGGAGGAGTCAATAGCCACCACCTTGATCGGAACCTTGAGCCTAGCTGTTCCTATCTTGCAGCGTGTGACCAATTGGGAGTCAATAAGATTGATGGATGATCCGCAGTCCACGAAGGCTGTTGTAATAATTATAGGGGATAACTCAAGAGACTCTGTGCGTGGAACAAGATGACTACAGGACACAGCTTTATAAGTGATAAAGTCTATATTAACACACGGTGATACAACGGATGCAGAAAGAAACTCAAGTCCATAACACTTGGAGAAAATATAAGAAGCAGCTTAGCAGTCTATAGGAACTTCAGAGGAAGATGCAATCAAGCAAAAAGTCTATGAAGCACAGTTATTTCTTCAGGACACTTGGCATGAATAAATCCTTGTCTTAGTCCAGACACAGATAGCTAAGCTTAAAAGGCAGTTCAAATCTTATCTTAGCTTGACCAGGAAAATAGTCTCAGGCTCTTGCAGAGCAGGAACAGCTTACATGTCCAGCAAATGCAGATGGAAGTGAAACACGAGCAGCAGAGGAAGAAGAGTTCTGGAAACTGGAGTATGCAGCAGGAACTCAGAGCAGAGCAGCAGGATCACCACACAGGTTCACAGGAGACGGTATAAAGCCAGGGAGCAATCAGAGGTCAGGAGCTGGATGCAAGGCAGAATACTCAAGCACAGACTGAAGGCTGGGGTGGAGTTTTATAGCAGGAGGACACAATGCACATGAGACCAAGGACACCATCTTGGAAAAGGGCAGTAATGCAAAAAGGTAAAAATGTTCAGAGTCCTGACATTACTCCCTCCTTAGAAGCGGCCTCAGGACGATCCTGGACCTGGTTTCTCAGGGAATCTCCGATGAAAATGAGAAATCTTCTGTTGGGCATTGATGTTTTCCACAGGTTCCCAAGAGTCTTCCTCAGGGGAATTATCCCTGCCATCTTATCAGATATTGGAGCCAATTCCTGCGAATCCTGGAATCAATAATTTCCTCCACCACAAATTGTTCTTGGTCATCAATCACCACAGGCTGCGGAGGTGGCACAACACGTCCCTGGAAGGTATTAGGAGATACAGGCTTTAGTAAAGATACATGAAAAACTGGGTGTACCTTCATAGTCCTAGGCAGCTTCAGCCGGCAGGCCACAGAGCTCACAATACCGTTGATCTTGAAAGGGCCAATGAATTTCTGTCCAAGTTTCTGTGAAGGAACGTTTAACTTCAGATTCTTAGTTGCTAACCACACGGAATCTCCTACCTTGAACATGGGTGCAGGTTTACGGAATCTATCAGCCGATTTCTTATAACGTTCTTGAGCTGTGGTCAGGGATTCCTTCAGAACTTCCAGATTTTGCCTCAACGCAGTCAGTCTTTCCTCCACTGCCGGAACCGGAGAATTAATTGGCGACCTAGGTAAGATACACGGATGATAACCCAGATTGGCAAAGAAAGGTGTAAATTTAGTGGAGGCGCTCTGAGAATTGTTATATGAAAATTCGGCTAATGGCAGCAACTCCAACCAGTCATCCTGGAGATGGCTGACATAGCATCTTAGATATTGTTCCAGCGTCTGGTTGGTCCGTTCAGTCTGACCATTAGTCTGGGGATGGTAAGCGGAAGAGAGACAGACCTTAATATTGAGTGCAGAGCAAAACCCCTTCCAGAATCTTGAAGTGAACTGTACTCCCCGGTCAGAGATGATCTCATCCGGGACCCCATGTAACTGAAAGACATTCTGTATAACCAAGTTCACTGTATCTTTAGCTGAGGGTAGGCCGGTGCACGGAACAAAATGGGCAGCTTTGGTCAGGCGATCAACTACCACCATGATTGTATTCTTGCCCCCCGATGTGAGCAGCTCCACGATAAAGTCCATTGATATAGACCCCCAAGGGCGAGATGGAACAGGTAATGGTTGTAGAAGACCCGTAGGTGCCACATGAGGAGTCTTGTAACGAGCACATACCTCGCAAGAGAGCACATAGTCCTTGGTATCCTTCAGGCATGTTGGCCACCAGAAGAATTGGCTCAGGAACTCTTGTGTCTTCTGTACCCCCCTGTGACCAGCCAACTTGGAGTCATGTACCAACTTGAGGATCTGCAGACGGACGACCTCAGGAACGTAGATACGTCGATCTCTGAACCACATGCCACCCTTAAAGACAAGATTAAAATCCACTGGTGGGTTGGCCAGAAATACATCACCGTCATAAGCCTCCCTGCACTCCTTCCACAAGTCCTGGTCGTGGATAACTCCGATGAAATTGGCATCCGATAGAATGGTCTTGGGCGGGGCTCCAGGTACGGAATCCGCAGCATGGATTCGGGATAAAGCATCAGCCTTCCCATTACGAGAACCTGGACGGTACGAGATAACAAAGTTAAATTGGTTTAAAAATAAGTTCCAACGAGCCTGACGAGGAGAAAGACATCTAGCGGATCTAAGGAACTCTAAATTGCGATGGTCAGTTAGCACTATGATCTGTTGTGCAGCTCCTTGCAGATGATGTCTCCATTCTTTGAAAGCCGCAATAATGGCCAGCAATTCCTTGTCTCCCACGTCGTAATTCTTCTCTGCTGAGGTTAGTCTACGGGAAAAGAAAGCACAAGGATGTAGCAGACCCTTCTCTCCAGTCCTTTGGGAGAGAATCGCCCCCAAAGCATTATCGGAAGTGTCCACCTCCACAATGAAAGAAAGTGTTGGATCTGGGTGTATCAACAGTGGTGCTGAGGTGAAACAGATCTTAAACCAATCGAGAGCTTCTTGAGCCTGTGATGACCACTTAAAGGGCTTTTCCTTCTTTGTCAAGGAAGTAGTGGGACGGACAATATCAGAAAAATTTCGAATAAAGCGTCTGTAGAAATTTGCAGAACCAATAAAACGTTGGACCTCCTTAACGTTCTTGGGTACCGGCCAGTCAAGGATAGCCTGAATCTTACCGGATTCCATGTTCAGCCCCTGGGGAGAGATGATATACCCTAAGAACTGTATCTCAGAACGATGGAACTCGCATTTCTCCGGCTTAATATACAGATGGTTCTTTCAGACGTCTTAAAACAGTCTTGACATGTATTTCATGTTCCTGTAGAGAGTCAGAAAAGATTAGTATATCGTCCAAATAGATCACCACAAACTGGTCCAACAAATCTCTGAAAATGTCGTTAGCAAGGTGTTGAAACGTTGCAGGGGCGTTACAAAGGCCGAAGGGCATCACAAGATATTCAAAGTGTCCATACCTGTATCTGTATACTGTCTTCCACTCATCCCCTGGACGAATACGCACCAAATTATAAGCCCCACGAAGATCTAGTTTAGAGAACACTTTAGCATGGCGGACTCTTTCCAGTAATTCGGGAATCAGAGGCAGAGGGTAACGATTTCGTATGGTTACCTTATTAAGTTCCCGATAGTCAACACAGGGTCTCAGGGTCCCATCCTTCTTCTTTACAAAAAATATAGGTGCCCCTGCTGGTGAGGAAGAAGGACGTATGAAGCCTTTGGCCAGATTTTCATCAATATACTCCTTTAAGGCTTGAAGCTCAGGTGCCGCCAAAGGGTATACGTTACCAAAAGGAATAGCTGCCCCAGGAAGCAGCTCAATGGGACAGTCATAATGCCTGTGTGGAGGAAGCTGATCTGCATTCTTCTTGTCACAGATGTCAGAGAACTCTTTATATGCTGAAGGTAAAGTAAATACCTGTACATGTGGTTCTATGGCTATGGACTCAGGGACAGCTTCTGTTAATGCTGCGTTGCTCCTTGTTGGAAAGATGATCTCCTTGGTTTCCCAGTTGATACTTGGGTTCTGAGAACGCAACCAAGGAATGCCTAAAATCACAGGAAAATGAGGAGAAGAAATTAGCAAGAAAGAAAGTTGCTCCTGATGACTAGGCTCCAACAAAATTTCAAGGGGTACGGTCTCCTGATCCACAGGCCCAGAGATTAGAGGTGACCCATCCACTGTTTCCATGGTAAGTGGAGAGGCTCTTTGCTGAATTTTAATACCATGTTCCTTGGCAAATGCGATATCCATGAAATTGCCACCTGCACCAGAGTCAATCATAGCTGCACTGGAAATCCACTCTCCTGAACACAGGATCTTAATAGGGAGAGAACAGTGAGAGTTCTTCTCCTTCAGCTCCTTGGGGGGTGAAGTCATAGAAAGTGAATGAAATACAGCGCTTAGAGGCAGGCTACATTCAGAGATGTCAGATTCATCATCACAGTTGTCATATTCTCCTACTGCTGCTAGCACCTTATTAGGCCGCTTGGGACGCTTGGGACAGTTGATTAAAAAGTGGTCAGACTGATCGCAGTAGAAACAGACTCTCACGAAGGCGATGCTCCCGGCGCTCATTACTCTCGTGCCTCTGAACGGAATCAATTTGCATGGGCACCTCCTCCCCCTCCCGAGAGGTTTTACCTGCAGGCTCTTTGGAAGGAAGGGAAAAGTTAGAAATACGGTTATATGTAGCAAATTTCTCCTGCCTACGCTCAGTAAGGCGAATGTCTATGCGCACACAATGCTGTATAAATGTCTCTAGCTCTTGTGGTGACTCAGAGCGAGCTAGTTCATCCTTTACAACACTAGACAGACCCCTCTTAAAAATAGGCAATTGTGCATAACTGTCCCAATTGGTATCTACCGCTAATCTCCTGAATTCAGTGGCATACTCAATAACAGAACTTTTAGCCTGACCTAAAGACAACAAAGCAGATTCGGCGGTTGCACGGCGATTAGGGTCATCAAACATTAATGCCATAGCGGCCAAGAAATCATAAAGTTATTTAACCGTGGGTCACAAAACTCAATCATTGGATTCGCCCAGGCGAGCGCTCGTGAGGTCAGTAGCATTATTACACACAATACCTTGGATCGATCAGTAGGAAAACGGTCGGCATGCACATCAAAATATAGCATACATTGATTCACAAAGCCACGAAATTTGTCGCGATCACCATTAAATCTGAATGGGGGCAACTTGGGTGGGCTAGCTGGTGGCGGTTGCCCAGCGGGTAAAGTTACTTGTGCAGCTATTTGCGTGCTTATGTCCTGAAAAGCCCGTCCATACTGGGACTCTATGCCAGCAAGTTTGTTTTCCTGGGCTGCCATGCGGTTGCTTAAGTCCTGCAAAGTCTGTCCAAACACTTGTTGTTCAAAGCTTCCAAACTTCTTTTGTAGACCTTCCACATCTTTCTGCAGTGATCTAATTATGGAAAACACCTGCTCTAGTCTGCTTTCTGCAGTCATTGTTCCAGCAGTCTCCTTTTTATATGGCTTGAGTATCCTGTAATAATTATAGGGGATAACTCAGGAGACTCTGTGCGTGGCACAAGATGACTACAGGACACAGCTTTATAAGTGATAAAGTCCATATTAACACACGGTGATACAACAGATGCAGAAAGAAACTCAAGTCCATAACACTTGGAGAAAATATAAGAAGCAGCTTAGCAGTCTATAGGAACTTCAGAGGAAGATGCAATCAAGCAAAAAGTCTATGAAGCACAGTTATTTCTTCAGGATACTTGGCATGAATAAATCCTTGTCTTAGTCCAGACACAGATAGCTAAGCTTAAAAGGCAGTTCAAATCTTATCTTAGCTTGACCAGGAAAATAGTCTCAGGCTCTTGCAGAGCAGGAACAGCTTACATGTCCAGCAAATGCAGATGGAAGTGAAACACGAGCAGCAGAGGAAGAAGAGTTCTGGAAACTGGAGTATGCAGCAGGAACTCAGAGCAGAGCAGCAGGATCACCACACAGGTTCACAGGAGACGGTATATAGCCAGGGAGCAATCAGAGGTCAGGAGCTGGATGCAAGGCAGAATACTCAAGCACAGACTGAAGGCTGGGGTGGAGTTTTATAGCAGGAGGACACAATGCACATGAGACCAAGGACACCATCTTGGAAAAGGGCAGTAATGCAAAAAGGTAAAAATGTTCAGAGTCCTGACAGCTGTAGAGGAAAAAGAACAAATGGTGACTAACAGTTCCACATGAAGCACAACCTTAGAAAACGAGGAAAAGGGTACCTGAGGGTCTGAGTAGTCTCTCCACTGACTACCCAGACCTAGTCATTTCCCGCCGACCGAGTCGAGGATGGGCAATCAGGACACTCTCTTTTCCAATGTCCCGTTTTACTGCAGTAGAAGCATAACTGCTTTTCCCTCCAGCGTTTTCTCTCCTTATCCTTCAGGGAGAGAGCGTCTACGTCCATGAGATCAGAGACAGTCTCTTTTCCACTGGGGAACAATGGAGTCTCCACCTGCATCACCCCCTGGCCCGTAACCTGTGGTCCATCTGGACGGCCTGGGTCATGGTGTCCTCGAGAGAGTTAGGTGGGGGATGTAGCACCAAGGCATCCTGCAGCTGCTCGGACAAGCGTCTGCGAAAGAGTCCTCGAAGTGCGTCGTTGTCCCAAGAGACCTGTGCGTCCCAGCGGCGGAATTCAGTACAAAACCACTCAGCCGAGTGTTTCCCCTGACACACTCATCACCATGTCCTCTGCCAATCGTACTCGGTCCGGCTCATCATATATGTGCCCGAGGGCCTCAAAAAATGCATTCACCGACACTCTCTCAGGGGCAGTGGAAGGAAGGGAAAAAGCCCAAGCTTGTGGGGACCCTCTTAATAAGGACATAATTACCCCTACCTTCTGGCTTTCGTCCCCAGAGGAATGTGGTCTCAAACTAAAAAAAAGTTTGCAACCCTCCATGAAGATCCTGAACTCCTTTTTGTTTCCAGAAAAGAAGTCAGGCAGCTTAACAGGTGGTTCCGGGGACACAAGAACAACATCACTCGCCCCAGCCCCCAGAGACCCAGCAGGAATGCTCTGGTCAGACAAACAGGGGTCATACACAGAGATAGCAGTACAGTACCAGGGATGAGACAGAACGGATAGTCGGGGCCAGGCAGCGGTCAAAGCCAAACAGACATAGAAAATACCAAGCAGAATCCAACAAGCAGTACCCAGAGAACAGACCGAGTCGAAACCAAAGTATCAGGTAAACAAGAACACAGCACAAACACACTCAGGGGTCAACACACTCTGCCAAGGGCGAATGTATAAAAAAGGGGAGACAGAAGCGCACAATAGGGTCTTATCCAGTGATATAAACGTTTCACAGATATGGATCCACTCACCTGGTTCAGTTGTGTGAAACACAACAACCATAAGCACAAATGGGTAGGATCCGATGAACTGCAGCAATCAGCCGGTCACTAGAAATGCATATATAAGAAGGAAAGAAATCCTGCTTTCAGGATCGCGCTGTTCCAGTCCAAAGTTCACAAGGAGTTAATCCAAGGACCAAGCAGTGATTATAACTTCCTTTTTATTCCATAAACTCTACGCGTTTCGTGTATACACTGTACACTTCCTCAGGAGCAAAAGTTACACTGGCATCACTGTGACGGGAGTATTCTCCAGAGCAAGGAGGGACAACAGGCCTGGGAATAATCCAACAGATTTATTGACCAAAAAACAGGAACAACACGAAGGTAATTTGCAGAGTCCCAAAATAAGTCCACAGGAAACTGATTCGGGGGCACCTCCCGACAATCCTTGTGCCAGATCACAAAACCATAGTCCTTTAAGAGTCCCAGAAATCCACCACGATCACACAGAGGCCGAAGCTTCCTCAGACAGCCTCATCCTTCTCTTTTAGCATCCAACTCACATCTGATCTTAAAGCAAGAATGTATTGTCAGGGCTCCTGGGATCAGTCCATCTGAAGGGGGGTAGGGGTCACACCTACTATTCAATGGTTTGGTCCATCAGAAGATTCTAGAAATGTAAGGGCTCCACTGAGTCTACAGGATGTGTATTGTAGGTTATCTTCTGCTTAGGAAAACAATAGCCAAAGTTCCACTAGCTGTTGACACAAGCCTAAATTAGATTATGGTCCAGGTACATCACAAGACATTGCAAAGTATTGGGGGAAGGAGACATGGTTAATTTACAGCAAATGAATCAGAGGAAAGTTAAATGACCTATTATACAAAATACAGGACAGGGCAAGACTACAAATCATGACAATCCCTTCCCCTCCTAATTTGTGTACGTACTAGGGACCTCTACAGGTCACTGGTTAAGTACACACAGGCATGGCGTAACTTACATGTGGCTTCATGCAGCCACGAATTGGCATCGTAGCTTTCCCACATCATTGCCCAGGAGAACAGCTGCAGGCAGACCACCCATCACCCCAACCAAACATCGCCTGACCCCAAAACCAAAGTTCAGATCCACAGTGGCTGTGGGAATAGTCCTCCATTGTCCACCAGCCAGTTCAATGACAATTCCAGGTCCTCTATGGATTGCCTCAGGCCGAACCACTCGGGGATCAGCCAGCGTGAGGAAAGCTCCTGAGTCACAAAATCCAACAAGTCTTTGTCCATCCAGCACGACCTCCTGCAAGTGCTTACCTCGATGAGCTGAAGTCGTCATAGCTGCGGGTCGCACACCATAAACTCCTAGTGGTGCAACATGGGTGGGTGAGGCACTAGGCCAGTCCTCACTTAGTGGTGACACGTCTTCCTCCATGGCACTTGGCTGTACATAATTAATAATATGATTGGGTACAGGATCAATCCTCATTTGAACAGCTGGGCAGGAGGCTTGCAGATGCCCAGGCTGCCCACATCGATAGCATCTGTGCTGTGTCTCACTCCATCCAATGCGTCCTCTTGGGCGAGGAGTAAGGGAACCTGCCGGTCGGCTCCCACCTGAAGGTGCTGTAGGGGTTTGAGGACGATTCCTCCATGAGCTGGCTGGACATGAGGCCTGCAGATGCCCCGGATGCCCACAACCATAACACCTGCGCTCTGCTACTTCCTCTCCTCGTCGTATTCCAGAAAACGCAGTGGAAGCAACAGGAGGCACATTAACACAGGTATCAACACGAGGTGGTGGCTCAGAGGAACGGGGAACAATGGGGACAGAAGAACTGGGGGCCACCGGTGTTGTGGAGCTGGTAGGCCTCTCTCCATCCTCCAACAGAACTCTCCACCGAGGCTTGATGGTGAGAGCCTCATCAGCGAGAGATGCAGCTTCTTCCACTGTAGCAGGTTTCCTCTCACGCACCCATTCCCTGATCTCAGCGGGGCACTGGGCAAAAAATTGTTCTTTTAGGATAACCTGGAGACAGGTGTTCCAGGTTAAGGCCTCCTCTGCCTCCAGCCAGCGATTACATATTTGTTTGAGTCTGTGGGCATACATCTTGAAAGACACTTCCTCATTACAGGCTAAAGTACGAAACTGGGTCCTGTAAGTGTCTGGGGTCACAGCATAATGTTCTAGAACAGTCCGTTTAATCTCTGCATACTCACAGTTCCACCGAGGGTCCATAGCTCTATAGGCTGCGGCAGCTCCACCCTCTAAGAGCCCCACAAGATGTCGGACGCGCTCCCTTTCCGGGACTTCCATTAATCGACACTGATGCTCAAAGTCCAGGAAGAAGCCCTCAATGTCACCGGAAGCCTCATTAAACGGCTTGAAGTCTTTGCGGGACACTCTGGGGAGTTCCCTCATGGGGGATGCTGTGGGTACAGTCTGTCTGGAGCTTCTCGCTGCCTCCAAAGCGATCTCCCTCTCCAGCATTGCCCTCTCCTCCATCCTGCGCTGCCTCTCCTTGGCTGTGCGCATGACCTCCCTCTTATCTTCTATGGTAGCCTCTTCTCCCAGTAAGGCCATCTCCTCCTCGTACCACACAACCCACTGACTTTTTTGGGTATTTACCTCCGACTGCCGCCTTTCCTCTCTTTGCTGTGAGGATCCTTCCTCAGCATCATCTTGCAGGCGAACTGCTTCCAAAGCTTCAATCAGCTGCTCCTTGGAGAGTCCCTTGCAGCTGACTCCCAGTTCACGGGCCTTTGTTTGTAGGTTCTTTGCAGTCCAGTTCTTGTACTCTGATGCTCTGGTTCCAGAAGTTGATGGGCCGTTGTCCTCCATTTCTTCTGCTCCGATCCCACCGCTGCCACCAGTTTGTGACGGGAGTATTCTCCAGAGCAAGGAGGGACAACAGGCCTGGGAATAATCCAACAGATTTATTGACCAAAAAACAGGAACAACACGAAGGTAATTTGCAGAGTCCCAAAATAAGTCCACAGGAAACTGATTCGGGGGCACCTCCCGACAATCCTTGTGCCAGATCACAAAACCATAGTCCTTTAAGAGTCCCAGAAATCCACCACGATCACACAGAGGCCGAAGCTTCCTCAGACAGCCTCATCCTTCTCTTTTAGCATCCAACTCACATCTGATCTTAAAGCAAGAATGTATTGTCAGGGCTCCTGGGATCAGTCCATCTGAAGGGGGGTAGGGGTCACACCTACTATTCAATGGTTTGGTCCATCAGAAGATTCTAGAAATGTAAGGGCTCCACTGAGTCTACAGGATGTGTATTGTAGGTTATCTTCTGCTTAGGAAAACAATAGCCAAAGTTCCACTAGCTGTTGACACAAGCCTAAATTAGATTATGGTCCAGGTACATCACAAGACATTGCAAAGTATTGGGGGAAGGAGACATGGTTAATTTACAGCAAATGAATCAGAGGAAAGTTAAATGACCTATTATACAAAATACAGGACAGGGCAAGACTACAAATCATGACAATCTTAATCCAAGGACCAAGCAGTGATTATAACTTCCTTTTTATTCCATAAACTCTACGCGTTTCGTGTATACACTGTACACTTCCTCAGGAGCAAAAGTTACACTGGCATCACATTCCATTCTCCTTATATACTAGCTTCCCCAGGAAGTGAGGTAGATGCTCATTGCACTCAAAAAATTCACACATAACTATCAACATAATATAAAATCACAAAAATCACTAAAATTCATCTATAAAAAACACACTTCTATAGAAACACACAAATGTAAAACTTCACACTAGAAAAAATGTAAAACATTATAATAAAATTATGATTATACTCAATAAAAATCTAAATTTCTTGGTACATCATATCAATTAGCAGAACACCATTCACAAATCTCTTATATAACCGCACTTATATTTTCCTTTCAGTATTAACCCTTCATTCAACATATTATACTTTTACTTTCCTTATATTTCAGGCAGATGATCATATACTAATTAATGTATGTACTCCTATGCGGATTAGATCCTGCACAGCAGACCCATGCTCTGCACTCAAGAAACTCTTCTGTTCTCTCAGCCAAAGGCTCCACATCTCCAGAGCTGTCAGTACCTTTTCAAGGCACCAGCCAACTATTCCAATCATAGTAAAATACCGCCGATTGTATCTCTTTATATGTTAGCGATATGATCATTCCCTTGCTGTAATGTTATAGCATGGACATCACACAATTATCAGATGCCAATACTACTCCAATCCTTAGCAGACAAATATGCAGAGCACCAAAATTATTTAAAGATGTCAGATATTTCATTTAAACCGTATGGTTGCAGAGTCTGCAACCTATGAATCCAGTAAATTTCCTTTCTTCTCAGAATGACACTCTTGTTCACAGTGTTTTCTGAAACATAATCAATTGGGGCCACTTTAATACATGGTTTCTTCCCATGTCTTATAGTGCAATGTTTTGATACTCCATGGAACATAAAACCTTCAATTATATTGTGCCTGTGCGAATTCATGCGGTTATGCAGTTCTTGTGTGGTTTTACCCACATACTGCAAACCACATTCACATTCTATCAGATATATCACAAAACTACTTTTACAATTCAGGGAAAACTTTATATCAAACACCTTATTATTCTGAATTGATCTGAATGTGGTCATATTATGCATAATCATGCCACAACACAGACACCGAGCGGTATTACATTTAAAGACTCCTGGTTTTTTGCATTGTTCATCCCTAATTTTTTCTTTTTTCAGGCGACTGGAAGCCAGTATATTTCTAAGAGTAGAGGATCTTTTAAAGGTTAGTCCTGGTTTATTCGGTAGCATACTCCCCAACACTGGATCATTAAGAAGAACAGACCAATGATCCTGTAAAATGTTCCTAATTTTTTGATTTTGTTTAGTAAAATTAGTTCAAAAGTTTAAGGAGAAACTATCATTCTCTTTTTCTTTCTTCCTAGGATTTACTAGGTCCATCTGTTCCAAACCCGCGCACTCATTATATGCTTTTTCTAGCAGTTTTTTTGGGTAGTTTTTCTCAATAAACCTATTTTTCAATTCCTTGGCTTGTGATACAAAATCTGACTCTAAACTACAATTTTTCTTAATCCTTTTATACTGGTTCTTCGGGACATTGATTAACCATTTATAATAATGGCCACTATTAAAATCTAACAGACTATTTGCATCACACTTCTTAAAAAAAGTTTTAGTAAAAATCTTCCCTTCTGAATGGAAAATGGTCAGATCCAAATAATCTATACTCTCCATATTATATACCCATGAAAAGGTGAGACCCCAATCATTCCTCTGAATGCTCTCCAGAAATTGTTCTATGTTATTACATTTATTATCAAAGACTATCATTAGATCATCTATGTACCGTTTAAAAAATATAATATGCTCTGAAAAAATGGAATTTTCTATATAAATGAATTCAAAAATGGCCATAAATAGGTTAGCGAAAGTTGGCGCTACTTTCGAACCCATTGCGGTTCCGACTTGTTGGTGATATAGTTTTCCCTGAAAGTCAAAAAAATTATTGTGCAGTATAAACTTCATGCTATCCATTAAAAAGGCTTTCTGATTCAATTATAAACAGGCATCTTCTTTCACATATCTCCCAAAACAATACAATCCTAGATCATGTCTAATATTTGAATAGAGGGATGCAACATCTATAGTCAGAAACATGTATGAGTCTTTCCACACTATATCCTTCATCAAATGAATCAGCTGGGCAGAATCCCTAAGAAAACTTTTCACAGACATCACATGGAAATACATAATATTATCTACATACGCTGCCAATCCTGACGTGAGAGAACCTATGCCAGAAATGATGGGCCTCCCTGGGGGGTGGTTTTGATCCTTATGAATCTTAGGAAGATGATAGAAAAAAGCCCTAGGGGGATTTTTCATAGTGAGAAAATTATATTCATTTTTATTTAAAATCCCCTCCTTTTTTCCAGTTGCAATTAATTTATTATATTCAGTTACCGCACTCTTATAAATATCCATTGTAACCACTTTATATGTATTCTCATCATTTAATATTCTGTATGCCTCTTTCAAATATTCCTTCCTATCTTGGATTACAACTCCCCCCCTTATCAGCTGGTCTAATAACCACCTCTGTGTTCTCTTTCAGACTTTTAACAGCCTCCCTTTCTGCTTTAGTCAAATTTCTTTCATTTTTATAATCTGCAGGATTTATATTCTCAAAATCCTTCAGTACTAAATCAGAAAATGTTTTTAAATGGTGTCTCTGGTTCTGTATCGGGTAAAAATTAGATTTATTCCTCAATGTAGTGTGTAATATTCCATTTTCAGTCTGCTGTAATGAAACTTCCTCATCTAAAGACACTTTTTTACTATCCTGTATCAGGACGTGTCTTTTTACCGTTAATTTTCTGATAAAAGTTTGCAAATCAATAAAAAGATCCAGTTCCTGTGAATTCGTGACAGGACAAAAGGATAATCCTTTTTGCAACGCAGAAATTTCTGCTGTATTTAATATGATAGATGATAAATTAAAAATATTATTTATTATTTTGTTTTCTGGTGTCGGTATCTTTATTCTGTTTTGTTGCGTTTGCCCCCCTCTGCAGCCTCTGTAACACTTTTTCTTTTTCTTGGCTGGTTTGAAAAAAAGTGCGTTATTACATTCTGCTGGTTTTTTCCTTTCACTAAAAAAGACGGTACAACATCTTGAAAGGATTGTTTGTTCTTTTGTTCACTAATGTTAAATTTTGGAAGAAAAGGGACCAAACTGCTCTGATTTTTAGAGTTATCAATAATACACATTTTGTTCAACTCTTGTAAGTTTTCACATACAATGGACTCCTTCTCTGCAACTGCAATATCTGTCGCTCCCACAATTAAATTATCATCCAACCCCACTTGGGGGAGAATATAAATATTTTGTCTATGATCATCAATTTTATCCATGAGATTGCTCTTCATGTTATCATCTGAAAAATTAATCATATCCTCATAGGAGTCATAGGAGGTGGCAAGCTTTTATTTCCATCTTTCCTATTTACCTGTTTTTTATCCTGATTTTCCCACTTCTCTTTATTGCATCTATTTGTTCTATTATTTTCTTAATCTGCATCTGTGAGTCTATAACTTCCCCAGTAACATTAGTATTATTGGTGATATTTATATCAACTATTTTTACTAGTTCACCCAAATCATTATTTCTTGAATTATCCGTTACATCCATTTTGTCATTGTCACTATTGTCACTAATGATCCGCGGTTCGCTTATTTCAGATGTCATATCATTAATATTTTCATTTCCATTTTTATTTTCATTTCTATTCTTATTAGTGTAATTTTCAGTAATCACTGTTTCACATAAACCCGTCTGTTTTACTTGTGCATCAGTGTTTTTGGGGACCTCACTTACTATAGTTTCTAAAGAAGGTTTTTGTGTAATCTTCAAATTAGTCTTTGTAAAATTTGGATTATTTTCACTATTAAAATTTTTTTTATTTCCATATCTGGGTGTACGTATAGGCACCATAGGAAATCGTGGGGTGTTTTTCTGTACACTCCCATCTCCCTTATTCACATTCCTTATATTGTTGTTCCCACTATCTAGTGTGTTTTTATCAATACCATTCGCTTTCTTATAATCATCTCTATCTCTATATAGTTTGCGTGCCTTTCTCTTAATTGTTTCTTGTTCAGCTTGTAAGAGCCTAGATGTAATAGCTGTGTTAATCCTATTAAATTCCGGGTGTGTCCCAAAATGAAGGAGTTCTAATGATAATTTAGAGATCCTTTCTACTAATGTCTCTGCCAAAGACGTTCTTTTTTTAAAAAGTAGTTGCAGTAAACCCTGCATGCATTTAAATAAAACCTCATTCCATTCAGAACAAAAACTTAAATCATGTGGAAAAGGGGACGAATGATTAACCCTCAATCCCCTTGGGCATAAATTCTCATCTAAATATATAGAGAGAAACCTAGCATCAGTGTAAAAATGCAATTCATCCTTCAGAAAATCTTCTAACTGATTAAACAGTTTTTTCATTTTAGCCGTGTCTTCCCCTGTAAAGGGTGTCGTATCATCCACATTAATAGTCTTATTTGCTCCAGTCCCAATAGTCTGTGCAATAAGTCGTTCCCTGGAAGAAAGGCGATGAGGAAAATATTCCATATTTCAGCCCTAGTGCAGCTATCCAAAGAGGAAATTCAATTTGCAATGTGAACTATAAAAAAGGGGGAGACAGAAGCGCACAATAGGGTCTTATCCAGTGATATAAACGTTTTACAGATATGGATCCACTCACCTGGTTCAGTTGTGTGAAACACAACAACCATAAGCACAAATGGGTAGGATCCGATGAACTGCAGCAATCAGCCGGTCACTAGAATTGCATATATAAGAAGGAGAGAAATCCGGCTTTCAGGATCGCGCTGTTCCAGTCCAAAGTTCACAAGGAGTTAATCCAATGAGATAGAGATGATTATAAGAAAGCGAATAGTATTGATAAAAACACACTAGATAGTGGGAACAACAATATAAGGAATGTGAATAAGGGAGATGGGAGTGTACAGAAAAACACCCCACGATTTCCTATGGTGCCTACACGTACACCCAGATATGGAAATAAAAATTTTTTTAATAGTGAAAATAATCCAAATTTTACAAAGACTAATTTGAAGATTACACAAAAACCTTCTTTAGAAACTATAGTAAGTGAGGTCCCCAAAAACACTGATGCACAAGTAGAACAGACGGGTTTATGTGAAACAGTGATTACTGAAAATTACACTAATAAGAATAGAAATGAAAATAAAAATGGAAATGAAAATATTAATGATATGACAGCTGAAATAAGCGAACCGCGGATCATTAGTGACAATAGTGACAATGACAAAATGGATGTAACGGATAATTCAAGAAATAATGATTTGGGTGAACTAGTAAAAATAGTTGATATAAATACCACCAATAATACTAATGTTACTGGGGAAGTTATAGACTCACAGATGCAGATTAAGAAAATAATAGAACAAATAGATGCAATAAAGAGAAGTGGGAAAATCAGGATAAAAAACAGGTAAATAGGAAAGATGGAAATAAAAGCTTGCCACCTCCTATGACTCCTATGAGGATTGAACCCCCGGATATGATTAATTTTTCAGATGATAACATAAAGAGCAATCTCCTGGATAAAATTGATGATCATAGACAAAATATTTATATTCTCCCCCAAGTGGGGTTGGATGATAATTTAATTGTGGGAGCGACAGATATTGCAGTTGCAGAGAAGGAGTCCATTGTATGTGAAAACTTACAAGAGTTGAACAAAATGTGTATTATTGATAACTCTAAAAATCAGAGCAGTTTGGTCCCTTTTCTTCCAAAATTTAACATTAGTGAACAAAAGAACAAACAATCCTTTCAAGATGTTGTACCGTCTTTTTTAGTGAAAGGAAAAAACCAGCAGAATGTAATAACGCACTTTTTTTCAAACCAGCCAAGAAAAAGAAAAAGTGTTACAGAGGCTGCAGAGGGGGGCAAACGCAACAAAACAGAATAAAGATACCGACACCAGAAAACAAAATAATAAATAATATTTTTAATTTATCATCTATCATATTAAATACAGCAGAAATTTCTGTGTTGCAAAAAGGATTATCCTTTTGTCCTGTCACGAATTCACAGGAACTGGATCTTTTTATTGATTTGCAAACTTTTATCAGAAAATTAACGGTAAAAAGACACGTCCTGATACAGGATAGTAAAAAAGTGTCTTTAGATGAGGAAGTTTCATTACAGCAGACTGAAAATGGAATATTACACACTACATTGAGGAATAAATCTAATTTTTACCCGATACAGAACCAGAGACACCATTTAAAAACATTTTCTGATTTAGTACTGAAGGATTTTGAGAATATAAATCCTGCAGATTATAAAAATGAAAGAAATTTGACTAAAGCAGAAAGGGAGGCTGTTAAAAGTCTGAAAGAGAACACAGAGGTGGTTATTAGACCAGCTGATAAGGGGGGGGAGTTGTAATCCAAGATAGGAAGAAATATTTGAAAGAGGCATACAGAATATTAAATGATGAGAATACATATAAAGTGGTTACAATGGATATTTATAAGAGTGCGGTAACTGAATATAATAAATTAATTGCAACTGGAAAAAAGGAGGGGATTTTAAATAAAAATGAATATAATTTTCTGACTATGAAAAATCCCCCTAGGGCTTTTTTCTATCATCTTCCTAAGATTCATAAGGATCAAAACCACCCCCCAGGGAGGCCCATCATTTCTGGCATAGGTTCTCTCACGTCAGGATTGGCAGCGTATGTAGATAATATAATGTATTTCCATGTGAAGTCTGTGAAAAGTTTTCTTAGGGATTCTGCCCAGCTGATTTATTTGATGAAGGATATAGTGTGGAAAGACTCATACATGTTTCTGACTATAGATGTTGCATCCCTCTTGTCATGATCCAGGACGGGATTTCGCTTTGACCCGTCCTGGTTAGACTATGGGTTAATTGTTTCTGCCTCTCTCTGGCAGAGGGCGGCTATTTAGTGCTCATTGGACCTGGGTCCGGTGTCAGTTATACTCCTGCCCTCGGCTGAGTTAAGTGACCTCTTGTATACGTGTGCCTTGTGCCTGATATCTTGCTTGCTTGTTCGGTTGTGATCTGGTTCTGTCCCTGTTACGAGTTCTGCCTGACCCTCTTGTACTGCGCTACCTCTCGTGTATGACTCTCTGCTTGTGACCCGACTCCTCTCTGCTAGTCCCCTTGGTACCACGTCGCCCTCTTGTGTATGACCTTTGGCTCTGTCTGACTACCCGTCTGTTTGTCCCTCTGTACCTCGTTTGCCCGTACTGCTTTGACCTCTGTTTTGCCTGACTCTGAATTGTTTGTATGGGGTCCTGTCCTATCTGAATACAGGATGCTAAGCCCCGCCCCCTTGCAGTCACATGACCATAGGTCCCGTGCAGACTATTCAGTTTCAGTATCCGCAGGTCCTATGCATCTTTACTTTCCAGCACTGACTGGATCCTGACACTATTAGCCTGAAGCATGCCTGGTCACCTCTGCTGCCCTGCTCCCCAGGTAACTCTTAGCACTGCTTCTGTACTCAGGACACGTGCACTGGCTCTATGAGCTAGTGCAGTGCGGTGTCTCTGACATTATAACTGACCCATACCATTTTTTTTTCTCTGCTCCCATTCACCTGTGTGTGTGATGGATCCTGTGCACACTCTTTCTGAGCAGGTTAAGCATCTGACGCAGATGTCTCAGAAACTCTTTGGAGAACAAAGAGTCCTGGCTCAGTCTCAGAGGCTGATCGCTGACACTGTGCAGGGGGTTCTTTCATTGGGGGCTCGGGATGTTACATTAATTTCCCCTGAGTCTCCAGTGAAGTTACCAGATACCTTTTCTGGAGATAAAAATGACTTCAGAGTTTTCAAGGAGGGCTGTAAGCTTTTTTTTTCCTTAAGACCACACTCTTCTGGGGATGAAAGTCAGAGAGTGGGGGTCATTATTTCTCTGTTAAGGGGAGCCCCCCAAGCTTGGGCTTTCTCCCTTCCTACCACGGCCCCTGAGCGTTTGACTGTGGATGCATGTTTTGAGGCCCTGGGGCATATTTATGATGAGCCTGATCGGGTGCGTATGGCTGAGGACAGGCTGATGAATGTTTGTCAGGGGAAACACTCAGCCGAGTGGTTTTGCTCAGAGTTCAGACGCTGGGCTGCTGAGGTCTGCTGGAACGACGCCGCTCTCCGGGGGTTGTTCCGTAGAGGCCTGTCTGAGCATCTGAAAGACGCCTTGGCTCTCCACCCCCCACCTGATGCCCTGGAGGAAGCTATGACACAGGCCGTCCGAATGGATCGCAGGTTACGGGCAAGGGGAGTGATACAAACCGAGACATCATTATTCTCCCAAGGAAGGGGAGCCAGTTCTTCATTGAAAATCACGGCGATGGGAACCATCAACCTTAAGGAGGAAGAAAGGAGACAACGGCACGTGAGAAAATGCTGTGTTCACAGTGGCGAGTCTGGACATGGGAAAAAGGACTGCCCCTCCCGGCCACTAACCAACAAGCGACTGAGCCCGGGTGAATATCGTGGAGGTCACCCAGGCTCTCAGGTACCCTTTTCTGCATTTTCTAAAATGTCTTTTCAAGTGGAACTTTGTTGTGGGAGTGTCTCCACATCCACTTCTGCCTTCGTGGATTGCGGTTCATCATTGAACTTAATTGACTCTGACTTGGTGGCCAGGTGTAAGTTAGGGACAGTTAGGTTGGAGACTCCGATTCACCTTGTTGCTATTGACAAAACACCACTGGTTAAGAATGACATTGTGTTTTGTACTGAAGAGTTTCTCCTTAAAGTGAGTTCCTTACACCAGGAACGTATTTCATGTTTTGTAATGAACAACCTGCCTGCGGGACTGGTGTTGGGGTTCCCCTGGTTACAGCTGCATAATCCTGTGATTAATTGGGAATCTCGGGACATTGTTAAATGGGGTCCCTATTGCTCTGAGAAATGTCTTGTTTCTGTGTCTGTGTCGTCCGTGGGTCTAGAAGGCATTCTGGAGTGCCTGATAGATTATACTGACGTTTTCTCCGAAAAAGAGGCTGAGGTTTTACCACCACACCGCCCATTTGATTGTGCCATTGACCTGGTTCCAGGTGCTAAATTGCCCAAAGCCAGCCTGTATAACCTCTCGGGTCCGGAACGGGCTGCGATGAAGGAATATATTTCCGAGAGCCTCCGTAAGGGACATATTCGTCCTTCTGTTTCTCCTGTGGCGGCAGGGTTCTTTTTTGTAAAAAAATAAGACGGTGGTTTGCGCCCATGCCTCGATTTTCGTGAGTTAAATAAAATAACTGTGAGGAATACTTATCCCCTTCCACTTATTCCTGATTTATACAATCAGTTGTCCGGAGCTAAGTGGTTTTCGAAATTAGATCTACGGGGAGCGTATAACCTTATCCGAGTCCGGGACGGAGATGAATGGAAGACCGCTTTTCTCACTACTGAAGGGTTGTTTGAAAATTTGGTCATGCCCTTCGGCCTGACCAACGCTCCAGCGGTCTTTCAAAATTTCATAAATCATGTGTTCTCCGATTTGATTGGACGTTTTATGGTGGTGTATTTGGATGACATTTTAATCTACTCGCCTGATAAACAGACTCACATTGGTCATGTTCGGGCAGTTCTCCAAAGGCTCAGGGAGAACTGTCTGTTTGCTAAACTTGAAAAATGTTTATTTTTTGTTCAGGAACTGTCCTTTCTGGGGTTCATCGTGTCTGCTGAAGGGTATCGCATGGATCCTAATAAGGTGCAGGCCATTCTCGAGTGGGTTCAACCGTGTGATTTGAAGGGTCTGCAACGTTTCCTAGGGTTCGCTAATTATTATCGGAAATTCATAAGGGGGTTCTCACAGGTGGTTAAACCCCTCACAGACATGACTCAAAAGGGGGCCGATATCAAGAATTGGTCAACCGCAGCGGTAGCGGAATTTCAGTTTTTGAAAAAATGTTTCATGTCGGCCCCGGTTCTTATCCAACCGGACCCCTCTGAACCATTTATTGTTGAGGTAGACGCCTCAGAGGTGGGGGTGGGGGCGGTATTGTCCCAGGGACCCGCCACTTTGACCAATTTAAGACCTTGCGCCTTTTTCTCAAAGAAGTTCTCCCCTGCGGAGAGAAACTATGATGTGGGGAATCGGGAACTTCTGGCCGTAAAATTGGCTTTTGCAGAATGGAGGCATTTTTTGGAGGGGGCTGTTCATCCTATAACGGTAATCACGGACCACAAAAACCTAGCTTACATTGAGTCAGCTAAAAGGTTGACTCCCAGACAGGCTAGATGGTCACTTTTTTTTTCCCGATTCAACTTCTCGATCACTTTTCGACCAGGATCCAAGAATATCAGAGCGGATGCATTGTCACGCAGTCTTGATCCGGTGTCCCCCCCGGAACCTCCATCCTCCATTCTTCAGCCTGGGGTGGTGGTGGCAGAGGTTTCTAATATGTTGGAACGGGAGATTCGAGAAGCCCAGGCTCTTGCACCTCCAGCTAAGCCGTTGGATAAACTTTTTGTGCCAGCTCAGTTTCGTCTCAAGGTCCTCCAGGAGTTCCATGACTCAGTTCTGGGTGGACATCCAGGGATCTCAGCGACCCGGAAGGCCATTGCTAGAATATTCTGGTGGTCTTCTTTAGCCTCTGATGTTGGGGAGTATGTGTCTGCGTGTGAGGTTTGTTCCCGTGCGAAAACTCCCCATAACCGGCCCGCCGGGGAATTGGTACCACTGCCAATTCCTGAGAGACCATGGACTCATCTGTCCATGGATTTCATCACCAACCTTCCCCCTTCCAAGGGTAATACCGTGGTCTGGGTCGTAGTGGACAGGTTTAGTAAGCAGGCACATTTTGTACCTTTGGCAGCTCTACCTAATGCGGAAACATTGTCCAGATTGTTTGTGGAGCATGTGGTGCGGTTGCATGGGGTACCCCTGAATGTGGTGTCTGATAGGGGAGTGCAATTTGTGTCCAGATTTTGGAGAGCTTTTTGTAGGAGGTTGGGTATTGGTCTGTCCTTTTCATCCGCCTACCATCCAGAGACTAATGGGAAGACTGAGCGGACCAATCAGTCTCTGGAGCAAATTCTGCATTGTTTGACCTCAGCCCGACAGGATGATTGGTGTTCTGTGTTACCATTGGCTGAGTTTGCATTTAACAACCGCACTAACCAGTCTACGGGTACATCTCCCTTTTTCTGTAACTATGGGTTTCATCCTCATTTTGGAGAATTTTCCCATTTGAACTCTGGGTGTCCTGGGGCGGATGAGACGATCCAGCGGTTGGGGGAGGTATGGCGGGAGGTCCAGAATAACATTACGAAGGCCCAGGACAAATTTAAATTTTTTGCGGACAAAAAACGATCCGTGGGTCCAGTGTTTCAGGTCGGAGATAAGGTATGGTTATCCACCAAAAATATAAGGCTCAAGGTCCCCTCTGCGAAGCTTGGACCCAAGATTATAGGTCCCTATGTAATTACCGAAGCAGTTAACCCGGTGGCTTTTCGGTTGAGTCTTCCGCCATCTCTAAGGATCCCTAATGTTTTCCATAAGGCCCTTTTGAAACCTGTGAGGTCCAGTGGGGAGGGATCATCATCTTCCCCGACACCGGTTCTGGTAGATGGGCAGGCTGAGTACGAGGTGGAACGAATTGTCGACTCCAGGTTGGTCCGTCGCGCCCTTCAGTATCTGATACATTGGAAGGGCTATGGTCCTGAGGAACGCTCGTGGGTTCCTGCTCGATGAGTTCATGCGGATCAGTTGATCCGAGCCTTTCACGCCAAGTACCCTGAGAGACCTGGGGGTCCGGTGGCCCCCCATTGAGAGGAGGGTACTGTCATGATCCAGGACGGGATTTCGCTTTGACCCGTCCTGGTTAGACTATGGGTTAATTGTGCTGCCTCTCTCTGGCAGCAGGAGGCTATTTAGTGCTCACTAGACCTGGGTCCGGTGTCAGTTATACTCCTGCCCTCGGCTGAGTTAAGTGACCTCTTGTATACGTGTGCCTTGTGCCTGATATCTTGCTTGCTTGTTCGGTTGTGATCTGGTTCTGTCCCTGTTACGAGTTCTGCCTGACCCTCTTGTACTGCGCTACCTCTCGTGTATGACTCTCTGCTTGTGACCCGACTCCTCTCTGCTCGTCCCCTTGGTACCACGTCGCCCTCTTGTGTATGACCTTTGGCTCTGTCTGACTACCCGTCTGTTTGTCCCTCTGTACCTCGTTTGCCCGTACTGCTTTGACCTCTGTTTTGCCTGACTCTGAGTTGTTTGTATGGTGTCCTGTCCTATCTGAATACAGGACGCTAAGCCCCGCCCCCTTGCAGTCACATGACCATAGGTCCCGTGCAGACTATTCAGTTTCAGTGTCCGCAGGTCCTATGCATCTTTACTTTCCAGCACTGACTGGATCCTGACACTATTAGCCTGAAGCACTCCTGGTCACCTCTGCTGCCCTGCTCCCCAGGTAACTCTTAGCACTGCTTCTGTACTCAGGACACGTGCACTGGCTCTATGAGCAAGTGCAGTGCGGTGTCTCTGACACCTCTATTCAAATATTAGACATGATCTAGGATTGTATTGTTTTGGGAGATATGTGAAAGAAGATGCCCGTTTACCATTGAATCAGAAAGCCTTTTTAATGGATAGCATGAAGTTTATACTGCATAATAATTTTTTTGACTTTCAAGGAAAACTATATCACCAACAAGTCGGAACCGCAATGGGTTCGAAAGTAGCGCCAACTTTCGCTAACCTATTTATGGCCATTTTTTAATTCATTTATAAAGAAAATTCCATTTTTTCAGAGCATATTATATTTTTTAAACGGTACATAGATGATCTAATGATAGTCTTTGATAATAAATGTAATAACATAGAACAATTTCTGGAGAGCATTCAGAGGAATGATTGGGGTCTCACCTTTTCATGGGTATATAATTTGGAGAGTATAGATTATTTGGATCTGACCATTTTCCATTCAGAAGGGAAGATTTTTACTAAAACTTTTTTTAAGAAGTGTGATGCAAATAGTCTGTTAGATTTTAATAGTGGCCATTATTATAAATGGTTAATCAATGTCCCGAAGAACCAGTATAAAAGGATTAAGAAAAATTGTAGTTTAGAGTCAGATTTCGTATCACAAGCCAAGGAATTGAAAAATAGGTTTATTGAGAAAAACTACCCAAAAAAACTGCTAGAAAAAGCATATAATGAGTGCGCGGGTTTGGAACAGATGGACCTAGTAAATCCTAAGAAGAAAGAAAAAGAGAATGATAGTTTCTCCTTAAACTTTTGAACTAATTTTACTAAACAAAATCAAAAAATTAGGAACATTTTACAGGATCATTGGTCTGTTCTTCTTAATGATCCAGTGTTGGGGAGTATGCTACCGAATAAACCAGGACTAACCTTTAAAAGATCCTCTACTCTTAGAAATATACTGGCCCCCAGTCGCCTGAAAAAAGAAAAAATTAGGGATGAACAATGCAAAAAACCAGGAGTCTTTAAATGTAATACCGCTCGGTGTCTGTGTTGTGGCATGATTATGCATAATATGACCACATTCAGATCAATTCAGAATAATAAGGTGTTTGATATAAAGTTTTCCCTGAATTGTTAAAGTAGTTTTGTGATATATCTGATAGAATGCGAATGTGGTTTGCAGTATGTGGGTAAAACCACACAAGAACTGCATAACCGCATGAATTCGCACAGGCACAATATGTCACGCCATGCTCACCGACGTCATCTCTTCCGGAGCTGCGGTCACTCCGGGGGTCCCGTAGGGTGCGCACGCACAGCTCCCGTCCCCGGGCCTCCTCCTACATGTCACGTTTGCGCTTGCGCGCTCCTGTCAGTGCTGTATAGGGCTCGGTCCTCTCTATGGTAATGGAGGACCTGACCCGGAACCTGTAGTGGTCATGTGCTTTCTGGCTAGGTCCTGACCCGGAACCAGTAGTAGTCATGTGCTATATCAGACGAACTCCCCCTAGGGGAGGTGCCTGATTATTGTTGTGCTCCTGGCTTGGTCTGCCGTGTCCCTGCCTGGCTGTGCGCTGTACTCAGGTCCTCTGCCTTGCACTCTGTTGTGCCTCTTGGCACACGCTCTGAATCTGCACTCTGCTTTGTACTTGGTTGTGCCTCCTGGCACACGCTCTGACCCTGTGTTCTGTCTCGTACTCGGTTGTGCCTCCTGGCACATGCTCTGACACTGTACTCTGTCTCATACTCGGTTGTGCCTCCTGGCACACGCTCTTACCCTGTACTCTGTCTTATACTCAGTCGTGCCTCCTGGCACACACTCTGATTCCGTGCTCTGTCTTATACTCAGTTGTGCCTCCGGGCACACACTCTGATCCTGTACTCAGTCTCTTACTCTGTTACACCTCCTGGCACACCTGCTGCCTGACTCAGTGCTCTGACGTGCTCCTTGCATGCTTCCTGCTTCACTCACACCCGGACGAACGAAGTCTCTGTATACCACGTGTTCCTGTGTCCACACTTTACACGTTCCTGCAGACACTCTCACCCACTCGTGTCTCCTGTGAGCCGGCCGCCTGGTGCCAGCAGTCGTGGTGCCTCACCCCCTGGGGCTTGCCCCTGACACTCCCTGTATAGGGGGTGGTCTTCACTAGGTCAGCTCGCCCTGGGAGGGTTGGTGTCACGACCCAGAGGGTCCACTCCAGGAGTCGTCACAGTATAATCAGGCCATGGACCCCGCTGGTGCCACCACCTCCATCCAAAAGGAACTGGTGTTCCTACGGGAGAGTCAGACCAGGATTATGGACTTTTTGAAATCCATGGAGTCTCGTTTGTCGGCCATACAATCCGTTTCTGCCCAGTCCTCGGCCCCGCACCCGATACCGCGCCTCGGCCAGCCACCCCGATATAGCGGGGACCCTAAGTTTTGTCGAGGATTTCTGAACCAATGCCGGTTACATTTTGAGCTTTTGCCGCAGCACTATCCCACTGAGCGCGCCCAAATTGCCTTTATTGTTTCACACTTAGAGGGGGAGGCATTAGCATGGGTGAACCCCCTCTGGGAGCGCAATGACCCACTCGTCTCTCGGCTTTCCACCTTTTTGGACACCTTCCGCAAGGTGTTCGACGAGCCAGGTCGGCTGGCCTCTATCACCGAGTCCCTCTTTAACCTCCATCAGGGTACGCTACCGGTAGGACAGTATGCCATCCGTTTTCGTACCTTGGCCTCCGAACTCGGTTGGAACAACGAGGCTCTCGTATGGATCTTTTGGCGTGGCCTGTCCAGTCGGATCAAAGACGTACTGGCAGGTCGGGATACTCCCACCTCTTTAGAGGATCTGATCTCACTGGCGACACGCATCGACCTGCGGTTTCAGGAACGTGCCCGTGAATTAGCCAGAGAGAGGAGCTCCTCTCCCCTCCTCTGTTCCTGCTCCAAGAAGCCGGGAAACTTCTCCGCCTAGGGTTGATAGGAGAGGCCTCCCTAGGTGTACGTGATTCCTCTCCTCCCCTGCTCGTGTCCGTATTATTGAATCTCGGTGCCAAGCGTTATTCTGAGGAGGCTTTCCTGGATTCTGGCGCGGAGGGGAATTTTATCACACTCGAGGCGGTTAAAAAATACCGGATTCCTGTCATCGGTCGATTGTTTCGGTCAATGGTACGTCCGTGCTGGAGTCCGTTACCCAGGCCACCGAAGAGATCGAGCTGCAGATCGGAGCCCTGCACCTGGAGAAGATCTCCTTCCTCGTCTTGTCCACCATGTCTCACGCACTTCTTCTAGGCCTCCCTTGGCTACGGACTCATGAGCCAACCCTGGACTGGCGGTCGGGCGAGATACTCCGGTGGGGACCGTTCTGTCAGGAGAAGTGCCTGTTGCCCGTCCGTCTGATGAACTCTGCCGGTCCATCCCTGGCACCTACAGGTCTGCCGTCGGCTTACTGGTCCTTTGCAGATGTTTTCGACAAGAAGGAGGCCGAGACTCTGCGCCCCCATCGGCCATATGACTGTCCGATTGACCTCATTCCTGGTTCTACGCCACCCAGGGGTAGGATATACCCGCTATCCCCTGCTGAGACCCAAGCTATGTCTGACTATATCCAGGAGAACCTTGCTAGAGGTTTCATCCGTAAGTCCTCCTCGCCCGCGGGAGCGGGATTTTTCTTTGTAAAAAAGAAGGACGGCTCCCTCCGTCCATGCATAGACTACCGAGGCCTGAACAATATCACGGTCAAGAACAAGTACCCATTGCCATTGATCCCGGAGCTCTTTGACCGACTTAGAGGAGCTCGAATTTTCACCAAACTGGATCTTCGTGGGGCCTACAACTTGATCCGCATTCGTTCCGGGGATGAGTGGAAGACCGCCTTTAACACCAGAGACGGTCACTACGAGTACTTGGTCATGCCCTTCGGCCTCTGCAATGCCCCAGCGGTTTTCCAGGGGTTCGTGAATGACGTCTTCCGGGATATGCTGTACTCCTGCGTGGTAGTCTATCTGGATGACATCCTCGTTTTTTCTCCAGACCTCTCCGCCCACAGAAAGAATGTGCGTCAAGTCCTCCAGCGCCTGAGGGAGAACCGCCTTTATGCCAAGCTCGAGAAATGTGCCTTCGAGCAAACGTCCCTGCCATTCTTGGGGTATATTATCTCAGAATCAGGTCTATGCATGGATCCGGCAAAAGTGTCCGCCGTCCTCGATTGGCCACAGCCCCATGGGGTGAAGGCAATCCAACGCTTCCTTGGTTTTGCGAACTACTACCGACAGTTCGTTCCTCATTTTTCCTCGTTGGTTCACCCCATCTCGTCCCTTATCTGCAAGGGAGCTAACCCAAAGGCTTGGCCCTCTGAGGCTGAAGAGGCCTTCCAGTCGTTGAAACAAGCCTTCGCCGCTGCTCCGGCGCTTCACCGACCTGAGGTTAGTAGACCTTTCACTCTCGAGGTAGATGCATCCTCTACTGGGGCTGGCTCAGTCCTTCTGCCGAAATCCTCTTCTGGACGTTTTGTCACCTGTGGCTTCTTTTCTAAAGTATTTTCCTCCACTGAGCAGAACTACTCCATTGGCGACAAAGAGCTATTGGCCATTAAGTTGGCCTTGGAGGAGTGGAGGTACTTACTGGAGGGTGCCATACATCCATTCAAGATCTTCACAGACCATAAGAACCTGGCGTACATCCAGTCCGCACAGAGGCTCAATCCTCGGCAAGCCAGGTGGTCCCTATTCTTCGCCCGCTTTGACTTTGAGCTACATTTTCGGCCCGGCGATAAGATCGTTAGAGCGGATGCGTTGTCAAGATCATTCCTGTCGTCTGATGCAGAGGAAGAACCCTCTCATATCATTGATTTATCCAAAGTAATTACTGTGGCTCCTGTCAAGTTAACCACGTTACCTCCGGGAAGAACCTTTGTGGCTGAGAATAACCGAAAACGAGTGCTAAATTGGGGACATTCGTCCAAGATTGCCGGCCACGTTGGTGTCAAAAAGACTTTGGACTTAATCTCTCGCCATTATTGGTGGCCTTCACTCTCCCAGGATGTTAAAGACTTTGTAGCATCTTGCCCGTCCTGTGCCCAGAACAAGATACCCAGACAACCACCCTCCCGTCTTCTGTTCCCGCTTCCCATTCCGTCGGCTCCATGGCAGCACATAGCCATGGATTTCATTACTGATCTGCCTTGTTCTTCCGGTTGTACTGTGGTCTTGGTGGTTGTAGACCGATTTTCAAAGATGGCTCACTTCATTCCTCTTCCCGGACTACCCTCTGCTCCTGACTTGGCGAAGATCTTCATTTCCCATATCTTCAGGATTCACGGCTTCCCCCAGCACATCGTGTCGGATAGAGGGGTCCAATTCACCTCCCGGTTCTGGAGAGCTCTATGCGGACTCATGAAAGTGTCATTGGATTTCTCTTCCGCCTATCACCCCCAAACCAATGGGCAGGTGGAACGTACCAACCAGATCCTTACATCCTATCTCCGGCATTTTTCTAATGCTCATCAGAATGACTGGGTCGGTCTACTTCCTTGGGCTGAGTTCGCCTACAATAATCACTCCAGTGAATCGTCTACCAAGTCTCCTTTCTTCATCGTCTTTGGACAGCATCTCAATGTGCCTCTACCGGTACTTCCTGTCTCGGGGGTACCTGCTGCCGATTCTCAGTCTGTGGAGTTCTCCAGGGTATGGCAGGAGACCAAAACCGCTCTCGAGAAAGCACGGGACAGAATGAAATTACACGCTGACAAGAGGCGCCTGGACGTTCCTCCATTTCTCCCTGGTGACAAGGTGTGGCTCTCCACCAAATACGTCTGCCTTAAGGTACCATCTTACAAACTGGGTCCCCGTTACATTGGTCCTTTTGAGGTCCTCAGGCGGATTAATGATGTTGCTTACAAATTGAAGCTGCCTCCTTCACTCCGTATTCCCAATTCCTTCCATGTGTCTCTCCTAAAACCTGTGGTTCTTAACCGATTTCATCCTTCTCCAGGCCACACACCCCAGCCTGTTGGCTTGGGGGATGAGTTTGAGGTGAATGACATTTTGGCCATGAAGAAGGTAAGAGGGAGAACTATGTTCCTGGTCGATTGGAAGGGTTTTGGCCCCGAGGAGAGGTCATGGGAACCCAGGGAGAATATCCACGCACCCCAGATTTTGTCTAAGTTCCTCTCCAGTTTTAGAAAGAGGGGGCGTAAAGGGGGGGTACTGTCACGCCGGGCTCACCTGGGGGCGGGACCTCGGTCCCGACGTCATCTCTTCCGGAGCTGCGGTCACTCCGGGGGTCCCGTAGGGTGCGCACGCGCAGCTCCCGTCCCCGGGCCTCCTCCTACATGTCACGTTTGCGCTTGCGCGCTCCTGTCAGTGCTGTATAGAGCTCGGTCCTCTCTATCGTAATGGAGGACCTGACCCGGAACCTGTAGTGGTCATGTGCTTTCTGGCTAGGTCCTGACCCGGAACCAGTAGTAGTCATGTGCTATATCAGATGACCTCCCCCTAGGGGAGGTGCCTGATTATTGTTGTGCTCCTGGCTTGGTCTGCCGTGTCCCTGCCTGGCTGTGCGCTGTACTCAGGTCCTCTGCCTGCACTCTGTTGTGCCTCTTGGCACACGCTCTGAATCTGCACTCTGCTTTGTACTTGGTTGTGCCTCCTGGCACACGCTCTGACCCTGTGTTCTGTCTCGTACTCAGTTGTGCCTCCTGGCACATGCTCTGACACTGTACTCTGTCTCATACTCGGTTGTGCCTCCTGGCACACGCTCTTACCCTGTACTCTGTCTTATACTCAGTCGTGCCTCCTGGCACACACTCTGATTCCGTGCTCTGTCTTATACTCAGTTGTGCCTCCGGGCACACACTCTGATCCTGTACTCAGTCTCTTACTCTGTTACACCTCCTGGCACACCTGCTGCCTGACTCAGTGCTCTGACGTGCTCCTTGCACGCTTCCTGCTTCACTCACACCCGGACGAACGAAGTCTCTGTATACCACGTGTTCCCGTGTCCACACTTTACACGTTCCTGCAGACACTCTCACCCACTCGTGTCTCCTGTGAGCCGGCCGCCTGGTGCCAGCAGTCGTGGTGCCTCACCCCCTGGGGCTTGCCCCTGACACTCCCTGTATAGGGGGTGGTCTTCACTAGGTCAGCTCGCCCTGGGAGGGTTGGTGTCACGACCCAGAGGGTCCACTCCAGGAGTCGTCACACAATATAATTGAAGGTTTTATGTTCCATGGGGTATCAAAACATTGCACTATAAGACATGGGAAGAAACCATGTATTAAAGTGGCCCCAATTGATTATGTTTCAGAAGACACTGTGAACAGGAGTGTCATTCTGAGAAGAAAGGAAATTTACTGGATTCATAGGTTGCAGACTCTGCAACCATACGGTTTAAATGAAATATCTGACATCTTTAAATAATTTTGGTGCTCTGCATATTTGTCTGCTAAGGATTGGAGTAGTATTGGCATCTGATAATTGTGTGATGTCCATGCTATAACATTACAGCAAGGGAATGATCATATCGCTAACATATAAAGAGATACAATCGGCGGTATTTTACTATGATTGGAATAGTTGGCTGGTGCCTTGAAAAGGTACTGACAGCTCTGGAGATGTGGAGCCTTTGGCTGAGAGAACAGAAGAGTTTCTTGAGTGCAGAGCATGGGTCTGCTGTGCAGGATCTAATCCGCATAGGAGTACATACATTAATTAGTATATGATCATCTGCCTGAAATATAAGGAAAGTAAAAGTATAATATGTTGAATGAAGGGTTAATACTGAAAGGAAAATATAAGTGCGGTTATATAAGAGATTTGTGAATGGTGTTCTGCTAATTGATATGATGCACCAAGAAATTTAGATTTTTATTGAGTATAATCATAATTTTATTATAATGTTTTACATTTTTTCTAGTGTGAAGTTTTACATTTGTGTGTTTCTATAGAAGTGTGTTTTTTATAGATGAATTTTAGTGATTTTTGTGATTTTATATTATGTTGATAGTTATGTGTGAATTTTTTGAGTGCAATGAGCATCTACAGTACCTCACTTCCTGGGGAAGCTAGTATATAAGGAGAATGGAATGTGATGCCAGTGTAACTTTTTCTCCTGAGGAAGTGTACAGTGTATACACGAAACGCGTAGAGTTTATGGAATAAAAAGGAAGTTATAATCACTGCTTGGTCCTTGGATTAACTCCTTGTGAACTTTGGACTGGAACAGCGCGATCCTGAAAGCCGGATTTCTTTCCTTCTTATAAGGGCGAATGTATAACTGACAGGGATTGGAGGTTCCTGAGGCTATACAAAGCTTTCCCGGAACCAAGGAGAGGCCACAATAATAAGCCCCAGGTGTGCAGGTAAGAGCATGCACTGAGATCATAACATTTAACCCCAGAAGTGGAAGTCCACCAGCACTGGTTCCAGACATTAACCTGAAGCGTGCGGGTCCAACCCGCACTGGGATCATGACAGAATCAAGACAGAACAAGAATCTATGCCTTCAAAATATAGTGCTGCAGAAGGATGTTAGCAATACAATAGATGACATGACGCATAAACAGATCAATTTTGGAACAAATCAAGCCAGACAAGTCACTCACAGCAAGGATCACCAAGCTATGACTTGCCTAATTTAGACACATCAGACAAAGAGAGCAATCACTGGAGAAGCACATCATGTTTGGAAGAATAAAAGGAACAAGTTGAAGAAGACCAGCAACCCGATGGCTTGATACTGTCAGGATAACTGGGGAAAAGACCCTGGCGGACCTGTCTAGGCTTCGATCTTTCTACAGATTGCTCATACATCAAGTCGCCATGACTCGAGATCGAACCAAAGGCCATTAAAAAAAATGCTATTCTCACAAAAGGAAAAAACATAGAAAGAATTCACACAGCTGGTGCCAGAGCTGTTTGGAATGAGCCTCGGCACTTGCGGAAGTGGAGTGGCAGGTTTACCAAATAGACAAATCATATCCCACCAACGTATGTTCTCTCATGAGGACTAATCCCATTTTAATTACTTCCTTTTTTCAAAATCTCTCTCTTACTTGGCCCTGGAGCCATTTAATGTATGTGCTGCACCGCTGCTGTAACCCTTATGTGGAGAAATATTCACTGATTGCTCCACTCCAGAAATGACCAATCCTACGCTAGGTTTAGCAACAACTCCCATGCCTGTCTTTCTTCCATCTCACTTTTCACTTTGAGACTTTTGCGTAGAATGAGAAAAACCTGGACTCTTTCTTTCAGCTACAACTGTATATGGGTCATTTGTGGTATGACAACTCGATCAAGATGAATAGAGATAAGCTGTAATAACACATACAATCCGTGAACAGGTGTAGGGCTGTTTTTACGAAAAGTAGATATGATTTTCTAATGCTACACAACTTCTTTAACCATTGTCTGGCTTGCTCCTGCCATATCCTTTCCTTCTTATACAAGTTTTGCTGTTTTATTCAGTAACGTGTCAGTGACCACTCTACCATTACATAGCTACTATAGACAGATTTTCTCTCCCAAGACACTGGTAAAGTTTTCTGACAACTCTTGCAATTTAAGTGATATAAATCAAAATGGGGCAGATTCATCAAAAGTCTTAAAAAAAGAGTTATTTTGGTTTCCCCCCAAGCAACCAATCAAAGCGAAGCTTTCATTTTATCAGAGCCATTTACAAAATAATAGCTGAGCTCTGATTGGTTGCTATGGGCAACAGATGCAGTTTTTCTCATCACTTTGATTTAAAAAAAAAGAAAAATCTGATTACCGTAATGGAAAAACTGGCAACAGCGACTTATCAGACCCCCCCTTCTATTGGTTGCTATGGGCAAAAAGATCTGTTTTTCACATTAATTTAAGAATATATATTTAAAAAGTTTTCTTTCTTTATCACTTTCTAGTTTTTGATCCTCGAAATGGAATCCCTGAGGCTCATCCTGGAGATAAACCTTTCCGCACAGTAGAATACAGTCCTGGTTTTCACAAATTTGGTTCTACGATGCCGGTGGTAATTTTTAGGTGGGTGCTTTTTCACAAAGCATGAAGAATATTTTTGTTAAAATTATATTATAATGTACATTTCATAGGGTATTAGGGCAGTGGCAATTTAGGGTCCCAGGAGACCTAACCCTATGATTGAATCCATTCTCCAAGGTCTGATATTATTTCCACTCAGTAGAACAGTGGGTTCAAGTATTGCACCCTAAAATGCACCCATATTACATTTGCAAATTGCTATCCGGGAATATATTCAGGGGTCCAGCAGACCCCAACAATAGCACTATTCACTGTCCTTTACTTTAGATTACATGTAATGGACTCAATATTACTAAACAAGACAAAAAATTTCCCCAGGACTCTGGTCCAGCGGCCATGCCTGTAGTCGTTGGATGAATGGCCTTCTAACCTTTTCAACCTGCTGGTGTCCCCTGTGCCTAGTCTGATTCATTGGCTTGGTATGGCATCATGCCTATGTAACATTGTGACAAATAGGTAGCTCCGGTGACAGGACAATTGTGTACAAGATAATTGTGTACGGACTATTGTGTACAGACAATTGTGTACAGGCCAATTGTGTACAATGACAATTGTGTACAAGGCAATTGTGTACAAGGCGATTGCCCTGTACACAATTGTCCTTGTACACAATTGTCCTTGGACACAATTGGCCTGTACACAATTTTCTGTACACAATTGTCCGTACACAATTATCTTGTACACAATTGTCATGGAACCGGTAGCTCCAGGTTCTATATGAATGGGGGATGCGGGCATGTAGGAAGAGGTTCATATGGCTCTGACCTGGTGACCTTGGACTACCGATGTGACCCCTAAACCAGGGTCCTGCATATCATTTTGCTAATCTATAATTGATACTAGTGGATAAAACCAGTTAGGGGTTTTCAAGAAAGCAATTAAAGGGTTGTCCAGAAATTATTTAATCATGACCTATGCTATACCTGAAAATGGCCACTTCATAGTGTATGGAGCTGTACTTTTCAGAGCTGCAGCAATCGATTAATGGAGGTGTTGGCCGTTGGAGCCCCAAAGATCTGTTTTTGGAAGACGTATAAAGATGAGTGAATCAATTTATAAAAACAAATTCATTACAAATTTTCTTCAAAATTCACATTCTCTAAAATATGAATTTTTCTATGACTTGAGTTGCACAAATTTCCAGAAATTGGCAGCTGGGTGCCATGCCATTTTGCTGGATTCTTAAGAATGGGAATGGGTTTTAATGAAAACTTATACATCTCTCCTTGGCCCTTAATATACTACATCCACTGCAGGTCCTTTGATTGTTTTTTGTCTCCTTTTACCTTCTGTCCTTTACCTGCCATTCTATACTAGTCCCCTTGCCACCATGTGGGGTGGGATGCTTGTCTTTGATGTTAATCTGTGTGCTGTGGCCCACGTGACAACATAAGGAGTGACAGACGTCATTAATGTTAATGATGTCTGCTGCACCCCACGTGACTGAATGGCATCTTGTTCGTCCTGGATATAAGATGATATAAGAGAGAAAAGTGAAGAGCTGATCGGCGGACTCACGATGGATGAGTAAAAGGGAGGGCTGAGGAGAGATAAGTGTTAGATAATTTTTAGATTTGACTTTCATAAAATGTTTTCAATGTAGATTAAATTTCCCAGATTTGCTCTTTTTCTGCTATTAGAAGTGGAAGGGAAGAACAAAGACAAACAATTCTAAATAATAAAAATATTGAAGAAAGAGAAACCAATCACAAGCTTAAATGTTTCTATACTAATGCACAAAGCATGGGCAACAAACAAGGAGAACTGGAACTACTAACACAGGAAAATAAATATGATGTAATTGGAATCACTGAAACTTGGTGGGACGATACACATGATTGGAATACAAGACTAGAAGTATACAACTTATTTGCACGAAACAGTCTTGATAAACGAGGAGGTGTCGCATTGTATGTTAGAAAAGTGTAGAAGGATCATTTTTATTCTCATTTGCACAAGGAAAGATTAGAAGCAATGGATGAAACTGAATGGGAGGAGACACAGATTAGATATTAGAAAAAACTTCTTGACAGTTAGAGTGATCAATGAGTGGAACAGGCTGCCACGAGAGGTAGTGAGTTCTCCTTCAATAGAAGTCTTCAAACAGAGACTGGACAGACATCTGTCTGGGATGATTTAGCTTTGAGCAAGGGGTTGGACCAGATGGCCCAGGAGGTCCCTTCCAACTCTACCATTATATGCTTCTATGATTATTTTCTCTTAATGACATATCCTAAGGATATGAGAGTCTGGAAGAAAAGTATGGCCCAACTACTGGATAAAATAGAAAATTGTAACGATCAACGTGTGACTGGACATAGCGCCCCCAGCAGGGCGAATTTATGGCACACGTGACCCTGGATACACCGCCTCCAGCTAGGCGAATTTAAATAATAATGGAACGTGCAGCCGGATACACCGCCTCCAGCTGGCGAATTTAAGAAGTACACGTAAAACTGGATACCCCGCCTCCAGCTGGCGAATTTAAATAATAAGGGTAAACACAGGGAACAATTACAGTGGTGGGCCCTGCACTAGGGAATGGGGATGTGGAGACCTCCTGCACTCCCCTGAGCCAGTGACCCTGCACTCCTCAACAGTCCCTATGCCGGTTCCGCACCGGGCGCCGATCGAGAACTTAGAAACCCTGACTCACCCTGCACTTAGTCCCTCACTAGGGAATTGGTCTGTGCAGAAACTAATCCCACCACTGTACTAGAACACACAAGGAAAGTCACAAACAGTTATAAAGAAACACATAGCTCTCTCTGTGCTAATGCTCCAGCACAGAGTCCACCACCAGAATGCAGCTCTCCTCCTGAAATGCTGCTACCAAGCTCTGTCAGAGCTGCAAGGAAATCCCCTCTGACTACTTCCACAACAGGGCTCAGACCGTGCTGCAAGGAGCTCTCTCCAGCTCCTTCCTCCACCAAGGTTGGTTGCAAATGAACAACTATCACCCACTCTGATTGCAACACCTGTGACTCTTATAGCAGAGCCAGCAATCACACCTGCATGATAAATGTGCACTTTAACTAAAGTGTAATACCACTAACCACCACCGGGGTAACTTAGACCAAACAACACCACGTGTAATGACCCTAATGGCCACCGAGGGCAATCAACCCACTTTGGCACCAAGACAAAGGAAAAAAAGTTCACTATATACATTAAATCTGTCAGATCAAACTCATATCATGACAAAAATCCCTTCAAATCAAAAGTTCATGAAAACAAGTATGTCCATGGTAAGTCCATAAAACAAAAAGTCCTTTACTCAAACTGCCAATGAAAAGCAATCCATGGTGAGAGTGTTAAAAATTGACACGTTTCTGGCACATCACACATCACTAATCGTAGTTATACCAATAACTGCCATTCGGCCTTCATAGTCAAAGATGACCATGACTTCAGGGTTTAGAGGAGGATTAGTAACTGTGGATCCGGAGGTGACTGAGGCCAGTCCGAGCACTGAATGCTTGCCCACGTATGTGACATAAGTAACTAGATGTCTTCAGGACAGTAGTTATCACTAGAGTTGAGCGAAACAGGTCGAACAATTTCAAAAGTCGCCGACTTTTGGCAAAGTCGGGTTTCATGAAACGAAACCCGACCCTAGGACGAGGTCGGCGACTTACGCGCCAAAGTCGCGTTTCAAAAGTTTGTTTAGCGCTCTTTTTCAGCCAATCAGGATCCACGGACACTGTGGGCAACGTGATGACATAGGCAGGGGTCGCCACCATCTTTCAGAAGGGCATGCAAGTGATTGGCTTGCTTTGGTGGGCGTCACAGGGGTTATAAAAGGGCGTGCACGCCGACCGCCATCTTACTTCTGCCGATCTTAGCATAGGGAGAGGTTGCTGATTCTGTAGGGAGAGCATTAGGCAGGGAAGAAGACAAAAAAACTGCTTCTGCTGCTAGCGATTTTGCCTGTGCAACACACCAGTCACTGTGTGTGCAGTTCTAGGGGAGGCTATATTGTGGTGGATCAGCGGTGTTGGTTGTTAGGCTGCCTTCTAAGGCTTACTGACAGCTGCATTGCTGTTTCCCCACTGCTCTGCAAACTGCTTTTTTAAAAGCAATCCCAATTTTTTTTTTGTCCTGCTAAGGTACTGAGCGTGCATTTATTCACACCATACAGCGGTGTATGCTCCTCACACAGTACCGTGTAACGGCTGTTATCACAGCCACAGTGAAGCTATCTGTGAGTCACTGTGGAAGGATAAGTGGAGGACTTGTTCCGTTCTTACAGACCTACACTCTAGGGAGATTCCTATTCTGCCCAATTCTACAATTCACTTTTTTCACACCTGTGCCATCGAGCCTGTGACATAGCGCTCTGATATTCAGTGGGCCTCACACAATCCAAAAGTGTCCAGTGTCCACAAGTGTCTCCCAGAAATTCAAAATCTCCCTTATCCTGTAGTCACTTTTTTCACACCTGTGCCATCGAGCCTGTGACATAGCACTGTGATATTCAGTGGGCCTCACACAATCCAAAAGTGTCCAGTGTCTGCAGAAATTCAAAATCTCTCTTATCCTGTAGTCACTTTTTTCACACCTGCTGCATCGAGCCTGTGACATAGCGCTCTGATATTCATTGGGCCTCACACAATCCAAAAGTGTCCAGTGTCCACAAGTGTCTGCAGAATTTCAAAATCTCCCAGAAATTCAAAATCTCCCTTATCCTGTAGTCACTTTTTTCACACCTGTGCCATCGAGCCTGTGACATAGCACTGTGATATTCAGTGGGCCTCACACAATCCAAGTGTCCAGTGTCCACGAGTGTCTGCAGAATTTCAAAATCTCCCAGAAATTCAAAATCTCCCTTATCCTGTAGTCACTTTTTTCACACCTGTGCCATCGAGCCTGTGACATAGCACTGTGATATTCAGTGGGCCTCACACAATCCAAGTGTCCAGTGTCCACAAGTGTCTGCAGAAATTCAAAATCTCCCTTATCCTGTAGTCACTTTTTTCACACCTGTGCCATCGAGCCTGTGACATGGCACTGTGATATTCAGTGGGCCTCACACAATCCAAGTGTCCAGTGTCCACAAGTGTCTGCAGAAATTCAAAATCTCCCTTATCCTGTAGTCACTTTTTTCACAGCTGTGCCATCGAGCCTGTGACATAGCACTGTGATATTCAGTGGGCCTCACACAATCCAAGTGTCCAGTGTCCACAAGTGTCTGCAGAAATTCAAAATCTCCCAGAAATTCAAAATCTCCCTTATCCTGTAGTCACTTTTTTCACACCTGTGCCATCGAGCCTGTGACATAGCGCTGTGATATTCAGTGGGCCTCACACAATCCAAGTGTCCAGTGTCCACAAGTGTCTGCAGAAATTCAAAATCTCCCAGAAATTCAAAATCTCCCTTATCCTGTTGTCACTTTTTTCACACCTGTGCCATCGAGCCTGTGACATAGCACTGTGATATTCAGTGGGCCTCACACAATCCAAGTGTCCAGTGTCCACAAGTGTCTGCAGAAATTCAAAATCTCCCTTATCCTGTAGTCACTTTTTTCACACCTGTGCCATCGAGCCTGTGACATAGCACTGTGATATTCAGTGGGCCTCACACAATCCAAGTGTCCAGTGTCCACAAGTGTCTGCAGAAATTCAAAATCTCCCTTATCCTGTAGTCACTTTTTTCACACCTGTGCCATCGAGCCTGTGACATAGCACTGTGATATTCAGTGGGCCTCACACAATCCAAGTGTCCAGTGTCCACAAGTGTCTGCAGAAATTCAAAATCTCCCAGAAATTCAAAATCTCCCTTATCCTGTAGTCACTTTTTTCACACCAGTGCCATCGAGCCTGTGACATAGCGCTGTGATATTCAGTGGGCCTCACACAATCCAAGTGTCCAGTGTCCACAAGTGTCTGCAGAAATTCAAAATCTCCCAGAAATTCAAAATCTCTTTTATCCTGTAGTCACTTTTTTCACACCTGTGCCATCGAGCCTGTGACATAGCACTGTGATATTCAGTGGGCCTCACACAATCCAAGTGTCCAGTGTCCACAAGTGTCTGCAGAAATTCAAAATCTCCCTTATCCTGTAGTCACTTTTTTCACATCTGTGCCATCGAGCCTGTGACATAGCACTGTGATATTCAGTGGGCCTCACACAATCCAAGTGTCCAGTGTCCACAAGTGTCTGCAGAAATTCAAAATCTCCCTTATCCTGTAGTCACTTTTTTCACACCTGTGCCATCGAGCCTGTGACATAGCACTGTGATATTCAGTGGGCCTCACACAATCCAAGTGTCCAGTGTCCACAAGTGTCTGCAGAAATTCAAAATCTCCCAGAAATTCAAAATCTCCCTTATCCTGTAGTCACTTTTTTCACACCTGTGCCATCGAGCCTGTGACATAGCGCTGTGATATTCAGTGGGCCTCACACAATCCAAGTGTCCAGTGTCCACAAGTGTCTGCAGAAAATCTAAATCTCCCCTGTCCTATAGACACCTTGTACCTTGTTTTACATTACTATATAGTTTGTAGGATTTTGTCTACATTTCTACCAAAAATGAGTAAGGCTGGTGGAAGAGGCCGTGGAATTGGGCGGGGGTTGGCAGCTGGTAATGATGGTGTTGGTGGTGGATCTGATGGTAGTGGCAAGAGCAAAATAGGACCGAATGCAGGAGGTGTTGAGCCTGCGTCATCGTCTGGCTCCATAAGGCTTCGAAGGCTTAGTTTTCTAGGAGTTGGCAAACCGCTTTTAACGCCAGAGCATCAGGAAAAAGTTTTGTCTTACATTGCTGACTCAGCCTCCAGCTCTATCGCCGCCTCTTCTGAAGTTGTAAAAAGTAAAAGCACTGAGTCGTCATTGGAGGCTCCTGTTCATGAACCACACCTTTCCTTGTGTCCTTCACCACAACCAAGATTGAAGGATGACGCAGGCCATACTACTGATTACTCAATGGAGCTGTTTTCACATACCATGCCTGGATTATCAAGTGAAATGGTGAATTACCCAGGCCAAGATGAATCTGACATGGAGTGCACTGATGCACAGCCGCTGATAGATGATTCTGCTGGTACATTCACTCAGAGCACTACATTGTCCTCACAGTGTACAGAGCCAGATTCTGACCCTGATGAGACTCAGGTGCCCCTTCCCGCACACTATACCACCATACACGGTGACACAGAGGAAGGTGCACATGACATTGAAGAGGAGGTGATGGATGACCCAGTTGTTGACCCAGATTGGCATCCATTGGGGGAAGAGGGTGCTGCTTCCAATAGCTCAGATGAGGAGCATCCACAGCAGACATCAACATCGCAACAGCTGTTATCTGGCAGGCCCAGAGCACTCCAAAGACAGGTTCCAAAAATCAAAAGAGTTGCTGGACAGCTTGTCCAGAGGGTCAAAACATCACAGCGTGCTACGCCGCAAAATGTCTGCCAAAGTAGGAAGAGTGCAGTGTGGCACTTTTTTGAACAAAATCCTCATGATCAGGCCAAGGTTATCTGTAAGAATTGCGCAAAGACCTTTAGCCGAGGGAAAAATCTGAAAAATTTGAATACCAGTTGCATGCTTAGACATTTAACCAGCATGCACTTGCAAGCGTGGACACAACACCAAACCTCAAGTGCCACATGTGCAACTGATCACAAAGAAGGTAGTCAGCAACGCTACATTGTTTCCCCCACTGTAAGCCCACCGGTTAGCACAGCAGCAAATGTTGAGGTGTCGTTGCAAGGCCACAGCAGTCAGGGAATCCCACTGTTATATCAACGAAATACTGAATCTAGGCCATCAGAAAGAACACCAACTCCATCACCATCATCAACCCTCTCTCAGTCCGCCCTGTCCACCGCTACTTCCACCATATGCAGCTCTCAAGTCCAGCTCACCCTCCCAGACACTATGAGTAGTTCAAGAAAGTACTCAGTCTCTCATCCGCGTACACTGGGTTTGAACGCCCACATTGCCAAACTAATCTCGTTTGAGATGATGCCCTATCGGTTGGTGGAAAGCGCAGCTTTCCGCGAACTCATGGCCTATGCAGTACCACGCTATGACCTACCCAGTCACCACTTCTTCTCTCGCAAAGCCATCCCAGCCCTCCACCATCATGTGAAAGACCGCATTGTCCATGCACTCAAGCAGTCAGTGAGTGGAAAGGTGCACCTCACATCTGATGCATGGTCCAGTCGGCATGGCCAGGGCCGTTACGTGTCCATCACTGCGCACTGGGTTAATGTGGTGGATGCAGGGTCCACAGGGGACAGCGGTGGTGGGACAGTGCTGCCTAGCCCACGGTATAGGAAACAGTTGGCTGTAGGCGTTCCACCCTCCTCCTCCAGAAGCGAAAACTCGTCCACAGAGCGCAGTCGTACGAGCACTCCATCTGCAGCTGCCACTGTTGCACACGAGGTGTCCCCCTATCGAGCAGCTAGTGGAAAGCGTCAGCAGGCTGTGTTGCAGATGATGTGTTTGGGCGACAGACACACCGCCGAGGTGCTGGCCGAGTACTTGAAGCGACAAACTGAGTCATGGCTGGGCAGTGTACATCTTGAGGCAGGCAAGGTAGTTAGTGATAACAGCCGTAATTTTGTGGCAGCCATAGCCCTTTCAAAACTCAGCCACATACCTTGCTTGGCTCACACCTTGAACCTGGTGGTGCAGTGCTTCCTCAAAAATTATCCGGAGTTAACAGCCCTGCTCCATAAGGTGCGAAGACTGTGAGCGCACATCCGCCGGTCGCCTGTACACTCCGTTCGTATGCAGAAGCTGCAGCGATTGCTCCACCTTCCCAACCACCGCCTCATTATCGACATTGCAACAAGGTGGAACTCCACCCTGCACCTGGTGGAGCGGCTGTGCAAGCAGAGGCAGGCCATAATGCATTTGTGGGAGGATACACGGCCAGGCACTTTGAGAGGAGACATGGAGTTGACAGGTGTGCAGTGGTCGAAGATGAAAGACCTCTGTAAAGTCCTTCAGTGTTTTGAGGAATGCACACGGCTGGTAAGCGCAGACGACGCCATCCTAAGCAGGAGCATCCCACTTATGCGTCTGCTCATGCAAACTTTGATGCACCTTAAGGAGCAGGCGTCTGCAGCCAATGTTGACGAGGAGGAAGAGGTGGAGGGAATCCTTGATGACATTCAGCCATTGTCTGCTCAGGGACCTCTCCTGGACGAGTTGGAGGAAGAAGAGGAGGAGGAGGATGATGATGGGGATGATTACTTAGGGGAGGAGGATGCATCTCGTGGGGCAAGTGAAAATGTTGGCGTGGCAAGGTCTGGTACAGGGTTTGTGCGTGACTGGAGGGATGTGGATTTGCCAGAAAGTGCTCCTCCAACCAACACTCGCAGTGCATCATTGACACCGGGAACATTGGCCCACATGTCAGATTATGCCTTGCGGATCCTAAAAAGGGACCCCCGCATTGCCAAAATGATGAACGATGACGACTACTGGTTGGCCAGCATCCTGGATCCACGCTATAAAGGCAAATTACAAAACATCATGCCACAGGAGAACCTTGACCTAATATTGGCTAATAAACAAGCAACTCTGGTAAATCGGTTGCTTGAGTCATTCCCAGCACACAGCAGCGGTGATGGTTCTCACACGAGCTGTACGGGCCGGGGGCAGCTTGGCAGAGGTGTTCATGGTGCACACAGCAGAAGTGGCGTTGGAGACAGGGGTTTCATGACAATGTTGTAGACTGATTTTTCAAGTACCGCTCACACAACTGGTAATACTGCATCGATGGAAAGTGACAGGAGACAGCAGTTGTCAACTATGTCAGCTGCTAAACTGGACACCTGGCCTGAATTGGCACAATATGCCTTACAGGAGCTCGCTTGCCCAGCTGCAAGTGTGCTATCGGAAAGAGTCTTCAGTGCAGCTGGATCAATCCTGACAGAAAAAAGGACCCGTCTGTCAACCCAAAATGTGGATGATCTAACCTTCATTAAAATGAACCATGCATGGGTTTCCAAGGATTTTGTCCCACCTTCCCCTGATGACACATAGGGTGACAGAAAAATGGCTTGCTTTGGTCCACCTCTTCCTGGGACTTGACCTATTTCGCCTTTTGCATCAGCTGAATGTCCAACATCAACATATGCCACTTTCTAAAACTCCCTAACTGTGCTGCCTCCCCCCCATGGCCGGGGTCACCACCTAGCGCACGACACCATGCGAGTGCCGTTGCCCTGGACAGGTGGGTAGGCCGACTCTTGGGCGCGGGCACTGGCACAGGGTCCCTCATAGTGCAATCAAGTGTCTCTGACGGTGGTGGTGCACACCCGCCGTCAGACACACCGCCGTACTATGAGGGGCCCAGTGCCAGTACCGATGCCCACGAGTGGGCCCCCCTTGCTTGGGCAGGGCCCCAGCATTTGCAATCTTTACCTCTCCCTGCTCCTCCGCTGTGTAGTCTGGGCCGTCAAATCCATACTGTGCCTGACACCATCTGAGCCTGCCTCCTGATGTATAGACATATCTTTTGAATGTGTACGCTATCCATACATGTTATCCGGGGATACGGTACCCTTTCTCACCTTTGTGCAATCACTTGCAAGCCATACTGGGCCTTACACCGTCTGAGCCTGCCTCCTGATGTATAGACATATCTTTTGAATGTGTACGCTATCCATACATGTTATCCGGGGATACGGTACCCTTTCTCACCTTTGTGCAATTACTTGCAAGCCATACTGGGCCTTACACCGTCTGAGCCTGCCTCCTGATGTATAGACATATCTTTTGAATGTGTACGCTATCCATACATGTTATCCGGGGATACGGTACCCTTTCTCACCTTTGTGCAATCACGTGCAAGCCATACTGGGCTTAACACCGTCTGAGCCTGCCTCCTGATGTATAGACATATCTTTTGAATGTGTACGCTATCCATACATGTTATCCGGGGATACGGTACCCTTTCTCACCTTTGTGCAATCACTTGCAAGCCATACTGGGCCTTACACCGTCTGAGCCTGCCTCCTGATGTATAGACATATCTTTTGAATGTGTACGCTATCCATACATGTTATCCGGGGATACGGTACCCTTTCTCACCTTTGTGCAATCACTTGCAAGCCATACTGGGCCTTACACCGTCTGAGCCTGCCTCCTGATGTATAGACATATCTTTTGATTGTGTACGCTATCCATACATGTTATCCGGGGATACGGTACCCTTTCTCACTTTTGTGCAATCACGTGCAAGCCATACTGGGCCTAACACCATCTGAGCCTGCCTCCTGATGTATAGACATATCTTTTGAATGTGTACGCTATCCATACATGTTATCCGGGGATACGGTACCCTTTCTCACCTTTGTGCAATCACTTGCAAGCCATACTGGGCCTTACACCGTCTGAGCCTGCCTCCTGATGTACAGACATATCTTTTGAATGTGTACGCTATCCATACATGTTATCCGGGGATACGGTACCCTTTCTCACCTTTGTGCAATCACTTGCAAGCCATACTGGGCCTTACACCGTCTGAGCCTGCCTCCTGATGTATAGACATATCTTTTGAATATGTACGCTATCCATACATGTTATCCGGGGATACGGTACCCTTTCTCACCTTTGTGCAATCACGTGCAAGCCATACTGGGCCTAACACCATCTGAGCCTGCCTCCTGATGTATAGACATATCTTTTGAATGTGTACGCTATCCATACATGTTATCCGGGGATACGGTACCCTTTCTCACCTTTGTGCAATCGCTTGCAAGCCATACTGTGCCTGACACCGTCTGAGCCTGCCTCCTGATGTATAGACAAATCTTTTGAATGTGTACGCTATCCATACATGTTATCCGGGGATACGGTACCCTTTCTCACCTTTGTGCAATCACGTGTAACCCATACTGGGCGTGAGAACGGCTGGCGAGCTGTTAAGCAAGCTACAGCACCTGTGGTTTGCACACATAAGTTTTTCATTTTTTTCAGGAATGACGGTTAGGCCTAATTCCGGAACTGCGGTTGACCTGCACTTACTGGGAAATCATCGTTCGCGAGTAATAATTGTAATCAGTGATCCCCATCACTAACGTTGTTCAGCGGGTTATCTGCACCTGTAAGCGACAAATGCTGGCCTTTTCAGTGTAGCGCACATGCAGCCACGGACATGTAAGGGCATGACACACCAGTTATTGGCCAATCTCATGTGCCAGAGCCTCACGTGTCCCTCTAGTAAGCCGGACTCGGACCGCGGGGCATGACGGAGTCTCGTTCGTTAACGGAATTAAGCTTGCAATGTGTGCATCTGTTCTGTAGCTGGCATGGTTGAGGTTGCCCGTGTTGAGTCAAATTACGCCGTAGGCTCCACTCCTGGTGGTGCCCTTCTGGACATTCCTTTAAGGTTCAGCTTTGCAACCATACTGCCCACGTAAAACAAACACTTTGCTTTCATGAACGCTGTTTGGAGGGTCATGACTCGTGGGAATAACGCCGCCCAATCAGTTAACCTGCTAGAGAGATCCTTCGTTGCTCCCAAGCATGACATCACACTCCCTAGGAGGAAGGTAATGCCACTGTGGCGACCGTACTCCTGGGGGCGACACAAGTGCACTGATGCCCAGCCACTGCTCGATGAATCTGCTGGTACATTGACCCAGACCACTACATTCCCCTCGCACGCTACCCGGCCTGAATCTGACCCTGATGAAACTCAGGTTACCCTTCCCATATACAGTTCCATCTTACACGGTGACAAAGAGGAAGCTGCAGATGAAAGTGCAGGTTCGGCCCACCCGCCATCAGACACACCATCATACTATCAGGGGCCCTGTGCCAGTGCCGTCGCCAACGAGTGGGCCCCCCCTGCTTGCTCAGGATCACAGCACTTGCAAGGTTGAAATACTGTGCAGTGAGATGGAAGATGGGGACGACAAGGAGTCCAGACTAGTACAGGGATTCCCTAGCGAGGAGACTTATTTCATTGTTTTCAATGTTGGGACAGCAATTTTTGGGGAGCACTATACTCTGGAGAATGATAGATGGGGCCCACCATACACTGGTACATTCCAAAGGTGGACATCAGACACTGGAGCAGCATTTACAGGGCCCATTATACACTAGAGCATTAGAAATGGGGCCCATTATGTTTGGAGCATTATTTGGGCCCATAAGACAGTGGAGCTTCATCCATGGGGACCAACATATACTGTAGCATTATGTGGAGCTCATCATATACTGTTTCAAACATTATATGGGACCAATGATTCTGTATGGAGAAATAGATGGGCCTCGTCGTGAGATGTAAAAAGTGAAGTATTTTTCATTGTACTATACCGCTATTTCTCTGCCGTATCGGAGCATGATGAGTTGTGGTATTATGTGTTAAAGGGGCGCTCTTTCGCCCAGGGCACATGAAAACCTGGAGCCAGCCCTACCCCCCCACAACTTTAGCCAAATAACCCCCATTTTTCAGTGCGTAACTTGTATTATGAAGTTAATTAAGGTTGACCAGCTTAAGTAAGAAGAATTGATGCTTTTGGCATTCAAATGAGCACTGTAGGTGTGTTTCCTGTCCTCCTCTCACTGCCGACTTTTATTCCCCATTGACTTACATTGGGTTTCGTGTTTCGGGACGACCCCGACTTTTCCCTATAATCGGCCGATCTTGCTCGACCCGACTTTTGGAAAAGTCGGGTTTCACGAAATGAAACTCGACCATAAAAAACCAAAAGTCGCTCAACTCTAGTTATCACTTGTACCTTGCGCACAGCTCATTTTCTTTTTACCTCAAAGATTCTCCTATCTTCAGCTGCAGGTGCTTTGGAGGTGATGCTGCCTCACCAAGCTGGATGGTCCAGGGTAAGCTTCTCCCTTTCCTTGATGTCGACTACCAAGTTTTTGTGAGACTCTTAATTTTCTATCTGTCCCCCAACTGTTTATTCTGTCTCCCGACTGCTCGTTTTTTCTTACACAGTTCTCCATATAGCAGCTGTTTAGGCAATCGGCTGTTTGGCATTCTGACCACATGTCAAGCCCACTGTCATGATCCAGGTTGGATATGACAGAGAAAATGCACAAGTAACCTTTTTTTTCCTTTGGCTGTGTGTTTCAGTTCTAGTTTCCCCCCCGGTGGCCATTAGGATTATTGCACTGTGGTGTCTTTGGTTCTAAAGTTGCCCCCCCGGTGGTGGTGAGCGTCATTGCACTTTGGTTACCTTAGTTTTGTGCACATAATGATAAAACAGGTGTGATTGCTCTATAAAAGAGTGTCAGGTGTGGTAATCACTGTTGGTGATAGTCCTCAGTTACAAGCAAGTCTGGGTGAAGGATGGAGCTGAAGGAGAGTCCCGGGCAGCTCAGTGAGATTCCTGGAGTGGCAGCTATGGTGTCTGCAAGGAGGGCTGGCATGGATTGGTGGAGTTGCAGCTATGGTGTCAGCAAGGAGTTCTTGCATGGCTTGGTGGAGTGGCAGCTATGGTGTAGAGCTGCACTCAGGATGCTGGACTCGGTTGCTGGAAAGCTGGACTTAAGATGCTGGACTCTTTTGCTGGAAAGCTGGACTCATATGCTGGACTCTGTTTCTGGACAGCTGCACACAGGTGGTGGACTCTATTTGCTCCAAGGCTGCACTATGGTGCTGGATTCGGTCGGAGGAAAAGATGCACGCAGGTGGTGGGCTCTGTTGCTGGGAGCGTAAGCAACAGAGCAAAGCTAAGTGGTGTTCCCCTGTTCTGTCTCTTTTCCTTATGTGTGTTTTAGTGCAGTGGTGCGATTAGTTTCTGCACCGTCCACTTCACTAGTGAGGGTTTAGGTGCAGGACGAGTCAGGGTTTTTAGGTTCCTGATCGTCGCCCGGTGCGAAACCGGCCTAGGGAACGCTAGTGTCATGATCCCAGTGCGGGTTTTTGAGCTGCACACCGGGGGTTAATGTCTGGAGCTCTGTGCAGGTTTTGACCTGCACTCTTGGGGTTAATGATTGTGGCCTCTTTCTGGTTCTGGGAGAGCTTCATAAACCCCTGGGTAGCTTCAATCCCTGCCAGTTATACTTTTGCCATTGGCCTAGTGTGCTGACCCCCGTGTGCCTGTTTGTTGCTATAGCTTGTTTATATGGTTCTGACCCGATTCTGTTTCCCGTTGTGAGTTTGCCTGTTGATTTTGTACTGCGTTATTATCTGTGTATGACTCATTGCATGTGACCTGACTACTCTCTGCTCGCCCCTCTTGTACCTTGCAACTATCTGTGTATGACTCATTGCATGTGACCTGACTACTCTCTGCTCGCCCCCTTTGGTACCCTACAGCTATCTCTGTGTGTGACTCATTGGCTACGTCCTGACTATTCTCACTGTCTATTCCCCTTGGTAACTTTGTCTCGCAGTTACTCTGCTAGGAATTGTCTTGCAGCTCCTAGCTCTGTGGAGTTTAGGCCACGCCCCTAGCAGTCACGTGCTTTAGGTCCTGCAGCTCTGAAGTATGCATCTATTCGGTTGCTGCCCGCTCCACAGGTAGCTTTGAGCACTGTTCGCTTTACTCAGGACACGTGCACTGGCTCAGTGAGCAAGTTCAGTGTGGTGTCTTTGACATTATAACTGGCCTACAATTTTTTTTTTCTCTCCTCACTTCTGCAGCATGGACCCAATGTGTGCTTTATCTGAGCAGGTGAAAAGCTTGACTCAGTCACTGCAGAAGCTTAGTTTGGAACACCAAGCTCTGGCCCAGTCCCAACGGCGGGTTGAGGACTCAGTTCAGGGGGTACTTTCCGCAGGCTTCCAGCAGGTGGGTGTGGTGATGTCCCTGCTTAGGGGGTCCCCACAAGCCTGGGTGTTCTCGCTTTCCTCTTCTGCCCCTGAGAGAATGTCTGTGGATGCATTTTTTGAAGCCTTAGGGCTTATTTATGATGAGCCTGATAGAGTGCGGTTGGCTGAGGACAAAGTAATGAGTGTCTGTCAGGGGGAGCACTCGGCCGAATGGTTCTGTACTGAATTCAGACGTTGGGCAGCGGAGATTTCCTGGAGTGATGCCGCCCTTTGGGGGCTGTTCCACAGAGGCCTGTGTGAACGTCTGAAGGATGCTTTGGCACTCCATCCTCCACCTGACTCCCTGGAGGATGCCATGGCCCAAGCGGTTCGCATGGATCGCAGGCTGCGGGCTAGAGGCATTATGCAATGGGAATCGCCCTTATTCTTCAGTGGAGATGAGACCCAGTCTCTTCCTATGGCTATGGAGGTGAGCGCTGTCACCTGTGAGGGAAAGGAAAGAAGACGCCACTGGGAAAAGCAGTTGTGCTTCTATTGTGGGAAATCTGGACATTGGAAAAAGGACTGCCCCTCCTGTCCGTCATCCTCCAAGATGGCGGGAAACGACTAGGTCTGGGTAGTAATCGAGGAGGCTACCCAGACCTTCAGGTACAATTTTCCTCATGTGCAAAAATGGTGCTGCAGGTGGAACTGGAACTTGGTTATGGTCCTGTTCAGACTACTGCTTTTATTGACTGCGGTTCGGCTGTGAACCTGATTGATACCAAGGTTATGACTCTTAATAAGATAGGGACAGTCAGACTTCATGATCCTGTTAAACTTGTGGCAATTGACTCATCTCCTCTTAACCAAGATGGTATCTGTTGCAGGTCTGAACTTTTTTCTCTAAAAGTGGGTTCCACTCATGTGGAGAAACTAAGTTGTCTGGTGCTAGATAACTTGCCTGCAGGACTGGTACTGGGGATGCCTTGGCTTCAACGCCATAATCCTACCATTGATTGGGTTACAGGGGAAATCACTCAATGGGGATGCAATAATAAATGTGGTAACCGGGGACATCTTGTTAACGCTGTTAAATCCGTGTCTGTGTCGTCTGTCGATCTGGAAGGTTTTCCGGAGTACCTGAAAGATTTCGAAGACGTGTTTTCCGAAAGTGAGGCTGAGGCGCTGCCACCACATAGACCCTATGATTGTGCCATTGATTTAGTACCCGGAGCCAAGTTACCTAAGGCTCGATTGTTCAATTTGTCTGGGCCTGAGCGCCTGAGCGCCAAGCCATGAAGGAGTACATAGCTGAGAGTCTCCGCAAAGGGCATATCAGGCCTTCTGTGTCACCTGTGGCAGCAGGGTTCTTCTTTGTGAAGAAAAAAGATGGTGGTTTGCGGCCGTGCCTCGACTTTCGGGAACTGAACAAGAGAACGGTAAGGAACTCTTACCCGCTTCCCCTCATCCCAGACTTATGTAACCAGTTAGCTGGGGCCCAATGGTTCTCCAAGTTAGATCTGCGGGGGGCCTACAATCTGATAAGGGTTCGGGAAGGGGACGAGTGGAAAACTGCATTCCTCACATCAGAAGGACTCTTTGAGAACCTGGTAATGCCATTTGGGTTAACTAATGCACCCGCTATTTTCCAAAATTTCATCAATGTTGTGTTTTCTGATCTGATAGGCCGTTTTGTTATTATTTATTTGGATGATATTTTGGTGTATTCCCCGGACAGTCAATCTCACTTGCAACATCTAAAGACAGTTCTCCAGAGACTCAGGGAGAACCAATTGTTCGCCAAATTGGAAAAATGTTCGTTTTTTGTACAGGAGCTATCTTTTTTGGGGTTGATTGTGTCCTGTGAGGGGTTTCGTATGGATCCTAAGAAGGTGCTGGCGATCGCTGACTGGGTTCAGCCTCGAGATCTCAAGGGGCTCCAGCGTTTCTTAGGATTTGCGAACTATTACCGGAGATTCATTAAAGGTTTCTCACAAGTGGTGAAACCACTCAAGGATCTTACCCAGAAGGGAGCTGATGTAAAAAATTGGTCTGTACTCGCTAAGGAATCCTTCTCAGCGATTAAGAAATGTTTTATGTCTGCCCCGGTGTTGGTGCAACCTGACCCGTCCAAACCATTCATTGTGGAGGTGGATGCTTCTGAAGTGGGGGTGGGGGCTGTGCTGTCCCAGGGTCCAGCCACCCTTACCAATCTCAAACCCTGTGCCTTCTTCTCCAAGAAGTTCTCTTCAGCTGAGAAAAACTATGATGTAGGCAATAGAGAACTTCTTGCGGTCAAGCTGGCGTTTGAGGAATGGAGGCACTTTTTGGAAGGGGCAGCTCACCCTATCACGGTTGTCACGGATCACAAAAATTTGGCATACCTTGAATCTGCTAAGAGGCTTACTCCTAGACAGGCCCGTTGGTCACTTTTTTTTTCACGATTTCAGTTCTCAATTACTTTTCGACCGGGGTCCAAAAATGTTAAAGCGGATGCCCTGTCCAGAAGTTTTGATCCAGTGTCTCCCCCTGAGCCGCCGTCCTCCATTCTTCCCCCAGGGGTGGTAGTGGCGGGGGTCTCAACTGAGTTGGAACAAGAAATCCTAAGGGCTCAGGCCCTAGCTCCGGCAACCAGGCCAAGCGATAAACTGTTTGTTCCAGATTCATTGCGGCCTAGACTTCTGCAGGAGTTTCATGATTCTAGGCTGAGTGCTCATCCAGGTATCACGGCCACTAGAGAGGCAGTAGCCAGGGGTTTTTGGTGGCCTTCATTAAGGTCCGATGTCAAGGAATTTGTTTCTGCTTGTGGCATATGTGCCCGTTCCAAAAGCTCGCATAACCGACCGGCTGGGGAACTCATACCTTTACCGGTTCCTGATAGGCCATGGACTCATCTTTCCATGGATTTTATTACCGGCCTTCCACCTTCCAGAGGCAATACCGTGATCTGGGTGGTGGTGGATAGGTTTTCTAAACAGGCCCATTTCATTCCCTTGGCAGCATTACCTTCAGCAGAAACGTTGTCAAGATTGTTTGTGCAGCATGTGGTCCGATTGCATGGGGTACCCCTGAATGTTGTGTCTGACAGAGGTGTGCAGTTTGTGGCCAAATTTTGGAGGGCGTTCTGTATGAAATTGGGCATCTCACTCTCCTTCTCGTCGGCATATCACCCGGAGAGTAATGGTCAGACAGAACGCACCAATCAATCCCTGGAACAAATTCTCAGGTGTCTGACCTCCGCCAGACAGGAGGATTGGTGTGATGCTTTACCGTTGGCTGAATTCGCTTTTAACAACCGGGTGAGTCAGTCCACCAACATGTCCCCATTCCTGATTAACTATGGCTTTAATCCGCATTTTGGGGAGTTTTCTCGGGTAGATTCCGGTTGTCCAGGAGCAGAGGGGTCCGTTCAACGGTTAAAAAACCTCTGGGCTGAAGTCCGGCGTAATATCTCTCGAGCCCAGGGGAAATACAAATATTTTGCGGACAAAAAGAGAGCCTCGGGTGACATGTTTCAGGTGGGAGAGAAGGTTTGGCTCTCCACGCGTAACATCAACTTAAAGGTACCATCAGTTAAGTTGGGACCAAAGTTCATTGGTCCGTACGAGATTATGGGGATAGTCAACCCAGTGGCATATAGGTTGCGTCTCCCCGCCTCCTTAAAAATATCTAATGTGTTCCATAAGTCTCTGTTGAAACCAGCAGGATCTGTCAAAGAGAACTCTGAGACTGTTGTTCCTCCAGTGCTGGTGGAGGGTCAATTGGAGTATGAGGTCGGACATATTGTGGACTCTCGGCGGGTGCGCCGCTCTTTGCAGTACCTGGTCCACTGGAAGGGATATGGACCAGAAGAGCGCTCATGGGTCCCTGCTCGCTCGGTACATGCAGATCGCCTGGTTCAGGCGTTCCATGCCAAGTACCCGGGGAAGCCTGGGGGTCCAGAGGCCCCCCGTTGAGAGGGGGGTACTGTTATGATCCCAGTGCGGGTTTTTGAGCTGCACACCGGGGGTTAATGTCTGGAGCTCTGTGCAGGTTTTGACCTGCACACTTGGGGTTAATGATTGTGGCCTCTTTCTGGTTCTGGGAGAGCTTCATAAACCCCTGGGTAGCTTCAATCCCTGCCAGTTATTCTTTTGCCATTGGCCTAGTGTGCTGACCCCCGTGTGCCTGTTTGTTGCTATAGCTTGTTTATATGGTTCTGACCCGATTCTGTTTCCCGTTGTGAGTTTGCCTGTTGATTTTGTACTGCGTTATTATCTGTGTATGACTCATTGCATGTGACCTGACTACTCTCTGCTCGCCCCTCTTGTACCTTGCAACTATCTGTGTATGACTCATTGCATGTGACCTGACTACTCTCTGCTCGCCCCCTTTGGTACCCTACAGCTATCTCTGTGTGTGACTCATTGGCTACGTCCTGACTATTCTCACTGTCTATTCCCCTTGGTAACTTTGTCTCGCAGTTACTCTGCTAGGAATTGTCTTGCAGCTCCTAGCTCTGTGGAGTTTAGGCCACGCCCCCAGCAGTCACGTGCTTTAGGTCCTGCAGCTCTGAAGTATGCATCTATTCGGTTGCTGCCCGCTCCACAGGTAGCTTTAAGCACTGTTCGCTTTACTCAGGACACGTGCACTGGCTCAGTGAGCAAGTTCAGTGCGGTGTCTTTGACAGCTAGGAGTGTAGAGACACTGACTCAGGGGAGTGCAGGAGGTCTCCACTTCCCCATTCCCTATTGCAGGGCCACCATTGTTATTGTTACCCAGGTTTTCCCTTTTATTGTTTAAATTCGCCTTACTGGAGGCGGGGTTTCCAGACATACGTGTATTTTCAAAATTCACCTGTTGAAGGTAGCGTATCCAGCTGCACGTTTCATTATTTAAATTCACCCAACTGGAGGCGGTGTATCCAGGGACGCGCATGTCATCTAAATCCGCCCTGCTGGAGGCGCTGTGTCCAGTTGCTCATGGCAGTGACACCCACTTGGCTTAAGTTTTAAGCAGGAGAGTTTAAGCAAGCTTGTTCCGATATTGCTGTGTTGGGGATATTGTCTTGACACCTGAGTGGAGAAGTCTGCATATACAGCTCAGGTGAAAGAGATTAAACTTTTTAGCATGCTGTCTGTAGACAGTCTAGGTCTTGCTGGCATAGAGAAGTGTGATATGAACCACCACATTATAGGGAATCTCTCGCCAGGGATACAGTCTGAATCACGTTTTTCAGAAATTTACGAGGAAACCCCGGGGTAAGCGCTCAGCACAGAGCGCAGGATAAATGTGCGCCAAGCCTTACTGCGATCTTTAGAAGGCAGAATGAAAAAATCAACAGCAGGGGAGAATTGGTTTCATTAATGTTTTTGTTGTTCCTTGTGCGGTATAAATGATTAGTTGACTTTATTCTTCGGGCCGGTGTGATTACAGCAAAACCAGATTTATAGCATATTTTATGTTTGGCTGCTATCCCACACTAAAAGACGCTTTTTATTGCTCCCTCCCTCTGTGATGTCCTGCAATGTCGCTGTCACTATTCACCGCAACATCACAGGGGATAAACACCCGTGATCAGTGCCAGCATGAATCGTGGGCATCGCTTCAGTGTCAGCAGGGTTGAGGTGTAACACTACAGCTGCTCCCAGCTACTCGGTTACTAACTGACAAATGAGGACACCACTGCTTGAGGTGCATTGGTATGACTCCTTATTAGAGCCTTGAACGTCCACTGCTCACTGTAGTCCCAATACGGTGACCATTGTTTCCTTTCAACACACCCAATTTAACTTCCTTTTGCAATAGACAACTGTTCACTAAAGTCCTGCTGATACAATCCCTTCTCGTTCAATCCTCTTTTTAGTGGGCCTTCTACTTCCCCTGGATTAAGTTCCATACTGTCACAATTCTGCCACTCGCTGTGTCCTAGGGACGCTGTGAGTGACAGTTCAGCCTATGTATAGCAGGGGTGTATCGTGCTGTCAGTGTAGTATTCTTTTTTCCACCAATTGTTTTCCTTTCCGGATAATTGTCAGGCTATTTAACTGGCTGACAGTGTTGGGTCATTGCCAATTGTAGCTTTGCTCAAGAGGTGAGTGTGTTTGCGCTGTGCTCCTTGTCTGGTATTCTGATCTATGCTGCTCAACTTTGGATTTTTCTTGACCATCTGTTTGCCTAGTCCTTTTGTTGTGAGCCACTACCTTCTTGTTATTTTGACCTGTTTCCTGACTATGATTTGTCTCGCCCCTCTGTCTATGACGTACCCCCTTGGCTTTTGACCTCAGACATCTTGATTACCAAGCCTCACAGCTTGTCCTTGAGCGTCAAATGTACCATTTAGGTGGCATATTTGGCCTGAGTTCCATTCTGTCAAATACCTCCTTCTCTATTCTGTCCGTCAGATATCTCTTCATGTTTCCTTATTCCTTAGGATGTATTATCTGAAGTCCTATGGTTTTTCCTCTTTACTTTCCTTTGTCCTCTTTACACAAAACACACTATAACACGGTAGTCTGAAAACTGTCAGACCTTAGGTCTGTCTCTATTGAACACTGGGTTCTATCTCGCCCACTATCAGGAAAACATCTTTTCTTCCCACATAGCACCTCCCATTTTGGGCTAGTCCCAACTCTTAACTCTATCTGTACCCAACTAAGTGCATGCAAAGGACTAAATAGACAAAATTACATTAAAAAAGTGCAATGCATTATATCACAACACATAATTTCAAAGGGGGGTGTGTGCAGCACCTCCATTTCCGTACAAATCTGCAAAATTTCAAATTCGGCCAGGAAATTTGTTTTGCATCAAATAAATTCAATCTAAATTAAATTGTCATGAAGAGGTAAAAAATAAAATCATAATTGCACCTTCCATTGACCAAGCCCATACATTGCCACCACTCTTGGTCCTCCCAACTGGCTACTCTACCTTTCCTTTACTATCTTCTTCTGTTTTCGAGCCTAAGGTTTTACTAGGCTTCATACCATCTCGTCATCTCGTGGGTAGCGATGCACTAACATTATTTTGTGTCATGGTCCATGTGACCACGTGGCACCTTCTCAAGAATGGCAGAGCCAGCATCTCAAAGATATAAGACAGAGGAGCCAATCGAAAGACCAACTGTTTGCGCAAGAGAGTCAAGGAGTGGTGAGTCAAGAGGTTTAACCTCTTCCTGCCCTCAGAATCTAGCAAACTAACCAATCTGATTTTAAGAGAGTGTCATGGCTGCTTTTTGTTCTGACCAAGCGTCAGGTATGCCAGATCACCAGTGAGTCCGGATTATGAGGTTTTTCGCCCTTCTGATGACAAGCGCTTGGAGACAAAGAGACTCAACACACACGAGCCGTGGTCAAATCACTTTATCTGACGTAATGAAATACAAAGCAATCTTTTAGACCATTTACAACAATATGTAATTCTATGGAGCTTATGTGGCCCCCACCATCACCTTCAGGGTCATACCATGTTTACAATGTACCCAGAACACGCTGTGGCTGACATTTGAGAGCATATATGATAAGAAGCATTTTCTCCTTGAAGAGGAGACAGGCAAAACTGCAGCGTCATAAGAATGAATGAAAGGCAAAAGGCAAATGGAGAATTAAAGGCATTTAAAGGGATATAAAAGCAAACCATTAACTCTTCTATATCAATTTCCCCCTTTTGTAAATGGCAACACCTTTGCCACAGGGTCAGCTGATGTCCACAAAGGAGCTACTGTCTCATGGGTCTAGTACCCATAAGGGGGCTTCCTACCTGCTTCGCCCATCCACCCTCAGTGTGGACACTCACTTTCCCCATCAGCAATGGCTACCTGGGGTCTATGATACACTGCAGAAGGTTCAGCCTTAGATTCTTTTTTTCCACACATACATTATTCAGTAGCTTAAGTAATACATATATTAGCGCTTTTACGGCTACATAAAACAATAAGCAAAACAACAAAATTTGCATACAAGTCTGTACAATGCCAAAAATCCATCCTGCAAGGCCATTAAACCAATTTGCTGGATTTAGGAAAGAGAATGTGTTACTTCACCAGGAGTCTCTGTTTGCACTGTGTTGTTTTAACCATTGGTCTCTACACGTTCACCTATTTTGTCTATACTGGCCCTGATCTGGAGATTGCCAGCAGGGTCGATATAGTTACAACAGGTGGGAACAATTATCTGACACATTCCTCCTTGTTTTGCTGTCAGGTAATCTAGTACTATAGTATGTTGGTTAGTAACTATGATTAATTGTCTCTGTATTGTATTAGTTTCATTAAGAACTTCAAGAATCTGGAAGATCTGATCGTCCAGGTAGTCGGTAGCTTCCACTAATTTATCCCACATTATGAAGGGGTATATTAGCATACTACTGAATATTTTATTAGCTATCCCCATTTCTACTAGATGTGGCCTACCATTTGGCCGGGGCTCATTGTCTGCAGCCCTTCTATACAAAGTGTGAATTGGAACTGCTGCTGTGTCTATTTTACTATGAGGAACTATGAAAGTGGCTGGTGTTAGTTTGGCAAGAGTGCAAACCCCTCTTATGTCTGGGCTCACCCACCTGTAGGCACGATGTCCGCAAACCAAGAATACTCCTTCAGGGAGAACACAAGCGTGACCAGGGGTCTGTTTACATTGGTATAAACTCAAAAGTCCTGACATAGGCTTATGGGCACACCAAGTATTATTCATTTGTTTTCCCCTTATACCAGATGTACATTTACCCCTTTCTTTCCTTATTATCTTACCCGTAGATACAGCCTTCAACACCATCTTGGTACACCGTCTCATTAACCTGTGTTTGATCATGAGTGTATATACGGAAGCAATTATTGTCCTCACCACAGGTGTTTGCTCCAGTGTGCTGAAGACTGAACCATAGTCCATCATTGGAAATGGGGTCTGAGTGAGGGATTTCAGTCCTCCTCCTGGCGACCATATTTCCGACATCTGAATCATATTCCCGCCACCACATTTGTACCTTAGGCCGCGTTATATTAAACTGAAACCAGGGATTAGCGGCCCATCCGATTATAGCCAATGAGGCAGATAAATCATGGGGCACATCTTTTACCCAAAACCTAGATTGAGTCCAAGTCTCATTATGTATGCAGTGTGGGGTTAATACCTTCCATGGCTCCAGAGGTAAGGCTAAGAACGGCATAGTCCTCGCAGATACTGGGCTGTGTGTACAGATCCAACAGTCTTTCGGTTTCTGTCCTACATGTCCTTTATAAGTAGAGCATGATGCCGAATAAGTTGGTTGTCTCAGTCAGCATTTAATAGTTTATCCTGTGTCTCTTTCTATGGTTTCTAGGGACACCATACCTGCAGATCAGTTCTTTCATCAGTTTGCAGTTGTTTTAGCATTTGCACATTTTACTGGATAGGCTTCCGGCCAACCAGAGAAGAGATCTACACATACAAGGATATTTGCATACACTCCTACCTTGGTAGCTGTATGTCGTCAATCTGCAGTCTCTGAAAAGAGTAGAGAGGCCTAGGTGTCGCTTTCTTAGGGACTTTTACTGTTTTCCCTGGGTTGTGCTGTGCATAGATGAGGCATGATTGTACAAGTTTTGCGGCTGCGTAACTGAAGCCAGGAGCGATCCAGAAGGCATCCACCATGGTACACATGTGACTTTTTGAGGCGTGAGTGGGGCCATGTGTTGCTTGCACCATAATCGGGAACAGGGACTTTGGTAGGCACAACTTATTCCTATTCTCCCATACTCCGTTCGACTTCAGCTCAGCTCCCAGTCTCCCTCGGTGTACCTTCTCTGTTTGGGCAGCCTGTTGCTGCAGAGATTTCAGGACATCTAGGCTCAGTGTGGCTGGAATACGCTGACTCCCCGCCACGTCCACTGCTCTCTAGGCCGCCTTGCTGCTACTTTAGCAGCCTCGTCCGCCCTTCTGTTGCCCTCTACCTCCACGGAGTCACCTTTTGTGTGTGCTTTTACCTTGACAATGCCAACCTGGACTGGTAACATCAATGCCTCCATTAATTGTTTCACCAGCTCTGCATTTTTATTGGGCTTCGAATCTGTGAAAATATTAGCGACTTTACCTGCAGCGGCTCTACATGCCTCAGTGAGTGCCTTCAACTCAGCCTCCTGTGCCGACATTTGAGGAGGGAGTGGTTCAGCTCGGATTACCTCATGTGAGGATACTACTGCATATCCAGTGTAGAATCATTCATCCTGGTAGTATCTGGAGCCATCTACAAGAAAAAACCTCAAAATCTGCATTAGGAACAGTTCTATGCAGTCATGTTCATGCGAAAGTCAAAGTATTCTTCCTCACTTGCTAATACGGTCACCAATTCCCCCTTTTCTGAATCCACAGGCAGGAGGATGGCTGGATTCAGAACGTTACAACTTTTGAGGGTGACATACTCAGGAATTAGTAGAGAACATGCAAGTCGGAGCTGTCTGGCCATAGACAGATGTTTTGGTTGAACTTGTACGAGTATGGAATGGATGTCATGTGGGGAATAAATTGTCAATGAAGTGAGATCATAGGGGTCTGGTGACAAACAGTCATAAAGTGGTTGTGTGGCGCCCCTGAGGGTTCAGTTGCCACAGAGGTACTACACCTCCTCCTGAGGTGTGGTACCCCACTATTCAGGTAAGGTGGAGACTCCTGACCACACTCCAACACCTGCACCCCACACCACAAAGTAGTGTAGCAAAGCACATTCGGTGGCTCCCTGCTAGGAGTGTAGCATAGCACCCCTTGGTGGCTCCCTGCTTGGAACACAAAACATGCTGGGAGGTGGGTGGAGCGGAGTTTACATAAAAGAGCGGGAAGAGTTGAGTGAGTCGTTCAGTCATGCATTCAGTCAGTGAGTGAGGATGTAGAAGGACAGAGAGTGAGACAGAGAAGATCCCTGGGAGAGGGATGGAAGAAGGAAGTGCTGCAGCAGGCCACAGTGATCTGGGTCTGTTGGCACAGGAAAGAGACAGAGAAAGGAAGCTTGATTCTCCATTGGGAAGGATTAGTACGGAACGTAAGGAGAATAGGAGGACTAAGGATCAGGGTTGGAAGAGAGAACCCTTCCCAAGTTCTAAGCGTAATGCCCGGGGTCCGGTCCCCGAGGTTGTATGAATACTAATGGTCCTGCAGCAGACACCGGAGGAATAGAAGTTGTCACCACTTTATTCCCACACAAGACTTGGGGGCACAACAACAACGATAGTGAGCCGCGACTAGGTAGTAAGGAGTCCCCGAAGGAGGCTACAGCTGTCTGCCGTATAAGTAGAGTTCATAGGAACATCTGACCGGAGGAACTCCAGTGTAACTCAGTACTAGGAGTACTTCATGCAAAGGCGCTATAAGAGGAGACGTTCAGAAAAGGCACATATGTTGGCGGAGTGTTGGAAAGGAGTACTTCATCTTGCCTGGAAGTTGGCTGAGCTCCTGACCTGGAGGACACGGCATGGATGCGGGCACCTGTACCTGCAACAGACTGTGAGTAAAGCTTTGGAACTACATGCCCTGGTGTCCTTCACTTATTCCTGCGCCAATACGCCCTGCACGGCTACATCCATTGAGCCCGATACTACACCGTCTAAGTGTCTCTTCACCTACTCTGCCCTGGGACTACAGCCCTGCCTGTGGAGGGCTATAACATCATTGCTGCACCACACCATCTGTCCCAGAGGATCTGTCTGCAGCGTCGGCTTACATCTACATTGCCGAACACCACAGGTGGTGTCACGAATCATCCACTCATAAACTTTCCCCTGTTTACAATGGGCGCCCAGGGCCACGGGCCCGGTCCCAGCTGCCGTGACATCTCCCATTGAAGCTCATCGGGCCCGGTACCGAGTACCCCACAGTCCAGGGAAGGGCGACCCAGTTGCAACATTTGTGAAGCAGGCCTTATCCAAGGCCTACAGTAGGTCACTAAGCATAGGAAAGTGCGTAGATGCTGATGTGACCTGTGTAGAGGGAGATTTTGAATTGCCTATTTCCTGTCTTCAGTCAGGTGTCTGGTACCTTCGGCAATATAATGTCCCAAAAATGTCACCTTTTGTTTGCAATACTGTAATTTGTCACGTCAGACCTTGCAACCCTTTTCTGATTAAAAAAAAAAAAAAAAAAAAAAAAAAACATAGCAAGGAAACTGTGGCTTCCCTGCAGGACCTCTGGTCCAGGCAGAACAGCAAAAGGTCATCCACGTACTGTAATAGTACAATCAGCGGATGAGGTGATTGCCACTACTCAAGGATCCCTGCCATTGCTGCTGAATAGATGGCAGGGGATTTCTTTCCCCCTTTGTGGGAGGACTCTCCAACAATATTGTTTTATCTTTATGAGTAAAGGAAAAAGATACTGACAGTCAGGGTGCAGGGATACAGAGAAAAATGCACCTGCTATATCACTGACTGTAAAACATTTTGACATCACTGGGATCTGTAACAGTATTGTGTGTGGATCAGGGACGATTGAGGTCACACTCACTGTATCATCATTAATAGCCCTTAAGTCATGAACCTGTCAGTAAGTGTCAGAAAACCCTTGAGTCCTTTTTCCGTAATGGGATACAAAGGGGTGTTGCAGGAGGAAAATCTTTGCACTAGAACCCCTGCCTTAACATACTCTCTAATATCTTTGCTCGGGGCCATTGATTTGGCTAGGCTCAAGGGGTATTGCTTTAAACAAAGAGGAGTGGTTTCTTTTTCCAATTTAATCATGACAGGGGGAATGTGCAGCCGACCCACATCAGTTTTCCCCTTGCCCAAACAGTGTTGGGCACCTGTCCCATTTCCTCATCCTCAGGCATTTTGGTGTCAGGTGTTAGTTTCACCGCTTTTGTCATATACACCATTGCCGCAATCTTACACAAATGTTTATCTGAGAGAGGACTTGTGACTGTAAGGGTACCGTTACACCTAGCGATGCACCAGCGATCCCGACCAGCGATATGACGCGGTCAGGATCGCTGGTGCATCGCTAGGTGGTCGCTAGTGAGCTGCCACATAGGCAGATCTCACCAGCGACATCGCTGGGGACGGGGATCGCTACTTACCTGTCAGACGCGGCGATCCTGCATCCTCCCGCCTCCACGCACGTCGCTCGTCTCTCCACAGGAAGCGCCGCAGGAAGCTGACGATGAGAAACAGTCCAGGAGCTTCTCGCGCGATCAGCGATAACCAGCGGGGGAGCCGGTCGGAGGTAAGTATCACATGCAGCGATATCGCTAGCAATATCGCTGCAACGTCACAAAATTGGTGACTTTACAGCGATATTGCTAGCGATATCGCAGTGTGTAACGGGGGCTTAATACCCTCAGGAGAGTACTGTATGGTGGCCTGGATCGCACTCAGCACATCTGCTCCCAGTAAATTCATAGGGGTATTGTCACTAACAATAAGTTTTGTAAGCACCTCTTGGCTATCTCATAATTTTAGTCTTATTTGTTTAGTCATAAGGACTTCTGTCACTTGCCCCTCTACCTCCACACATTCCACTATCTCATTAGTAATCATGTCTGGCATTATCAAATCTTTGTGTACCACAGTCCCGGCTGCCCCAGTGTCAATCAAAAATTCTGCCTCTTTTCCTCCCGACATTGTTATGGTAGTCATCAAGGCAGGACCAGGTCCGGAGGGGACAAGAACAGGGCACACATTTGTCACTGGGTTGCCAGTTTCCTAGTCTGTATGTGGAGGAGGTGGAAGATTGGTGTGCTTACTCTCCTTTATAGGGTTTTTGCAATGGCTGGCATAGTGCCCATTCTCACCAATAATTCCAGCACCTCACTGTTTCTATGTCCTTAGGTCCCTTATTACGTCTCCACTTTTTTCCTTGTGCTCCAGCATGCATGACAGGTTGTCTTATTGTCCTTGCTTGCTCAACTTCTTTAGCTACCTTAAGGAGGTCTTTCGGATCTACATATCTCCATTCAGGTCTTGCTGTCTGTACTGCGTCTCGTAAGTCTTTGTTCATACCGTCAATGAATGCATTCACCAGTATTCTAACATCGAGTGGGTTTATGCAAATGTATCCCATGAATGCCCATTTCAGCTGTAACCGTCCAAAGTACATCTCTACACTCCTCTTTGCTGTGTCACGTTAGTCAGGAGTACAGAATGGTCTGATTGTTCCATTGTAGCCCACTGTTTTAGTGACTCACAGTACGTCTCCCCAGACCATGCAGATTTATCATCCATGCCCCAAGCCTGATTCTTTGCCAAATCTGTATGTGTCTTAATTATATGTCCTAGTACGTCACCTGCCTTTAAACTGACCAACCTCTCTAGGTCTGCCCAGGTACACTTATATGTCTGCTGTACTTCCTTTATGTGTCTGTAAAACGGGAATGGTTGGTCTTCAGGGTCAGGCAACTGCTTCAACAAAGCTAGCTGGTCAGAGGAGCTCCAGGGATAATACACCTGCATCTTTCTTATTCTAGTCACCCTTCTAGGTCCTGATGCGGTTGGTCGTCTGATGTCTACTGTCAGCTTACTCCTGAAAAGTCAATGTCCCCACTACCCACTAACCATACTATTATGTCACTACATATGATCTTGCCTGGACAGGATTTAGTGCAATTTGCTTAGGTCATTAGCACAGGTCACACAAGTAGCTATTCAGTCTGGGTTTGTCTGAGTCTGATCACAGTGTTTACAAGTCCATCTGTTTTGTCTGGGTCTCTGGTTAAATTTTGTCAATCAAAACATTCATAATACACCTTCCATACTGCTGCACATTCTCAGACACCATTTATTCACTTGCTATTTTCTTCCCTTGTCTGTGCCTTTTTGTACATCCAAACAGTCACACTCTGGTATTTTTGCCTTTTTCAATATTGGTCCCACTTGTTTTACTGCTTCCTTCTCTGTCTTTTACAATTTGCATAGCTGTCTTGGATCCCATTGGGGGCACCGACCATATACAGAAAAAGTTGCCCATGGCTTCAACCTTTTTCTCCCGACAGCTCACCTTTATTCTGAAATGCCCCTCTAGTGTGCCTAACCTTATCTACCGGTGGCCACACGTAGCAAGTCAGAGCGAGCCTGCCAAGGTGTAGCAGGAAGGCTCCTTGCCTCTCACCCGGTAGACCTACAGGATGTAACGAGAAGGCTCTCTGCCTCTCACCCGTTAGATCAGCTGGCTAGAATAGGAATAGGCCTTTTTCTTTCCAGCCCAGCTCCATGGATTGTGGGAAGGCTGCTGCAACTTAGACAGCTCATCTTTCTTCTGAAATGCCATCCTGTGTGTCTGGACCTCTGTCTTACAGCCCACACATAGCAAGTCAGAGTGAGCCTGCCAAGGTGTATCTAGAAGGCTCCTTGCCTTCGCCTCTCACCCACAACAAAAAAACCCGCTGACTAAAGTCAGAAGGCCCAGGTGTGATAGGCCTCTAACCTACTTTATCAGCCATACAGTCGGCTACCTCCTTTGTTGATCCACAATTTGCTATGCAAATCAATCACACAACTAGAAGCAGGTTCAAACACATTTATGCCCAAACAATCACTTACGATTTCCTTCTAAATTAGGCACCATATTCTACTTTCAACTTCAACTTACAAATTTCATTTAACTTCAATTAAGTACCGATGCTTTAAAATGCACAAATCTAATAGCAAGCATTTCAGAACCACAGAGAATCTTGAGCGCAGCAGAGATAATATAATATGATTGTGATATGCATAATATATATATATGTGTATATATGTAACCAATACTAACCACGTTACATGATAGAAATATCCCTCTAGGGCACATATATATATGCAGGACTATAAAGGACAACTGTCAAAATTGAAAACCAACAGCAAGGAATAATAGACGACCCACAGTCAAAAAACCCATAAAAAGTAGTATTTTATTAGTATACATCACAAAAATTGACACAGATTAACATGAAAAGGGGGGAATGTCAAGGCATACAAAATGGCAGAAATAGGCCATACGTGCTGTCTGCAAAGTCCAAAACTCTATAATATAAAAAGTAAGAAGAAAATCCCTATTGATCATATATTAAATGACGCAAAAAGTTTTTGTGGTTATAGAGCAATTAATAATAGTCATACGGCCATCATAAAGAAGCTAGTGACATATGATGGAAATTGTCACATCAAATAACAAATCTCTGCAGTTAGTTTGTCAGTCATCAGAAAGCTATAGGACATATATACAAAGCACAAGTGTGCATTACTGGCCATATCGACCGACCGAACTCACTGCAGGAGAGTAGATAAGGGACAAAAATAGATGACATATATAAAGCATAAACAGCGTTACCTGGATAATTGGAGACAGACACGCAGGCCAACCCCGACGCGCGTTTCGGAGCTGGGCAGCTCCTTCCTCAGGGAGCAAGAGGAAATCGCGCAGCGGAATCATTCCCCCCTCCCATCAGAATGTAGTGTCCTTCATAAAGTAACAGAATGCCGTAGCTCTTTAGACTTAATCAAAATCAATTTCTACAAAAAAAACCTCAAAATCCCAGGATTTCGCTGTAAGAGCAGATAACTGTAAAATGAAAGGTAACAATCTCTTGACACAAAATGATGTGTGATGATTCATTCATACGTGCTCATTCAGGGATTTTTTTCTTTCACTTTTCAGTGGTCATTTGATTTTACAAAGAGAAAAATCCCTTATACTCAATTACTCCTCTCTCATCTCATTCAGAGGTTCTCATAGACATTCATACAAGGATTCACACAGCCTGCCTATCTTGCGCTTTGGATTTGACACCTTAACCTACAGCCATGTCCACTGACACTCTGAGAACTCTGAGAACACCAAAGCCAACTTAAACAACAAGAATCAATGAAAACCAAACCAACCAAAAACCACAGCCCTATACAAATACAGCCTCATATGATTTACTGCCAATCCAAAATCACACTGCACAGTCTATACCAGGCTTTGTGCTACACAGTACACCAGTACACAACCAGTTAGTATATTAGTATATTGCCAGAACATATTAACAGATAATAAAGATGACAATTATTATCTTATTACTCTATTATTCAACTCTCATACGAACATACTCACCACTCACTGGTGATGTGGGTTCTTTTGAACCGTGTTGTACAGTCTTACTCAGAGATATGTAGGCATCCTTAGAGGGGCTGCAGATGCAGAATCAATGTAAGAATAAATGTTCTCACCTGCTGCAGCCTGGATTCTGCATATTCAGCCTCCCAGGAAGCGCCCACATGCGGATTCCGAATAGGCTGGTTTCCACGGTCCCCGTTGGGCGTCAAATTTGTAACAAATTTTATTTTTTATGAATTGATTTGCTCATCTGTAATCATGTTGCCTAGAAAAAAATCTTTACTCGTAGAGCTTGTTTCACACTTTACGCCATGTGCAGCGCTCCTTACATTACATAGTGTAAATAAAAGAAAACTCACCTGGGTCAGCAGAAAATTTGTGTCGCCAGAAGCATTTTGGATCACTACACTTTCCAGGAGAGAGCATTGTTATTAGGGAAGTGCTAACGGTGCAGAAGTTTTATGAACCCGAACATTTGGGCAAGAATCCAAAAGAACAGGTATTTGTATACAAGTTTCTGCCGCATTATGTCACAAGGAGTAATTGCTGGCATTTAGATGAAAAAAGAATTTATCAGGTTAGTATTATTCGTAACATTAGTCGTAGTATTCAAAGAAATATTATTATTATTATCAGTATCAAAAATATTAGGAAATACATGAAGGTGTCACGTTTGGGTCGGCAAAGCCACCAGCCAGTCTTGGCACTGCGTTGATCTCTCAGTCCACCTTATACCACCTGACTGCGCCCAAAGTATAATAATTTTACTAATAATAATAATCAAAAAAGTAGGTGATGCGAGCAGCAGTAATTGATTATTCCAGTTTTTTATTTTAGTTATTATCTGTAGTAGTAAAATAAAAACAGTGATAATGATGATGATGATGATGATGATAATAATAATAATAATAATAATAATAATAATAATTAATAATAATAAAAATAATAATAATAATAATAATATAATATACTACTGCCATTTAGAGGTAAGTACCTCCTCTTGCCTGCCAGTATCCCAGCACACCTTTTGATTAGAAGACCGGCAATAATGAGTTTTTACTGAATCCACTAATCAGAAGAGGCACTGAGGATTCCAGAAGGTAGGAGGCAGTTTTCAGGACTCAGGTCTGGTGGCCACTGACTACTGAAGTTCCTGCTGGCACAGGGCATTCTGAATATTTTTGCTCTAATCAATTGAAATTGATGATAACAATAATAATTATAAATTGGGAAGGATTCACCGCGCTAACTGAGAAATAAAAAATTTGATTACACGGATACTCACTTAATGGTGTGAGAAGGAACCCATGGTCAGAGGTGAATCTTGATGTCAGGGATGCTTCACTCTGTTTGGTGATCCGTATATAGGAAAAACTGCTGGATAAAGTAGTAAGAATTTTTAGGATTGTACTGACCAATAGAAAAGGTAGCAAGCTGCTATCTGGACAGATGGTACTCGAGTATGTCCAGGTCCAATGGTGAATGATACCGATGTCAGATTTAGGTGACTTTAGATCCAGAATAATCTGATTCTTAACTGGGGATATAGCAGTGACAGTAAGAAGTGACAATGACAAGTTTGGCCTGAGGTGGAGATAATAGTTAAGTAACTGGAAGCTGCACTTGCTGTGCAATGGTATAAATTGCAGTATTAAATTATTGATTCCTTAGGCGCACTGCTGGAAGTGAAGCGCTGAATTAAGGTTATAGATGGGTAGCTGAGTAGCAGTCTGTGTCCGCTGATGGAACGAGGTGCTGGGCTAGGTGAGCCTGCTAGTGACCGCTAGTTGATCCAGATGGAGAGCGGTTGGAGCTCAGGCCCTGTGTTGTAGATGTGGGTGAATGACAGGCTAGGCCAGCTGTGGAAACGAAGTGCTGGGTTGGTGCACTTACTTGGGGTGGCTGGTGCTCGGTGAGGAAGGCTGGGTGATGGAGCGCTGATCCTGCAGCTGCTGCGGCTGCACGTTGAGGACGCCGGCACTTCGCGCGCTCCGTGCAGACAAAGGCGGGGGAATCGTAATCAAGGACTATTAAAAATATCACAATGAATCCATGAGGTTATTGGGGGATATAGTTACATATAAAAAAATCCCATCGGACCCAACTATTCCATTTTTAAACAAGCTTAATGTACTAGTCCTCTGGGGCAAATCTTCAGGCATCCTGAACAAAAAGGAATTTCAATTTATTAATAACAAAACACCTTCAATAGCAGCATTTTATCATATTCCTAAAATTCATAAAAGCACAGACAATCCACAGGGAAGGCCCATCATATCCGGCATCAATTGTCTAACTGCTAATTTATCTAAGTATGTGGATACACATCTCCAGAAGTGCATGACTGCTGAAAGATACCACTCACACCTTGAAAGTTCTGGAAACCCTTAAGTGGAATAGCAGTTATATTTTGGCGACTTTGGATATAAAATCATTATACACGGTCAATGACCCCTCTAAAGGTCAAGAGGCAGCTAAATTCTTTCTTGACGCCTTGAATAAATATAAACCATCCCAGATCCAATTCATCATAGACAGTATTGAATTTATTGTGATACACAATTATTTTATTTATGAGAAACAGTTCTATATTCAAACCCACGGGACCGCGATGGGTACACGATTTGCGTCCAGTTTTGCAAATCTGTATGTGGGCATGTGGGAGCATGAAAACATCTATATCAACGGCACCTTATGTAAAACTCTAAAACTATGGTGCCGTTTTATAGATGATGTTTTGTTCGTCTGGGATGGTCCAATATCTGATTTTCATTCATTTATCTCTAGTCTCAATACCAATACCTTTGGTCTTGAGTTGACTCCTACTGTTAGCAGGTCGAATGTGAATTTTCTTGATCTAACCTTTGATGTAGAACAAGGGTAAATAATTACCAAGAGTTATCGTAAAGACGTAGACTCAAACAGTTACATCCACATCAATAGCTGCCATCTACCTGCATGGCTAGTGAACATTCCAAAGAGCCAGTACATGAGAATCAGATGGAACTGCTCCAATATCAATGACTATCAAAGTGAAACGCAATATTTGACTGAACAATTTGCAGCTAAAGGGTATAATTCAGAGTCATTAAACAAACTAATCTAGAGGTACATACCATATCAAGATCCTCTTTAATCCATAAAGTTCCTAAAGATAATACTACACCTACTATTCAGCAACAAATTCAGCAGTTACCTATAATTACTCAGTTTCAAATCATTTAATATAATTCTATGTAAACATTGGCCACTTCTACAAGGTGACAAATGTGTAGGTGATCTGCTTCCAAAAAGACCAAGATTCGTGTATACTACGAAGGCCCAAAATCTAGGCCGCTTGTTAGCGCCAACTACAAAAATGCTCAATTCCATTAAACAGGTTACTCAATCAGACCGTTCTCACCCAAATTCTTTGGGTTTTCTATCTTTTGGAAGGTGTTCATGTTGCACTAGGATGGCAACACCCAGACAATTGCGTAAGGATTTTACTGATCCAATTAATAACAATATATTCTACATCAGGGATAGCATCACTTGCAATACATCTGGTGTCATTTATATTCTGAAATGTCCCTGCGGAAAGATTTACGTAGGAAGAACCAAGGGACCCTTGCACGTCAGAATAAAAGAGCATCTGGATAACATTAAGAAAGGGTACAAGGGACACCCAATATCCCGACATTTCCTGGATGATCACAATAGATCCTGCAAGGGGGTCTCATTTCTAGGAATTCAGGTGGTTCGGCCTAACCCCAGAAGGGGGGATTATCTAAAGACAATGTCACGGGTAGAATCAAGGTGGATTTATACTTTGGATAGCTTGGCCCTGAGGGGCCTGAACCATGAAATAGAGCTACGGTATATGCCTTTTAATTATATCCTTTTTCACCTTTACCCTTTTTTTCCCCAGCCTTTTCACCCTCCCGCATGATTTGCCATGCGTTTAAGGGACTTATTTACTTTCATTTTTTAAAGGATTTTTAAATAATGGAATTCAGAATTGAAGACATTTGAGCTCCTTTTCGACTTATAACGGTATTTCGTTTTTCCTCGAGCCATTTTTTATTGTATTTACACTGCATTTTAAAGGTCGGGTAATTGCACTCTGTTCCCGAACCAAGCGGAGAATTTTTATGCCTATACCATAAAAAGGTTTTTATTCATTTATTTATTTTTCTGGCTCACCACAATACGTATTTTTTAAATTTCATCTTTATGTATCTGTTACACGCAGTCAATTTTCTTTTTTAACAAGGGTTTCTAATAAAAGTTAGGTTTTATATTTCCACAAAAAAGTCCTCTTAGGTAGGAGAGTTCTTGCTAATTTATGAATGTAGAAGCTTTTCGCATTTTTTTCACTCTTTCAGCTCATTTGGGCATACTAATTGCAGTATACTAAATAGCCTATGGAGGCATGTTAAATGTAAAGATAACTTTTCAGGCATCTTTCTAGTTATCTTCTTAGTGATTTTTTCTATTTAAAAACTCCTGGATAAAGAAGGGTTATTTTGTGTTTGTATGTTTAATTTTGCCCTCTTACAAATGACTAATCCCAGGGTCCTGCACTCATCTAGGTGATACACATTTCACATCTAATTGATTTAATTCAGGAGCCCAATTAGACAATTGGTTCAGGTGATGGAGGAACTAGTTGATCCAGCGCTGCTAGAAAAGGATGGTATGCACACCAATTGGCACAACCCTGATGAAGAGGGAAGTATTCCCTTGAAACACGTTGGTTTTGTGCCTCTTCTGCGACCCAGTCCTTGCTTACAGTGTGACGTCACACAAGCTTCGCCCCCACCACTCGCCGTGCCCCTCTGCGTAGCTTCCGTCCGGAGCGTGCGAGGTGCTGGCGTCCTCCACGTACAGCAGCTGCAGGACCAGCGCTCTAACCGAGCACCATCACCCAGCCTACCTCACCGAGCACCAGCCACCCCAAGTAAGTGCACCAACCCAGCACTTCATTTCCACAGCTGGCCTAGCCTGTCATTCACTCACATCTACCACACAGGGCCTGAGCTCCAACCGCTCTTCTTCTGGATCAACTAGCGGTCACTAGCAGGCTCTCCTGGCCCAGCACCTCGTTCCATCAGCGGACACAGACTGCTACTCATCTACCCATCTATAACCTTAATTCAGCGCTTCACTTCCAGCAGCGCGCCTACGGAATCAATCATTTAATACTGCAATTTATACCATTGCACAGTAAGTGCAGCTTCCAGTAACTTAACTATTATCTCTACCTCAGGCTAAACTTGTCATTGTCACTTCTTACTGTCACTGCTATATCCCCAGTTAAGAATCAGATTATTCTGGATCTAAAGTCACCTAAATCTGACATCGGTATCATTCACCTTTGGACCTGGACATACTCAAGTGAGAACCATCTGTCCAGGTAGCAGCTTGCTACCTTTTCTATTGGTCAGTACAATCCTAAAAGTTCTTACTACTTTATCCAGCAGTTTTTCCTATATACGGATCACCAAACAGAGTGAAGCATCCCTGACACCAAGATTCACCTCTGACCTTGGGTTCCGTCTCACACCATTAAGTGAGTATCCGTGTAATCGGATTTTTTATTTCCCAGTTAGCGCGGTGAATCCTTTCCAATTTCTGATTCAGCTTTTTTTAAGAGGCACCGACACAAAGCCTGTTTTCCGCCAGCCGCTTCTGGGATCTTCTACACATTTTCAAGTGGACTAGCGCCAGTGTGTTTATTGTTACTAATAATAATTATAATTATCCTACAATGTATAGTGATAAAAACATATGTAAAGTAGTAGCAGTTGTAGTAGTGAATCATAATGATAATTAGAGATGACCGGATCGCCTCACAAAGGTCAGCACTCTCTGCCGTAGACAGGAACTGCGCAAATTTCCTTATCCTCTGGGATCCCAGGCTTGATTAGCTGGGCTGCCACCTGTGGGCTGTATGCTGCACAGATGACATCATGCCAGGCTGGCGAAACGAATGCCAGCATGAAGAATCCGGCAGGTCAGAAAATGTGCTCACTTCCTGTCCACGGCCAGAGAGCAGTGACCTGCGTGTGATGACCCGTTCATTTCTAATAATATATTATTATTATCATTATTCAATACTTCTTTTAATGCTACTACCACTTCTAATCAGTAATTATTATAGCACAATAACGTATAATGCTTAATTAATTCTTTTTAATTAATTACATTTCATTATTTTTGTTGATTACACAGTTCTATATATTTTCAAAACTTGTCAGATTCAGCTGATTTTGACCTCCTAAATCGACGTGAATACTGTTCTGCCCAATGATGACATAAGTATTCTCGGAGTGATACCTTTATTGGCTAACCACAAAATATTATACAGTGGGTACGGAAAGTATTCAGACCCCTTTAAATTTTTCACTCTTTGTTTGCAGCCATTTGGTAAATTCAATAAAGTTCATTTTTTTCTCATTACTGTACACTCTGCACCCCATCTTGACTGAAATAAACGGAAATGTAGAAATTTTTGTAAAATTATTAAAAAAGAAAAACGGAAATATCACATGGTCATAAGTATTCAAACCCTTTGCTCAGACACTCATATTTAACTCACATGCTGTCCATTTCCTTGCGATCCTCCTTGAGATGGTTCTACTCTTTCATTGGAGTCCAGCTGTGTTTCTTTAAACTGATAGGACTTGATTTGTAAGGGTACACACCTTTCTCTCCCATGAAAACCTGGCACTGCCGCCGGCACTGGGACCAGAGCGTTCGGCTACATGTATTTCTATGCAGCCGTACGCTCCGGTCCCAGTGCCGGGAGCAGTTCCAGGTTTTCTTGCAAGTCTGTCGCAAGTGAGTATGAGCCCTTACCGTGATCATCACTCACTACTCCGCAGTTTTGTTGAATAAAGTCTAGATGCAAATGTAAGAAATTAATCTTTAACCCCTTCAGCCCCCAAGCCTGTTTTGACCTTCATGACCAGGCCAAATTTTACAATTCTGACCAGTGTCGCTTTACGTGGTAACAACTCTGGAACACTTCAATGTATTCCACTGATTCTGAGATTGTTTATTCGTAACATATTGTACTTCATGAGAGTGGTAACATTTCTTTGATTTGACTTGCATGAAAAAAATGGAAATTTGGCAAAAGTTTTGAAAATTTTGCAATTTTCAAAGTTTTAATTTCTATGCCCTTAAATTAGAGAGTGGTGTCACCCAAAATAGTTAAAAAATATCATTTTCCACATGTCTAATTACATCAGCACAATTTTTGACATTTTTTTTGTTAGGAAGTTATAAGGGGTAAAATATAATCTGTGATTCCTAATTTTTGCAAGAAAATTTGGAAAACCATTTTTTAGGGATCACATTACATTTGAAGTGACTTTGAGGGGTCTATATGACAGAAAATACCCAAAAGTGACACCATTCTAAAAACTGCACCCATCAGGGTACTCACAACCACATTCAAGAAGTTAATTAAGCCATCAGTGCTTCACAGGAATTTTTGAAATGTGGAAAAAAAATTTAACATTTTAGCTTTTTTACAAACATTTTAATTTGGACTCAATTTTCTTTAATTTTCACAAGAGTAACTGGAAAAAATGGACTGCAAATTTTTTTTTCCAATTTCTCCTGAGCATGTTGAAACCACATACTGTATGCGGGGGAAAACTACTGTTTGGATGCACGGCAGGGCTCGGAAGGGAAGGAGCACCATTTCACTTTTTAATGCAGTATTTTCTGGAAAATTTAGTAGAGGTCATGTCCCATTTGGAGAGCCCCTGATGTGCCTAAATAGTATAAACACCCACAAGTGAAATAATTTTGGAAACTAGACCCCTCAAGTAACTTATTAAGATGTATAATGAACACCTTGAATCCCCAAATGCTTCACAGAAGTTTATAACGTTGATCCATGAAAATAGAAAAATCACATTATTCCCACAGGAATGTTTCTTATCCCACAATTTAGCATTTAAGGTAACAAGAGAAATTGCACCTTTCAACTATCTGTGCAATTTCTCCTGAGTTTGTAAATGCCCAGTATGTGGAAGAAAACTAATGTTTGCGTGCACAGCAGGGCATGGAAGGGGAAGGAGCACCATTAGACTCTCAGTAAGCAAAATTTGCAGAAATTATAAGCAGATGCCACGTCACATTTGGAGATCCCCTGATGTGCCTAAATAGGTGAAACTCCCTAAAAGTGACACTATTTTGGATGCTAGACCCCTCAGTGTACTTATCTAGATGTGTGCTGAGCACCTTGAACCCTCAGGTGCTTCACGAAAGTTTATAAAATTATACCATAGAGCCGTGAAAATTAAAAAAAATCTAATTTTTCCCACAAAAATGTTGTTAGTCCCAAAGATTTTATTTTCACAAGTTAACAAGAAAAATGTGATCCCAAAATTTGTTGTGCAATTTCTCCTGAGTATGCCAATACCCTATATGTGGATAAAAACCACTGTTTGGGCACACGGCAGGGCTCAAAGGAAGCGGTGATGTTTTGAAACAGATTTTGATGGAATGGACTCCTCGAGGAATGCATCTAGATGTGTAGTAAGCACTTTGAACCCTACTGTCCTTCACAGAAGCTTAAAATGTAGACATGAAAATTAAAAAAATCACATTTTTCCCACAAAAATGTTATTTTAGACCCAATTTTTTTATTTTCTCAAGGTAACAGGAGAAAATGGAACCCAAAATGTGTTGTGCAATTTGTTTGGGCTCATTACAGGGCTCAGAAAAGGAGTGATACTTTGGAATGCAAACTTTGATGGAATGGTTTTGTAAGAGGGTCAGGGCCTATCCCTGTAAATGTTTGGTACCACTGTTTGCTTGCACATGATTGCCATATTTGAATGTCCCATATTTTTGTACAGTTGTGGCCAAAAGTATTGACACCCCTGCAATTCTGTCAGATAATACTCAGTTTCTTCCTGAAAATGATTGCAAACACAAATTCTTTGGTATTATTATCTTCATTTAATTTGTCTTAAATGAAAAAACACAAAAAGAATTGTCCTAAAGTCAAACTGGATATAATTCCACACCAAACATAAAAAAGAGGGTGGACAAAAGTATTGGCACTGTTCGAAAAATCATGTGATGCTTCTCTAATTTGTGTAATTAACAGCACCTGTAACTTACCTGTGGCACCTAACAGGTGTTGGCAATAACTAAATCACACTTGCAGCCAGTTGACATGGATTAAAGTTGACTCAACCTCTGTCCTGTGTCCTTGTGTGTACCACATTGAGCATGGAGAAAAGAAAAAAGACCAAAGAACTGTCTGAGGACTTGAGAAACCAAATTGTGAGAAAGCATGAGCAATCTCAAGGCTACAAGTCCATCTCCAAAGACCTGAATGTTCCTGTGTCTACCGTGCGCAGTGTCATCAAGAAGTTTAAAGCCCATGGCACTGTGGCTAACCTCCCTAGATGTGGACGGAAAAGAAAAATTGACTAGAGATTTCAACGCAAGATTGTGCGGATGTTGGATAAGGAACCTCGACTAACATCAAAACAAGTTCAAGCTGCCCTGCAGTCCAAGGGTACAACAGTGTCAACCCGTACTATCCGTCGGCGTCTGAATGAAAAGAGACTGTATGGTAGGAGACCCAGGAAGACCCCACTTCTTACCCTGAGACATAAAAAAGCCAGGCTGGAGTTTGCCAAAACTTACCTGAAAAAGCCTAAAACGTTTTGGAAGAATGTTCTCTGGTCAGATGAGACAAAAGTAGAGCTTTTTGGGCAAAGGCATCAACATAGAATTTACAGGAGAAAAAAAGAGGCATTCAAAGAAAAGAACACGGTCCCTACAGTCAAACATGGCAGAGGTTCCCTGATGTTTTGGGGTTGCTTTGCTGCCTCTAGCACTGGACTGTTTGACTGTGTGCATGGCATTATGAAGTCAGAAGACTACCAACAAATTTTGCAGCATAATGTAGGGCCCAGTGTGAGAAAGCTGGGTCTCCCTCAGAGGTCATGGGTCTTCCAGCAGGACAATGACCCAAAACACACTTCAAAAAGCACTAGAAAATGGTTTGAGAGAAAGCACTGGAGACTTCTAAGGTGGCCAGCAATGAGTCCAGACCTGAATCCCATAGAACACCTGTGGAGAGATCTAAAAATGGCAGTTTGGAGAAGGCTCCCTTCAAATATCAGGGACCTGGAGTAGTTTGCCAAAGAAGAATGGTCTAAAATTCCAGCAGAGCATTGTAAGAAACTCATTGATGGTTACCGGAAGCGGTTGGTCACAGTTATTTTGGCTAAAGGTTGTGCAACCAAGTATTAGGCTGAGGGTGCCAATACTTTTGTCTGGCCCATTTTTGGAGTTTTGTGTGAAAAGATCAATGTTTTGCTTTTTGCTTCATTCTCTTTTGTGTTTTTTCATTGAAGACAAATTAAATGAAGATAATAATACCAAAAAATTGCAGGGGTGTCAATACTTTGGCCACAACTGTATCTGTGAATTGTGTGTAAAGCTGTATATACGTGTTTATTGCCATATTGTGATTTACAAGTTAGGGACAGTGCAGTTAGTAAAAATGACACAAGATGGGGGCACTGAGCATACTCATAATAGAGCACACTTGTAGGACATTTCAGGGTTAATTAGAGGAGTGATACAAAATCTCAAAGGCAATGAACATAATCAATAATGGTCGACAGCAACCACACCAAACCACCAAAAGGGCATTAGCCCATGGAACACTCCATTAAACACATATGTATTCAAAAAGAGAAAAGGAGTTTTATTCCCAAAATGAGGTAAAAAAAAAAGTATTTTATTTATCACAAAACACATACTTAATATAGTAAACAGTTATTTTGTAGCTGTTCATATAACAGAGTGTTGATTAACAAGAGACAAAGGTGCAACAAAAGCTGCATGCCTGGCAGCCAGGTAAAGTAATTAGCAAGTGCAATAATCTCTCAGAGGCCCCATAGGTACTGATTAGCATCGATATTGTAATCCCCCAGTGAGGTGTGAAAAAACAATGAAATCATTCTTTGCTAAACAGTCCTTAGGTAATAACCCCATAATCACTCCTTACTAGTGTTGAGCGATACCATCCGATATCGTGAAGTATCGGATCGTATTGGATCAGACCGATACCGAAAAAGTATCGGGTATCGCCGATTCCGATACCTGAAACCCCATTCAAGTCAATGGGACAGAAATATCGGAATTAAAAAAAACCCTTTCTTTACTTATACATCCAGTTCGGGAGGGGGGAAGAGTGTGGGCGGTGCGTGGGCGGACACTGTGCATGTCTTTGTGTGCGGGCAGGGTCTGTACGGGCCTCTCGGGGGTCTGTGCGGGCCTGCTGGGGGTCTGTGCGGGCCTGCTGGGGGTCTGTGCGGGCCTGCTGGGGGTCTGTGCGGGCCTGCTGGGGGTCTGTGCGGGCTGCCGGGGGTCTGTGCGGGCTGCCGGGGGTCTGTGCGGGCCTGCCGAGGGTCTGTGCGGGCTGTCGGGGGTCTGTGCGGGCTGTCAGGGCTCTGTGCGGGCCTGCCATGGGTCTGTTTGGGCCTGCCGGGGGTCTGTTTGGGCCTGCCGGGGGTCTGTTTGGGCCTGCCGGGGGTTGTGTGTGTGTGCAGGCATCGTCCGAAGGGACTACAAGTCCCATCGGGCTATGTCTGCTACAATGACAGTGATTGACACATTAGCCAATGATGGGACAGTAGTAGTCCCATCATCCAGCTAATGTGTTGAATGTAAAAAAAAAAAAACATACAGTACATACTACATATATACTACATTCATACAAGATACATGTTAGGGCAAGTTAGGATAGGATATGGGTTGAACTAGATGGACTTAAAGTCTCCCTTCAACCTTAATAACTATGTTACTATGTTACTATGTTACATACATACTACATACATACTTCATATATACTACATTCATACAACATACATACATACTACATACATACTTCATATATACTACATTCATACAACATACATACATACTACATACATACTACATATATACTACATTCATGCAACATACATACTACATACATACTTCATATATACTACATTCATGCAACATACATACTACATGCTACATACATACTACATATATACTACATTCATACAACATACATACTACATTTATACTACATTCATACAACATACATACATACTACATACATACTACATATATACTACATTCATGCTACATACATACTACATATATACTAAATTCATACAACATATATACTACATACATACTACATATATACTACATTCATACAACATACATACATACATACTACATACATACTTCATATATACTACATTCAAACAACATACATACATACTACATATACAGTATACTACATTCATACAACATACATACTACATGCTACTTACATACTACATATATACTACATTCATACAACATACATACAAAATACATACTACATATATACTACATTCATACAACATACTACATACATACTACATATATACTACATTATACAAAATACATACATACATACTACATACACTCTACATATATACTACATACATAAAACATGCTACAGACATACAACATGCATACTACATACAGTACATTCATACAATACATACATATAGACATACAGTGCATATAACATAGAGTACATACTCACCATCACTTGTCACTTTGATCCCCAAAGCCAGTGTCATCTTTAAAAAATATTAAAAGAACAAACAACTAATATACTCCCTGATCCGCAGAAATCCATGAGTGTCCCACGACGATCTCCCGTGAAGAACAGCAGCATCAGCTGATGCGACCGCTCTCTAGGGGCCCCAGGAATACAAGGATGGGAGGTAGGTATCCTTCCGCACTGTATTCCTCCGCCACTGTAAAAAAAATAGTCCCTAGTCTCACTTTTGGCATTGCTGTGTGAGAAATTTCCCACGCAGCTTTTGCCATAAAGTGAGACCAGTGAACTATAGTAACCTCTCAGTGATGCAGTGCAGGAGATCGTCGTGGGACACTTGTGGATTTCTGCGGATCAGGGAGTATATCGCTTGTTTGTTATTTTAATATTTTTTACAGTGAGATGACACTGGCTTCGGGGAACAAAGTGACAAGTAATGGTGAGTATGTACTCTATGTTATATGTACTGTATGTCTATATGTATGTATTGTATGAATGTATTGTATGTAGTATGTATGTATGTATGTTGTATGAATGTAGTATGTATGTATGTTGTATGAATGTAGTATATATGTAGTATGTATGTATGTTGTATGAATGTAGTATGTATGTATGTTGTATGAATGTAGTATGTATGTTGTATGTATGTATGTTGTATGAATGTAGTATGTATGTAGTATGTATGTATGTTGTATGAATGTAGTATATACGTAGTATGTATGTTGTATGAATGTAGTATATATGTACTATGTATGTATGTATGTTGTATGAATGTAGTATGTATGTAGTATGTTGTATGAATGTAGTATATATGTAGTATGTACAGTATGTATGTATGCTGTATGAATGTTATATATATGTAGTATGTATGTTTTTGTTTTTTTTTTACATTCAACACATTAGCCAATGATGGGACAGCAGTAGTCCTATCATCCGGCTAATGTGTCAATCACTGTCATTGTAGCAGGCATAGCCCGATGGGACTTGTAGTCCCATCGGACGATGTTTGCACACACACAGACCCCCGGCAGGCCCTCACAGACCCCCGGCAGCCCGCACTGACCCCCGGCAGGCCCGCACAGACCGCGCATCATGATGCGCACAGACCGTGCATCGTGATGACATCATTTCAGCAGCCAATCACAGCCACAACACTGGCTCATTGCATTATGGGAACTTCCAATTCCGGTATCCGATATTGTAAAAATATCGGTACTCGGTATCGGAAATCCGATACAGCGAATATCGGCCGATACCCGATATTTGCAGTATCGGAATACTCAACACTACTCCTTACCCATAGCTGATCAGGTCACCGCACGCTCCGACCCGCCCGCAAGGGCAATAAATAACAAGAACAAGGCATTTAAGAAGCTAAAACAAGAAGGCAATGAAGAAGCATTAAAAAGTTATAGAGAAAAAAATTAAATGTGCAAAAAACAAATACATTTAGCAAAAGTGGAAACTGAGAGACTCATTGCTAAGGAAAGTAAAACAAACCCCAAACTATAAGCAAATGTTTTAAATACTTTTTTCTCAACAGTGTTCACACAGGAAAAGGATTTACCAGGGGAAATGCAGAGTGATAATGTAAACTCCCCATTAAGTATTACCTGCCTAACCCAGGAAGATTATGAAAGAACTTGGCACTCAAATGGCAAAATGGATTAAATCCTTTGTTTTATTTGCATCCAAATTGTATATGTTAAACGTTTTCGATCCAACAAACAGATCTTCATCAGAACTTCTCTGAATTGAATCTGATATAAGGAGAGGTAATGCGCTGGTGTAGCGATCTATGTCACTTATTTTGTATGGCGCTGCTTCCTCTAGCCATTAGAATCCTGCGGTATGACCGCTGAAGTGGAGGACATCAGGGAAACCGCGGTGTGCCCGCTGAAGTGGAGAAGTGCCAAGTTCTTTCATAATATTACGTGGGCTGGAGACCCTACTTATGCACCTACTACCATTCATTTGAAGAGTGCCTTGTTGCTTCTATAACCCAGGAAGAAGTGCAGAACCGCCTTAGTAAGATTAAAATTGACAAATCACCAGGCCCTGATGGCATTCACCCTCGGGTATTAAGGGAGTTAAGTAATGTGATAGACAGGCCTCTATTCCTTATATTTAAAGACTCTATAGAAACAGGGTCTGTTCCTTTTGATTGGCGGCAAGCAAATGTGGTACCAATATTCAAAAAGGGGTGTAAAAGGGAACCTGGAAACTATAGGCCGGTAAGCTTAACATCTGTTGTGGGTAAAATTTTTGAAGGGTTTCTAAGGGATACCATTATGGAATATCTCAATATTAATAAATGTTTAGCTCCATATCAACATGGATTTATGAAGGATCGGTCCTGTCAAACCAACCTGATCAGCTTCTCTGAGGATGTAAGCTCTCAAATGGACCAAGGAGAATCATTGGATGTCATTTATCTCAACTTCTCTAAAGCATTTGACACTGTCCCACATAAAAGATTGGTAAGTAAGATGAGAAAGCTTGGGCTAGGGGAAAATGTGTGTAGATGGGTAGGTAGCTGGCTTAGTGATAGAAAACAAAGAGTAGTTATCAATGGTGCATACTCAGATTGGGCCAGGGTGACTAGTGGGGGACCACAGGGTTCTGTATTGGGCCCCCTACTATTTAATATATTTATTAATGATCTAGTGGATGGCTTACACAGTAAAATATCAGTATTCGCAGATGATGCAAAACTATGTAAGGTAGTTAACACAAAGGAGGACAGCTTGCAACTACAGATTTGAGTAAATTGGAGAATTGGGCTGAAAAATGGCAAATGAGGTTTAACAAAGATAAGTGTAAGGTTATGCACATGGGAAGGAGAAACAGATGCCACAATTACTTACTAAATGGGAAACTGCTGGGGAAATCAGACATGGAAAAAGACTTAGGCATCTTAGTCAATAAGAAGCTAAATTGGAGTGCCCAGTGTCAGGCAGCTGCCACCAAAGCAAATAGGGTCATGGGATGCATTAGAAGAGGTCTGGGGACACGAGATGAAAACATAATTCTCCCTCTGTGCAAATCACTCGGCAGACCACACTTGGAGTATTGTGTGCAATTTTGGACGCTGGTGCTCAAGAAAGACATTACTGAACTTGAAAGGGTTCAAATGTGGGCTACTAAAATGATAAATGGAGTTGGATCATTACCATACCCAGAAAGGTTATCAAAATTAGGTCTATTTACGCTAGAAAAGAGAAGACTTAGGGAAGACCTAATATATATGTACAAGTATACAGTTGTGGCCAAAATTATTGACACCCCTGCAATTCTGTCAGATAATAATCAGTTTCTTTCTGAAAAAATGGATCCTAAAATTTGTTGAAAAATTTCTCCTGAGTACACCGATACCTCATATTTGGTCATAAACCACTGTTTGAGCGCACGGCAGGGTCCGGAAGGGAAGGAGCACCATTTGACTTTTTGAATGGAAAATTAGCTCCAATCGTTATCGGACACCATGTCGCGTTTGGAGAGCCCCTGTGTACCTAAACATTGGAGCTCCCCCACAAGTGACCCCATTTTGGAAGCTAGACCCCCTAAGGAACTTATCTAGATGTGTAGTGAGCACTTTGAACCCCCAAGTGCTTCACAAAAGTTTATAACACAGAGCAGTGAAAATAAAAAATATTTTTTTTCCTCAAAAATGATTTTTTGATTGTCGTGTTTGGAGAGCCCCTGTGTGCCTAAACATAGGAGCTCCCCCACAAATGACCCCATTTTGGAAACTAGACCCCTAAGTAACTTATCTCGATGCATAGTGAGCACTTTGAACCCCCAAGTGCTTCACAAAAGTTTATAACACAGAGCAGTGAAAATAAAAAATATTTTTTTTCCTCAAAAATGATTTTTAGCACAGTATTTTTAATTTTCACAGGATTAACAGGAGAAATTGGACCACAAAAGTTGTTGTCCAGTTTGTCCTGAGTACGCTGGTACCCCATATGTGGGAGGGAACCACTGTTTGGGCACACGGCAGGGCTCAGAAGGGAAGGAGCGCCATTTGACTATTTGAAATGCAAATTACTTCTAATCGTTAGCGGACCCCATGTCGTGTTTGGAGAGCCCCTGTGTGCCTAAACATAGGAGCTCCCCCACAAATGACCCCATTTTGGAAACTAGACCCCTAAGTAACTTATCTCGATGCATAGTGAGCACTTTGAACCCCCAAGTGCTTCACAAAAGTTTATAACGCAGAGCCGTGAAAATAAAAAATATTTTTTTTTCCTCAAAGAATGATTTTTTAGTGCGCAATTTTTTATTTTCACAAGGGAACCAGGATAAATTAGACCCCAAAAGTTGTTGTCCAGTTTGTCCTGAGTACACTGGTACCCCATATGTGGGGGGGAACCACTGTTTGGGCACACGTCGGGGCTCGGAAGTGAAGTAGTGACATTCTGAGATGCTGACTTTGATGGAATGGTCTGCAGGCATCATGTAACATTTGCAGAGCCCCTGATGTACCTAAACTGTGGAACCCCCCACAAGTGACCTCATTTTGGAGACTAGACCCCCCAAGGAACTTATCTAGATGTGTGGTGAGCACCTTGAACCCCCAAGCACTTCACAGAAGTTTATAACGCAGAGCCGTGAAAATAAAAAATATTTTTTTTTCCTCAAAAAAAAGATTTTTAGCCAGCAATTTTTTTTTCACAAGTGTAGCAGGATAAATTGTACCCCAAAAGATTTTGTCCAGTTTGTCCTGAGTACGCTGGTACCACATATGTGGGTGTGGACCACTGTTTGGGTGCACGTCGGGGCTCGTAAGGGAAGTAGTGACATTATGAAATGCTGACTTTCATGGAATGGTCTGCGGGCATCATGTAACATTTGCAGAGCCCCTGATGAACCTAAACTGTGGAACCCCCCAGAAGTGACCCCATTTTGGAAACTAGAGCCCCCAAGGAACTTATCTAGATGTGTGGTGAGCACCTTGAACCCCCAAGCGCGTCACAGAAGTTTATAACGCAGAGCCATGAAAATAAAAAATATTTTTTTTCCCTCAAAAAAATGATTTTCAGCCAGCAATTTTTTATTTTCACAGGGGTAGCAGGATAAATTGGACCCCAAAAGTTGTTGTCCAGTTTGTCATGAGTACGCTGGTGCCCCATATATGGGGGGGAACCATTGTTTGGGCACACGTAGGGGCTCGGAATGTAAGTAGTGACGTTTTGAAATGCAGACTTTGATGGAATGGTCTGCGGTCGTCGTTACGTTTGCAGAGCCCCTGATGTGCCTAAACAATAGAAACCCCCACAAGTGACCCCATTTTGGAAACGATCTCCCAAGGAATTTATCTAGATGCCTGGTGAGCACTTTGAACCACCAAGTGCTTCACAGAAGTTTATAACGCAGAGACGTGAAAATAAAAAATAAAAAAAATTTCCACAAAAATATTTTTTTAGCCCCCAATTTTTTATTTTCCCAAGGGTACCAGGAGAAATTAGACCCCCAAAGTTGTCATGCAATTTTTCCTGAGTACGCTGATAGCCCATATGTTGGGGTAAACCACTGTTTGGGCACACGTCGGGGCATGGAAGGGAGGGAGCACCGTTTAACTTTTTGAACGCAAAATTGGCTGGAATCAATTGTTGCACCATGTCGCGTTTGGAGACCCCCTGATGTGCCTAAACAGTGGAAACCCCACAATTCTAACTTCAGCACTAACCCCAACCCTAACCCTAACCCTAATCCCAACCCTAACCATAACCCTAGCCACAAGCCTAACCCTAATTCCAACCCTAACCCTAATTCTAACCCTTATTCCAACCCTAACCCTCTTTCTAACCCTAACCCTCTTTCCAGCCCTAACCCTCTTTCCAACCCTAACCCTCTTTCCAACCCTAACCCTAACCTTCTTTCCAACCCTAACCCTAATGGAAAAATAAAAATAATTTCTTTATTTTATTAGTTGATCCTGCCTATGGGGGGTGATAAACGGGGGGGGGGGGGTTATTTACTTTTCATTCTATTTTGATTACTGTGAGAATTTATCACAGAGATCAAAATGAATGAATGGAAATTGCAGCCGGCGGGCGCACTGCACATGCGCCCGCCATTTTCCAATATGGCGGAGCCCATGGTCCGGGACCGTGGGATACCGGGAGCCATAACGGCACTCGGTGAGTACCGGGGGGTGGGAGGGGGGGTGATCGGAAGCCGAGGGAGCGGAGGGAAGGCGGGGGGGAGATGATAACAGCGGCGGCACATCGCCGCTGTCATTCAGTGGCGGGGGCAGATCGCCCCCGTTAACGGGTGGGGGGGTCGGATCGCTGTCACCAGCCATGTCCGATGCTACAGCAGCTGGACATGTAATATTTCATCAATTTTCATTGATGAAATATTACTATCGCTCTGATTGGCTGTTTCACTTTTAACAGCCAATCAGAGCGATCGTAGTCACGTGGGGGCAAAGCCACGCCCCCTATGGTGAAGAACAAAGCCCCCTGTATCTGCGGGTCGGGTGACCTTTCAATGACCTAGGTCACCCGACCCGCAGGGGGGCTTTAAATTCATGACGCCACATAGGTGTCACTGGTCAGATTTGCACCAGTTTTCATGACGCCTATGTGGCATCATTGGTTGTGAAGGGGTTAAGTATGTGTTTTGTGTTAAATTAATTAGAGGAGTGGTAGCTGGGAACTAGAGAGAGAGTTCTTCCCAAATATAGTCAGTCGGGGGTAGACTCCTGGTGCAGCGCAGAGAGTCCTGCAAATGAGCTGTGAAGCTGCCACTCAGACGCGAGAAGTGGAGTATTCTGTCTTCAGGAATGTGTAAGACAAGCCAGTGGATGAGTCACTGTGGAAGCGTCAGCCAAAGTCTGAGTGCTGATGAAATAGAGAAGCCAGTGGATGAGTCACTGTGGAAGCATCAGCCAATGTCTGGGTGCTGATGAATTAGTCAAGTGGGCCACCAGCGAGTGCACAGGCAGGATAACCAGAAGGGGGTGGACGACCTAGTAGATAATTCTGTCTGGACTGAAGTCGATTCCAGGGAGATAAATGGAAGTGCCGTTTTCACCGGGCTCTCCTCACCCTGCTGTAACTTTGTGGTCCATTCGGGTATAGTTGAATAAGCTAGGGAAAGCTGAAGATGTATTGCTGGTACCGCGTCAAGTGAGCTAAAGTTGTATTGGATGTGCTGTGTCCTGTATGTGGTACTGGGTATATTGCAAATGAATTGTTTGGATACTGTAAAGTCCACTTTTTATTCCTTGAAACTCCTTTCTTTATGGGGCACCATGTAGAAATAGCAATTGGTAGTGTGATTGGTTGACTCTCTCTCGATCATTGGGACTGCAAAAGGCATAGATTTCTGCTTCCATGCAACCACTGGGTAAGATGTGATGCACATCTATTGCAGTCTATGTGTGTTACCAAAATATTATACTGATCTCCTATTCTGCAGCCAAAATACAGGTTGTAGGCTTTCCTTTTCATGGTAGTCAAGTTTTGCAGTTGTACACAAAAGTGACTTTTCTGCATATGTAGCAAAAACTATCCACTTTGTGAATGTAAGAGCTAGACATGTCTAAAAAAACATATAGAAACAGGTCAATATGCTTAAAAAACCTACAACTGTATACCGTACACAGAGAGCATTTATAAAAGTAGATGGTGGTTAGATCACCAGCCAAAATTAGTTCTAGACACAATTAGAGTTAGTTTTATATTTCTTATATATTTAGTTCGTGTAGTTACATATTTGCTGTACCAGGATGATTTTGTTCACCGTGATTGTGTTTAGGATCAATCCAGCTGAAATATCATTGCTTCTTGCAGGACAGTCTTGCATGTAGCCACTGATGTGTTAAAAAAAACCTGAAGACAAAAAAGTAAAGCAAGTGGAAAAAACGCACACTAAATGAAAAAAAAGCACAGAAAATAATGACAATAATAACAATACTGTAATAATACAGGTCCATGCTCTGTGTTCTAGATATTAGAAATTCCATCCTTTTTATATAGTATTTTGTTGCAGGGACTCTTACAAGGTTAAATCTGATACTTTCATTCCTCTTCAAAAATTGCCCAAGAAACCAGGGTAAGTACAATATCACTTTACGTAAGTTAATATAGGTCCCTAAATACGCCATAAAATCAACCCTAATAATTTACAGATAGAGAGATACTGCAGATAGATAGATATGAAATATATATGACATAGATTAATAGATAAAAATAGCAAAAGATTGCATTAACCAGAAATGGATCAAATGACCACTGGCACGACTAGGTGGTCTTCATAATGTTTTGCAGCTATCACATCACCTGGTGTAGCTCAGCCAATCAGTAGAGACTATCCTAGTCTGTATAAAAGCAAAAGCAGGGAATGCAGCAGCGATTTTATAGGGAACTTGGATAGTGAGAGAATGTCATAGGTCACAGCTTACCTATAGGAATAGAGGAAGAGAGACATTCAGGTGAATCTATGTTTCGGTTTGCATAGATCCAGCAAAATGGTGGGATGGGGTTAGAAACCAATAAACTCTTATACTCACCTTTCTTCGGTCCTTGCCATACCTATTTCCTGTCTACTGCTCATTACCTTTCTCCTTATTGATTAACTCTTCTGTTTCCAATTCTTTCGGCAGCCAACGCCACTGCTGACAATATCCCACATGACAAAGTGGATAGCGGGACAGGGGTATGAGAAAGGTTAAGTATGAGGGCTTATTGCTTTTTTAATATTTCCTAATAGAAATTGATCTGCAACCCAAACAAATTAAATAATAATAATCTTTATTTATATAGCACCAACATATTCCACAGCGCTTTACAGTTTAACAATTTCAAAACACAAGTGTAACAACCCTGCTGGCATCACTGCATAGCCTCCCATCCCCGCACATCAACTTACTCGCTGCTCCAGGTCATGCAGTGATTTCTGTCTGCTGCCAGCTCCATGCACTATGCCTCTTGTTTTCCTGCTTGCTCTCTTCATGTTTCCTGTGTGTATAGGGGGGTGGCGCCTGAACTCTCTGCTTCTTATGCAGTCAGGGTGCACCGGTCTAATCTGTCCCCGACCGATCACCTGGAGCCCTTTACTATATAGGCTCACCACACCCACTAACCCTGGCCTGTGCAATGTCTAGACTCAGTTAGCTCCTTGCTGCTGAGCTAGCCAGGCCCTGTCCTATGTCTTGCCTTCTCTGAAGGCTTTTATTGCGTATTCCTGTGTCTTGGTACCTTGCCTAGTACTTCTCTGTCCGCCTGCCAGGAGGCAAAATATCCTGGTCTTGTGTCTTTGTCCCTGTGTGTCTGTCTGAACTCAGTCTTACCTCTGTCTGTCAGTCTCCTTGTCTTTGGCTTCCTTCTCTGCTGTGTCTTCCTTGTGTCCTCCCTGTCTGAGGCTCTGCACCCTTGCAGCTCTGCCTGCTCGGCTCCCTTGCCGCTCTGCCTGCTCGGCTCCCTTGCCGCTCTGCCTGCTCGGCTCCCTAGCCGCTCTGCCTGCTTGGCTCCCTAGCCGCTCTGCCTGCTCGGCTCCCTTGCCGCTCTGCCTTCTTGGCTCCCTTGCCACTCTGCCTGCTCGGCTCCTTTGCAGCCCAGCCTGCTCCGCACTCTGCGGCTCTGCCTCTAACCTGTTCCAACATACTCCACTTCTTCCTGCCTAAACCTATACCTGCCCCTGCTGTGTGAACAGGCCCCTACTTGTTCCTTTACGAGCCGTGCCCGCCTGTCCTGTGTTTCCAAGCCATGCCCGCCTGTCTTGCGTTTCCAAGCCGTGCCTGCTTGCCCTGTGTCTGCAAGCCATGCCTGCTTGCCCTGTGTCTTCAAGCCGTGCCTGCCTGCCAGTGTACCAAGCCGTGCCTGCTTGCCCTGTGTCTCCATGCCGTGTCTGCCTGCCAGCTTACCAAGCCGTGCCTGCTTGCCCTGTGTCTCAGCCGTGCCTGCTTGCCCAGTGTCTCAGCCTGCCTGTTAGTCACACCTGTCTAAGTGTCTTGTCCCCGAGTTGGATCAGCAGCCACAGCCAGACACCACCCTGGAGTGGCACCCGACAGCTACCTGCCGCACAAGCCTGACCTCACCATCAGAGGCTCCAGTGAAGACCAAGGTAGCTGTCGTAGTCACGCCCCTTCCAGGGTAGTCTGGTTTGTGGTACAGTGGGGCCACAATCCCCCGTCTCGCGCCATTCAGCCAAGGCGCGAGCGTGACAACAAGTCATAAGTAACAATGTTAAAAATACAATAATTAAAGCAAAATAAGACGCCCCTGCTCGTGAGAGCTTACAATCTACAATGAGGTGGGGGAGATACAAAGTACAGGTGTGAATTTACAATGATGGTCCAGCCATCTTGAGGGAGTGGGGGATAGATGGAGATAGTGAATGGGCTACACACGCACCCTTACACATAGAATGAGTGATTAGTGAACGTGATAGGCCACTCTAAACAAATGTGTTTTGAGGGAGCGTCAAAAACTATGCAAATTGATTATAGTCCTAATATCTTGGGGTAGAGCATTCCAGAGGATTGGCACAGCGCTGGAGAAGTCTTGGAGTCGGGAGTGGGAGGTGCGGATTAGTGCAGAGGTTAGTCGAAAGTTATTTGCAGAGCGCAGCGGTCGTTTAGGCCGATAGAAATGAGGGAGGAGATGTAGGGGGGGTGCTGCACTGTGGAAAATTTTGTGGGTGAGAACAAGTACTTTGAATTGGATCCTATAATGAATGGGCAGAAGATAGATAGATAGATAGATAGATAGATAGATAGATAGATAATGGGGATTTTGAATTCCTAGACATGCTGTCAGTCCATTAACATGATTAAGAAGTAGGAGACTGAAGGATCAGAAAATGAAGTATGAATGAATGATCTGACTACATAGAGATTTTTTGTAGTCTGTTACCATGGAGTCACATAGGTCTTCATAGGATCTGTATACTCAGCACAGTAGATTTTTCTGAAAGACTATTTGCAAAGTTTCTTTTTTTATTCTAGGGTATTGTAGGTTAGACAGCCACTATGTCTTATTAAAGTGAAACAGACTTTTGATAGAGCATATACTGTATTCTTCTTCCGGTTGTCCACAGTGTTCCATTCAAAGTCAAGGTCAATATACAAAGCCTGGAAGAAGAAAAGAGAGATGTTGAAGATCTCAATAGATGGAAACCAGCCCAGCGCTCCTTTCTATTTGAATTACCGGGAAATGGACAAAGATAAAAATTGAAGCAAAGAAAATGGCATCAGTTTGCAGGACTGTGCAGCACCTTCTTCTTACAGTCTACTCACCCATTACATCTAATTCCCATCATGCAAATTGCAGCAAAGCGGTGATTTGTAAATTGTAGAAGGGAAATGTATCTACCTTGGCTGTCACAGGATGTCTTTCTAATTTAGAGGAACTTTAGTTGTTACAGATGAAGCCAAGTCGCATAAAGGGTGATCTGACTCTAAAAAATGTTTTAAAGGGAATGTTCTAAAATACTTGTTAAAAAAAAAATACACTAACCTTCCTCACTGCACCACAGCCCTTGTTGGGCAAGAAGTAATGAAGACCCATTCTTTTGTCACTTGACTATTGGGTGCTGTGAGTAGGACATTATATGAGGCACATCCAAAGATGTCCAGTTGCAGTCACTTCACCAATGAAACTAATTGCAAGCCTCAGTGATTAGGTGATTGAAGTATTAGATTTCATCACCTGTGCCAAAAGATAGAGGCAGTGAGTATCCTTTTTTTAAAAAATATTTTTAAATATTCTCTGCCTTTAAGGCTGTGGACAACTTTCACATGGAAAAATTGATTATTACATATGTTATTGGTTACCTTTAGTTGAGGAAATTGCACAATTTCAGGTTGCAATCTTAATTCCATAATTTGCTACCAGACACCCTGATATGCAGTTTATGTGGCACCCTGATCAAAGTTTCAGATTTTTCTCTTGTGGGAATGTTTCTGTCTGTAATATAGGCTGGATGTGAAGTCTGTTTATCTCTCTTAGAAATATATCCTGATTATGATTTCTGTGTATATCTCCTTGTAATATAGTCTGAATGTGATGTCTGTATCTCTCTTTCTCTGTAATACAGGCTACATGTAAGCGCTGTTTGTTTCTCCCAGTAATATAGGCTGACTGTGAGCTCTGTGTGTCACTCTCCCGGTAATATAGGCTGGATGTGAGCTCTGTGTGTGACTCTCCTGGTAATATAGGCTGGATGTGAGCTCTGTGTGTGACTCCCCCAGTAATATAGACTGGATGTGAGCTCTGTGTGTGACTCCCCCAGTAATATAGACTGGATGTGAGCTCTGTGTGTGACTCTCCCAGTAATATAGGCTGGATGTGAGCTCTGTGTGTGGCTCTCCCAGTAATATAGGCTGGATGTGAGCTTTGTGTGATTCTACAAGTAATACAGATTGGATTTGCACTGTACACAATAAAAGCATGTGTGCGTCCAGAGTTTGCCTGTCTTCACTAGGTTTCATGTATGAGAAGAACAGGTCCAGCATTGCACATATTTTATTTCAAAGTGGGTTATTCACTGTTTGTACCCTATTTTCTCTACTCTCCATAAAACTTTAAATACTTGCTCTTCTCCATTTCAAACCTGTGTATAACTCTCTGTACCTAACCCTGCTATTTCTAACACTGAGAGAAGGGAGAGGGACCATAGGGTAGAATCATAGAATCATAGAATCGTAGAGTTGGAAGGGACCTCCTGGGCCATCTGGTCCAACCCCCTGCTCAAAGCAGGATTCGCTAAATCATCCCAGTCAGATGTCTGTCCAGCCTCTGTTTGAAGACTTCCATTGAAGGAGAACTCACCACTTCTCGTGGCAGCCTGTTCCACTCATTGATCACTCTAACTGTCAAAAAGTTTTTTCTAATATCTAATCTGTGTCTCTTCCCATTCAGTTTCATCCCATTGCTTCTAGTCTTTCCTTGTGCAAATGAGAATAAAGTTGATCCTTCTACAATGTGACAGCCCTTTAGATATTTGTAGACAGCTATTAAGTCTCCTCTCAGTCTTCTCTTTTGCAAACTAAACATTCCCAAATCCTGCAACCTTTCCTCATAAGACAGGGTTTGCAGACCGGTCACCATTCTGGTCGCTCTTTTCTGAACTTGCTCCAGTTTGTTGATGTCTTTTTTAAAATGTGGTGCCCAAAACTGGACACAATATTCCAGATGAGGTCTGACCAAAGAGGAGTAGAGGGAAATAATGACTTCACGTGATCTAGACTGTATGCTTCTGTTAATACATCCTAGAATTGCATTTGCCTTTTTTGCTGCTGCATCACACTGTTGACTCATATTCAGTCTGTGATCTATTAGTATACCCAAGTCTTTTTCACATGTGCTGTCACTTAGCCCTATTCCTCCCATTCTATATATGCTTTTTTCATTTTTATTGCCCAGATGTAGTACTTTGCATTTCTCCCTGTTAAAAACCATTCTGTTAGTTGCTGCCCACTTCTCCAGTTTATTTAAATCTTTTTGAATCCTCTCTCTCTCTTCTCTAGTATTAGCTATCCCTCCTAGCTTTGTGTCATCAGCAAATTTAATCAGTTTACCCTCAATTCCTTCATCTAAATCGTTGATAAAGATGTTGAACAATACAGGGCCCAGGACAGAGCCCTGTGGTACCCCACTTGAGACATTCTTCCAACTGGATGTGCAGCCATTTACGACCACTCTTTGGGTCCGATCACTAAGCCAGTTATGAATCCACCTAACAGTTGCCTTGTCCATTCCATACTTAGTCATTTTTTCAATAAGGATTGTATGAGAGACTTTGTCAAATGCTTTGCTGAAGTCAAGATATACTATATCTACAGCATTTCCTTGATCCACCCAATCAGTGATACCGTCATAGAAGGAAATTAAGTTAGTCTGACATGACTTATTAGTTAGAAACCCATGCTGACTCTGTTTAATCACTTCATTCTTATCCAGGTATTGACATACATGTTGTTTAATAATTTGTTCAAAGATCTTTCCTGGTATAGAAGTCAGACTCACCGGCCTATAGTTGCCTGGGTCCACCTTCTTCCCCTTTTTGAAGATAGGAACAACATTTGCTCTTCTCCAGTCTTCTGGCACTTCTCCTGTTCTCCAAGAATTTTCAAAGATTATGGAGAGGGGTTCAAAAATTTCTTCTGCTATCTCCTTCAGTACTCTGGGGTGTAATTCATCTGGACCTGGAGACTTGAATTCATTTAGGTTAGCTAAGTGTTTCCTCACTATCTTTCTGTTTATAGATATCCTGGATTCTTCTATTCCCTTAATAGGCCAGTGAATAACAGTTGATGTTGCATTTCCTTTCTGAGAGAAAACAGATGCAAAATAGGAATTTAAAAGTTCAGCCTTCTCAACATCCTGTCTTACCATTTCATCATTTTCATCCTGTAAAAATCCTATAGCATCTTTGACTTTTCTTTTACTTTTGACATATCCCCAAAATCCTTTATTATTGCTTTTGACATCTCTTGCAAGCCTCAGTTCATTTTCAGCTTTAGCTAATCTGATTTGTGCCCTGCAGGTACTGCAGACAGCATTATATTCTTCTTTAGATATGCCTCCCTCTTTCCATTTTATAAACATTTTTTTCTTCCTTTTTAGCATGTGCTTAAGTTCTGTGTTCATCCATCCTGGTTTCCTTAAATGCTTCCTATTCTTCCCTCTTTTCGGAATTGTTAACAACTGTGCTTTGAGAATTTCATTTTTCAAGATTTCCCATCCTTCCTGGACATTTTTGTCTTTAAGGATATCCAGCCATTGGATCCCTCCAATTCTCTTTCTGAATCCCTTAAAATCTGCCTTTCTGAAATCTAACCTTGACGTCTGAGTCTTCACAGGTCTTCCACCTCTAGTAATCCAAAATTCTAAAATAGCATGGTCGCTACCTCCTAGGGTCCCAGCCACTTTTACCTCCTCAACCATTTCCTCCCTGTTTATAAGGATTAGATCCAAGGTAGCAGTTCCCCTTGTTTTCTCCCTTACCTTTTGGAAGATAAAGTTGTCAGCAAGAGAGGATAAGAATTTCCTTGTCCTGTTAGTTTTGCCTGAGAGAGCTTCCCAACAAATGTCTGGATAGTTGAAATCTCCCATGACAACTATGTCATATTTTTTGGAGAACTTGGCCATCTGATGCATAAAGAGTTCATCTATATCTTCGGCTTGCACAGGTAGAGATGAACGACTTTGTTCAGGTCCCTGCTTATTCGGCAAGCTATAGTGCTTATCGAATAAGCTACAGCGGAACCCGGATACATGGAGTGCTCCCAATGATCAGCTGTTCGACTGCGCAGTTACATGTGTCGCGGCTGTTTCACAGTCACATGCATGGAAAGCCTGTGGGTTGGGCTCTCCATGAAAGTGCTGTGACTGTCACGCAGCCGTGACACATGCAGCTGCGGCGCTGATCAGCCGGTGCGCTCCATGTATCTGTTAGGAACGGCGGAACGCACTAAATAAACAAATAATAAAGTGCGTTCACTGCTCGGGGTCCACCGTGCAGAAGGTGATATCACTGGTGCTGAGTAATGGCAGACGCGCTATATGGCGGTATAACGCGCACGGGTTAATCGCCACCCGATGTGCGCTGAACGGACTTTGTTAGCTCATAGAGGTGCTGTAACATAAACGCCGAGCCTGTTAGCCTCACAGGTCTCAGCTAAATTACACGCTCTGGATTCCTGCTGTGCATCTGCAGGAACCCGACTCCTAACATTACCCCCCCTCCTTGGGCCCCCCCCTCTGAGCCTCGCTACGCTCAAAGGCCACGATCAGGAGCGGAGTGTGGATGTTCTCCACTGGCTCCCAGGTCCGTGCCTCTGGACCATGACCCTTACAGTCCACCAAATAAGAATTTTTGCCACGCACAATCCTGCGTCCCACAATGGCGTTAACCTCAAACTCATCCGAAGACAAGTCTGATGAGTCTGTAGATGACTCGGAGAAGCGGGCCATGTGAGCAGGTTTGCGAAGGGACACGTGGAAGACGTCAGAGATGGCCAAATGTGGTGGAAGAGTCAGGCGGTAGACCACCGAGCTGATTCGCTCAAGAACTTTAAAAGGTCCGATGTATCGCAACGCGAACTTGGTAGACTCGGCCTGCAGCTTGATATTTCGGGCAGAGAGCCACACCAAGTCGCCGGGGGGAAAAAGTTGGAGCGGGATGCCGATGTGTGTCGGCGGACGCCCTCGGCTCGAATGGCATCCTGGGTGCGATCCCAAATGTCGCGAGCATCCACTGCCCAGTCTGCCACCCTGGAATCAGTGGAGGACACTGGCATCGGGACAGGGACGCGTGGATGCTGGCCGTAATTAAGAAAGAACGGCGTCTGACCAGTGAAATCAGCCATTGCATTATTCAGGGCAAATTCAGTCCATGGTAGCAAGGATGCCCAGTCCTGCCTGGCAGAGACAAAATGCCGCAGGTACATGACTAAGGTTTAGTTGGCTCTCTCAACCAACCCATTCGTCTCGGGGTGATAAGTTGAGGACAGGTTTAGCTCAATACTGAGTAGGCTGCAGAGCTCCCTCCAAAACCGGGACACGAATTGGGGACCTCGGTCACTAACAATTTTGTCTGGCATGCCATGCAAATGGAATACATATTTTATGAACAGTGTGGCAAGACCACGAGCAGAAGGCAACCGCGCAAGTGGCACCAGATGCACCATTTTAGAAAAATGGTCGGTGACTACCCAGATGACCGTACTGCCACCAGACTCGGGCAGGCCAACCACAAAATCCATGCCAACCATCTACCAAGGTCTGTCTGCCACTGGCAGAGGATACAATAACCCAGCCGGCCTCTGTCTAGAGGACCTGTTCCGCGCACACGAGACGCATGCCTGTATGTATTCCTTCGTGTCTCAAGCCATGTGCGGTCACCAATAAGACCTTGCAAAGAGTTCTGTGGTCCGCTTATTGCCAAAGTGACCACCCACCCTGGACGCGTGTGCCCACGCGAGAACCTCCAGCCGTAGCTGAGAAGGAACAAATGTCTTGCCTGGCGGCACTGACCCGAGAGCAACTGGAGCCACAGTTCTAAAACTCTCAGTAGGGAAAATTAGCTGAGGCTCAGCCTCCTCTTCCTCCACTGAAACCACCGAGCGCGAGAGAGCATCCGCACGGACGTTCTTCTCTCCAGAGAGATAGTGCAAGGTGAAGCGGGAGAAGAAGAGAGACCACCTAGCTTGACGAGAGTTCAAGCGTTGGGCCGTTTGTAAATAAACCAGATTTTTATGGTCCGTATACACCTGGAAGGGAAACCGGGCTCCCTCCAGGAGATGTCTCCACTCGGAAAAGGCCAGCTTCATTGGCAGCAGCTCCCTGTCCCCGATGGAGTAGTTCTCCTCCACCGGTGAGAAGGTCTTTGAGAAGAAGAAGCAGGGATGCTTCCGACCTTGAGCATCCTTCTGGAAAAGGACTGCTCCTGCACCGACGGTAGAAGCATCTACCTCTAGGATAAAAGGTTTATCCATATCGGGACGGTGTAAGATGGGAGCACCAGCAAAATGGGACTTTAGAGATGAGAAGACCTTGGAGACTTTTTCAGATCAAGCCTTAGGATTAGCTCCTTTCTTTGTGAGAGCAACCAGAGAAGCTACCAGTGCGGACAAGTGGGGGATGAACTGGTGATAATAGTTGACGAACCCCAAAAAGCGCTGCACCGCTTTGAGTGAATGTGGTTCCTGCCAGTCCATTACCGCTTGCAGTTTGGCCAGATCCATAGCCAACCCCCGGGCCGAGATGATGTAGCCCAGGAACGGCAAGGACTCTTGCTCAAACTGGCACTTCTCCTGCTTGGCGAAAAGAGAGTTCGCTCGCAGACGGTCGAAGACCCTGCAGACGTCTCTCCGGTGGGAGGTCAAATCTGGCGAAAAGATGAGGATGTCATCCAGATAGACCACTACCGAGGTAGTGAGCATATCACGGAAGATGTCATTAACAAAATTCTTGAAGACAGCAGGCGCATTACAGAAGCCGAAAGGCATGACCAGATATTCATAATGGCCATCCCTGGTGTTAAATGCTCTCTTCCACTTGTCTCCTTCGCGAATGCAGATCAGATTGTACGCCCCCCGTAGATCTACTTTTGTAAAGATCCGGGCCCCTCGCAACCTGTCAAATAATTCAGAGATCAACGGGAGAGGGTATTTATTTTTAACCATTATGGCGTTGACACCTCTGTAATCAATGCAGGGACGTAACTCTCTGCTCTTCTTCTGCACGAAGAAGAACCCTGCACCAGCCGGCAACACCGACTTTCTGATAAAACCTCTTGCCAAGTCCTCCCGGATATATTGAGACATAGCCTCCATATCGGGGAGTGATAGCGGATACATGCAGCCTCTAGGAGGTTCCGTGCCCGGCAATAGATCAATCGGACAATCGTAAGGATGGTGCGGCGGAAGCGTCTCTGAAGATTTTTTAGAGAAGACGTCCGCGTACTGATGGTACGGTTTGGGGAGCGCGGAGAGATCAGCGGGTACTTCAGTGGAAATTACCTGAACACTGCCCCTCAGGCTCCTTCCCTCACAGTCCTTGCTCCAACCCAGTATATTCCCCGAAGCCCAATCCATATGAGGGGAATGGCAACGGAGTCAGGGAACTCCGAGGAGCACCTGGTCGATGCCATCAGGCAAAATGAACAAGGACAAAATCTCATGGTGGGACGGTGAGATTGAGAGACCGAGTGGTGCTGTCTGGTGGGTCACCTGAGATGGTAAAGGTGCACCATTAACCATCCTGATGGTCAGGGGTTGGGGTAGTAACACCTGAGGAATAGCGTGCTTTAGGGCGAAGGTCAAGGACATAAAGTTCACTTCTGCCCTAGAATCCACCGTGACCTCTACCTCCCAGGTGGAAGCCTCGCTATCTAGGGTCCCTCGGAATACTGGTTTGGGAGAAAAGGGTTTCATATTAGTTAGACCACCACCTACGACCACTGGTCATGATCGTTTTTTTGACTGCAGAGGACACGTGCTAGCCGAGTGACCAAACTGCTGGCACTGGTAACAGCATGCGGAGCTTCGCACCGGACGTAGCTTGGGGCTGGCACGGGAGACCTCCATAGGTTCAGAAGGTGTAAGCTCCTGAGCGGGAAATCTTAGTGGCTCGGAGAAGGTGGGAGCCAAATTAACCCTTCGTCTGGATGGCGCACGTTCCAGCCCGCGCTCCGTAAACCGGAGATCAATGCGGATGGAGATGGCAATCAACTCCTCCAAATTTGTGGGGACTTCTCTGCTTGCTAGAGCATCTTTGACATGCCCCGCTAACCCTCTCCAAAACACAGGGACTAGTGCTTTATCAGGCCACTCTAGTTCGGAAGCCAATGTCCGGAATCGGACGGCATAATGGCTGACCGAGAGAGACCCCTGTGTTAGGGCCAATAATTGGATAGAGGTGTCTTGCGTGATCCGTGGTCCCAAAAAGACCTGCTTCAGGGCCGTGAGGAACTGAGCAGTGCCCTGAACCACGGGGTCATCACGCTCCCACAATGGCATAGCCCACTCTAACGTCCTGCCTGATAGGAGAGAAACAATAAACCCCACCTTAGCCCGCTCTGTGGGAAATCACGTGGCCAGTAACTCAAGCTGGATAGAGCAATGACTCATTAAACCCCTGCAGGCAGTGCTGACACCGGAAAACTTATCTGGCAATAGGAGGCGGGTTGTTGTCGGCATAGTCGTGTGTTGTGAGTTCATTCTCTGGTTCACCAGTTGTGAGTTCTCCTTCCAGACTCCCTCTGGTGGTAACAGGAGGTAGAGAGGCTGATTTGATCGGTGGAGATCTGCCACCTGAGAATGAGGATGACGATTGGATCTCAGGAGTCTCAGATTGGATTTAAGACAGCCGACGCCCTATTCAGTTGCTGGTGAGTCCTTCTGGCTTGTCAGCTCTTGGTTTTCAGCTCTGCTTCAGTCATCTAAAGCTAAGTTTTTCTGCTAATGTTCACACTTGATTTTGTTGGTCTATTTAGTTTTTTGGTGTGGTCAGCCAGCCCCTGCTGGGGGCTGTGCTGAATTTCCACTCTTATTTATCAGTATTTTGTCAATTGGCTTTTTGTCCCTTACTAGTTCGGTCTCTTTTTGCTCGGTCTCAGAATATTTCAGAGTGCTGATATAGTGGGAGAAGTCTAGTGACTTCAGGGTTAATTTTGCTATCAGAAGTGTTGGACATGATTTTTGTAGGGTTTTTTGCAGGTTGCAGACAGTGTCTCTCCTTTCCTTTCCTGTCTAGTTAGCTTGGGCCCCATCATTTGCTCAGCCTATTTTCCTGCCTGTGTTTGTGCCTTCATTTTGTTTCACCGTCAATACATGTGTGGGGGCTATCTATTCCTTTGGGGTCTGCTCTGGGGCAGTTAGTTTTCCCTTTTCTTGCTTTAGGCTTATTTAGTCCTCCGGCTGTGACAAGGTGTCTAGGAACATCGTAGGCATGCTCCACGACCACTGCTAGTTGTGTGGTAAGATCAGGGATCTGCAATCTGCATAGTTACCAACCTCTCAGGTTTTCTGTGACTTAGCTTGTTTTGCCTTTTTCTCCTCGGTGACCCATTCATAACAGGCGTGGGTGTGGACACGCGTGAGTCAGCCTCTGCGACTGCCTGAGCAGCGGCCACTGTAGCATTCGCAGCTGAGGTGGAGCTCTCAATAGCCGCCAACCTGCTCTCCAGCTGCGGAATGTACCGCTGTAGCTGCTGCAGGTCCGCCATTACTAGCCAGACCCTGGCGCTAGTATAATTTTAGGAATGGCGGAACGCACTAAATAAATAAATAATAAAGCGTGTTCGCCGCTCGGGGTCCACCGTGCAGAAGGTGATATCACTGCTGCTGAGTAATGGCAGACGCGCTATATGGCGGTATAACATGCACGGGTTAAACGCCACCTGATGTGCGCTGAGCAGACACTGTTAGCTCACAGAGGCGCTGTAACATAAACATAAACGCCGAGCCTGTTAGCCTCACAAGTCTCAGCTAAATTGCACACACAGTATACGGTCACAGGACACGGACCCAAGGCTGAGGTCAGTGTCCATCTAGACCTACGGTGCGTGCGGCATCACTTCCGCGGACACCGGTAAGTGCTGCTAACTGCAGCGCAGTGGTAACCATAGCCGCTATACGATAGTGCCGTGAGACGTGACACAATCAGACGCTAGTGTAGAGGTGCGGTGTGCACAGTGACCTATGGCTTGCACCTGACTGGCGCTGACTATTTCTCTAGTTCCCTATCCACATGCATAATATCAGAGGGAGGGGAATCATAATAAGTCAGTCACCAGAATCATACATCAATCACCATTCACACAACTAGCAAGTAAAGTCCATACTAGCGCATGGCCGGGCGGCCATGCGGGCCTTTTATAGCCGTGCGCTTCCGGGACCTTCCAGATCTCTGAGATGGGCCAATCAGATCAGGAGAAGGACCTGAGCACGTGACTCCCGATCTCCACTGGGAGATCATCTCGTGAGCATGCCCAGTAGCACGGCGAGAGGACTTAGCCTCTGGAGTGGTTTCCTGCAGAGCAGGCTGCGCTACCATTGCTGGTCCAAAGGTGGCAGCAACAACTAGACCCAGGGAGCAGGTCTGAGCAGGGCGTCTGGATCACCGAGATTGCTGTGCAGATCCCTGAGAGGTTGGAGGGGAATGGGAGACCACTGGCTGCATGGCTCTGGATTCCTGCTGTGCTGCTGCAGAAACCCGACGCCTAACAGCATCTGGGTTTCTGCTGTAGCTTAATCGATAAGCGCTATAGCTTGCCGAATAAGCAGGGACCTTAACAAATTCACTCATCTCTACCAGAGAGCCATCAAGATCTGGAACTCTGAAGGATTTGTCTCTTCTGCAGATCACTTAGCAAGATAAAGAACTTACAAACACTGCAGCAATAATATAGTAGAAATGTGAGAAAGTTGTTAGCTTTTCATTTAGGAAGCAATTAAACAGCAAAAAAAGCAAGGAAGACAATCCTATTAAAGTGTTTCAGAAGAATATTTATTTTGCTATTCTGGAGGTGGATCATGTCTCCAAAGACCTAGCAATAGAGAATTTAGATAGTGAACCTTACTGGGGATAATGAGTAATGGCGATGGTTGTAAAGAGCTGTGGAATATGTTGGTGCTATAAGAGCACAAGAAAATGAAAAGATATATAGATAATATACTTGTGACACTACTACATTACTCAAGGACAGAAGAAATGAATGACTCTGAAAAATATATGGTAGGTGCAGGCTGAACCTGGAACCAGTCCAGTGGGAATCATAAAACAAGAAGAAGCAGCCGCACTCAAAATTATGATTTTTCATATGCAAAAAGATGAATTTATTATAGTCACCACAGCAACGAAAAAAAGTATAATGAGGTAACGTTTCAACAAAACTGAGGGTCTTTCTGAAATCTCACTGCAAGAATCAGACATACAGAAAATTAATAATAATGATAAACAAAGGTGGGTGCTATACACATATATATATACAAGTGAATATACAAAATATACAGAATATAAACATTATAAAGAAGATGCTGCCCATGTATCTGGGGTAAAGTAAATCACTGCGTTTAGAATGCAGACTCCGCGCATAAACATGGAGAGAGGTGGTTGCCAACGTACAGAAGCAATGTAAGCATTGTAAAAATTGGGTAAATGCGAACATGAAGACTGACCTTTTAAGTTGGAGAAATTGAATAAGGAAGAAAGTCAGAGCAAGAGCAGAAGTCCCAACTGGGGCTGTGAGAGGAAAAACAAGCTATAGTAATGCATACAAATGACGCAATCGCTATTCAAAAGGGGAGTAAATGCATACCTATGAACTGTACATGGGGATCAGGCAAGGAAAAGAGGGGACTGAAGTCCCAACAGGGTCTGTGGAGTGAAAAGAGGTAAAAATAAAAATAAAAATGCAGAAAAATAAAAATATAAAAAGGGGAGGGAGATTGGTAAAGGGAAGCACATTGATAGGGTAAATGAAAGAAATGGCTCTAGCATCTAAAGATGCATATCTCATAAGGAATTCAGGGCATGCACACATCACCACAGACGGCATGTCCCCTCTTTTCCTTGTCTGATCCCCATGTATAGTTCATAGGTATGCATTTACGTAAATGTGAACAAGGACAGAGGTATAAATACAAGAGTTAGGACTGTCCCACAAGGGTTGCCGTGACGTGGCGGGATGGCTTGTATATTGTTTTGATCAAAATTATGTTAACTAAATACCCTTTTTATTATTACTACCTTCATGCAATTTTTGCAATTTACTTTTTACTTTTTTATTCTAGGATATTTGTTTTGTGTTTTGTATATATATATATGTGTATAGCACCCACCATTGTTTATCTTTATTATTAATTTTCTGTATATCTGTTTCTTGCAGTGAGGTTTGAGAAAGACCCTCAATTGGGTCGAAACGTTACCTCGTTATACTTTTTTTCATTGCTGTGGTGAATATAGTAAATTCATCCTATTGCATATGAAAAATCATAATTTTGAGTGCGTCTGTTTCTTCTTTTATTACTCCAGGACAGACCGTGAGGCAGAGAAGGGAGGCATTTCGAGTTCAGTACCAAGGGAGCATGTAAAAAACAAGGAGTAACAAAATAAGTCATGTCACGGTATGGGGCCAAAATACCAGAAGATAGCAGATCAAAGAAAAAGTTCAAAATGAAGAGTTAGAGAGAACATGGTCCAAAGTGTCAGTAAGTTGAAAATCAGAACTCAGAACAACAGAATCGGGCAGTCACCAGGAAGCACAAACTATGTCTGGCAGGGATCAGAGAATCAGAGGCAGACTGATCAGTTAAGCAACTGGGCTATCTCCATAACAGAGAACACCTGGAGAAAGCCCAGCACCTACCAGTCACATATTTTATGGCCGAGTTGTCAATCAAGGTACTAATAGCTCAGCACGCCCATCCCAAGACTGGCCGGCCAAGCTGTCAATCTAAACACTGACAACTAAGAAAACAAAAAGCAAAAAACACAAATATCCTTAACTAAAAAGTAAAAAATAAACTGCAAATAATGCATTAAAGGGTATGACCACCCTCTTTCTGAGCTGGGAAAACCATCCATTCTGGCCTAAGCTTTTACTAGTGGTTCAGTCGCTCGATCCTTGTTCACATTCACGTCACTTGGCAAGTGAAAAGGTTTTAAATACTAGAGTAGGGACTGTCCCACAAGGGTTGCCGTGACGTGGCGGGATGGCTTGTACATTATTTTGATCAAAATTATGTTTACTAAATACCCTTATTATTATTATTACCTTTATGCATTATTTGCAGTTTATTTTTTACTTTTTAGTTTAGGATATTGGTTTTTTTTGCTTTTTGTTTTCTCTGGTTAATGGTCATGTGTTAATATGCACTTACATTGTGCATACACATTAACTTACTTTCTCAGTTCAGACTCCGGTTTTTTACACTGACAACTAAGCATGACCCAGATTCCATAGGGCAGTAAAACAGTCACTCACTGGAAAGAGGAATCGTGAAAATTCTGTTTTTGTCTTGCTAAAGACCTCAGATGTGTTTTTCTTCTTTAAATGGAATCTGTCAGCAGGTTTTTGCTATGTAATCTAAGGAAAGCGTAAGGTTGGGGTTAAAGCACAGAATTAAACAATGTGTCACATGTCATGATGCCTGGTGGTGTTTACTTACACTGAAGGTTTTATCACTTGTCCATTATCATTGCTGTGAATAACTGGCAGGGCCACTTATCTCCACCCCCTGCTGTGATAAGCACTTCGCTGTCTATAGACATTGTAGCCTGGTGTGGGCGGGGTTAGCTTTCTCAGCTCTACTACATTGCTATATCTAAAAACTCTGGTTGTGTCAGAACGGCTGCTCTCAGTAAACTAAATGATACATTGTTGGAATCAGTGACTATTCTCCTACATTATGCTTCTTTCAGATGATGTAGGAAAAATCTGTTGATTGATTCCCTTTAAGACCAATATTTGATACCAAAACTCTGGTGGAATTTTGCTCTATTTCGGAGCAATTTTTGTGAAATTCTATGTCATCTTGCTCGACCATATACATAAGTTGGCTATTTATAACAATGGAGCCTGTTCCTGTTTTAGGATTCCTGTGCATCTACTGACCGTGATTGCAAAGCTAGAAGATGTCTAGCGCCCCCGTTGTCCATTTCTGATATTGCAGTTTATTCCCAGTCACTTGAATGGGTTGAGCTAATCAATTTTTTTCTCATTGTGGACAACTCAATGAAGTCTTGAACAATACTTCAAATTGTTTATTTCCTTGAGCTCCTTACGAAGGATGAGCAATAATCTCTAAATTGAACTCTTTCCCAGCACTTTGGGCACTGTTTTTATTATCCTTCTTCTCCTAGAACTGACTTCTCCTTTCTCAGTGCTTTGGAACTGCCTGAGGTTTTTTAAAGTTTTCATCAAAGCAATAATTACTCAAAAAATAAATCTATTGAAAATTGATCTTTTTTTCAAGCTAAAATAACATCTAGAAATCCCTAGGTCTTAAAGGGTGCCGTCAGAGTTAAAGGAATCTGATGAAGATTGCAAGGAACATTTATCTACGGTAAATGCGATATTGCTGCCTTGGGGGAAAACGCCCTCCTCTCGCCAGCACTAGCTAAGGTAACATAAATTCAATATTTGTCTGGGTTATGGTTTTATTAAAGGTGAAACTGAATCTCTGCAAGCTAGCAAATACGCAACTTTTAGGACAGGCATCGAATCTGCTTACGGCGGATTTACAGCAAAGTGGATTGCTTTTTTATTTGCTTAAATTAATATGAATAATGCTAAAGCTAGCTAAAAATCATCTATTTTCTTTAGAGTTCATACATATTACAAAGCCAAGCGCATGGACCTTTTTTTGGTGACAACCAAAGCAAAATCTGTATATACAGTATATACACTGCTCAAAAAAATAAAGAGAACACTAAAATACCACAGCCTAGATATCTCTTAATGAAATATTCCAGTTGCAAATTTTTATTCATTGCATAGTGGAATGTGTTCAGAGCAATAAAACATAACAATTATCAATGTAAATCAAAATGAATATCCCATGGAGGTCTGAATTTGGAATGATACTCAAAATCAAAGTGGAAAATCAAATTACAGGCTGATTCAACTTCAGTGGAAATGCCTCATTACAAGGAAAAGATGCTCAGTAGTTTGTGTGGCCTCCACATGCCTGTATGACCTCCCTACTGTACAATGCCTGGGCATGCTCCTGATGAGGCAGCAGATGTTCTCCTGAGAGCTCTCCTCCCAGGTCTGGACTAAAGCATCCGCCAACTCCTGGACAGTCTGTGTTGCAACGTGATGTTGGTGGATGGAGCGGGACATGATTTCCCAGATGTGCTCAATCGGATTCAGGTCTGGGGAATGGGCGGTCCAGTCCATAGCTTCAATGACTTCATCTTGCAGGAACTACTGACACACTCCAGCCACATGAGGTCTGGCATTGTCCTGCATTAGGAGGAACTCAGGGCCAACCACACCAGCATATGGTCTCACAAGGGGTCTGAGGATCTCATCTTGGTACCTAATGGCAGTCAAGCTACCTCTGGGGAGCACATGGAAAGCTGTGCGGCCCTCCAAAGAAATGCCACCCCACACCATTACTAACCCACTCCCAAACTGGTTATGCTGAAGGATGTTGCAGGCAGCAGATCGCTCTACACGGCATCTCCAGACTCTGTCACATCTATCACATGTGCTCAGTGTGAACCTGCTTTTATCTGTGAAGAGCACAGGGCGCCAGTGGCGAATTTGCCAATCCTGGTGTTCTTTGGAAAATGCCAATCATGCTGCAAGGTGTTGAGTTGTGAGCACAACCCCTATCTGTGGACGTTTGGCACACAGACCATCCTCATGGAGTCGGTTTCTAACCGTTTGTGCAGACACATGAACATTTGTAGCCTGCTGGAGGTCATTTTGCAGGGCTCTGGCAGTGCTCCTCCTGTTCTTCCTTGCACAAAGGCGGAGGTATCGGTCCTTCTGCTGGGTTGTTGCCCTCCTATGGCCCCCTACACATCTCCTAGTGTACTGGCCTGTCTCCTGGTAGCGCCTCCAGCCTCTGGACACTATGCTGACAGACACAGAAAACCTTCTTGCTACAGCTCGCACTGATGTTCAATCCTGGATGCGGTTCACTACCTGAGCCTCTTGTGTAGGTTGCAGAATCCTTCTCATGCTATTTCAAGTGTGAAAGTACAACCAACATTCAAAAGTGACCAAAACATCAGCCAAAAAGCATTGGTACTGAGATGTGGTCTGTGGTCCCCACCAGCAGAACCACTCCTTTATTGAGTGTGTTTTGATAATTGACAATAATTTCCATCTGTTTATTACATTTGCACAACAGCATGTGAAATTGAGAGTCAATCAGTGTTGCTTCCTAAGTGGGCAGTTTGATTTCACAGAAGTTTGATTTCCTTGGAGTCATATTCTATTGTTTAAGTGTTCCCTTTATTTTTATGAGCAGTGTATATATATATATATATATATATAGTATATGTATGTGTGCATGTATGCATATGTATGTATATGTGTATATATACAGTGGAAACAGAAAGTATTCAGACCCCTTTAAATTTTTTACTCTTCATTGCAGCCATTTGGTAAGTTCAAAAAAGTTCATTTTTTTCTCATTAATATACACTCTGTACCCTATCTTGACAGAAAAGAAACAGAAATGTAGAAAGAGGGGAAATAAAGAAAGAACAGAGAAAAAAGAAAGAACAAAGAGAGAATGAAAGAGGGGACAGAAAAAAAGAACAGAGAGCAAGAGAAAGAAATAACAGAGAGAGAAAGAAAGAGGGGTAAGAAAGAACAGAGAGAGAATAGATAGAAAGAAAGAACAGAGAGAGAAAGAAAAAGGAAGAACAGAGAGAGAGAAAGAACGAGGGGAAAGAAAGAACAGAGAGAGAAAGAAAGGGGAATGAAAGAACAGAGAGAGAAAGAACAGCGAGAGAAAGAGATGAAAGAAAGAACAGAGCGAGAAAAAAGAGGATACAGAAAAAAATAGCAGAGGGAGAGCGAAAGAAAGAAAGCGGGGAAAGAAAGAACAGAGAGAGAAAGAAAGAGGGGAAAGAAAGAATAGAGAGAGAAAGAAAGAGAATGAAAGAGAAAATGAAAGAAAGAACAGAGAAAGAAAGAAAGAAAGAAAGAGGGGAAGAAAGAAAGAACAGAGCGATAGAGAGAGAGAGAGAAGGGAAGAAAGAAAGAAAGATCAGAGAGACAGAGAAAAAGAAAGAGGGGAAAGAAAGAAAGAACAGAGAGAGACAGAGAAAGAACAGAGATAGAAAGAAAGAATTAAAGAAAGAGAAAGAACAGAGGGAGAAAGAGAGGAAAGAAAAAGAAAGAAGGAGGGGAAAGAAAGAACAGAGAGAGAAAGAAAGTACAGTGAGAGAAAGAAAGAAAAAAAGAAAGATCAGAGAGGGAAAGAAAAAGAGACGGAAAGACAGAACAGAGAATGAGAAAGAAACAGTGAGAAAGAAAGAATAGAGAAAGAAAGAAACAGAGAAAGAAAGAAAGAAAGATTCTATAAAGATACTATAGCAGCCCGGCTCCCAATGTAATGCCCACCTGAGCCTCCCAATGCAGGACATATCATGATCCATTCACATGGCCGGTATCCTCGATTCCAAGGCGATCCCTCTGTCCACGCTGTCGGAGGAGGACACGGTGATGGATCTGAAGCATTCCCTGAAGTGCCTCCATGGTTCCATCACAATTTCCTCATGAAATTACCTCATTTCCGGTCAGCTTCTAGCACTTCACTTTCGGTGGACCATCATGTGCAAGTTTTAAAGTGCTCCTCGGAGCTCTGCCGTGTACTCCTGTGTTGGTGGGAAAAGCCCGCTTTGTATGTCTCGTACACACTTGACTCCACTCCGTACATCCCATATACACATGGCTCCACTCCGTACACACACCGCTCCACACACCTCGTACACGTGCGGCTCCGCTCCATACGCCCCGTAGACACGCAGCTCCGTACACCTTGTACACGCACGGCTCTGCTCCATACACCCCGTACACACGCTGCTTCTCTCCATACGCCCCGTACACATGCGGCTCCTCTCCGTACACCCCGTACACACGTAGTTCCGCTCTGTATGCCCCGTACACACGCTGCTCCGCTCCGTACACCTCGTACACGCACGGCTCCGCTCCATACACCTCATACACACGCGGCTCTGTACACCTCATACACACATGGCTCCGCTCATTACACCTCATACACACGCGGCTCCGCTCTGTACGCCTCATACACACGCGGCTCCGCTCTGTACGCCTCATACACACGCGGCTCCGCTCTGTACACCTCATACATGTGGCTCCGCTCCATACACCTCCTACACGGGCGGCTCCACTCCATACACCTCGTACACGCGCGGCTCTGTACACGTGGCTCTGCTCCGTACACACGTGGCTCCACTCCGTATGCCCCGTACACATGCAGCTCCACTCTATACACCTTGTACACACACGGCTCCGCTCTGTACACCTCATACACATGTGGCTCCATACACCTCGCACACACGCAGCTCCGCTCCGTACACGCGAGGATCTGCTCCGTACACCTCGTACACACGCGGCTCTGCTCGGTACACCTCGTACACACGCGGCTCCACTCCGTAAACCTCGCACACGCACGGCTCCGGTCCATACACCAAATACACACAGCTCCGCTCCGTACACCTCGTACATGGGCGGCTCTGCTCCGTACACCTCGTACACGCGTGGCTCCACTTCGTACACACATGGCTCTGCTCTGTAAACCTCATACAGGTGCTGGCTCCATACACACGTGGCTCCGCTCAGTACGCCCCGTACACACGCAGCTCCGCTCTGTACACCTCATACACACACGGCTCTTCTCTGTACACCTCATACACACACGGCTCCGCTCTGTACACCTCGTACACGCGTGGTTCTGCCCCGTACACCTCGTACACATGCGGCTCCGCTCCATACACCTCGTACACACACGGCTCTGCTCCATACACCTCGCACACACGCATCTCTGCTCCGTACACCTCGTACACTCACAGCTGCACTCTGTACACCTCGTACACACACGGCTCCGCTCCGTACACCTCGTACACACACGGCTCCGCTCCATACACACGGCTCCGCTCCATACACACACAGCTTTGCTCCATACACACACGGCTCCGCTCCATACACACACGGCTTCGCTCCATACACACACGGCTCCGCTCCATACACACACGGCTCCGCTCCATACACACACGGCTCCGCTCCATACACACACGGCTCCCCTCCATACACCCACGGCTCCCCTCCATACACCCACGGCTCCACTCCATAAACACACGGCTCTGCTCCATCCACCCTGTAAACCCCTCCTGACCCCACACAGAAACTTAACCTTATTCAGCACCATGACAACCAGCACAACAGAGTCCTGCAGAGTGCAGACACGGAGGCCCCTGATCATGTGACCCCTGACTCCTCCCTTCCTGTGACCTCATCACTGGTCCTGTGCCCACAGCCACAGAACAACTGAGCAACATCATTGCAGGCTGCATTGGCTCTCTGGGACGGCGAGGATGGGGTCGGTGCATGGGGGGCGTGGTGGCTCAATGGAATGCAGGAAAAATAGCGTCGCGGGTGGGCGGTGTAAAAAATGGAACTGTCCCACGAGAATCGGGACGGTTGGGAGCTAAGCTCATGTATAAGTCACATGCTGTCCATTTCCTTGTGATCCTCCTTGAGATGGTTCTACTCCAGCTGTGTTTAATTAAACTGATAGTACATGAACTGTAAAGGCACACACCTGTGTATATAAGACCTCACAGCTCACAGTGCATGTCAGACCAAATGAGAATCATGAGGTCAAAGGAACTGGCCAAGGAGCTCAGAGACAGAATTGTGGAAAGGCGCAGATCTGACCAAGGTTGCAAAAGAATTTCTGCATTACTCAAGGTTCTTTAGGGCACAGTGGCCTCCACAATCCTTAAATGGAAGAAGTTTGCGACCACCAGAAGTCTTCATAGACCTGGCCATCCAGCCAAACTGAGCGATCATGGGAGAAGAGCCTTGGAGAGAGAGGTAAAGAAGAACCCCAAGATCACTGTTGAGGGCAGAGCAGAGTAATGCAATGCACAGGCGCTGGACCTCTCTGACCTTTCGCTGTGTCTGCTCACTGCAGTACTCTGCTCTGCCCTAAACAAGGCAGAGAATTACGCCTCTGCAGGAGCCACGACAGAAGCACGGAAGAGGACGTCATCGCTAGAAGATGGGAGGCACCGGACCCTGACCGCGACACCCATCGGTGAGTATAATAAAACTCGTTTTTCTTATCATTCAAGTTACATCGGGGGCTTATCTTAAGCATTACAGAGTGCTGTAGATAAGCCGCTGATGGCGGTGGCCGCATCTCATAGGGGCAAAATAGATTCCCTTTAACTGTTCCTCGTAGAACATACTTTAGAATCCACTCACCATCCTGGTAGATCTTGCTCAAGTTTTTCAATATCTTTTTTAAAATGTGGTGCCCAGAACTGGACACAATGTTCTACATGAGGCCTGATTAAGGAGGAAAAAGATAAAAAAGGGGGAAAAAAGATTACCGGTTTCATTGTAGATTTAAAGTAGAAGGACAAAAAATGGTAAGTATTGTAAAAAAGCCTTTATTAAGACAAATATCTGGGCACATGGTGGCACAAAGGTGCACACATACAAAGGAATAACATAGTAGAGAGCATAAATTTACCAAAAATTTTTTTTACACGTGTAGGGGAAGTGGACTGACATACGGACCAGTCTGCAGAAGAAGGGTTAATGTACATTATGCTGTACATGGATTGCTGTATAGGAAGGTGGGAGACAGCTAGACAGTGAGAAGAATGTTGTAGTACAGGGTTTTGGCCACTAGGGGGAGACCAAAGACAGCAGAAGTGGAGGAAGGTGTAGTACTGCAATTTGGCCACAAGATGGGAGCAGGGAGCAGTGAGAGCAGGGCTTAACATCAGCTTATGGCTTTGAAACTGGAAAGTCATGGGGGCGGGGTTACAGGAACTCTAGAGGGGAATTCCCAGTGAGAGAGGGGCTAAAAGGAAGGCAGAGAGTTCTAGAAGGGCAGTCCAGGGAGAGGAGCTCAGGAGTGCAGAACACTGGAAGGAGAGACGAGACAGGAAGAAGCTCCAGAGAAGGACTGGTGAGAGAGACTGTCAGGGGGGTGGCCCTGACAGGAGAGCCGCAGACAGAGACAACCTGGGGTACCACAAATGGATGGACTCGGACTGGTGAAGCGCTGTGGTGGTAGACCTAAGGCAGCCACAGTGAAAGAGCCGCGAGGGACGTCAATTAGCAAAAGGAAGGAAGTGAAGGTACCAGGGCCTGTGTGAGGAGTCGAGCATCTGCTGTGTGGTGCTGCAGAGTTTGTCATGCAGCTGCTGTGTGGTGCTGCGGGTCATTGAAAGTACGACCAATAAAGAGGACCTGTTGGATGCACTTCAGTCTCTGTCTCAGTCTGTTCGCGGTGAAGAAAAGGGTCACCCCCGGTCGGCACACGTACCTACACATATTCAAGCGATATTAGAATATACAGTCATTATATTGACAACCATGGGGACACATGGATTGTGACCATGTGTGAAGTGTTATATGTCAAAATGAATATAAATATAAAGGTAATAACAAGAGCATATATATACACAAACACAGTAGGAAAAGGAAAAGTGCCACCACGCCCACCCCAGGTGGGCACCAATCACTAGGGGACGTGGCCTTGGCTTAGGCCACTGCCTTTGCCAAACTGGTCTTCCCACCCTTTTCTGTGTCGGACGCTCACAATGGGCAGCACCACTCCCATCTTTCGCGCCACTGACCATCATCTTTGTCAGTGTTCGGCGCCATCTTTATGTCTCTAACGGCCACATCTTTGCCGTTTTCAATTCTCCTCCGCTCTTTGTGCACAAGGCATAGCAATCCTGCCAACTACACCAATTCTGCCATTTTTCAAGCTTATCTAGATCCATCTGAACCCTTTCTCTGTCTTCTCTAGTTTTAACTATCCCTCCTAATGTCGCATCATCTAAAAATTTGATCAGTTTACCTTCAGTTCCCTTATCTACAATATATGATTTAGAAAAATGTTGAACAATAGAGATGGGCGAACCCGAACAGTAAAGTTTGGCGTCTGTACTGAACATCTACTGTTCGGGCACTGACACCAAACGCGGACTTCATCAGGAAGTCGGTTTGGGTTTAGCTGCTATGATTCCGTGAGCCCACAGCTATTATCAGAGGAATAAAGTTTACCTCTGGTCATTGGTGTTGTCTAATGGGACTACTGCTCCCATCATCTGCCGCTAATAACAGCGAGAGCAGGAGCGACTGATGGGAATATTCATCATCTGGCTCCTGCTCTGTAAATAAATAATTTTTTTTAAAAAATGGCTTGAGTTCCCCTGTATTTTGTAAAAGCAGCCAGGTGAAACTCACAGCTGGGAGCTGCAACCCTCAGCTGTCTGCTTCAGCAAGGCTGGTTATCAAGAATAGATGATCCCGATGCTGTATTTTTTAATTATTTTAAAAACATTTAAAAAGCGACGTAGGGTCCCCCCAATTTTTAACGACCAGCCTTGCAAAAGCAGACAGCTGAGGGTTGGTATTCTCAGGCTGGTAAAGGGTAATGGATATCTTCCCAGTCTAGAAATAGCAGCCCACAGTGGCCCAAAAAAGGTGCATCTATTAGATGTGCCAATTTTGACACTTTGCCCAGCTCTTCCCACATACTCTCTAGCGGTGGAAAGTGGAGTTCATATTTGTGAGGTTAATGTCATCTTTGTATTATCAGGTGACATCAAAGGTTTAGTAATGGTGAAGCGTCTATAATCATTTTAAATCCTATGGTTACGCAAAAGGAGAAAAGAGGATGGCACTCACCGTTACTGAAAGTAGAAATCTTTATTCACGGATAAAAATGCATAGGCTCGGGAGCAATGCGGAGAGTGTGGATAACGGCCGTTTCGCGCTCCTGCGCTTCAACGGGTCCTAATTAGTCGATTCCTATTGCGCATGTCTCCTGTCATTAAACACTGGAGTGTCTGCACACTCCCTCCATGTGCATGCGTCAGCCGCATCATAACTGCTTGCGTCATGTTAATCGCGTCATGCTGGAGTAGGCGCTGTCTGCGTCTCAGACGCCGGCCTCAACTACACGCACACATGCGCCATTTATTTGCTCTCCCTTTACTGCAGTCTCTCTCCTGTCACATTGCGCATGTGTTAGTGATAACACCGCTGCGGGCTGCATCATTATTTGTTTCAGAAAAGGGTACCACTGCATCCCTGAAACAATCACAAAATGAAATAAAATGATCATGATATGATTAAAAGTGCAGGTAAAGAAAAAATAAAAAAGTTTTGTAGATATCAAAACGCATTAATTTAAAAGCAAAAAACCCCCAAATATTTCCTCTGCTAATAATGGCAATGTATCCTTTACAATGGCATTCTTTGCACATGATTCTGTACCGGATCTAATTTTTTTTGGACACTTGTAGATTATGGACCTTAGGAATTCTCTTCCAAGATGCAGAAAAGAAAAACTCGTGCCGCGATTTTTTTTCAACCCAATTGAAAAATCTTTTTTCTGAACAGCCCTATTGAATTACGATAGTCCGAGTGCTGTCTGATTTTTACACGCACAGCGCACATCCATATTATACACTCTGAGCCTCATTCACACATTTGTGTTTTATCCGTTTTTTGCATGAATACAACACACTCCCATTATAATCTATGGTGCTATTCCCATGTTTATGTTTTTTCAGTGATCGTGTGTCCGTACAAAACTCACGGAGACTTGTCTGCGGTTTCCTGTTTTACAGAAGAAAAGTACCAACACAAGTCTATGGGTTCGTGAAAAACATGGATAACACAAGGACGGCATCAGTGTACTGTCCATATTTAACGTTGCAAAGAATCGGAAAAGCTCTGTCATTTATTTATCCATCCATGAAAAACACTGATGGTAAAAGCGGACGCACTGATGGTAAAGGAGGACACTGATGGCAAAAGCGGACACACTGAAGGTAAAGGAGGACACTGATGGTAAAAGAGGACATTAACCCCTTCACCCCCAAGGGTGGTTTGCACGTTCATTACCGGGCCAATTTTTACAATTCTGACCACTGTCTGTTGTGAGTTCATTTTCCCCTTCACCATTGAGGTCTGATGAACTCCCTCTTCTGGTGAAGGAAGGTAGTGAGGCTGATTACCAAGCACCTGGGCAGGATGATGATGACTGGGTGACGGGAATTACTGACTGGATATAAGGCAGCCGATGCCCTTCTGCCTTGCTGGTGATCTCTCTGAGGGATTCTAGGAGACCAGTCTGATTCCTGCTCCTCAAAAGCTAAGTTTTCTGCTCTACTTTTTGCATTTGTGTTTTGGTTTTGTTTTGCATTGTTTTCCTTGATTTCTGCCATTCCCTGCTGGGGTGAGCTGAATTCCTTTTTACTCTGTCTTCAGAAAATACCTGAGTACTGATATAGTCTTTTTGAAGCCTAGCATCTTCAGGGCTTTTTTCCCTATCAGCTGTTGGCTCTTGTTTTGATAGGGTTTTGGCAGATTACAGACAGCAGCTTTTCTATCCTGTCCTATCTAGTTAGCTTGGGCCCCATCATGTGCTCAGCCTATCTTTCTATCTGTGTGAGTGTTTTTTTCATCTTGCTTCACCGTCATTATATGTTGGGGGGCTGCCTATTGCTTTGGGGTCTGCTCTGGGGCAGTTTAGATTTCCCTTTCTGTCTTTAGGCTATGTAGTTCTCCGGCTGTGATCGAGGGGTCTAGGGCACCGTAGGAACCCCCCACGGCTACTGCTAATTGTTGTTGATTCAGGGGTCTGCAATCCGATAGCTGCCAACTTCTCTGGTTTTCTGGACTTAGCTAGCATTTCTGTTTTTGCCTCTTACGGTGACTCATTCATAACAACTGTCCCTTTATGAGGTCATAACTCTGGAACACTTTCATGGATCCCGGTGATTCTGACATCGTTTTCTCATGACATATTGTACTTCATGATAGTGGTAAAATTTCATTCAAATAACTTGCGTTTATTTGTGAAAAAAACGGAAATTTGGTGAAAAATTTGAAAATTTCACAATTTTCCAACTTTGAATTTTTATGCCCTTAAATCACAGAGATATACCACACAAAAAAATTGATAAATAACATTTCCCACATGTTTACTTTACATTAGCACAATTTTGGAACCAAAATTTTTTTTGTTAGGAAGTTATAAGGGTTAAAATTTGACCAGCGATTTCTCGTTTTTGCAACACCATTTTATTTTTACGGACCACATCACATTTGAAGCCACTTTGAGGTGTCTATAAGACAGAAAAATACCCAAAAGTGACACCATTCTAAAAACTGCACCCCTTAAGGTGCTCAAAACCACATTCAAGAAGTTTATTAACCCTTTAGGTGCGACACAGGAATTTTTTTGAATATTTAAAAAAAAATGAACATCTAACTTTTTTTCACCAAAAAATACTTCAGGTTCAATTTTTTTTATTTTACCAAGGGTAACAGGAGAAATTGGACAGCAAAAGTTATTGTGCAATTTGTCCTGAGTACGCTGATACCTGATATGTGGGGGGGAACCACTGTTTCGGCGCATGGAAGAGCTCAGAAGGGAACGAGCGCTGTTTGACTTTTTCAATGCAAAATTGGCTGGAATTCAGATCGGACGCCAGGTCACGTTTGGAGAGCCCCTGATGTACCTAAGCAGTGGAAACTCCCAACAAGTGACCCCATTTTGGAAACTAGACCCCCCAAGGAACTTATCTAGATATGTGGTGAGAACTTTGAACCCACAAGGGCTTTTCAGAAGTTTATAATGTACAGCGGTACAATTAAAAAATCATATTTTTTCCACAAAAATGATCTTTTCACCACCAATTTTTATTTTCCCAAGGGTAACAGGACCCTAAAAGTTATTGTGCAATTTGTCCTGAGTACGCTGATACCCCACATATGGGGGTAAACCACTATTTTGGCGCATGGCAGAGCTCAGAAGGGAAGCAGCGCCATTTGACGTTTTTGGCTGGAATTGAGATCGGACACCATGTCGCGATTGGAAAACCCCTGATGTACCAAAACAGTGGAAACTCCCCACAAATGACATCATTTTGGAAACGAGACCCCCCCAAGGAACTTATCTAGGTGTGTGGTGAGCACTTTGAACCCCCCCCAGTGCTTCACAGAAGTTTATAACGCCCGGGCGTGAAAATAAAAAATTTGTATTTTTTCCACAAACATGATCTTTTAGTCACCAATTTTTTTTATTTTCCCAAGGGTACCAGGAGAAATTGGACCCCAAAAGTTGTTGTCCAATTTGTCCTGAGTACGCTGATACCCCATATGTGGGAGAAAACTACTGTATGGGCACACGTCGGGGCTCGGAAGGGAAGTAGTGACATTTTGGAATGCAGACTTTGATGGAATGGTCTGCGGGTGTCATGTTGCCTTTGGAGAGCCCCTAATGAACCTAAACAGTGGAAACCCCCCCAAATGACCCCATTTTAGAAACTAGACCCACTAAGGAACTTATCTAGATGTGTGGTGAGCACTTTAAACCCCCTAGGGCTTCACAGAAGTTGATAATGCACGGGCATGAAAATCAAAAAATTATATTTTTTCCACAAACATGATCAATTAGTCCCCAATTTTTTTATTTTCCCAAGAGTAACCGGAGAAATTGAACTCCAAAAGTTGTTGTCCAATTTGTCCTGAGTACGCTGATACCCCATATGTGGGAGAAAACTACTGTATGGGCACATGTCGGGGCTCGGAAGGGAAGTAGTGACGTTTTGGAATGCAGACTTTGATGGAATGGTCTGCGGGTGTCATGTGCGTTTGGAGAGCCCCTGATGTACCTAAACTATTGAAACTCCCCACAAGTGACCCCATTCTGGACACTAGACCCCCCACGGAACTTATCTAGATGTGTGGTGAGCACTTTGAACCCCCAAGTGCTTCACAGAAGTTTATAACGCTCGGGCGTGAAAATAAAAAAATCATTTTTTTCCACAAAAATGATATTTTTGCCCCCTTTTTTTTTTTCATAAGGGTAACAGGAGAAATTGGACCCCAAAAGTTGTTTTGCAATTTGTCCTGAGTAGGCTGATACCCTACATGTGGGGGTAAAACACTGTTTGGGTGCATGGCAGAGCTTGAAAGGGAAGGAGCACCATTTGACTTTTTCAACTCAGAATTGGCTGGAATTGAGATGAGATGCCATGTTGCACTTGGAGAGCACCTGATGTGCCCAAACAGTGGAAACCCCCAATTCTAACTCCAACCCGAACCCCAACACACTCCTAGCCCTAATCTCAGCCCTAACCCTAGCCCTAACCCTAACCCTAGCCCTAACGCTAACCCTAGCCCTGGCCCTAACCCTAGCCCTAACCCTAATGTGAAAATGGAAATAAATACATTTTCTTTAAATTTTATTATTTTTCCCTAACTAAGGGGGTGATAACGGGGGGTTTGATTTACTATTTATGGCGGTTTTTATTTTTGGCAGCTGTCATACGCTAAAAGACGCTTTTTATTGTAAAAATAGTTTTTGTATCACCACATATTGAAAGCTATAATTTTTCCGTATTTTGACCCACCGAGTCATTTCAGGTCTTATTTTTTGCGGGATGAGTTGACGTTTTTATTGGTACCATTTTCGGGCGCGTGACATTTTTTGATCGCTTTTTATTCCGATTTTTGTGACGCAGAATGAACAAAAAACAGCGTTTCATGAATTTATTTTGGGGGGGTGCGTTTACACCGTTCTGCGTGCGGTAAAATTAATAAAGCAGTTTTATTCTTCAGGTCAGTACGGTTACAGCGATACCTCATTTAGGTTATTTTTTTATGTTTTTGTGTTTTATGCAATGAAAACTATTTTATATAAAAAATAATTATTTTTGCATCGCTTTATTCTGCGAGCTATAACTTTTTTATTTTTTTGCTGATGATGCTGTATGGCAGCTCTTTTTTTGCGGGACAAGATGACGTATTCATCAGTACCATGGATATTTATATGCGTCTTTTTGATCGCGCGTTATTGCACTTTTTGTTTGGCGGTATGATAATAAATCATTATTTTTTGCTTCGTTTTTTATTTTTATTTTTTAAGGGGTTCGCTAAAGGGGTTAACTAATGGGACAGTTTTATAGGGCGGGTCGTTACGGACGCGGCGATACCTAATATGTGTACTTTTATTGTTTTTGGGTTTTTTTATTTAAAAAAATGGATTTATTGGGGGAATATTTTTTTTTTTCTAATTTATTTGGCGATTTTTAAAAAATTATTTTAACACTTTTTTTTTTTTTTTTTACTTTATTAAATAGTCCCAGGAGGGATATCACTGTCCTGTGACAGATCGCTGATCTGTCACATCAAAGATCACTGTGACAGATCAGCGATCTGGAGACTGCTGGAGACTTCCTCATGCCTGCGCTTTGCAGGCACTGAGGAAGTCAGCTCCCTGCAGGCCCCCGAAGGCCCCCGTCGCCATCTTGGATTCGGGGGCCTGCAGGGAAACAGCCCCCCGCAGCAGCGCTGCACATTGCGCTGCTGTGGGGGGCTCAGGGAAGCACGGAGGGAGCCCCCTCCCTGCCGATGCTTCCCTTTAACCCCCGGTACACCGCGATCATGTTTGATCGGGGTGTGCAAGGGGTTAACGTGTCGGGGGCGGTCCGTGACTGCCCCTGACACATTGTGTCGGGTGTCAGCTGTGATAATCAGCTGACACCCGGCCGCGATCAGCGGCGCTCACCACGTGGGCGCTGCTGATCGCGCTAGACATACTATCCCGTCCATGGGCATAGGGGCCCCGGTCCCATGGACGGGATAGTACATCTGATGTCAGAAAGGGGTTAATGGTAAAAGCGGACTCACAGATGACACACTGGTGGTAAATGCGGACACACTGATGACATATTGATCCAAAACACTGATAACACATGGACCATATACTGATCGCACAGTGGTGCAAAACACTGATGACACACTGAGGCAAAACACTGACTACACCCGTACCACTTTTTTCACGTACATGTTTACATATGGACGTGTTAATGAGGCCTCAAGGCCACATTCAGACGTCAGTAGTTTTTATATGCACAAAAACATTGTCATCAGTGTTTTGCATCAGTTTGTTATCAGTACAGTTGTGGCCAAAAGTATTGACACCCCTGCAATTCTGTCAGATAATACTCAGTTTCTTCCTGAAAATGATTGCAAACACAAATTCTTTGGTATTATTATCTTCATTTAATTTGTCTTAAATGAAAAAAACACAAAAGAGAATGAAGCAAAAAGCAAAACATTGATCATTTCACACAAAACTCCAAAAATGGGCCAGACAAAAGTATTGGCACCCTCAGCCTAATGCTTGGTTGCACAACCTTTAGCCAAAATAACTGCGACCTACCGCTTCCGGTAACCATCAATGAGTTTCTTACAATGCTCTGCTGGAATTTTAGACCATTCTTCTTTGGCAAACTACTCCAGGTCCCTGATATTTGAAGGGTGCCTTCTCCAAACTGCCATTTTTAGATCTCTCCACAGGTGTTCTATGGGATTCAGGTCTGGACTCATTGCTGGCCACCTTAGAAGTCTCCAGTGCTTTCTCTCAAACCATTTTCTAGTGCTTTTTGAAGTGTGTTTTGGGTCATTGTCCTGCTGGAAGACCCATGACCTCTGAGGGAGACCCAGCTTTCTCACACTGGGCCCTACATTATGCTGCGAAATTTGTTGGTAGTCTTCAGACTTCATAATGCCATGCACACGGTCAAGCAGTCCAGTGCCAGAGGCAGCAAAGCAACCCCAAAGCATCAGTGAACCTCCGCCATGTTTGACTGTAGGGACCGTGTTTTTTTCTTTGAATGCCTCTTTTTTTCTCCTGTAAACTCTATGTTGATGCCTTTGCTCAAAAATCTCTACTTTTGTCTCATCTGACCAGAGAACATTTTTCCAAAATGTTTTAGGCTTTTTCAGGTAAGTTTTGGCAAACTCCAGCCTGGCTTTTTTATGTCTCGGGGTAAGAAGTGGGGTCTTCCTGGGTCTCCTACCATACAGTCCCTTTTCATTCAGACGCCAACGGATAGTACGAGTTGACACTTTTGTACCCTCGGACTGCAGGGCAGCTTGAACTTGTTTGGATGTTAGTCGAGGTTCTTTATCCAACATCCGCACAATCTTGGTTGAAATCTCTTGTCAATTTTTCTTTTCCGTCCACATCTAGGGAGGTTAGCCACAGTGCCATGGGCTTTAAACTTCTTGATGACACTGCGCACGGTAAACACGGGAACATTCAGGTCTTTGGAGATGGACTTGTAGCCTTGAAATTGCTCATGTTTCCTCACAATTTGGTTTCTCAAGTCCTCAGACAGTTCTTTGGTCTTCTTTCTTTTCTCCGTGCTCAATGTGGTACACACAAGGACACAGGACAGAGGTTGAGTCAACTTTAATCCTGGTCAACTGGCTGCAAGTGTGATTTAGTTATTGCCATCACCCGTTAGGTGACACAGGTAAGTTACAGGTGCTGTTAATTACACAAATTAGAGAAGCATCACATGATTTTTCGAACAGTGCCAATACTTTTGTCCACCCTCTTTGTTATGTTTGGTGTGGAATTATATCCAATTTGGCTTTAGGACAATTCTTTTTGTGTTTTTTAATTTAAGACAAATTTAATGAAGATAATAATACGAAAGAATTTTGGTTTGCAATCATTTTCAGGAAGTAACTGAGTATTATCTGACAGAAATGAAGGGATGTCAATACTTTTGGCCATAACTGTATATGGTCCATGTGTCATCAGTGTTTTGGGTCACTATGTCCCCAGTGTTTCTGTTTTCACCATCAGTATGTCATCGATGTTTTTGTGCTGTGTTTGCCATCAGTGTGTCATCTGTGTGTCCTCTTTTAACATCAGTCCAATTTTACCTTCAGTGTTTTCGGTGAAAATGGTTCGCCTGCCAGGGCAGTGGGGTTACTTGGTACCGGACCGGTGTCTGAGAGGGAGGTGTCACAGTGGCGGTGACCCGGTCCGTGGCCCTGGGTGTCCATGCAAAAGGGGTGAAACGTAGCTGAATTAAGTTTATAGGTAGATGATACGTGACGCCACCTGTGGTGCTCGGCAATGAAGGGGTTAAGCCGACGCTGCAGTGCAGATCCTCTGGGACAGATGGTATGAGGCAGCAAGATGTAATAGCTCCCCACAGGTAGAGCTGTAGCCCCAGGGCAGTAGTAATAGATGTTGAGGAAGAGGGTGCAGTGTTAGGCACAGAGATGTAGCAGTGCTGAATCGGTTGCAGGAAGAAGGCAATGACACAACAGGGTGCAGTTTCCTTTACCTTTACTTTGCTTGGTAAGTGCAGTCCAGGATCCAGATTACAGATGGAACAGGAGTTGATCGGCCTGGAAGCAACTTAGGAATCTCTCTATGCAGATGGGTTGTGTAGTGTCCTTCCTAACGCTTATCTGAGGCACTTGCAGCACTGAATTATGCTGAAGTTCCTCTTGCTTGCTCTCTTTTAGAACTCCTCTCGCATGGCAGGCAGCTGTAGCCTCCTCTTTCTGGCTCACACACACGTTACTGCTGTGCCTCCGAGTCTTATGTGGGAACAGAGCATTTACAGCCTTTTGTTCCTCCGGTTTCTGTTGCAGGAACATCAGGATCCATGCAACCTCGGATACCGGATTCCGGACCATGCGCTACAGCTAGAAGTGAGCCTGAATTTGTTCAATCCTCCAGCTCCTTTCTCCCAGGTCCACACACTTCGCCTTCCCACACGAACTCCACTTCCCTTTCCTGGTCCCAGAAAGCAGCTCCTCCCCCAGTTTGGTTCAGAGCTCCCTCTGCTGGCCTGGAGTGGGAACTGTGCTGTGTGCTGGATTTACCTGACAGAGAGACCCTTCATTGCTTTCAAGCATGACATCACACTCCCTAGGAGGAAGGTAATGCCACTGTGGCGACCATACTCCTGGGGGCGCCTCCTTCCCCCCTAGTGCAATTCAGTACTCCCAGACAGAGAAAACATGCAATAATATTAAGCAAATGAACATTTGTAACTGTTACAAGATTTCAAAAATGAAAAATTACAAAAACCAAAGCTCCAAAAACAGTCCTTTTGACGATTAGTCCATGCGTCAATGGCCATGGTCCATTTCCTGAGCAGTTGGTAAACTATGTACAAGTAGAGTTTTGGCCACACATAGTCTTGTACCCCAATTGTCCATCAAAAACAAACTGAGATTGTTCAAAAGTTCCTACAGAGTCTCTGTAGGCACATAAACTTGAAAAGTTGCATATTTACAGGTACAGTTTGCATTTTCTATTTGCACTTTAATTTCTATACCTAGCTGGGATCTCACCTTTTGTATTATGGGTAGATCTGCATAGCATGGGTACTTCTAATGGCCTATTTAGGTTTAGTGGGCTTGTTACTGATGTGGGTAAACTGGGTAGTAGCCATCTGCGAACTCTTAGACCCACTGTGGGCATGACAGATTCACCACTGGCAGGGCGAGGATTTTCTGGATCCGCTGCCTGAACTTCCTGATTTTCAGAGTTCTCTTGAGTCTCTACTACTTCAGTTGCAGTAGGCTGGGGAAAGATTAGGACAGGAACTACGATGGCTTGATCCACTCTGCTCCAATTTGTAGCGAATTCTCCGAGTACAGTGTTGACCTTTTCTTCTTTTTCTATGGGTTGAAGGATGTTTTGTTCTCCCATCCTTTCCTTTAGCTGGTCAGGGCACAGTTTCAGATGATCCCTTAATACTGCTGATAAGGTTTCTCCTCCATCCTTACTGATAAGGCACACTTTGGTGTTGTCGAAGTTTGATGGTAAAGCCCCCGTTACACACTGCGATATCGCTAGCAATATCACTGTAAAGTCACCGACTTTGTGACGTTGCAGCAATATTGCTAGCGATATCGCTACATGTGATACTTACCTCCGACCGGCTCCCCCGCTGGTTATCGCTGATCGTGCGAGAAGCTCCTGGACCGTTTCTCGTCGGCCACTTCCTGCTGGGGCTTCCTGTGGCACCGACGAGCGACGCGTGGAGCCGGGCGGAAGGACGCAGAATCGCCTCGTCTGATAGGTAAGTAGCAATCCCCGTCCCCAGCGATGCCGCTAGTGAGATCTGCCTGTGTGGCAGCTCACTAGCGACCACCTAGCGATGTTCCAGTGATCCTGACCGCGTCATATCGCTGGTCGGGATCGCTGGTGCATCGCTAGGTGTAACGGTACCCTAAGACGGTGTAGGGTTCAGCTTCCCATTGGTCATCCAATTTATGCATCCACCTTTTCTCTTTAGGCCCGTTCTCCTAGTGACAAGGGAACTGCAGGTGCATGTTGATTGTAGTCTTCTCCTGCTTTTGTCTTGCCTGAGCTAGACTCTTTTCTACGCACTCTTGTACTTTACGGTACTGTTGCTGCCTCTCAGTATCCCAGTCAGCATCTGGTGATGTTACTTCAGGTGTCAGGACTCCCATATCCAAATCAATAGGTGACTTGCCAGGCCTCGCTCTTTTTATGTAGGCTGGAGTGCAGTTGGTGAAATTCACAGGAATGTGATTGTAGAGGTCTACCAGATCTGGTAACTTCTCTGTGTCATGATCACGTGTGTCTGGACGCAGATGTTTCCGCAAGGCGAACCCATGTGACACACGTGACCCTGGATACACCGCCTCCAGTGGGGCGCATTTAAATAATAAAACGTGCAGGTGGATACGCTGCCTCCACCTGGCGAATTTAGGTATTACACGTTATACACATAAAATCTGGAAACCCCGCCTCCAGTACGGCGAATTTAAATAATAAAGGGGGAACCTGGGAAACTTTAACAATGGTGGGCCCTGCGATAGGGAATGGGGGACGTGGAGACCTCCTAAGCTCCCCTGAGCCAGTGTCCCTGCACTCCTGACATTCCCTATACAGGCTCCGAACCTGTCGCCGCACGCGTACCTTAACGCCCTTGCTCACCCTGACCCTAAACCCTCACTAGGGAATGGGTCGGTGCGGAGACTAATCCCACCACTGCACTAATAACACACATGAGGAAAGAGACAATACAGGGGAAACACCACTTAGCTTTGCTCTGTTGCGTGCGCTCCTAGCAACAGAGCCCACCACCTGCGTGCGTCTTCTCCTCCACCCGGATCCATCACCATAACAGGATCCTTCACCATCGTGCAGCCTCGGAGCAGAGTCCACCACCAGTTGCAGCTGCTTAGAACCAGAGTCCCAAGGCTGAGTTCAGCTTCTGACCCGAAGTCGAGCATGCTTGAGTCCAGTTCAGCAGCCAAGTCCCACATGGTGAGTGCCACTCTCCATAGTCGCCACTCCACCAGCCCATGCAGACACTTCCCGCTGACACCATCACTGCGACTCCACCACGCCATGCCAGCCCTTCGTCCAGACACCATAGCAGAAACACATCCCCCCTGGCTAAGCTGCGCAGGACTCCTCACCAGCTCCATCCGTCCTCCAGGCTCTCCAAAAACAGAGTGAACACAAACTCACAATATCACAGGCAGTGATTGCACACCTCTAGCACACCTTTATAGGGTGTCACACCTGATAACTAATTAAGTGCACAAAAACCCAAAGTGCAATACCACAACCACCACCGGGGACAGTCAAAACACCTTTGAACTTAACCAAAGTAAAAAAAATTCACTTTGTGCTTTTAATACCGCCAGATCCAACACTGGATCATGACAGTACCCCCTCCTTAATGAGGGGCCTCTGGACCCTCAAGACCACCCCTCATTAGGGAAACACCTACAGCGGGGATGCCCAGATCCTGAGTTCACCCACCATTACCTGACACTTCAGGTTCATGACAAATACCGCTGGTATTGGCAATACATGTTCATTTTGGAGGCACCACTCATCTCCACAGCGCCGACCTGGGGAACGAGATTATGTATGTGTATGTATGCTAAGAGCTGATCAGACTCCACAACACATTTCCAAGATGTTTTTTGGTGGCACCCATACATGCTCGTTCACACACAGGTCCGGACCTGAACTTTTATTGCAAACATACATATGTCATAACTTGGTGAACTCACTCTGGACTCAACAGAGGCGTCCCCCTGTGTCACTACACTCACACCCCCACTATTCACCAAGGGACACCACCCTCCAACCCTTTCACCATGAGGACTGCGCCTCTTAGGGTTGGTTAATGGCGAGGGTAGAGATTTGTCCCTACTCCCCCGCAGCACACCTGCTGCACACACCAGGAGGAGAAGGGGACCGGGAAATGGAGGAAAAATACTCTCGCTGGTCGACTCCACACGACCAGGAGGGCGGCTTCTTCGATGGTATGAAGATTTGGCGTAAAACCCCGCGGACTCTCACACCAGTCAGTTCACCACAGGGGCGTACCCCTTCACCTCAGGGAATACCAGGCAGCTCCGTGGGGCACCATTCCTCCCACCTGCCTGGGTGCGCCCGCCTGCATGAACCAGTCCTGCTCCCCAGCAGCGACTCTAGGGGGTTTTAGTACCATAGCCGCAGGAATATGGAGGAAAATATATATACTCGCTGGTCGCCTCCACACGACCAGGAGGGGCGGCATCGAAGATTTGGCATGAGCCCCGCGGACTATACACCAATCTGCTCCCTACAGGGACGTACCCCTTCACCTCGGGGAATGCCAGGCAGCTCCGTGGGGCACCATTCCTCCCACCTGCCTGGGTGCGTCCCCTGTAAGAGCAAGTCCCGCTCCCCAGCAGCGACTACACACCTAGTCTGCTCACCACAGGGATGTACCCCTTCACCTCGGGGAATACCAGGCAGCTCCGTGGGGCACCATTCCTCCCACCTGCCTGGGTACCTCCCCGTGCAAGAGCAAGTCCCGCTCCCCAGCAGCGACTCTAGGGGCTTTTGCCAGACCGCAGCCGCCATTTTTGTTTCTCTGGTTATCTGAGCAGAGGCCCCAGACCCTGATAACTGCTGTTGCAGTGGCTTAAACACACCTTGCCGCTCCTCACTGCACCTCAGTGAGGCCCGGCAGCAATTACCACAGGTCTCCACATGGCCAAAGCTCACCAGAAAAAAAAAGTAAGGGCCGGTGATAATGTCATGATCACGTGTGTCTGGACGCAGATGTTTCCGCAAGGCGAACCCATGTGTCACACGTGACCCTGGATACACCGCCTCCAGTGGGGCACATTTAAATAATAAAACGTGCAGGTGGATACGCCGCCTCCACCTGGCGAATTTAGGTATTACACGTTATACACATAAAATCTGGAAACCCCGCCTCCAGTACGGCGAATTTAAATAATAAAGGGGGAACCTGGGAAACTTTAACAATGGTGGGCCCTGCGATAGGGAATGGGGGACGTGGAGACCTCCTAAGCTCCCCTGAGCCAGTGTCCCTGCACTCCTGACATTCCCTATACAGGCTCCGAACCTGTCGCCGCACGCGTACCTTAACGCCCTTGCTCACCCTGACCCTAAACCCTCACTAGGGAATGGGTCGGTGCGGAGACTAATCCCACCACTGCACTAATAACACACATGAGGAAAGAGACAATACAGGGGAAACACCACTTAGCTTTGCTCTGTTGCGTGCGCTCCTAGCAACAGAGCCCACCACCTGCGTGCGTCTTCTCCTCCACCCGGATCCATCACCATAACAGGATCCTTCACCATCGTGCAGCCTCGGAGCAGAGTCCACCACCAGTTGCAGCTGCTTAGAACCAGAGTCCCAAGGCTGAGTTCAGCTTCTGACCCGAAGTCGAGCATGCTTGAGTCCAGTTCAGCAGCCAAGTCCCACATGGTGAGTGCCACTCTCCATAGTCGCCACTCCACCAGCCCATGCAGACACTTCCCGCTGACACCATCACTGCGACTCCACCACGCCATGCCAGCCCTTCGTCCAGACACCATAGCAGAAACACATCCCCCCTGGCTAAGCTGCGCAGGACTCCTCACCAGCTCCATCCATCCTCCAGGCTCTCCAAAAACAGAGTGAACACAAACTCACAATATCACAGGCAGTGATTGCACACCTCTAGCACACCTTTATAGGGTGTCACACCTGATACCTAATTAAGTGCACAAAAACCCAAAGTGCAATACCACAACCACCACCGGGGATAGTCAAAACACCTTTGAACTTAACCAAAGTAAAAAAAGTTCACTTTGTGCTTTTAATACCGCCAGATCCAACACTGGATCATGACACTCTGGCCACAGATTCCTCTCTTCCAAAGGGAAGGTCTTCAGTAGATCGATCACCACCTGATTCATTTTTTCACACATACCATTGGTCTGTGGATGGTACGGTGTTGTCCTGATCTTCTTGCACCCATACAAGTTACAGAATTCCTGGAACACTTCTGCCTCAAAGGCTGGGCATTGATCTGTAAGCACTCGCTCAGGATATCCATGTGGTCGACAAAAGTGCTGTTGGAATGCTCTGGCTGCTGTCCTGGCTGTTTTATCCTTGACAGGCACGATTACCAGGAATCTCGAGTAGTGGTCAACGATGGTAAGAGCATAAACGTAGCCTGAACGGCTTGGGACCAGCTGCAGATGGTCCAGGGCGACCAGCTCAAGTGGCTGTTTGGTTATTCTTGGCTGCAATGGAGCTCGCTGGCTGTTACGGTCCTTTCTGCGCAGATGGCATTGTCCACACTCCTGGCACCAATTTTCAATGGCCTTCCTCATACCAGCTCAGTAGAATCTCTCCCGGAGCAGGGACTACAACTTCTTCCATCCGAAGTGTCCTGCTCCATTGTGGTATGCTTCCAAGACCATTGATGCCTCCCTCTTTGGGACTCCCACTTGCAAGACCAACTCATGAGTGCGGGCATTGATACTCCTCCGACACAGCTTTCCCTCATAGATGAACAGTCTGCCCCTTTCCTTCCACAACTGCTGGGTTTCTTCAGGAGCATCTGGAACTGGACGTGAGTCAGCTTATGACAGTAGCTCCTTTACCAGGGAGACTGTGGGGTCGCAATCCTGAGTTCCTACCCAGTCATGATGAGGTAATGGTTTTAGGGTGGCCTCTTTCATGATAGATCGTCTGTTTCTCACTCCTTGGGCACGTTGGGCCACAATTGGCTGGTGGAAGGCAGGTAACTATTTCTTCGAGTGCCTCAGGGTCTTCTCCAGCATCTGGCAGATTTGGCATTCTGGACAGCGCATCAGCATTGGCATTCTTGTGCGCCGGTCGGTACTTGATAGTAAATTCATAGTTAGACAGCCGTGCCATCCATCACTGCTCAAGTGCACCTAGTTTTGCAGTTTCCAAGTGAGTCAGAGGGTTGTTGTCCGTGAAGATGGTGAACTTGGCTGAAGCTAGGTAATGCTTGAATCGTTCAGTCACAGCCCAGACTATGGCGAGGAACTCCAGTTTGAAGGAACTGTAGTTGTCAGGGTTCCTTTCAATGGGACGAAGCTTCCTGCTGGCATAGGAGATCACTCTTTCTTTGCCATTCTGTACCTGTGACAATACTGCTCCCAGACCCACGTTGCTGGCATCAGTATACAGAACAAATGGTTGGTCATAATCTGGGTAGGCCAGAACTTCATCTCCTGTGAGAACCATTTTCATTCAAGTGAAGGATCTCTCCAGTTCCTCATTCCATTCAAATGTAGGACCCTTCTTCCAGGCTTTCTTGGGTTGGCCCACCAGAAGATTTTGCATAGGCGTGGCTATCTCAGTGAAACCTTTGATGAACCTTTGGTAGTAGCCTACCGACCCGAGGAACTGACGTACCTCATGGAGGTTGCTGTGCTTCTGCCAGTCCCGGATGACAGTGACTTTGTCAGGATCTGGTGCCACACCTTCTGCACTCATTACATGACCGAGGTACTGCACCTTGGGCTTCAGGAGGTGGCATTTGGATAGCTTCACTTTCAGGCCAAAGTTGGAAAAGGCTTTAAACACCTCAACCAGGTGCTCCAGATGGTCTTCATAAGTCTTGGAGAAAACAATGACATCATCAAGGTACAACAGAACTGTATCGAAGTTCTTGTGTCCAAGACAGCACTCCATTAGCCGTTGAAATGTCCCTGGGGTGGTGCAGAGCCCAAACGGCATGTAGTTTAACTCGCAGAGACCCATTGGTGTAGTAAACTCTGCTTTCTCCATTTCTGCCTCTGCCACGGGAACCTGCCAATACCCATAGTGAGATCTAAGGTGGAAAAATAGTTAGCAGTTTTAAGTGCAGCTAATGACTCTTCAATTCTGGGTAATGGGTAGGCATCCTTATGTGTAATGCTTTTAATTTTTCTGTAATCAACACACATTCTCATGGTACCATCTTTCTTTTTCACAAAGACTATTGGGGCTGCCTAGGGGCTACAACTATCTCTGATTACCCCAGCTTCCTTCATTTCCCGCAACATACTTTTGGCACATTGATATTGTGTTGGGGGTATAGGCAGGTACCTTTCTTTAATGGGTGGATGATCTCCAGTGGGGATATGGTGTTGAACCCCTTTTGCCTTCCCAAAAACTAGAGGGTGTTTGCTGAATACCCGCTCATACTCCTGAGCCACTCGGTAAACCCCATTCTTTTGGTATGAAGGGATGGAGTCAGTTCCCACATGCAGCTGCTGACACCACTCCTCCAGCTGCTTTACAGAGCCATTGTCCTCCACCTGGTCGGATGAGACCAAGGGCTCTGCTGCCTGTATTGCATTGTTAGTGACAGTAAACAGCTTAGCAACAGTGGCATACCGAGGTATTGTGGCCTCCTCCTCCCCACAATTCAAGAGGCGTACAGGTACTCTCCCTTTGCGGACATCAACTACCCCTCTGGCTGTCAGGACAGTGGGCCGGCTATCAGAGTACACTGGCTCTACCAATGCTTGGTAATCTTTTCCTTTGAGGCCTATGGCTGCCCGCCACCAAATTAACATTTCACATCTGGGGGGTATTGCAATGGGGAAAGAATCACTCACTCTCACTCTGCCAATTTCTCCGCCAGACAGTTCTACCTGCTGTCTTTGCATCAGGGCCTTGATCTCCTTCTGCAGGACTCGTTGCTCACTTGGACCAGCAGTCTCAGCCACCTGTTGCAACAATACAATAACCTCGGCAAGACAATTTTCAATTACATTAGTACCTAAGGTCACCATTGGGTTACATTGTATAAGAGAAAACAAGGGCGGGGGCGCAGACATAGGGCTTCACCTGGTATAAATCAATTAAAATATAAAAGTACTCTGGAGTACTCACCCTTTATGGGTTGTGTTCAGACACAACCACTCTCAACGTTTGTTGCAGTCATATAGCTGCTGCAGAGCTCGTGCAGGTGGACAGCGTCCACTAGGTATCATAAGTTGAGGATCCAAGAAAAGCACTTCTGAGCATCCGCGCTGCTTTAGTGATAAGAATTCTTCAGAAATCCATATAAATCTTTCAAGTTCTTTATTATATGTACTACAGAAACTACGCGTTTCGAGGTGACAAACCGCACCTCTTCTTCAGGTTACAGTACAGGATCCTCAACTTATGACATTGGGTTACATTCTCATCGATCAATGTCTACAACTATCAGACCTTGAGATTTTAACTCTACTCGCCCCACTTTAATGGTAATCTCTTTACATCCCACTTGCGGCATAGCCTGACCATTGCTGGTAACTACTGTCAGTTCATCACTTGGGCCGCAAGTAAGTTCAGAGTCAGCCCAATACAGCTTTTAAAGGATATATGGCATAGTTGTCACCTGAGAGCCAGTGTCCAGCAAAGCGTTCATAGGGATGCTGTCAATCACCACTGGGAGGATCGGTCACCCTCCAACATACTTGGCTCGCCAGTTCTTTGGGCCTTGTGGTCCTACTCCTGGGGGTTGGCCCTTTGCCCCAGGGTGGCAGAATCTTGTGATGTGGCCAGCCTTGCGGCAGTGACGACAGATGGGACGTCCATCCTGGTCATAGCGATCGTTGTATCTCCCTCGGAGTGGCGGGATCCTCTTCTTCCGTAGCCACGGGACATCCTCTTGACTGGAGGCCAGCTGGATCTTCTCCTTTTGAGGACACCTGCATGGACTGCACAGTTTTGGCAAGCGCAGCCATATTTTTGGTCAGCTCTTGGACCTGAATGCGCAGTTCTGTAGATGTTATCATTATCCAGAGTCTGTGTGTCAGCCTCCACAAGGCTTGGAGGGAAAGATGCTGCTTCTTGGTGGTATGTGATCGCTGGGTGCCTAGGGGGCGCTGGACGGCTGACATTTGGTTCATGCAGCACCTAGATAGCCCTGTATTTAAAGTCTGCAAAGTCTAGATCAGGGTTTTATAGGGCTATGATGCACAGCTGTGCTCTGTGGGTACTGGATAGGAGTCCCTCAATAAATTGCTCCTTTAACAGTCTGTCTCCATCTTTCACAGTGTCTGGGTCAATCTGCTTTATAGCTTGCAGCGCCTCCTGCAGGTTAAGAGTATAGTCCCGTATACTGTCCTGCACTCTTTGCTTACACCCAAAGAATTTCAATTTTATTTCAGCTGCAATGCGTGTGTCAAAGGTGCTTCTTAGCTTAGCCAGAATCTTTTTAACAGTCTCTTTATCAGTGTCCTGCCAGGACTTTACTTCTCTTTGCACTGCACCAGTTAGCTGTCCAATAAGGATGTTCACTTTTTGGCTTTCAGGCAGAGGATACACCTCAAACAAACTGCACAGTCTCTCTTTGAATTCACTCAGAGTATGTGACTCCCGAGTACTGCCGTAACCAGGCTGCTCTCGGTATATAGGGCATGGACAGGGGTATTATGGGGACTGCTGCGGTCGGTGCTTGTTGTTGCGGTGCTCTGGAGGCGGCTCTGGCCGCTGGATTCAGTGGTGCTATTGGAGCCACAGCTGTGCTTGCCCCTGCATCTTGCGGCGCTGTGGGGGGTATGGTGGCGTTCACCGCAGCCTCTTCTCTTGCCTCAGACATTCTTTTCCCCCCATAGTAAACGTTGACCAGGCCCTGTGTTGTGCTGGCTTACCGGTCGCCGCTCCGCAGGCTGGATGATTGGGGGATGCCGGGACTGTAGGCCTCTGCTCCTTACTTCCCGCCCGCTGGTCTCTTCCCACGCAGCACCTCACTTTTTGCTCTCTCTGGCAGGCTCTGCCCACGATGGCATGCCCCTTTTGCTTCCCGCGCGTGCCAAATCGCTAGGTAATGGCGGCAATTGCGCAACATGTCCACGGCACACAACACAGTCTCTGGCACACAGGACCCAGGGGCACCGGACTTCTTATCCTGTTTGTGATGCCAAAATGGATAGCCCGCCAGGGCAGTAGGGTTACTCTGTACCGGGCCGGTGTCTTAGAGGGAGGTGCCACAGTGGCGGTGACACTGTCCGTGGCCCTGGGCGTCCATGCAAAAGGGGTGAAACGTAGCTGAATAAAGTTTATAGGTGGATGATACGTGACGCCACCTGTGGTGCTCGGCAATGAAGGGGTTAAGCCGACGCTGCAGTGCAGATCCTCTGGGACAGATGGTATGAGGCAGCAAGATGTAATAGCTCCCCACAGGTAGAGCTGTAGCCCCAGGACAGTAGTAATAGATGTTGAAGAGGGTGCAGTGTTAGGCACAGAGATGTAGCAGTGCTGAATGGGTTGCAGGAAGAATGCAATGACACAACAGGGTGCAGTTTCCTTTACCTTTACTTTGCTTGGTAAGTGCAGTCCAAGATCCAGATTACAGATGGAACAGGAGTTGATCGGCCTGGAAGCAACTTAGGAATCTCTCTATGCCGATGGGTTGTGTAGTCTCCGTCCTAGCGCTTATCTGAGGCACTTGCAGTACTGAGTTACGCTGAAGTTCCTCTTGCTTGCTCTCTTTTAGAACTGCCCTCGCATGGCAGGCAGCCGTATCCTCCTCTTTCTGGCTCACACACACGTTGCTGCTGTGCCTCCAAGTCTTATGTGGGAACAGAGCATTTACAGCCTTCTGTTCCTCCGGTTTCTGTTGCAGGAACATCAGTATCCATACAACCTCGGATACCGGACTCCGGACCATGCGCTACAGCTAGAAGTGAGCCTGAATTCTGCTCTATCCTCCAGCTCCTCTCTCCCAGGTCCACACACTTCGCCTTCCCACACGAACTCCGCTAACCTCCCTTTCCTGGCCCCAGAGAGCAGCTCCTCCCCAGTTTGGTTCAGAGCTCCCTCTGCTGGCCTGGAGTGAGAACTGTGCTGTGTGCTGGATTTACCTGTCAGAGAGACCCTTCATTGCTTCCAAGCATGACATCACACTCCCTAGGAGGAAGGTAATGCCTCTGTGGCGACCATACTCCTGGGGGCACCACAAATATGTCATCAGTCATCAGTGTATTAATTTTTACCATCAGTGTGTTATCAGTGTTTTGATCCATGTGTCATCAGTGTTTATATTAGTGTGTCATCTGTGTGTCTGTTTTTATCAGTGTTATCGGTATTTTTCGCATATTGATAAATAAATAACAAAGCTGCTCCTAGCTTTTGCAATGTTAAACATGGACAGGACACAGATGACACACAAATGCTATCCATGTGCTGTAAGTGTTTAACCCCTTCCTGCCATCCGACGTACTATCCCGTCCATGGGACCTGGGCCCCTATGCCCATGGACGGGATAGTACGTCTCAGTGATCAGCGGCGCCCACGTGGTGAGCGCCGCTGATCGCGGCCGGGTGTCAGCTGATTATCACAGCTGACACCTGGCACAATGTGTCAGGGGAGGTCACGGACCGCCCCTGACACGTTAACCCCTTGCACACCGCGATCAAACATGATCGCGGTGTACCGGGGGTTAAAGGGAAGCATCGGCAGGGAGGGGGCTCCCTCTGTGCTTCCCTGAGCCCCCCACGGCAGCGCAATGTGCAGCGCTGCTGCGGGGGGCTCCTTTCCTGCAGGCCCCCGAATCCAAGATGGCGACGGGGGCCTTCGGGGGCCTGCAGGAAGCAAAGCGCAGGCATGAGGAAGCCTTCTGCACTGCCTGTGACAGATCGCTGATCTGTGATGTGACAGATCAGCGATCTGTCACAGGACAGTGATGTCCCACCTGGGACTATTTAATAAAGTTAAAAAAAAATAAAAAAAAGTGTTAAAATAATTAAAAAAAAATCGCCAAATAAATTAGAAAAAAAAAAATATTCCCCCAATAAATCCATTTTTTGGAAATAAATAAAAAAAAAACAATAAAACTACACATATTAGGTATCGCCGCGTCCGTAACGACCCGCCCTATAAAACTGTCCCATTAGTTAACCCCTTTAGCGAACCCCTTAAAGAATAAAAATAAAAAACGAAGCAAAAAATAATGATTTATTATCATACCGCCAAACACAAAGTGTAATAACGCGCGATCAAAAAGACACATATAAATATCCATGGTACCACTGAAAACGTCATCTTGTCCCACAAAAAACGAGCCACAATGCAGCATCATCAGCGAAAAAATAAAAAAGTTATAGCTCGCAGAATAAAGCGATGCAAAAATAATTATTTTTTATATAAAATAGTTTTCATTGCATAAAACCGACAAAACATTAAAAAACGACCTAAATGAGGTATCGCTGTAACCGTACTGACCCGAAGAATAAAACCGCTTTATCAATTTTACTGCACGCGGAACGATGTAAACGCACCCCCCCAAAAGAAATTCATGAAACGCTGGTTTCTGTTCATTCTGCGTCCCAAAAATCGGAATAAAAAGCGATCAAAAAATGTCACGTGCCCGAAAATGGTACCAATAAAAACGTCAACTCATCCCGCAAAAAATAAGACCTCACATGACTCGGTGTGTCAAAACACAGAAAAATTATAGCTCTCAATATGTGGTGATGCAAAAACTATTTTTACAATAAAAATCGTCTTTTAGCGTGCGACAGCTGCCAAACATAAAAACCACCATAAATAGTAAATCAAACCCCCCGTTATCACCCCCTTAGTTAGGGAAAAATAATAAAATAAAAAAAATGTATTTATTTCTATTTTTCCATTAGGGCTAGGGCTAGGGTTAGGGATAGGGTTAGGGTTAGGGTTAGGGTTAGGGCTAGGGTTAGGGTTAGGGCTAGGGTTAGGGTTAGGGCTAGGGTTAGGGTTAGGGCTGAGATTAGGGTTAGGGGTGTGTTGGGGTTCGGGTTGGAGTTAGAATTGGGGGTTTCCATTGTTTGGGCACATCAGGGGCTCTCCAAATGCAATATGGCGTCTGATCTCAATTCCAGCCAATTCTGAGTTGAAAAAGTCAAATGGTGCTCCTTCCCTTCCAAGCTCTGCCATGCGCTCAAACAGTGTTTTACCCCCACATGTAGGGTATCAGCCTACTCAGGACAAATTGCAAAACAATTTTTGGGGTCCAATTTCTCCTGATACCCTTAGGAAAATAAAAAATTGGGGGCAAAAATATCATTTTTGTGGAAAAAACTGATTTTTTTATTTTCACGTCCGAGTGTTATAAACTTCTGTGAAGCACTTGGGGTTCAAAGTGCTCACCACACATCTAGATAAGTTCCGTGGGGGGTCTAGTGTCCAAAATGGGGTCACTTGTGGGGAGTTTCAATGGTTTAGGTACATCAGGGGCTCTCCAAACGCACATGACACCCGCAGACCATTCCATCAAAGTCTGCATTCCAAAACGTCACTGCTTCCCTTCCGAGCCCCGACGTGTGTCCATACAGTAGTTTTCTCCCACATATGGGGTGTCAGCGTACTCAGGACAAATTGGACAACAACTTTTGGGGTCCAATTTCTCCTGTTACCCTTGGGAAAATGAAAAAATTGGGGACTAATTGATCATGTTTGTGGAAAAAATACGATTTTTTTATTTTCATGCCCGGGCATTATAAACTTCTGTGGAGCCCTTGGGGGTTCAAAGTGCTCACCACACATCTAGATAAGTTCCTTAGGGGGTCTAGTTTACAAAATGGTGTCATTTGTGGGGGGTTTCCACTGTTTAGGTACATTAGGGGCTCTCCAAAGGCAACATGACACCCGCAGACCATTCCATCAAAGTCTGCATTCCAAAACGTCACTACTTCCCTTCCGAGCCCCGACGTGTGCCCATACAGTAGTTTTCTCCCACATATGGGGTATCAGCATACTCAGGACAAATTGGACAACAACTTTTGGGGTCCAATTTCTCCTGGTACCCTTGGGAAAATAAAAAAATGGTGACTAAAAGATCATGTTTGTGGAAAAAATACGTATTTTTTATTTTCACGCCCGGGCGTTATAAACTTCTGTGAAGCACTGGGGGGTTCAAAGTGCTCACCACACATCTAGATAAGTTCCTTGGGGGGTCTAGTTTACAAAATGGTGTCATTTGTGGGGGGTTTCCACTGTTTAGGTACATTAGGGGCTCTCCAAAGGCAACATGACACCCGCAGACCATTCTATCAAAGTCTGCATTCCAAAACGTCACTACTTCCCTTCCGAGCCCCGACGTGTGCCCATAGAGTAGTTTTGTCCCACATATGGGGTATCAGCATACTCAGGACAAATTGGACAACAACTTTTGGGGTCCAATTTCTCCTGGTACCCTTGGGAAAATAAAAAAATGGTGACTAAAAGATCATGTTTGTGGAAAAAATACGAATTTTTTATTTTCACGCCCGGGAGTTATAAACTTCTGTGAAGCACTGGGGGGTTCAAAGTCCTCACCACACATCTAGATAAGTTCCTTGGGGGGTCTAGTTTACAAAATGGTGTCAGTTGTGGGGGGTTCCACTGTTTAGGTACATCAGGGGTTTTCCAATCGCGACATGGTGTCCGATCTCAATTCCAGCCAAAAACGTCAAATGGCGCTGCTTCCCTTCCGAGCTCTGCCATGCGCCCAAATAGTGGTTTACCCCCACATGTGGGGTATCAGTGTACTCAGGACAAATTGCACAATAACTTTTAAGGTCCTGTTACCCTTGGAAAAATAAGAATTGAGGGTGAAAAGATCATTTTTGTGGAAAAAATATGATTTTTTTATTGTACGGCTTTATGTTATAAACTTCTGTGAAGCCCATGGGGGTTCAAAGTTCTCACCACACATCTAGATAAGTTCCTTAGGGGGTCTAGTTTCCAAAATGGTGTCATTTGTGGGAGGTTTCCACTGTTTTGGTACATCAGGGGTTTTCCAATTGCGACATGGTGTCCGATCTCAATTCCAACCAAAAACGTCAAATGGCGCTGCTTCCCTTCCGAGCTCTGCCATGCGCCCAAATAGTGGTTTACCCCCACATGTGGGGTATCATCGTACTCAGGACAAATTGCACAATAACTTTTAGGGTCCTGTTACCCTTGGGAAAATAAAAATTGGGGTGAAAAGATCATTTTTGTGGAAAAAATATGATTTTTTAATTGTACCGCTGTACGTTATAAACTTCTGTAAAGCCCTTGTGGGTTCAAAGTTCTCACCACATATCTAGATAAGTTCCTTGGGGGGTCTAGTTTCCAAATTGGGGTCACTTGTAGGGGGTTTCCACTGATTAGGTACATCAGGGACTCTCCAAACGTGACATGGCGTCCAATCTGAATTCCAGCCAATTTTGCATTGAAAAAGTCAAACGGCGCTCCTTCCATTCTGAGCTCTGCCATGCGCCGAAACAGTCGTCCCCCCCACATATCAGGTATCAGCGTACTCAGGACAAATTGCACAATAACTTTTGCAGTCCAATTTCTCCTGTTACCCTTGGTAAAATAAAAAAAATTGAACCTGAAGTATTTTTTTTATGAAAAAAAGTTAGATGTTCATTTTTTTTAAATATTCTAAAAAATTCCTGTGACGCACCTAAAGGGTTAATAAACTTCTTGAATGTGGTTTTGAGCACCTTAAGGGGTGCAGTTTTTAGAATGGTGTCACTTTTGGGTATTTTCTATCATATAGACCCCTCAAAGTGGCTTCAAATGTAATGTGGTCCTAAAAATAAAATGGTGTTGTAAAAATGGGAAATCGCTGGTCAACTTTTAACCCTTATAACTTCCTAACAAAAAAAAATTTTGGTTCCAAAATTGTGCTGATGTAAAGTAAACATGTGGGAAATGTTAGTTATCAAGTTTTTTGTGTGCCGTATCTCTGTGATTTAAGGGCATAAAAATTCAAAGTTGGAAAATTGCGAAATTTTCAAAATTTTCACCAAATTTCCGTTTTTCTCACAAATAAACGCAAGTTATTTGAATGAAATTTTACCACTAACATGAAGTACAATATATCTCGAGAAAACTATGTCAGTATCACCGGGATCCATGGAAGCGTTCCAAAGTTATGACCTCATAAAGGTACAGTGGTCAGAATTGTAAAAATTGGCCCTGTCATGAACGTGCAAACCACCCTTGGGGGTGAAGGGGTTAACTCAGACCCTTAGGACAAGTTCTCGCATTCAGTGATTGGTCAGTATTTTACATCAGTATTTGTAAGCCAAAATCATGAATGGGTGATAAATACAGAAGGGGTGACGTGTTTCTATTATACTTTTCCTCTGATTGTTCCACTCCTGGTTTTGGTTTACAAATACTGATGACAATTCCTGACCAAATACTGAATGTGCAAACATGGCTTTAGCCTGTTTTTTGAGCTGCATAGCTTACTGATCAAACCAAGTCAATCTGATGGTTATCTTTCTATACACATGGACCATAGAATCATAGAATGGTAGAGTTGGAAGGGACCTCTGGGATCATCTGGTCTAACCCCTTTCCCAAAGCAGGATTCACTAAATCATCCCAGACAGATGTCTGTCCAGCCTCTGTTTGAAAACTTCCATGGAAGGAGAAATCACCACCTCTCGTGGCAGCCTGTTCCACTCATTGATTACCCTCACTGTCAAAACGTTTTTGCTAATATTCTAATATCTAATCTGTGTCTCCTCCCATTCAGTTTCATCCCTTTGCTTCTAGTTTTTCTTTCCAATTGGCCGGAAGCATTCCCTGTTACCAATATGACTGCAAAAACTACAACAAAGAAACTGGTGATGGAAATTATATGCAGATATGGGATTCCAAAAGTTGTTGAAAGTGATCAAGGTCCGGCCTTTTCTTCCCATGTGTACCAAAAAATTCTGACAATGCTTGGATCCACTGTAGCATTCTATACTCCGCACCACCCACAGTCCAGTGGGAAAATTGAGAAGTTGAATAACACACTGAAGGGACAATTGACCAAAATGATACAAGAGACTACGGCTCCATGGCCAGAGCTCCTACCCATTGTACTCTACCACATTCGTACTACCCCTATTACAAAATATGGCCTGTCCCCATATGAAATATTGTTTAGTACCAGGCCCCCAGTTGTAAATTTCCAACCTCAATAGTTATCAGAAGAAACTGACCATGCTGTTCAATATATTATTCAGCTTAGTAAAAATCTTACTAACACCTATATTCTAGGTTCCTTTTCTTTTCCAGATTCAGCAGAAACCGATACCTATTATAATCTGAAATCTGGTGATTTGGTAATCGTGAAAAGGCATGTCAGGAAGCACGGACTAGAACCCTTGTATGACGGTCCCTATCAAGTTCTCCTTATTATCCAACAAGCCAATAGCAAATAAAGGAGACATAATATTTTGGTTTTTCGTATTTTCCATATTATCATTGGTAAAAATTAAAATTAAAAGATATTTAAAGACTCAAAGATCAATACGATAAAGACAATGATTATAATAAGAACAATTGGTGGTCAAACACTTTCTCCTTTTTCAATCCAGCCAATTAATTTAAGAAAATTGGGAACTGGATAGCTGGAATCTTACAAAGCTTGTTGCACATTGCTACCTGTATCCTTGTTGTATATGTAATACTAAAACTTTTTCTTTGATGCATTTCTATATGTATTAAGAAAGTCTGCACTAAGACAACTAATGATGATACCAAAGATATCGTTGCCCCTGCTTTTCTCTGCACTGATCTCAAAAGGCTGCTTGATAAAAATGTTGAAACCAAACACCTACCTACAAAAGATTCCCACCACTATTATTAAAAATTGTTATTCATGAATTGCAATATACAAGGAGAATGGGTGCACCACGACAACCATAATTAATAACACGGCATCAACCATATGAAGACCAGCACCCCTCAAACTGTTAACTTGGGATAACACCTCTGATGCTACATATGTATTAAAAAAATGTATCTAGGGGGCAATGTGAAGGGTTAAAACTAAAATCAGAGCTGAAGTTTCGTTTTATCCATTCTCTGAAGGTTTCGTTTCTTCATTTTTGTTGCTGTAAGATAAATTTTTGTAATTGACAAGGGCTGTCATGAAACCAGATTGTTCCCATCAGGTGCAAAGATAAGGGAGGCGGGAGTGTAAAACTCTGAAGAATATGCCATTATACTATTTTCTACGCTATTTAGGTACGGATATATATGCAGTTCCGGTTTTCTTGCAATATTATTGGATTACAAAGTGAAGCATTACCATGATGTTATTGGTAGTTGAGAACTTTGCATAATTAAGCAAAATATTATAAAAGAAGTGACTAAAATAAAGGGGCTTAGTGATCTGCCTCGATCCTCCCGTACAGAGACCCCCGTCTCCGTGTGGTCATTTGAGTTGCTAGCAACACTGTGGAATAATTTGGAAATCACTGGATCAACCGTGAAGGGTTAATTTAGCCCTCCCAAAATAGCTACCCCGACAGTTTTTCCTTGTGCAAATGAGAATAAAGATGATCCTTCTACAATGTGACAGCACTTGAGATATTTGTAGACTGCTATTAAGTCTCCTCTCAGTCTTGTTTTTTGAAAGCTAAACATTCCCAAATCCTGTAACTGTTCCTCGTAGGACATGGTTTGCAGACCGGTCACCATTCTGGTCGCTCTTCTCTGAACTTGCTCCAGTTTGTTGATGTCTTTTTTAAAATGTGGTGCCCAAAACTGGACACAGTATTCCAGATGAGGTCTGACCAAAGAGAAGTAGAGGTGGATAATGACTTCACGTGATCTAGACTGTATGCTTCTGTTAATACATCCCAGAATTGCATTTGCCTTTTTTGCTGCTGTATCACACTGTTGACTCGTGTTTAGTTTATGATCTATTAGTATAACCAAGTCTTTTTCACATGTGCTGTTGCTTAACCCTATTCCTCCCATTATATGTATGTTTTTTTTTTTCATTTTCATTGCCTAGATGTAGTACCTTGCATTTTTCCCTGATAAAAACCATTCTGCTAGTTGCTCCCCACTGCTCTAATCTATTTATATCTTTTTGAATCCTCTCTATCTTTTCTAGTATTAGCTATCCCTCCTAACTTTGTGTTAACAGCAAATTTAATCAGTCTACCCTAAATTCCAGAACAGAGCCCTATAGTACCCCACTTGAGACATTCTTCCAGCTGGATATGCAGGCTTTTACGACCACTCTTTGGGACCGATCACTAAGCCAGTTATGAATCCACTTAATAATTGACTTGTCCAAACTATACTTAGTCATTTTTTCAATAAGGATTGTGTGAGATACTTTGTCTAATGATTTGCTGAAGTCAAGATATACTATATCTACAGGATTTCCCTGGTCCACCCAGTCAGTGATTCTGTCATAGAAGGAAATTAATTTAGTCTGACATGAATTATTAGTTACAAACCCATGCTCACTCTGGTTAATCACTTCATTCTAATCCAGGTTCTTACATAAATGTTGTTTAATAATTTTTTCAAAGATGTTTCCTGGTATAGAAGTCAGACTCACCGGCCTATAGTTCCTTGGGTCCACCTCATTTGCTATGCTCCAGTCTTCTGGGACTTCTCCTGATCTCCAAGAATTTTCAAAGATTAAGGAGAGTGGTTCAAAAATTTCTTCTGCTATCTCCTTCAGTACTCTGGGGTGTAATTCATCTGAACCTCGAGACTTGAATTAATTTATGTTGGCTAAGTATTCTCTCACTATCTTTCTGTTTATAGATAGCCTGGATTCCTCTATTCCTTTAAAAGGACAATGAAGATCCGTTGATGTTACATTTCCTTTCTGAGAGAAAACAGTTGCAAAATAGGAATTTAAAAGTCTGGCATTCTCAACATCCTTTCTTACCAGTAGATCATTTTCATCTTGTAAAAATCCTATAGCATCTTTGACTTTTATTTTATTTTTGACATATCCCCAAAATCCTCTTTGTCGTCTCTTGCAAGCCTTAATTCATTGTCATTTTTAGATAATCTGATGCGGCCCCTGCAGGTTCTGCACACAGCATTATTTTCTCCAATGTTCAGAACAATATTCTGCGTGTAAAAAATTGCAGCATGCACTACTCTAATTCATATTTTGGATACGTTTCTCCCATTATAATGCAATAGGTATGTAAAAAACAGATCACATACAGGTTACCATCCATATGCCATGTTTTTCAGATGCATTGCAATTATATTCTCTTATTGTTTAACAGTTAAGAAAATCTGAATCATTAATTGGCCGATGTTCTAGAAATTTGCGATTTGCGTCAAACTTTGCTCGAAATTTTATCACAGATTTTATTCATTTCAGTTGAAACGATGTCAAATCTGCGACATTTCTGCAATGAAATCTTCAGAATTTTGCTGCAGATGTTGCTCAGTGAGAAAAGCACGTCACAAATGTGTGTTTCAATTTACAACAATCTGAAATAGTTTTTCATAAATTCCAACACTGACAAAAATTGACAAACCATTGCAAAATCATAAAATTTGAGCAAAAAAAAAAAAAAACCATTAAAAAACAGTTAGGCACTGGCATAATTTAATAGCGATTAAGTTAATTGCAGAATTTAGGCAGACATCAGCGCAGGCATCAGATCTATTTATTTGTGTCTCCGCCATCTGCTGTGTGTGACTCATTGTCTGTGGAACATGCTGGGAAGCAAAGGCTGCGATATAATACATGGGGCTCAGCTAATGAAAGTTTATAGCTGACAACCATAGGAAATGATACTAGGAGCCCCCAGAAATATGGAGACTTCAGAGAACAGCCAAAGACACAGCGAGGAAGAAAAGGAGGACACAGAAAATCTAAGAAAATCAAAGACAGATTAAAGGTTTTTGTCAATGCAAATGTGAAACTTTTCATATTGCTGTAAGTAGGGAAAATAACTTTACTGTAAATTTAAAAACAAGATATATATATAATTAATTTCATGAATGTTGCTTTTACTAAAAAAAACATTTAAACAAAAACACTTCATTTTTAAAATTCTGTACATTATTCATTTAGCCTAGAGGTTTTGCTGGATGATTGAATGATCATATTGTTTTTGTCAGTGGAGCTCAATAGTTAAGCTTTTGGGGTATTACGCTTGCCATGCACATGAGATAGTTGTTGCCCAAACATTCTTTCAGCTGGCAGCTCTCTCACATCCTCCACACGTATAAGCTCTTAGCTTGGCGGAATGTTCTTGTACTTTCAATGGACACCAGTCGCAGCAGCTTAATGAGAAGCTGTCAGCATGATTTCACACCCAAAATTAAGATAGGCAATAAATATCTGATCGATTGGGGTCCGACACCCGGCACCCCCCACCAAAAATGGTCAATCGTGGCCGAAACTGGCCGAAAATGCTCAATTGTAGATGTGAAGACCTGAGGTTGTGGGTTGTAATAATCACCTAGGCAGGTTAACGATGCAAATAGTTTTATTTTCTACGACCAGCAACTTCAGGTAGATGGCCACAATGAGATGCCCCCCGTACACAAGATCCCAACCCAGAATAGGTAGTTTGACTGCCCTCGTACCAGGAGATACCCACTGTCTCACAATTTTTGGTTCGTCCACATCTTTTGTATCTCCTACTGATATAGTCTGCAGTCACAGCCTATGCTCCTCCTGATGATGGATGCCAAAGCCGTAGCACGTATATCTAGCTCCAGCCAGCAGCAACCTCCCTATTCCCTCCTTAGTGTCCTAACTACCCCAAGCCACCGCCCTCCTGGAATTGAGCTCCCAAAACTCACTGCACATTGGTGGAGGTATTTTCCTGATGCTGTGCTTATCACCTGGGACTAGTGGCTGGGAAAACAATGGCCAGCGGCCCCTGAGACACTAACGAGAATGATTGCTTCACACGATTATCAATTGTGTGTCTGGCCTTATGTATGCAAAAGATCCAACCCTCCCCTGTTTACTGTCACTGAATGGAAACATTGATTCCTGAGGCTGAATATTTTCCAGGAAACATTTGTGCCCTTAACCCCTTAACGACCGCCAATGCGCCTTTTAACGGCGGTAATTGAGTGTACTAAAACCACAGCGCTGTTAATTCACGGCGCTGTGGAGAAAGTACATAGCGCCCCCCAGTGTCAGATTTTCTCTGGGGCTTGGGCTGCCAGGGGTAGCCGAGACCCCAGAGAACATGAATCGGTCGGTTTTTACCGACCCCGCTTTTACGATCGCAGTTATTAACCCTATAACGACGTCCGCAAAAAAAAGCTGCGAATATACATTAAATTTCTCTTTCCTCTGATGTGATCGCACATCAAAGGAGAGAGAAATAGGGTCCCCGATCCCCCCCGGTACCTCTCCGTGGTCCTCCGTCCCCTCCCGGTGCTCCCGCGTCCCACCGGTGTCCTCCGATGGGCGCTGCTATCTTGAAAATGGCGGGCGCATGCGCAGTGCGCCCGCCGGGAATCTGCCGGCTCCAGCTGGCAGATTCCATTCATTATTTTGATCAAAATGATAAACGATCATAGTGATCAAAATAAAAAAAATAGTAAATAACCCCCCCATTTATCACCCCGTTATATAGGCAAACATAATGAAATAAAGAAAATATTTTTTTTTTCAGTTTTCCGATAGGGTTGGGCTAGGGTTAGGGTTGGGCTAGGGTTAGGGCTAGGGCTAGGGTTAGGGTTGGGCTAGGGTTAGGGTTAGGGTTGGGCTAGGGTTAGGGCTAGGGTTAGGGTTGGGCTAGGGTTAGGGCTAGGGTAAGGGCTAGGGTTAGGGCTCGGGTTAGGGCTAGGGTTAGAATTAGGGTTAGGGCGAACTAGGATTAGGGTTAGAATTAGGATTAGGGTTGGGATTAGGGTTAGGGTTGGGATTAGGGTTAGGGGTGTGTTAGGGTCAGGGTTGGAGCAAGAATTGAGGGGTTTCCACTATTTACCAACTTTGGGGGTCTAAAAATTGGGGTCTGAAAAATCACTTTTGTGGAAATAAAAAATGTTTTTTATTTTCACGGCTCTGCGTTTATAAACTTCTGTGAAGCGCTTGGAGGTTCAAAGTGCTCACCACACATCTAGATAAGTTCCTTAGGGGGTCTAATTTCCAAAATGGGTCACTTGTGGGGGGCTTCCACTGTTTAGGCCCATCAGGGGCTCTGCAAACGCAACATGATGCCCGCACACCATTCCATCAAAGTCTGCATTCCAAAATGGCACTCCTTCCCTTCTGAGCTCTCCCATGCGCCCAAACAGTGGTTCCCCCCCACATATGGGGTATCGGCATACTCAGAAAAAATCGCACAACAACTGTGGCGGTATGATTTCTCCTGTTACCCTTGTAAAAATAAAAATTTGGGGGTGAAAGGATCATTTTTGTGGAAAAAAATGGATTTTTAATTTTCACGGCTCTACGTTATAAACTTCTGTGAAGCACTTGAAGGTGCAAAGTGCTCACCACACTTCTAGATAAGTTCCCTAATGGGTCTAGTTTCCAAAATGGGGTCACTTGTTGGGGGTTTCCACTGTTTAGGCACATCAGGGGCTCTGCAAACGCAACATGATGCCCGCACACCATTCCATCAAAGTCTGCATTCCAAAATGGCACTCCTTCCCTTCCAAGCTCTCCCATGCGCCCAAACAGTGGTTCCCCCCCACATATGGGGTATCAGCATACTCAGGACAAATCGCACAATAACTGTGGGGGTATGATTTCTCCTGTTACCCTTGTAAAAATAGAAATTTGGGGGCGAAAAGATCATTTTTGTGGAAAAAAAATGGATTTCTTATTTTCACGGCTCTACGTTATAAACTTCTGCGAAGCACTTGAAGGTTCAAAGTGCTCACCACACATCTAGATAAGTTCCTTAATGGGTCTAATTTCCAAAATGTGGTCACTTGTTGTAGTTTTCCACTATTTAGGCACATTAAGGGCTCTTCGAACGCAACATGGCATCCGATCTCAATTCCAGCCAATTCTGCGTTGAAAAAGTCAAATGGCGCTCCATCCCTTACGAGCTCTGCCGTGTGCTGAAAAAGTGGTTTACTCCCACATATTGGGTATCAGCGTATTCAGGAGAAATTGTACAACAAATTTTGTGGTTGATTTTCTCTTTTAACTCTTGTGAAAATAAAAAAAATTGGCTCTGAAATAAATTTTTTGCAAAAAAAAGTTAAATGTTAATTTTTTCCTTCCACATTGCTTTAGTTCCTGTGAAGCACTTAAAGGGTTAATAAACTTCTTGAATGTGGTTTTGAGCACCTTGAGGGGTCTAGTTTTTAGAATGATGCCATTTTGGGGTATTTTCTGTCATGTACACCCCTCAAAAAGACTTTAAATATGATGTGGTCCCTAAAAAAAATGGTTTTGTAAATTTTGTTGTAAAAATGAGAAATCGCTGGTCAACTTTTAACCCTTATAACTTCCTAACTAAAAAAAATGTTGCTTCCAAAATTGTGCTGATGTAAAGTAGACATGTGGAAAATGTTATTTATTAAGAAATTTGTGTGACCCTTCTCTCTGATTTAAGGGCATAAAAATTTAAAGTTTTAAAATTGCAAAATTTTCAAAATTTTCGCCATATTTCTGTTTTTTTCATAAATAAACAAAAGACTTATCGAAGAAATTTTACGACTAACATGAAGTACAATATGTCACGAAAAAACATTCTCAGAATCTGCGGGATCCATTAAAGCATTCCAGAGTTATAACCTCATAAAGGGACAGTCGTCAGAATTGTAAAAATTGGCCTGGTCATTAAGCTGCAAACTGGCTCTGTCGCTAAGGGGTTAAACTGACAAGCAAGCAAATCTCCAATAAAACACAACAATAAGATTGACATAACCAGTACTCCATGCTAGACCTACATTGGTCCAGTAGTCTTTAGTCCAAGGCCAGCTCCCCAAAGCGGAGCTGCTCTGTCTTCTGATAGTGGCTGCACCTGGGTTCTGCACATTCACCTCCTATTCAGATCAATACCAACCAATCACACATTGATGACCTTTCCTAATGATTGATCATTAATGATAATGTAGTGGACAACCTCTTTAAATTGATTTCCACAAAGACATATTATTTCTAAAAAATAATTTAAAAAAATGAAAGTAAATCAAATTGGTTCCTAAACCACCAGGAAGCCCCATGCTGACTAGACCACATGCATGTCATTGACCCCTTTATCACACAAAGTGCCGCACAGTCTGGGGTGCAAGGCACGTCATAGATGTTAATGACATGCACGCAATCTTGGAAAATGCTGGAAGCCAAGGCGTCAGCACTAGAAGACTGGAATAAATGAGTGGAGGATCAAACAGGAAACTCGGGTAAGGAAAGAAGAAAGGGTGCGAATATACAGAATGGGAGGAATATACAGAATGGGAGGAATAGGGCTAAGTGACAGCACATGTGAAAAAGACTTGGGTATACTAATAGATCACAGACTGAATATGAGTCAACAGTGTGATGCATCAGCAAAAAAGGCAAATGCAATTCTAGGATGTATTAACAGAAGCATACAGTCTAGATCACGTGAAGTCATTATTTCCCTCTACTCCTGTTTGGTCAGACCTCATCTGGAATATTGTGTCTAGTTTTGGGCGCCACATTTTAAAAAAGACATCAACAAACTGGAGCAAGTTCAGAAAAGAGCGACCAGAATGGTGACCGGTCTGCAAACCCTGTCTTATGAGGAAAGGTTGCAGGATTTGGGAATGTTTAGTTTGCAAAAGTGAAGACTGAGAGGAGACTTAATAGCTGTCTACAAATATCTCAAGGGCTGTCACATTGTAGAAGGATCAACTTTATTCTCATTTGCACAAGGAAAGACTAGAAGCAATGGCATGAAACTGAATGGGAGGAGACACAGATTAGATATTAGAAAAAACTTTTTGACAGTTAGAGTGATCAATGAGTGGAACAAGCTGCCACGAGAAGTGGTGAGTTCTCCTTCAATGGAAGTCTTCAAGCAGAGGCTGGACAGACATCTGACTGGGATGATTTAGCGAATCCTGCTTTGAGCAGGGGGTTGGACCAGATGGCCCAGGAGGTCCCTTCCAACTCTGCGATTCTATTTTTTAACCCCTTCCTGACCATATATTCACTATACATTGGGTTTTGGAGAGACCTTAGAATATAATAAACATCTTTTAGCAGCAATCGGGACAACTTTCAAATGCACTGAATGAATTCAATGCAAATCAGATTTCCCGGATGATTCCTGCAGATTCACTCAAATTGGAACTTTGGCAGATCCGCTCTTCTCTAATTGGGAGGTATTTCTGCGCCAACTGCGATTTTTTTTTTTTTTTTCACCCAAAATCCAATAAGACACAACGGATCAATCTGAATCCATGGAGTCAGAGAAAGAAAATTCTAATAATAATTGCATTATATTTTTCCATTCCTAAGATACAGGAGCCCCCATCATTTTGCAGAACATCACGTTACATACGATGATACTGCTAATATGTGAGGACGGAAATTGACTTTAATTTGCACAGCATGAACCGTTGGCACGTTATTGTAATTGTTACAGGTTGAAATGAATGTCTCGCGCTCGCTCAGAACACATTGCATTTAATGAAAAGATTGCAGGAACCACATTTCCGCTTTTTACCTAGGCAGCAATCGCCACCAGTAATGAGAATAATGAATTACTATATCCAATCAGCCAAATGAAGATCAGAGCACTGCCAATTAGGTAAACAGTACTTACTCAGGGAATAATGAAATAATGAATTATTAATCTGGCGACTCTGAAATAAAGTCATCCATTCTTCTTGTCAATGTGAGTTAATATTGCATTTAACATCTGAACACATACAGGGCTTAATAGGTGGGTGCTGGAGGTCTACCTGAAAAAAAAAATCATTAATTCTACTGATATTGGTGACTCTACCATTCCAGGTTATGTTCAGAGGGAATTTTTTTGAGGAAGCCAATGAGTATTTCAGGTGGAAAGGAAACCACTTCAGAAGCATGCTTTCTTTGGGTATGTTAATGTAAGGATATGAACATTCTGCCCACGTTTCGCTGTTGAAGAAACAAGTTTATTGTTATAAAATGTTATGCAAAACAAACTGCGATGTCTAGTGTGATTTGTGATGGGCATTAAAGGTATTGGTGATATTGATAATGTGTGTATTTTGACCATAGGGACATTCATATTTAATGTTTGGAATTAGCCCAGAATGGGAGAGCTGAGTTGTAGAGAAAATGACAATTTCCTGTCATGAGGTCTGGGCCTGGAATGCATAGTGAGTAGACCAGAAAGTCCAAGGTGAGCAGTGACACATTCTAGGGTGACTACAAATGAGAGGAAACTAAGGAAAAGGGATAGCGACTTCCGGAGCATAAATGACTGAGAGACAGTGTTACATTCCGGAAACAGGTCGTAGGAGCGGATGCCTAGCCATGAGACCCTGAGCTTATAATTCTGGAAGGTAATGGGCTTAAAACAGGACTGAAAATGTGGGATCAGCAAAGCTCCCTAGGTGAGAGTTGTAGAGTGTAAAGGGCCTGTCACACTAAGCGATATTGCTAGCGATATCGCTGTGTGTGATACTTACCTCCGACTGCTCCCCCGCTGGTTATCGCTGATCGCACGAGAACGTCCTGGACCGTTTCTCGTATTCAGCTTCCTGTGGCGCTTCCTGTGGAGAGGCGAGCGGCACGTGGACGCGGGTGGAGGACGTCAGGATCGCCTCGTCTGATAGGTAAGTAGCGACCCCCGACCCCAGCGATGTCGCTAGTGAGATCTGCCTGTGTGGCAGCTCACTAGCGACCACTTAGCGATGCACCAGCGATCCTGACCGCGTCATATCGGGATCGCTGGTGCATCGCTAAGTGTGACAGTACCTTTAGTATTACCATGAATAATGGCACGTTAAAAGTAAGAGGCTACGGAACAGTAGAAGAACTAGATAACACTTGTTTATCAGGATTACAGTGTTAAAGCTGAGATAAGGTGAAGTAATGGAAAACAGTGGCCATGGAGAACACTATAGACTATGATGGAAGGAAGCTGCTCTGAGCTGTAAAGGAAGCGTTCATAAGTAGAGATGAGCCAACTTGATCAGAAAACGTTTCCCAATCTCACATTCGGCATGAACGTAGCACATTCAGATTCATGTTCGATTTCCCAAAACTTTTTACTCAAAGTCTGCAAAATTCGATCACAGTTCTGGAAATCATTGCATTTCCACTAATGCTTTTGCTATGACTTTGGCTGGTATAGTGGTGGTGTATGATGAGCGGAGGGGGACGTGTTTGATGAGGGGAGAGAGTGTGTCTAGGTCAGAAAAGCTGGGGAGTGTAATTTTTTTTTTCATTAAGAACTTAATGTGTGTATGTAAGGAAGTGAAATGTGATGTTTTCTTGTTTCCTTCCTCAGAGTTGTCCCTCCTATGTTACTATGTCTGTATTGCTGTATTATGTTTCTGATTAACATCTGCGGTACTGCTACATAGAAATATGTATTATCGTCAGTCTTTAATGGTATTGCCACATGTGCGTGTTACCTTTGTGTATTGTATAATATTATGTGTCTGTTGTCTATGTATAGTTAGGGTAAGTTAGTGCATCCTTCTTGGGACATTAGAGGGGGGCACTCTTAGTACATAGTTCCCCCATAGCCCGGGTAGATGTAATTATGTTGCAGGCCACTAGATAGGGGCATACTAGTGGGGCCTGATAGGATGTTTATAGAGTGTTAATTGTAGGATGGGTTGCTGGGAGTTAAGGCCCTTTTACATTTAGCGATGCACCAGCGATCCGACCAGCGATCCGACCCGGTCAGGATCGCTGGTGCATCGCTAAATGATCGCTAGTGAGCTTTCATACAGAAAGATCACAGCGATTCAGCAGCGAGGCAGCGCACGATACTCACCTTTCACACACAGCGATCCTGGCGTCCTCCCGCCCTCCTCCACGCGTCGCTCGTCGTCACAGCAGGAAGTCTCAGCAGGAAGCGCCCGACGAGAAATGGAGCCGGACATTCTCGCGCGATCAGCGATGGACAGCGGAGGAGCCGGTCGCTGGTAAGTATCACACATAGCGATATCGCTAGCAATATCGCTATAACGTCACAAAACCAGTGACGTTTTAGCGATATTGCTAGCGATATCGCTTAGTGTAAAACCCCCTTTAAGGTTAGTGCTGAAGAGTAGTTTAGTCAAATGAGGCAAGGGCGCCCAAGTGTCTACATGGGCTATAGATCGGACAGCTCGGCAGCCATGTAACTTTAAGTTTCCCACGGCCACTGCGTGTCTTAGCAGTGGGCCAGAACAGGAAAGGAAAGATTTGGCGTCTTGTCACCTGGGCCAATGCTTTTAGGGCAGAAGTTGGCTGGAATAAGGAGATGAAGGGAGTTGGAGCTTTGACGAGAGCGGTACAGAGGGGCCGGATGCTTCACCAGGGGCCACCAAACGTAGTGACTGATGACTTCATGTCTGGGGCAAAACAGGCTGAAGGAAATGTCATTATAGCGACGTCAGGCCAGGAAGGAACTGGAAAGCAGTGTAAGATGGTCCGGTCCAGGCGTGTACTGCACAGAAGTGACAACAAGCAAGGGAAAGATGAGGAAGCAAGCAAATGTTATGTTGTACCAACTGAGGATGTAACGTGCGAAATCCTAAGTAAAGAGAGTGTTAAAGTTGTCTTGGACTGTGTCTCCATTGATGGAGGTCGTCTAGAAGAGGGACCGTTTTGGCCTGGGAAGTGCCCGGGTGAAGCTGAAGCTGGAGATGCAGGTACGCCGAGGAGAAGAGTATTGTTTTATGTAGGGGAAGGACTGGACACAGCTGCTACAGTAATACAGGTCATGACTACAGTCCTCTCCCTCCCTTACATGTACATTCCGGCAGCCAATCAAGGGGCAGAAACCATCCACAATGTCATGACACAAGGTCTTCTGTGAATGGCAAAGTCACATGCCCCTGTCCATATAAAAAGTGGACATTTTGTTTTGCTTGCACCATTTTCTCAGTGTCACAGTGCAGAGAAGATGCTCCTTCTAGTGTTGCTGCTGAAAGTGAACTTTGTCATAGGATCCTGTCCTGTGTGAAATCGATCTTCCAGCATCTAATTAGATTGTGCTGAAACTGTGTTGCAGTCTCAGGAGGCTGCATTTGCTAATTGGAATGTTTTGCGCAAAAACTGGGCTGCAGTGAGGAATCACAAGGCCAAATTTCCTCTTAAAAATTGTTAGGCCTGATATTTGGGTTCAGCCAGGAGGCCCCATTTGCTAATCCAAATCGTTTGGGATAAAACTGTGTTTCAGTGACAAATCAGAAGGCCATGTTTCCACTTAAAACTCATTAGGCCTAATATAGGGGTACAGCCAGGAGGCCCAATTTGCTAGTCATAGAATCATAGAATCGTAGAGTTGGAAGGGACCTCCTGGGCCATCTGGTCCAACCCCCTGCTCAAAGCAGGATTCGCTAAATCATCCCAGTCAGATGTCTGTCCAGCCTCTGTTTGAAGACTTCCATTGAAGGAGAACTCACCACTTCTCGTGGCAGCCTGTTCCACTCATTGATCACTCTAACTGTCAAAAAGTTTTTTCTAATATCTAATCTGTGTCTCCTCCCATTCAGTTTCATCCCATTGCTTCTAGTCTTTCCTTGTGCAAATGAGAATAAAGTTGATCCTTCTACAATGTGACAGCCCTTTAGATATTTGTAGACAGCTATTAAGTCTCCTCTCAGTCTTCTCTTTTGCAAACTAAACATTCCCAAATCCTGCAACCTTTCCTCATAAGACAGGGTTTGCTGACCGGTCACCATTCTGGTCGCTCTTTTCTGAACTTGCTCCAGTTTGTTGATGTCTTTTTTAAAATGTGGTGCTCAAAACTGGACACAATATTCCAGATGAGGTCTGACCAAAGTGGAGTAGAGGGAAATAATGACTTCACGTGATCTAGACTGTATGCTTCTGTTAATACATCCTAGAATTGCATTTGCCTTTTTTGCTGTTGCATCACACTGTTGACTCATATTCAGTCTGTGATCTATTAGTATACCCAAGTCTTTTTCACATGTGCTGTCACTTAGCCCTATTCCTTCCATTCTATATATGCTTTTTTCATTTTTATTGCCCAGATGTAGTACTTTGCATTTCTCCCTGTTAAAAACCATTCTGTTAGTTGCTGCCCAATTCTCCAGTTTATTTAAATCTTTTTGAATCCTCTCTCTCTCTTCTCTAGTATTAGCTATCCCTCCTAGCTTTGTGTCATCAGCAAATTTAATCAGTTTACCCTCAATTCCTTCATCTAAATCGTTGATAAAGATGTTGAACAATACAGGGCCCAGGACAGAGCCCTGTGGTACCCCACTTGAGACATTCTTCCAACTGGATGTGCAGCCATTTACGACCACTCTTTGGGTCCGATCACTAAGCCAGTTATGAATCCACCTAACAGTTGCCTTGTCCATTCCATACTTAGTCATTTTTTCAATAAGGATTGTATGAGAGACTTTGTCAAATGCTTTGCTGAAGTAAAGATATACTATATCTACAGCATTTCCTTGATCCACCCAATCAGTGATACCGTCATAGAAGGAAATTAAGTTAGTCTGACATGACTTATTAGTTACAAACCCATGCTGACTCTGTTTGATCACTTCATTCTTATCCAGGTACTGACATACATGTTGTTTAATAATTTGTTCAAAGATCTTTCCTGGTATAGAAGTCAGACTCACCGGCCTATAGTTGCCTGGGTCCACCTTCTTCCCCTTTTTGAAGATAGGAACAACATTTGCTCTTCTCCAGTCTTCTGGCACTTCCCCTGTTCTCCAATAATTTTCAAAGATTATGGAGAGGGGTTCAAAAATTTCTTCTGCTATCTCATTCAGTACTCTGGGGTGTAATTCATCTGGACCTGGAGACTTGAATTCATTTAGGTTAGCTAAGTGTTTCCTCACTATCTTTCTGTTTATAGATATCCTGGATTCTTCTATTCCCTTAATAGGACAGTGAATAACAGTTGATGTTACATTTCCTTTCTGAGAGAAAACAGATGCAAAATAGGAATTTAAAAGTTCAGCCTTCTCAACATCCTGTCTTACCATTTCATCATTTTCATCCTGTAAAAATCCTATAGCATCTTTGACTTTTCTTTTACTTTTGACATATCCCCCAAATCCTTTATTATTGCTTTTGACATCTCTTGCAAGCCTCAATTCATTTTCAGCTTTAGCTAATCTGATTTGTGCCCTGCAGGTTCTGCAGACAGCATTATATTCTTCTTTAGATATGCCTCCCTCTTTCCATTTTATAAACATTTTTTTCTTCCTTTTTAGCATGTGCTTAAGTTCTGTATTCATCCATCCTGGTTTCCTTAAATGGTTCCTATTCTTCCCTCTTTTCGGAATTGTTAACAACTGTGCTTTGAGAATTTCATGATTCAAGATTTCCCATCCTTCTTGGACATTTTTGTCTTTAAGGATATCCAGCCATTGGATCCCTCCGATTATCTTTCTGAATCCCTTAAAATCTGCCTTTCTGAAATCTAACCTTGACATCTGAGTCTTCACAGGTCTTCCACCTCTAGTTATCCAAAATTCTAAAATAGCATGGTCGCTACCTCCTAGGGTTCCAGCCACTTTTACCTCCTCAACCATTTCCTCCCTGTTTATAAGGATTAGATCCAAGGTAGCAGTTCCCCTTGTTTTCTCCCCTACCTTTTGGAAGATAAAGTTGTCAGCAAGAGAGGATAAGAATTTCCTTGACCTGTTAGTTTTGCCTGAGAGAGATTCCCAACAAATGTCTGGATAGTTGAAATCTCCCATGACAACTATGTCATATTTTTTGGAGAACTTGGCCATTTGATGCATAAAGAGTTCATCCATATCTTCAGCTTGCACAGGCGGCCTGTAGTAAATGCCTACAATGGTGTCCTTTCCATTGTTCTGTCCTTGTATTCTTACCCAAACAGTTTCCACAGAACTCCCAGTCTCTGAAGCTTCAATCTCTGTGCAGATATACGTGTTTCTAACATACAATGCGACACCCCCTCCTCGTTTATCAAGTCTGTTTCTTGCAAATAAGTTGTATCCTTCTAGTCTTGTATTCCAATCATGTGTATTGTCCCACCAAGTTTCAGTGATTCCAATGACATCATATTTCTTTTCCTGTGTTAGTAGTTCCAATTCTCCTTGTTTGTTGCCCATGCTTTGTGCATTAGTATAGAAACATTTTAGTTTGTGATTGGTTTCTCTTTCTCCAATATTTTTATTAATTAGATTCTTTCGTCTTTGTTCTTCCTTTCCACTTCTAATAGCAGAGTTCTCAATAGCATTTGTCAGGTGTATGGCTTTTTCTGGTCTTTTGCTTCCCTTCCCATGTTGTTCTAGTTTAAAGCTCTCCTTACAAGTGTAGCAAGGCGACTTCCAAATACATGCTTTCCAGTCTTCGTAAGGTGCACCCCATCTCTAGCAAGTAGTCCATCGTATAAGTAGTTCACTCCGTGATCCAGAAATCCAAATCGTTGCTGACGGCACCATCGACGTAGCCAGTTGTTCACCTGCAGAATCTTATTCCACCTCCTTGTTCCATGGCCATCCACTGGGAGGATGGAAGAGAAGACCACCTGCGCTCCCAGTTCTTTCACTTTCTTGCCTAAGTCTTCAAAGTCTCTGCAGATGGTTTCCAGGTCGTTTCTTGCGGTGTCATTTGTCCCCACATGTAGTAGCAGTAATGGGTATTCATCTGTAGGTCTGAAGAGTCCTGATATCCTGTCAGACACATCTTTAATTTTTGCACCTGGAAGACAGCACATTTCTCTTGAAGTTATATCCGGTCTGCAGATAGCGGCCTCTGTTCCTCTCAACAGGGAATCCCCCATGACTACCACTCTCCGTTTCTTCTTCACAACATTTTTCTTTCTCCACCCAGGAGGACTCTGAAGGCGTACAAGGTTGCTGTTTGTTGGCAAAGTCTTATTCTGATGTATTACTTCATCGTTTTCCTGCGTGAGAGCCTGGTACTGGTTTCTGAGCAGTATGGGTGCTGACTGCCTCCTGATCCTCCTGCTTCTCTGGGTCACATGTCTCCATTCCTCTGTTTCTTCTGGTGCACTTCGAATTTCTGCTCTTTCTGTAACATTAAGAGATAATTCTGCTCTGTCCAAGAACTCTTCACCTTCCTTAATGATCTTCAACGTAGCTAACCTCTCTTCGAGATTTTGCAACTTTTCCTCCAACAGGGACACAAGCTTGCATTTATGGCATGTGAAGTTTGGCTTTTCCACTGGTAAATCTGTGAACATGTAGCAAGAAATGCAACTCACCAAAGGGCTCCTGGCCTCTTCCATCTTGAGATTTCTTAAAAACGCTGAAAGATGAGCCAAAATTCGGCGCACGGTTTTTCCGATTTCCTCTTTTCAGCTGCAATGGCCAAAACCCAGTGATCGTTGAGCTCGCGGAGACTCTTCACTTATCCCAGAAGGCACTGGGAATATGCAAATGATCTCCTCAAGACTCTTCCCCTGGTTTTCCGATTTCCTCTTTTCAGCTGCAACTGCCAAAACCCAGTGATCGTTGAGCTCGCGGAGACTCTTCACTTATCCCAGAAGGCACTGGGAATATGCAAATGATCTCCTCAAGACGGTTTTCTGATTTCCTCTTTTCAGCTGCAACGGCCAAAACCCAGTGATCGTTGAGCTTGCGGAGACTCTTCACTTATCCCAGAAGGCACTGGGAATATGCAAATGATCTCCTCAAGACTCTTCCCCTGGTTTTCCGATTTCCTCTTTTCAGCTGCAACGGCCAAAACCCAGTGATCGTTGAGCTCGCGGAGACTCTTCACTTATCCCAGAAGGCACTGGGAATATGCAAATGATCTCCTCAAGACTCTTCCCCTGGTTAGTCCAAATCTTTTGTGAAAAAACTGTGTTGCAGTGAGAAATCAGAAGGCCACATTTCCTCTTAAAAATCGTTAGGTATAAAAGTGTTGTTCAGGCACACTATCTAAGAAAGTAGTGAGTGGTCATTTAGTGTCAGGTGACTGACAGCTGTAGGCCTAAGGTTGTGAAACAGCAGGTTACAATAGGGGAAGGGTACATACAGCATGAGTGGGAAAAAGCGAGGCCGTGGTGGAAGGGGGAATAGGCTTGGTGTTCGAATGTGTTGGTTAGTTGTTAATGTGAATGAAAGCTCAACTGAACAAACACCATCTCATACTACATTTGTTACTGGATGGGCTACTTCACTCCTTTTCTTTGGCAGCCGCACAGCGGTACACCTTGTAGATGGGGGCCAGGAAAGACCATGTGATCCAGTGAGTGGCAAGCCCTGCATCAAGTTGCCTCTTCTCCTATTCTTCCACCTTATCATCACACACAGTACAATCCTCAGAGGTGGCCTTGTTTTCCCCCACATCACAAATTTACAAATGCCCAACTGACTGTGGGGAACCACAGATGGACCATTCTGCAGAGGTGCTCACATATTCTATTCCATGGGTATCAGACGTTTGCTCCAAAGATTCACAGAATCAAGAGGAGGAAAGCATGTGCACCAATGCCCTAAATCTTTTCATGTTGGAACCAGGGCCAGATGAAGTAAGGTCTGAGTAGAATCTAGAACCTCATCACCAGACGTTAACCACTGGGGGGGTTCCTGGTGAGACTCAGATACCAGAGGAGCACTTGGACTGTACTGTGGTGTCAGGAAAGGAAAAGGAGGAGGGTGACTCTCAGGGTGAGGAGTGCAAGAACAGAGAGGATGATTATGAAGTTGTAGATCCCACTTGGTGTGAACCCAGAGGTACGCAGCTGAGTAGCTTAGCAGAGGAGGAGGAAGATGAGGTGATTATGTTGCGGCTTCCCACACAGGCATGAAGTAATGCAACCAGGACAAGCACTGCATCCTCAGCCACAATTCTGGCTGTGGCCAGCATTGGTCACGAGTGTGCAGTTCGCAGGGGCTGCAAAGGTTGACTAGCCTGTGCCTTTTCTGAGACCACAAAGGATGACCCAACTCATGTTATCTGTCAAATTTGCAGAAAAAATCTCAGTAGAGGCAAAAATTGCAATGATTTGTCAACTACATGTATGATCAACATGCCTTTAGTCTGGGAATCTCACTGGGCTAAAATACCGACTAGCAGGCCTCGACAACAACCAGCCGTCCCATATACCACATTTGCTGCTTCTTCCTCCTCCATCACAGTGCCAAGTTTTCTCACACAGGTCTCTGGCTGCAGAAAATCTATTTGTCTATCCCCAACAGTCATGGTGAGTGAGATCCCATCAGCTGTTAGGGTTACGAACATGCCTGATGTTTTTGTGTCGAATAGCATAACACATCTTTCTCAATCTACCATCAAATCTCCGCCTGCACATCACTCACAGTCCAGCAGTTTGTTCTTTTCATCCTACTCAACCCTACCTCCACCCACATCAGCCAGCTGTCGGTCGTGCAGTTGTGGCCACTTAAAAGAATGTTTCCTCCTACATATGCTAAAGCTGAGAGCTTGAACTCCACCATCTTCAGTCTATTGGCCAATCTGTTGCTGCCTTTTCACCTGGTAGATACAGACAGTTCCAGAAACTTGATGGCCTTCGCAGTCTCTCAGTTGCCAAGTCACTATTACTTCTCTAAGAAAGCTTTGCCTTCACTACACCAGCATGTCCCAGGTAACACTACCCGTTCCCTGTAAAAATCTATCTTTGCCAGGGTGCATTTCAACACTGACACCTGGACAGGCAAACATGGGCAGGGTCATTACCTCTTGCTGACTGGGCATTTAGTGACTCTGGTAGCTGTGAGGATAGTGTGGCGCCCCTGCGGTACTGCACCTCATCCAGAGGTGTGGTATCCCACTGCCTGGTAAAGTGGAGGCATCCGACCAGCATTCCAACACCCACATCCCACACACATCAGTAGTGTAGCAGAGCACCCTTTATGGCCTCTGCTTGGAACACGAAGCGTGCTGGGAGGTGGGTGGAGCGTAGCTTAGGGTGGGAGCAGGATAGAAAGCAAGATCAGATCCCTCTGAGGGAGGGAATGAGAAGGACGTGTCTACAGCAGCTCTACAGAATAGAGGCTGCTGGATGGAGTGGATTACAAAGAAAGCTCCCAAAAGGAACAAGGTTCTTCTGGGACACGGCTGGAGCATACTCCCCGTGGGTCCCTTATCGACGCTGACTTCAGGTCAGGTGGAGGGAGAAACTGGTCGCAAAGGCCTAGTCCACGTACCTCAAGGCACTACTAGCAAGCCGATAACTTTGGTTACTTTATGGACCATCGCCCCTACCATGGTTAGTCCGACTGGAAAGGCAGCTATATAGGATCACAGAAACGGCAGGGCGTTGTCTGGACAGGATTCGCAGCTGCTGGCCCAGAACGATAACTGTGAAGTGCTGGAAGGTAGGAAGTAGTAAAAGCAGCATAGTGTGTGGAGACGGCCAAGAAAGGTACATACTGACAGGGAAAGCTGGAAGGGTGTACTTCATCTTATCTGGAAATTATCTGGACCCCTCACCTGGAGAGCACAGCACTGAAGCGGGCATCTGTATCATGAACAGAACTGTGAGTCAAGCCCATTGGAACTACATGCAATTGTTTCATGTCTTCTTTCTGCGCCTCTCACTCGGCACTGCTGCATCCTCCACTCCACACTACCTCACCAGCTACAAACTCATCTCGACTGCCCTGGGACTACAGCTCTACCTGTGGAGAGCTTTTACAACTCTGCTGCATCACAACATCTGTCCCAGAGAAGCAATACTGCAGCGCTGGTCAGTCTGACCAGAAACCACAGGTGGCGTCATGAATCACTACATAAACTTTATTCCCATTCAATTCTACCCCTTTTACGTGACCGCCACGGACCGGGTCACTGCCATTGTGACATATCCCTTTAAGACGACCGGCCGGTACTGAGTATCCCACGGCCCCTTGGGGCGCGTCAATAGGCGGTCAAGGGGCTGCTCCACAAGACTTTGAATCCCCAAGGCTTGCGGGACAAATCTCTGTATCTAACGGTTCCTCCACTGGTTCTGCCTCCTTCATCTCCACCTGTGCCCTCATCCTCTGCATTAATCCAACACACGTTCCAACAGTGCAAGTATTTTACCACGAAAATTTTGTTTTAGCCCCAGATTTTACATTTTCACACTGGAAATTTGGTAAAAATGGTATCAACATGTGTCCCACAATTTTTGTTGAATGTAGAAATATCCCATATGTGGCTGTACGGTACTGCATAGCCATACGGTGACACTCGGGGGAACGGAGCGCTATTGTCAAATAGCGCTCCATCCCTCCCTAGTCTTGCCTTATGGCTATGCAGTACTGTTATAAAGAAGGGATTCTGGAGCGCAGAATTTTCTATAATAGTTTCCATATACACAGCCCCTAAGTGCTAGAAGAGCAGATTCCCCCTCAAGTGACCCCATTTTGGAAATTATACCCCTTTGGGAATTTATCTACAGGTGTCGTGACGATTTTGATTGCATGAGTGCTTTCCAGAAACAGGCAGGAGTAGCTGTTGCGGAGTGAAAATTGCAAACTGCCATGGTAGTGACCAGTTCATTGTGCCAAGCTCAAGCACCTATAAATTAGCTAGGCTGTCATCACTGCAGAATGCCAAAAATGTGGACAATAACTGCAATTTAGGCACTCAGAAGGGGTTCAGAAGAGAGGGGAGCATTTGGATTTGGGAGCACAGAATTTGCTGAATTTCTTTGGGGGGTGAGGGCTATTATGTTTCTCTAGAGCCTTTGTGCTAGCAGTAATGTGAAAGCCCCCTATTTTGCCACCAGTTCACGAGCCTGAGTGGGGACTTGCTTTTTTGTGGATTGAGTTGAAGCTTTTATTGGGAACATTTTGCATAACATATTGGATCACATTTATCCTGCGCTATACGCTGATCACTTACATTGGGGTTTCCCTTTAAATCTCGAAGTGACGTAATTCAGATGAAAACCTCGAGGAGGGCACTGACTATAATAAGGCAGCAGAGTTACACTAGACTCTGGCCTCTGTTTAGGGGTGTCCTTTTTTTTCAGAGGTCCACAATGCACTCCTGATAAACAGACGTACTCTGTCAGACCATAGGCAGCCAGACGGCTTTCACAGTGACTCCATCTGCCTCGTTATAGGGAATCTTCCACAGAGGATCTGTCTAAGGCCAGTTTCACACTTGCGCCTTTTAGCCCTGCGTTTCGAGCGCATATCAAATTCATGGAAAAAACGTTTGCAAACGCTGCGATTTTTCGTTGCATCATCGTGCGCATTACGACAAAAAAACGCAGCATTTGTATGCGTTTTCAAGCGTTTTCTATGCGTTTGCGTTTTTTATGCGCATGGTGTCACAATCACAGGAGGAAAAATCTAGAAAAATTCTTGCAACAAACACCACCAATTGGACATCATTGGGCGTGTGTTATGGTAATTCTTTATATAGACCCTGTCTACAGCCGTACTCTTCACATTTGCTTTCTTTTTCTCGTGTCAACATGGATCTGCGCTAGAAGAGTTTTCACTTTAACTTGGATCTGGACATCAGGATGGCTCAGGCTTATGCAGTTGCTTGCCATCAACTAAGGGAGAAAGAGAGACAGTGAAGATGGCAGCGGCGGTGTTTGTGGATACATCCGATTGTTGAACTACGGGAGAGCCGGGGAGCGTACCTCGAGCTACAGGCAAACCCGGAGAAATTTAAGGACTATACACGGATGTCCCAACAAAGCTTCAGTGATTTACTTGCTTGTGTTCAACAATCCATCCGGAGACAGGACACACAGCTCCGTCGTGCGATTCCTCCTGAGGAACGGCTCCTGGTCACACTACGGTACGTTATATTTACAAACCAATGCCTGCATAATTTTCTTTGTTGTGACATGTACTTTTCCAAACCTGGCAGAATTATTTTTCTGCAATGTACTAAATTGTTTTTTTCTTTTATTGTTTTTAAAAAAACATATACAGAAATATTCATTTTACTTCTTTCTCTGTTTCACAGATTCCTGGCGACTGGAGAGACACTATTTTCACTACACTTCCAATACCATATTGGAATCTCCACCTTGTCGGGAATTGTTGCGGACACCTGCTGGGCTTTGTGGAACGTTCTTTGTCCAGAATTTATGCCCCTGCCCCCCGCTGAAAAGTGGATGGAAATTGCTGACAAATTCTGGACAGTCTGCAATTTCCCCAACTGTTTGGGAGCTGTTGATGGTAAACATATACGCATAATCAAACCCAAAAGAACTGGATCTGAGTAATATAACTACAAAAAGTACTTTTCTACAGTACTCATGGCCATTGCGGATGCCAGATGTATGTTTGTAGCAGTGGACATTGGGGCATTTGGCCGTGGGAATGACTCCCAGGCTTTTAAAAACTCGGACATGGGACGGAGGTTGTAAGGCAACCAATTTAATTTCCCCATGCCACAGCCTCTTCCCCACACCAAAGCTCCGCCACGGCCCTTTGTAATGTTTGAGGATGAGGCTTTTCAAATGTGCGCAAACCTACTGAAACCATACTCCAACCGTGACTTGGACCACACAAAAAAATCTTTAATTACAGGCTGACCAGGGCCAGAAGATCTGTAGAGTGTGCTTTTGGGATTCTTGTCTCCAGATGGCGCATTCTCGACACAGCCATTAATCTTAAACTGGAAACAGTCGATGAGGTGGTGAAGACGTGTGGTTCTACATAATTTTGTAATGGCTAATGAGCACCCGACCTTTGAACTTGATGATGCTGCTCCTAACCCATTGCCTGAATTCACTCAGCACCCTCTCAGGTCATCTGTTGAAGTTGGTTAAATGAGGGACCAATTTGCGGCCTACTTCATCTCAGATGTAGGATGGGTGGAATGGCAAGATCAAATGGTGTAAAAAAAATTTTCTTGTGTGTATGTTAATAAAAAAAGTTAATAAAAAAACCTGTTTCGAAACCTGTACCGAGTGCACTATGTCTTTTTACACACCAATACAATAATCAACTGCCAGGTATAAGTGTGAATTCATGATGCTGTGACCAGCAGCACTCATACTTGTGGTGGTGTAATGTTGGCTGTCAAGGCTTTGAATAGAGGTGGCCGTGCAGTGGTATGCAGCAGAAGTCGGTAGTTCAGTATGGCGAGTCAGTGGAGGCACAGTTGGAAATGACACCACTGACTTCTGCACGTACCGATTCTGCTGCATAATGTCATGTTTAGGACATGGTTAATGTCCTGTTCTCACAGGGTTATCTTTTGCCGGCCTCTCTTTGGATCTGGGAGGGGTATTTATACTCACTCCAGACTAGGATTCCCTGTCAGCTATACTGTTATTCTGGCTGTGTGTCTGACCCCCCTGGTGTGCGTGTATACTGCATTGCTTGTTTGATTCCCGTGTATGACCCGGTCTGTCCCCTCACTCTGAACTCTGTCTCTCGTTTTGGTACTATTGTCTTCTCTGGTTCTGACCTCCTGGCTTGGCTATTGTTACTCCGTTACAGTTTGTCCCTATTGTACCATCCATTGCCCATTCTGGTTTTCTGATCTATTGCTACGTCCTGACTATTCACTCTGTCTAACCCTTTGGTACTGTCCTGCTATCTCGTGTTTTGACCCGGCTTGATTTGGTTTATGTCCCTGTCTATGCCCCTTGGTAAATTGTCCCGTAGTTACCTTTCTAGGAGTTTCCCTGCAGCTTCTAGCTCTGTGGCGCTAGGTCACGCCCCCAGCAGTCACGTGCTTCAGGTCCTGATAGTCTGAAGCACGCATCGTCACCACTGCTGTCTCACTCCACAGGTATCTTTGAGCACTGTTGTTGTACTCAGGACATGCGCACTGACTCAGTGAGCAAGTGCAGTGCGGTGTTCATGACACATAACCTGCAAGTAAGCAGTGTTGCAGGCCAGCAAACCCCTAAGCTGTAGCTCAGAACTAAGGTATTCCGCCATGCCCCGTTCAATTTTACTGAAAAAATGATGCGCTGGTATGTTGAGGTCGGCCTCCAGACGGTCAAGGTGCTGTTCGACAGACTGGAAGCGGTGTTCCATGTGGTTAAAACCTTGTTCCATGAGTGAAAAACCGCTTTCCACTCTGTCTGACAGCGACATGAGGCTGGCATGAAAGGCCTCGCTCAAGTGCATGAACTTGGGCAAGACAGGCCTGTCCAAGGCCCTCTGCCGCTGGCGGGTAGTCCCTGCATAACCAGTGGCAGAGACCTGAGACAGGGGAACACCTGATTGACCAGCTTCCTGGTCACCAGCTCTGCGTGTTGCTGATCTGCAAGCTGCTTCCTGGCTGTCGGATGGCTGGGACGGGTACGAGGTCGTCCGATGAAGGACCGCTCCAGTGACAGGTTGCAGGGTGCTGCTCCAGGTGCTGTGGAAAGAAATGAAAAACATTACTATAATGCATTTACAAGTAGCATCAGCTATGGAAAAGAAACGCAGAGATTTAAGAAAAAAAAATATGGTCTGGTGGCAAGGACCGGTCTTAGGAACTCCAAATTGCAATGGTACCGGTATTTGGTTCTGGTCCTTGGCGCTGACCCACTGCGAACCTGTCCCTCAGCACGAACATCAGTGTTGAAGCTGACCTTCATCGAGCGCCAACATGTTTGGACTTTGTTCACTGTTGGAAAAACAAAGAAAAGACATTTATGTGTATGATGCAAGATATATTCTATCAGTAAACACAACAGTGCCATCAGGAAAAACAGTGAAGGCAGCACAATTCAGCAATACAATACCCAAAGCAGTCACTGTTGATCCTGATATTACTGTTGTGTTTCCTGCTAGAATATATCTAGCAGTAAGCACAGCAATGCCATCAGTAAAAACAGTCAGTGCAGCACAATTCAGCAATACAATACCCAAAGCAGTCACTGTTGATCCTGATATTACTGTTTTGTTTCCTGCTAGAATATATCTAGCAGTAAACACAACAATGCCATCAGTAAAAACAGTCAATGCAGCACCATTCAGCAATACAATACCCAAAGCAGTCACTGTTGATCCTGATATTACTGTTGTGTTTCCTGCTAGAATATATCTAGCAGTAAATACAACAATGCCATCAGTAAAAACAGTCAATGCAGCACAATTCAGCAATACTATACCCAAAGCAGTCACTGTTGATCCTGATATTACTGTTGTGTTTCCTGCTAGAATATATCTAGCAGTCAACACAACAATGCCATTAGTAAAAACAGTCAATGCAGCACAATCAAGCAATACAATACCCAAAGCAGTCACTGTTGATCCTGATATTACTGTTGTGTTTCCTGCTAGAATATATCTAGCAGTAAATACAACAATGCCATCAGTAAAAACAGTCAATGCAGCACAATTCAGCAATACTATACCCAAAGCAGTCACTGTTGATCCTGATATTACTGTTGTGTTTCCTGCTAGAATATATCTAGCAGTCAACACAACAATGCCATTAGTAAAAACAGTCAATGCAGCACAATCAAGCAATACAATACCCAAAGCAGTCACTGTTGATCCTGATATTATTGTTGTGTTTCCTGCTAGAATATATCTAGCAGTAAACACAACAATGCCATCAGTAAAAACAGTCAATGCAGCACAATTCAGCAATACTATACCCAAAGCAGTCGCTGTTGATCCTGATATAACTGCAGTGTTTCCAGCTAGAATATATCTAGCAGGAAACACAACTGTGTCATCAAGGACAATTGCGGCATCACAGAGCAGGGAAATACTTACGAAATGCCTTTTTGGAGGTTGCAAAGGTGCTGTCCCAGCCATTTATCAACGCTGCGGCCACCTCATTCCATAGCCGCCGGGTCACCACAGTGTCCTTGTGCAGCTAGCCATGGCTGTCCCACAACGGAACACGCTCCTGGACCAGGTGAATCAGGTGTTCATTATCCAGGTAGACGTCTTCATCACGTTGTGGAACCTATAAAAAAACATTCATTAGAATATTGGAATTTTGTGTGAATTAAAAAGTTCAAAAAAGAAACAGGAAAGAAGAAAGATAGAAGATAAAAAAAGGGACATTCAAAATAATTTTATACTTACTTTACGTCTCACCGCCGGGGCTTGGCTTTGCTGCTCCCCCTGATCGGCCTCACTAGCCGTGTCCGCTGTTGATGATGTCTGAAAAAAAGAACAAAAATTATTAGACATTTGTAGATACAGCAGCTATACTTACCCAAAGGCACGAAAATAATCACCTTACGCTCTGCTTGGGCCAGTTCCTCCCGGGATAGTGAATAATTTGATCCAGAAGACATACTGCATGTTAAAAAAATACAAAGCATTAGTACATAATACATTTAACAAGACAGGCATACAGTTTAGATGTAAGAATACTCACATTCTTGCTGCTGAAGCTTTAATCCAAAATGCTCAGTTGTTTTGCAAGCTGTCTCCTCTCCAGGCTGTCTGTAGAGTTGTGGTACAGTGCAGGCAGACACCTTCTTTATATAGACTCATCTCAAACAATGTTGCTAGTGTAGGGGATGGTTTGAACCAGTGTCTAGACATTGCTTACTCAAACTTTGCATGCGCTGATAAGCGCTGAGGTGCGCTGAGCCATGCGCTCGCCAGCGCACCCATAGACTGTAATGTTATGTTTTTGCGCAGTACGTGCGCATGTGCTTTTTTAAAGAGTTTGGGTGGAACAAAAAATGCAACATGTAGCGTCTGGCACGTCTGGGCACACACCTGGAAAATGCGCAGTGCACGAAAAATGCTGATGAACACGTGCAAGTGCTAGACCATGCGCCCCCTTGTTAAAGATAGGGGAGCATTGCGCATGCTTACTATAGCACACAGTGCGCTGTGCTATAAAACGCTAATGTGAAACCAGCCTGAATCGCGCAATTCAGAGATTTACATGGTGCTCAGCGTAGTGCGCAGGATAAATGTGAGCCGAGCCTTTCTGCGATCTTTGGGAGACAGAATGAAAAAAATCAACAGCAGGTGAAGGATTATTATTATTATTATTTATTTATATAGCACCATTGATTCCATGGTGCTGTACATGAGAAGGGGTTACATACAAATTACAGATATCACTTACAGTAAACATACTAACAATGACAGACTGATACAGAGGGGAGAGGGCCCTGCCCTTTCGGGCTTACATGCTACAGGATGGTGGGGAAGGAGACAGTAGGTTGGTGGGTTGCAGCAGCTCCTGTGTTGGTTGAGTTGATATCTCCAGTAGTGGTGAGAGATAAGGAGGTAGCGGGGTCATTGCAGGCTGTAGGCTTTCTTGAAGAGGTGGATTTTCAGGTTCCGTATGAAGGATCCAAATGTGGTTGATAGTCGGACTTGTTGGGGCAAAGAATTCCAGAAGATAGGGGCAATTTGGGAGAAGTCTTGGAGGCAGTTGGGTGAGGAGTGAATAAGTGTAGAGGATAGAAGGAGGTCTTGGGAGGACCGGAGATTACGGGAGGGAAGGTATCGGGAGATTAGTTCAGAGACATATGGGGGAAACAGTTTATAGATGGCCTTGTAGGTCAGTATCAGTAATTTGAACTGGATACGCTGAGGGAATGGGAGCCAGTGAAGAGATTTGTAGAGGGGAGAAGTGGAGGAGTAGCGAGGAGAAAGATGAATTAGTCGGGCAGCAGAGTTAAGGATGGACTGGAGAGGTCCGAGGGTGTTAGCAGGGAGACCACAGAAACGGATGTTGCAGTAGTCTAGGCAGGAGATGATGAGGGCATACACAAGCATTTTAGTAGATTGAGGGTTGAGGAAAGGACAGATTCTGGAAATATTTTTGAGCTGGAGGCGACAGGAGGTAGAAAGATCTTGGATGTGCGGTTTGAAGGACAGGGCAGAGTCAAAGGTTACTCCGAGGCAGCGGACTTCCGGTACTGGGGAAAGCGTGATGTCATTAATTGTTATAGCTAGGTGGGGTAAGGAAGATCTGTGAGATGGGGGAAAGATGATGAGTTCAGATTTGTCCTCATTGAGCTTGAGGAAGCGAGAGGAGAAGAAGGAGGATATGGCTGATAGACACTCTGAGATTCTGGACAGCAGAGAGGTGACGTCTGGGCAAGAAAGGTAGATCTGAGTGTCATCAGCATAAAGGTGGTACTGGAATCTGTGGGACTTTATGAGTTGCCCCAGACCAAGTGTATAGATTGAGAAGAGTAGGGGTCCTAAAACAGAGCCTTGGGGGACTCCAACAGAGAGAGTGTGGGATGTGGAGGAGGTGTGGGAGTGGGAGACGCTGAATGTGTGGTTGGAAAGGTATGAGGAGATCCAGGATAGGGTGAGGTCTTTGATGCCAAAGGAGGAGAGGATCTGTAGGAGGCAGTGGTCAACTATGTCGAATGCAGAGGACAGGTCTAGAATCAGGAGTATAGAGTATTGTCCATTTGATTTGGCTGTAAGTATGTCGCTAGTAATTTTGGTCATGGCTGTCTCAGTGGAGTGATGGGGGCGGAAACCAGATTGTAGATTGTCAAAGAGCAAGTTAGATGATAGGTGGGAGGAAAGTTCAGCGTGGACGTGCTGCTCCAGGAGTTTGGAAGCGAATGGGAGCAATGATATTGGGTAATAGCTGGACTTAACGGTTGGGTCGATGGTTGGCTTTTTAAGGATAGTGGCATGTTTGAAAGCAGAAGGGAAGGTACCGGACATTAGTGATAGTTTGAAGAGAAGGGTTAGGAATGGAATAAGTGTGGTGGTGAGGTTGGGGAGGAGGTGGGATGGGATGGGGTCGAGTGCACAGGTTGTGAGGTGCGATTTGGAGAAGAGACAATTAAGCTCCCCTTCAGTTGAAGTTGGAGAGTGAGGTTATGGGATTGGTTTTATTTAATTTTTTACATTCCTTCCATGGTATAAATGATTAGATGACTTTATTCTTTGGGTCAATGTGATTACAGCAATACCAGATTTATATTGAGTTTTTAAGTTTGGCTTTTTTAAAAGAAAAATATTTTTTGCATTTCCATATTTTGAGAGCTATAATTTTCCATGCTTCTGCTGCCAAAGTCATGTGACAGTTTATTTTTTGTTTGACGAGTTGACGTTTTTTATTGGTTGACAGTTTTCTGAATTTCTTTGCGGGTCAGGAAGGTATTAAAGTAATAAAACTCACCTGACCTCTTCTCTTTGGTCATCTTCTTGTGCTGAGATGACTTGGTCATATGGAACACAAAGCTCATCATTGACGAGGTGTGTCGTTCCCATGTGAGTATGTGAGGCTTAGTCAGCTCTGGATGATCTAGACCGAAGACTGAGGAAAAGACCAATCCAAAGACCAATGTGAAGTGAGCATAGGACCAGGTGAGGTACAAGACAGGACAAGTGACGGGTGGACATAGGAAAGGTGGGTATAATCTTTTGTAAATTTTTATAGCCCCTTCCCAACACTCTGTTTACTATGCTATGGAGTGTGGTGAGATGTCAGAGCATTCTAAACATTTTTTTGAGGGAAAATTTCTTTTCAACCAAAATTTTATTTCTCCCAAATCAAATCTCCCTGCCTATTTGAACGAAGTTGCAGGAAAAAAATTCAGGAAATTTACTCACTTCTACTCTAGATGTGCTTTATACAGTAACACGTGTGGACTCAAAGATGGCTGAAACCGTGCAGCATGGAGTGGACTGCGAGCAGGTGAAGAAGGCAGCCAAAGCCCTACTCGTTTACCATAAAACCAAGCAGAGCAGAAATTTATTACTGTTAAATGAACATGACTGGATATCAATGATGCTTACTGTATGGAAGATCTCAAATCAGGCCCAAGCAATTAGAATTCCTCTCCCTCATGGGATCCGACCGTCTTAGTGTGAAGTTTATCTCTTCACTAAAGATGAACCAAACATGTCTGTGGAACAGACTTAAAAGTTTTACAAAAAAACTGCTCAGTCAGCACGGAGTCAAACAGATCACAGAGGTCATCCCTTTAAAAAAAAAATTAAAAAAGAATACAAACCATATGAAGCAAGGCGCGATTGCTGGGAGGTTATGATCTGTTCCTTGCTGATTCTAGAATCCGATGACTCCTGCCGTTCCACATTGGAAAACATTTCTATAAAGAGAAGAGAGAACCGTAGTCTTCGTCTAAAGCACAGGTATCTCGCTGACGAACTGAACCGCTTTATCCAGGGAACACAGCTTCATGTCACCAACAGAGGCTTATGCTATTCAATACACGTGGGTCACACAGGTAAGAAGGTGGAAGACATTGCTGAAAACATACTTGCAGTTTCTCAAGTTCTAGCTGAGAAGTTGCCAATGAAATGGAAAAATGTCAGAGTTCTTCACCTGAAAAGCCAGTCATCCTGAACTACAACTCCTCTTTAGACAATCTGAACAGCCTAGGCTTGGTGAAGACAACTCCAACTAAGAAGAAGAAGAAGCAGCCCACCACCTACCAAAAAGACTAAAACAACCAAGAAACTATCAGATAAGAAGACGAGGGCCACTACTAATAAAGAGCAGAACGAACCACATGGTGGGGAGGAGGAAATCCTTTTTCTGGTTCCTATACAGGAACCCATCAGTACAAAGAAGATCTAGATGTATTTTTAGTTGACTTAGGAACCTTCTAATGAGTAGCAGAGAGCTATAGACGATGAAAGTGGAATTTGAGATGCTGTAAGGCAGGGTTCCCCAACTCCAGCCCTCAAGGCCCACCAACAGATCATGTTTTCAGGATTCCCTTTGTATTGCACAGGTGATGCAATTATCACCTGAGGAATTCTAAGGAAATCCTGAAAACATGATCTGTTGGTGGGCCTTGAGGGCTGGAGTTGGGGAACCCTGCTGTAAGGTAATAAAATATTATAACAATAGGCCTTAAACAATAAGGTTCCTGGTCAGAAATTATCCTCAAAATGGTGAAACATTGTCTCCTCGTTTCAGTGGAAAGCATAGGAACAGTTCACCTCTTCCAGTATCATTTATGAACATGCATTTCTCTCTTTTATTAATTCATAGACATAAGAAATATAATTACTCCAGGTATAAATAGATTTATCTTTGTAAAATGTCATTACCTGACATCGGCTGGTAAAGGTGCGGCATCTGGCTGTCACTGCCGTTTTCTTATTTTGCAGTTTCAGTCTATTTCTATATCAGCTGTTACAGGGGGACAATAACATTTATATTCATAGCAAGAAGCTTCGAGGTTGTACGGGAAGGTCTTTCATTTGCTGACTGGAGAAGCAGTTTTATTCTCTTCCAGAAAACAGAAACGCAAAGTATTTCCTATTAACCTTGCAGGGCAGCCAATTCTATTTTCACAAGCAAGTTATGTGCCTGCCCCAAAGGAGGTAAAAAATGTACCTCATTTTCTGGAAAAAGTCTAACTCTAAAAACAGAGTGATAAAAGATAATGAGGATGTGGAATACGCTGAATTTGTTTTGTATTTTGACAATCATATATACTTGGAGGAGGACTGAACAGCCAGACTTCTACAGCATTTTCTGGTAGTATACCGCTACCGATCACGGAAAAACTGCCTGCATAGGAATATATAATATAAGTGTTGCTTCAATTTAATAAAACATTGGACCAATTGCATATATGCACACAACAAATACGTTATTGAAATACACAACTACAGAATACAAATAGAATTTAGAAGCTAATAGTAAAAACAAGGAACAATGAAAGCAAGGAAAGGCTAATGAGAGACACCAAATAATGAGCAAAAAATTACAATACCAAGTGTAGCCAGTAGATTGCAGAAGACTACCAGTGAGTTATAATAAAAGTTACGCCCCTTGAGAAAGCAAGGAAAAATCCATGTGAAACGCGCGTCGGGGTTGAAACCACCCGATATTGTGCACTGTACTTTATTCTCCCACAGAGTAAGATGTTTTTAACTCCCCTTTGACTGAATGTTTGACTCTTAAGTATAGCGCTGCGGTCAGCTAATACAATTGAGTGGTCATCTTCACCCGATTAGCATTCAGCGTTTTTTGATGTTTACATACTGACCTGCACTATATATACCCAACATCTATATTAACACCTTAGCAACTGCCGATATGCCTTTTAACGGCGGTATTTAAGTGTACATAAACCACAGCGCCGCTAATTCACGGCGCTGTGGAGAAAGTGAATAGCGCCCCCAGTGGCGAATTTTCTCTGGGGTCTCGACTGCCGGGGGTAGCCGAGACCCCAGAGAACATGAATCAGTTGTTTTTTACCGACCCCGCTTTTGCGATCGCTATTATTAACCCTATAACGGCGACTGCAAAAAAAAGCCGCGATTGTGCATTAAATTTCTCTTTCCTCTGATGTGATCGCACATCAGAGGAGAGAGAACTAGGGTCCCCGATCCCCCCCAGTACCTCTCCGTGGTCCAGGGTCCCCTCCCGGTGGTCCCGTGTCCCGCCGGCATCCTCCAGTGGGCGCCACCATCTTGGATCGGGAGAAAATGGCGGGCGCCCGCAGGGAATTTGCAGGCTCCGGCTGGCAGATTCCATTCATTCATTTTGATCACTATGATAAACTATCATCGTGATCAAAATAAACAAAATAGTACATAATCCCCCCATTTATCACCTCCTTAGTTAGGCCAGCATAACAAAATAAAGAAAATATTTTTTTAAGTTTTCCATTAGGGCTAGGGTTAGGGCTAGGGCTAGGGTTAGGGTTGGGCTAGGGTTAGGGTTAGGGTTGGGCTAGGGCTAGGGTTAGGGCTAGGGTTAGGGTTAGGGCTAGGGTTAGGGCTAGGGTTAGGGTTAGGGTTGGACTAGGGTTAGGGCTAGGGTTGGGGTTAGGGCTAGGGTTAGGGCTAGGGTTAGAATTAGGGTTAGAATTAGGATTAGGGATTAGGGTTGGGATTAGGGTTAGGGTTGGGATTAGGGTTAAGGGTGTGAGTGAGGTTAGGGTTGGAGCAAGAATTGAGGGGTTTCCACTATTTACCAACTTTTGGGGGTCTAAAAATTGGGTCTAAAAAATCACGTTTGTGGAAATAAAAAAGACTTCTTATTTTCATGGCTCTTCGTTTATAAACTTCTGTGAAGCGCTTGGGGGTTCAAAGTGCTCACCACACATCTAGATAAGTTCCTTAGGGGGTCTAATTTCCAAAATGGGGTCACTTGTGGGGGGTTTCCACTGTTTAGGCTCATCAGGGGCTCTGCAAACACAACATGATGCCCGCAGACCATTCCATCAAAGTCTGCATTCCAAAATGGCACTCCTTCCCTTCCGAGCTCTCCCATGCGCCCAAACAGTGGTTCCCCCCCACATAAGGGGTATCGGCGAACTCAGGACAAATCGCACAACAACTGTGGGGGTATGGTTTCTCCTGTTTCCCTTGTAAAAATAAAAATTTGGGGGCAAAAATATCATTTTTGTGGAAAAAAATGGATTTTTTATTTTCACGGCTCTACGTTATAAACTTCTGTGAAGCACTTGAAGGTTCAAAGTGCTCACCACACAACTAAATAAGTTCCTTATTGGGTCTAGTTTCCAAAATGGGGTCACTTGTTGGAGGTTTCCACTGTTTAGGCACATCAGGGGCTCTTCGAACGCAACATGGCATCCGATCTCAATTCCAGCCAATTCTGCATTGAAAAAGTCAAACGGCGCTCCATCCCTTGCGAGCCCTGCCGTGTGCTTAAAAAGTGGTTTACCCCATATATGGAGTATCGGCGTATTCAGGAGAAGTTGTACAACAAATTTTGTTGTTGATTTTCTCTTTTAACACTTGTGAAAACAAAAAAAATTGGTTCTGAAGTAAATTTTTTGCAAAAAAAAAGTTAAATGTTAATTTTTTCCTTCCACATTTCCTTAGTTCCTGTGAAGCACTTAAAGGGTTAATAAACTTCTTAAATGTGGTTTTGAGCACCTTGAGGGGTCTAGTTTTTAGAATGGTGCCACTTTGGGGTATTTTCTGTCATGTACACCCCTCAAAATGACTTTAAATATGATGTGGTCCCTAAAAAAAATGGTTTTGTAAATTTTGTTGTAAAAATGAGAAATCGCTGGTCAACTTTTAACCATTATAACTTCCTAACAACAAAAAAAATTTGCTTCCAAAATTGTGATGATGTAAAGTAGTCATGTGGGAAATGTTATTTTTTAAGAAATTTGTGTGACCTATCTCTCTGATTTAAGGGCATAAAAATTTAAAGTTTTAAAATTGCAAAATTTTCAAAATTTTCGCCATATTTCTGTTTTTTTCATAAATAAACACATGACTTATCGAAGAAATTTTACCACTAACATGAAGTACAATATGTCACGAAAAATCATTCTCAGAATCAGCGGGATCCATTAAAGCGTTCCAGAGTTATAACCTCATAAAGGGACAGTGGTCAGAATTGTAAAAATTGGCCTGGTCATTAAGCTGCAAACTGGCTCTGTCGCTAAGGGGTTAAGTCATTCATGTTCAATTATTTTGTGAACATTATCCTGTTAGAAATAATTAGTTCACTGTTCATGCTGTGTCTTTTTTCAACTGTTTTTTAAATGTTATTGTAATTTTTGTTTGAATAATAAAATTACAAGCTTTTAAACAGTTACTCCACATTTTCTCCTGTTCCAAACCAAGGGTAGCCAGTAGATTGCAAAAAACTACCAATGAGTTATAAAAGTTATGTAGAGGTAACTATATACGGTATATCTACAGAGTTAAATAAAAATTTGAAAGTTAGATACAGTATGTAGAGATTTGGTGCAATGTAATGCACAAAAAATAATATCAATAATGAAAAATAAAGATTCATTATAAACAGACCACACCGGCCTCCGCCTCAGACCCTAACGTGAATGTTGACTCTTCTTCACCCTCCCCCCACTTGCATAGGCATACACACTGCTTTACTAGTTCTGCATATGTACTTTTAACTGGGGCAAACACACAATTTTTTATTATACTCACTGGGGTGAAATGCTATTTTTGTTATCATTTATGCTTAAAATTAAAGATGAATGTAATCATTTGAAGAAAGCAGTGCACCGGGAACTATTCAATTATAAACAACTTTATTAACACATAATTACAAAATCACAATATAGAGCATAAAAACAATTAAAAAGGCAGGTGGGCCAGTCTGCTCAGTAGGGAGCCAAGAACATGTTGCATTACTGCCAGAAAGGAAAAACTGTAGAATTATTACAGTTTTTCCTTTCTGGCTATGATATATTTATATATATCACATGTAAGAATACCCCTGACAAAGGCACGCCACCAAAACGTGCGTAGGGGAAGTGGCACCATCACTGCAGTACACGTACATCATGACTTAGGTCTTGCAGTATAACTTTGTGCATTATGGTACTTTGGCAGCACTTATAGATCTCCTTTCTATATACATATATCCGTTTTGCTGCTAGTATTATTACAGTTTTTCTGTCTGGCTGTGGTGCTACATTTTCTGGGCTCACTACTTAGCAAGTCAATGAGGTCTATCGCATTCCAAGTGAATGCATTCGTTGTGGTGCTCATTAATAACATTCTTCATGCCACACATAACAACATGGCGCCTATTGAGCAGCAGTCTTGACTGGAAAAAAGATATAAGACAAAAGAGAGAAAAGAAGATTGGACGACCGGCGTTGGTGGCATAAGTATGGGGAGGGTTCAGTAGAGGGTAGTATTATTTTTTTTTACCCCCTCCCAAGACAATTCAATTTTCATAAATTTTGTTGGATGCAATTTTAATTTCTCATACTGAATTAAGGGAATCTGCCCAAATTTTAGGTGATTCACTCAGCTCTTCCGGGGGAAGGTATTAGTGGTTTTAATATTTTTTTTTATGATTGTTTTATGATCACTCTTTTATCACAAAATTGATGGGATTTTCAAGAGTAGATTTTTATTATAAACTATTGGAGTTACCAGATCCTTATTCTCCCATTGCAGCATGACGCGCCTTTGCAGTGATAGAGTGGGCATTTACTGACATATCGTGTGTCTACTGACCATTTTCTCAACTGGAGACCCGGAGTAGTACATTTAAGGGTATGTGCACATGACATCTTTAACAGGCAGATTTTGCCTGGGAACTGCCTAAAATAGAGCTAGAAAACCCACTACAAAGAATGAACATAATGTACAGCAATTTCAAAACCAATTGCTGCGCACTGTCTTTCGTCACTTCTTTTAACTGCTTCAGACTTTAAAACCGTGAATCTAAAGGCAAAAATAAGTGCCTGGTCCATTCTTCTTGCCACCTGAGGAAGACAGAATTACCTGTTGAAACGCGTTGTGGATTTAATAAAAGAAGATTGATTACTAATTTAGCCCCTGTTTTTGCACTCCTGCTGACCGGGTTTCATCCAACTTTGTACCTCCCTTCCTCATCTGAGGCACCCGGCTGGAGCTGCATCACATTACCCAATGCTGCGCTTGGCTGGCGATCCCCTGTGACCGTCTTACCTTGACTGAATGGCCCATTCTTCTGGCACCACTAATTTAAATATAAAAAGTAGAATAAGAAACATCACAAAAGACATTTAAAAAGATGTCACTAAAGACTGGTCAGGAAAAACACCGAAAGCGATTGCCTTAAGCGTCTTTGCCTTGGAAAACGAAGTGCTGAAACCCAAGAATCAGCGAGCGTCTGTGTGTGACTCCGGAAATAAATACGGAGATTTAAATTTTTCCCTACGCCGTATACAGCAGTACACTCCTCATACAGTACCATATATTTGCTGGCATTTTTGGTACATTTTAACAAACATGAAGAAGTATGGTGGAAGAGGCTGTGGACATCGGCAGAGGGACCAGCTGGTACTGATGGTGGTGTATCTGCTGGTGGTCCCAAAAGCACAATAGCACCTAAGGAAGGAGGTGTTGAGCCTGCAACATCATCTTGCTCCAGAAGGCCTGGATGGCTCCCTTTTCTGGGAGTAGGTAAACCGCTTTTACAGCCAGAGCATTAGGAACAGGTTTTGGCTTACATTGCCGAAACAGCCTCCAGCTCTATCGCCTCCTCTTCTGAAGTTTCAAAAACTTCAAGCACTGAGTCGCCAGTCGTCAAGAACAACATCTTTCCTTGTGTCCTTATCCACCACCACCAAAAGTGAAGGATGAAGCTGGCTACACTTCAGATTACTCCCTGGAGCTCTTTTCACATACCATGCCTAAGTTATCAAGTGAAATCCTGAATTCCCTAGTCCAAGAAGAATATGACATGGAGTGCACTGATGCACAGCCAGTGCTATATCATTCTGCTGGTACATTCACCCAGAGCACTGCATTGCCCTCGCTGCAGTTATCTGGCAGGCCCGTAGCAGTCCAAAAATGTGTTAAAAAAACAAAAAGAGTTGCAGGACAGCTTGGCCAGATGGTCAAATTAGCACAGTATGCAAGCCCTGAAAATTCTTCCCATAGTAGGAAGAGTACAGTGTGGCACTTTTTTGACCAAAACCTTATTGATGAGGCAAAGGTTATCTGTAAGAAGTGTGGAAGGACCTTTAGCCGAGGGAAAAATCTCTGAAATTTGAATACCAGATGCATGCTTAGACATGTAAACACCATACACTTGCAAGCAAGCATTGGCGGACTACAAAATGTTATGAATGGGTCACCGAGGAGGAGAGCGCAATAGGCTATGCCACCAGAACACCAGAGAGGTTGGTCGCTCAGTGGATTGCAGACCCCTGATCATAACAACACAGCTAGCAATAGCCGTGGAGCGTTCCTACGTTGCCCTTGACGCCTCGTCACAGCCGGAGGACTAACTAAGCCTAAAGACAGAAAGGTGAAATCTAAACTGCCCTGGAGTAGATCTGCAAAGGAATAGACAGCCCCCAAACATATATTGTTGGTGAGACAAGTTGAAGCACAAACACTGACAGAAAATAGACTGAGCAAATGATGGGGCCCTGTTATGATTGAGTCACCGTAGGAGGCAAAAACAGAAATGCAAGCTAAGTCCAGAAAACCAGAGAGGTTGGCAGCTATCGGATTGCAGACCCCTGATCCTATCCACAACAACTAACAGTAGCCGTTGGGGGTTCCTACGATGCCCTAGACCCCTCGATCACAGTCGGAGAATTAAATAGGCCTAAAGAAAGAAAGGGGAAATCTAAACTGCCCCAGAGCAGACCCCAAAGCAATAGGCAGCCCCCAACATATAATGACGGTGAAGCAAGATGAAAACACTAACACAGACAGAAAGATAGACTGAGCAAAGACGGGGCCCAAGCTAACTAGATAGGAAAGGACAGGAGGGCTGCTGTCTGCAATCCGTGAAAAACCCTATGAAAATAAGAGCCAACAGACTGACAGTGAAAAAGGCCCTGAAGACGCTAGGCTTCAAAAAGCTATGTCAGTACTCAGGAATATTCTGAAAACAGAGCAACAGGCAAAAGGAGATTCAGCTCACCCCAGCAGGGAATGGCAGAATCCAGAAAAGCAAGGAAAACAAAAACAAAAACACAAATGCTAACAGGCAAAGCAGAAAACTTAGCTTTAGAGGAGCAGGAATCAGACTGGTGTCCTAGAAGTCCACAAAGAAATCACCCGCAGGGCAGAAGGGCGTCGGCAGCCTTATATCCAGTCCGTGACTCCACTCAGCCAGTCATCCTCATTAGGCTCAGGTGCCTGATAATCAGGCTCATTTCCTTCCTTTACCAGAATAGGGAGTTCACCAGACCTCAGTGACGAAGGGGAAAATGAACTCACAACAGTACCTCCCCCTTGAGGAGGGGTCACCGATCCCTCAACCACGCCACCAGGGCGATCAGGGTGAGCCCGATGAAAGGCACCCACCAATCTTTTGGCATGAATATCAGAGGCAGAGACCCAGGAATTATCCTCCTGACCATAACCCTTCCACTTAACCAAATACTGGAGTCTCCGTCTAGCCAAACGGGAATCCAGTATTTTCTCTACCTCATATTCCATGTTACCTTCAACCAATACAGGGTCTGGAGGTGCCACCCCAGGAACAACTGGTTCAACAAACCTCTTCAACAAGGACTTATGGAACACATTATGGATTTTAAATGTGACAAGAAGAGCCAAACGAAAAGAGACCGGATTAATAATCTCCAAAATCTTGTAAGGTCCAATAAATCTAGGCTTAAACTTAGGAGAAGCCACCTTCATAGCAATATTTTTTGATGATAACCACACCATATCACCAATCTTAAACTGGGGACCAATGGTCCTATGTCGATTGGAAAACCGCTGGGCCTTTTCCTGGGAGAGAGATAACTTATCCACCACTTGGTCCCAGATCTGGTGCATTCTCTCCACCACAGTGTCAACACCTGGGCAGGCAGAAGGCTCCACCTGCCCTGAAGAAAATCGAGGATGAAACCCAAAGTTACAAAAAAAAAGGTGACATCAAAGTGGCAGAACTAGCTCTATTATTTAAAGCAAATTCGGCCAAGGGCAAAAATGAAACCCAATCATCCTGATCAGCGGAAATAAAACATCTCAAATACGACTCCAAGGTCTGGTTTGTTCTCTCTGTCTGCCCATTGGTCTGAGGGTGAAAAGCAGAGGAGAAGGACAACTGAATTCCCAGCTTGGAACAGAAAGTCCTCCAAAATCTAGACACAAACTGAACTCCTCTCTCAGATACAATGTTCTCAGGAATCCCATGTAAGCGAACCACCTGTTGCAAAAACAGGGGCACCAACTCAGAGGAAGATGGCAACTTAGGGAGTGGTACAAGATGAACCATCTTAGAGAACCTATCACAAATCACCCAAATAACAGTCATTCTTTGAGAGACCGGCATATCAGAGATGAAATCCATTGAAATATGGGTCCATGGCCTCCTGGGGACCGGCAAAGGCATCAACAACCCACTAGAGCGAGAACAAGATTTAGACCGGGAGCAAGTCCCACAGGATTGCACAAAATTCCTGACATCATGAGACAAGGTGGGCCACCAAAAAGAGCGACTCACCAGATCTCTAGTACCAAAAATACCTGGATGACCAGCCAATGCAGAGCATTGAACTTCAGACATCACTCTCTTCTTCCACTGGTCAAGAACATACAACTTTCCACTGGGACAACGCTCAGGTTTGTCCGCCTGGAACTCTTGCAGAGCAAGTCTCAAATCGGGCGAGATGGCAGAAAGAACTACCCCTTTGCCTAAGATGGTAGCAGGCTTGGTCACCACAGCAGAATCAGCAAAGAAACTCCTAGAGAGGGCGTCTGCCTTGACATTCTTAGTTCCAGGAAGACAAGAGACCACAAAATCAAAACGTGTAAAAAACAAGGCCCACCTAGCCTGTCTAGGGTTCAAGCATTTAGCCGACTCTAGGTAAATCAAATTCTTGTGGTCAGTGAGGACCACAACTTGATGTTTAGCTCCCTCCAACCAATGTCTCCACTCCTCAAATGCCCATTTCATGGCCAACAGTTCCCGATTCCCCACATCATAGTTACGTTCAGATGGAGAGAACTTTAGGGAAAAGAAAGCACAGGGATTCATTTTAGATGTTACAGGATCCTTTTGGGACAAAACAGCTCCTGCACCAATCTCAGAAGCATCCACCTCTACCTGGAACAGGAGTGAGACATCAGGTTGCCGCAAAACCGGGGCGGAGGTAAATCTTCGCTTCAGCTCCTGAAAGGAAGCAACAGCCTCCGGAGACCAATTCAACACATCAGCACCCTTCTTAGTCAGATCAGTCAATGGCTTGGCAACACTAGAAAATTTTGCTATAAATTTCCGATAAAAATTAGCAAAACCCAAAAACTTCTGGAGGGCCTTCAAAGAAGTGGGCTGAACCCAATCATAAATGGCCTGTACCTTGGCTGGGTCCATTTCAATAGTTGACGGAGACAAAATAAATCCCAAAAATGAAATCCTCTGTACTCCAAAAAGGCATTTCGATCCTTTGACATACAAGGAATTCTCCCTCAAGATCCGGAACACAGTCCGAATATGTTCCACATGAGAATCCCAATCCTTGGAGAAGATCAAAATATCATCCAGATAGATAATCAAAAATTTATCGACAAAGTCTCGGAAAATATCGTTCATGAAGCACTGGAAGACAGAAGGGGCATTAGTGAGCCCAAAAGGCATCACCAGGTACTCAAAATGTCCCTCCGGAGTATTAAACGCCGTCTTCCATTCATCCCCCTGCTTAATGCAGATAAGATTATACGCCCCCCTGAGGTCAAGCTTGGTAAACCAGCAAGCACCTCTAACTCTAGAGAATAGATCCGAAATCAGGGGTAACGGATACTGATATTTAATAGTAATTTTATTGAGGGCACGATAATCAATACAAGGCCTTAAAGAACCATCCTTTTTGGCCACAAAAAAAAAACCGGCACCTAAGGGTGAAGAGGATGGTCTAATATGACTCTTCTCCAACGCCTCCTTAATATAGGACCGCATAGCCTCGTGCTCGGGTACAGATAAATTGAAGAGCCGACCCTTGGGAAATTTACACCCCGGGCTTAGTTCGATTGCACAGTCATAACTCCTATGAGGAGGCAAGGACGCAGACTCATTCTCACTAAATACATCATAAAAGTCCGCCAAATAGTCAGGAACATCATGCGACTGAGGAGAGGTGGAAAAAACCGGAGCCTCACTAAAGGCACACCGACAACCCCAACTCACCACAGACACAGATTTCCAATCCAAAACTGGATTATGAATTTGCAACCAGGGAAACCCCAGAACAACAGCATCATGCAGACCGTGCAACACCAAAAATCTGCAATTTTCTTGATGGTCTGGGGCGACCAGCATGACCACCTGGGTCCAAAACTGAGGTTTATTTTTAGCCAAAGGAGTAGCATCAATCCCCCTCAAAGGGATAGGCGTCTGCAGAGGTGTCATCGGAAATCCACAATGTTTAGCAAAATCCAAGTCCATTAGGTTTAGCGCTGCTCCCGAATCCACAAAAGCCTTGGCGGAAAATGTGGACAGGGAGCAGATCAGAGTAATTGCCAGAAGAAACTTAGGTTGAACACCACCAACAGAAAATGTGTGTGCAAAGCGTTTCTCTCGTTTAGGACAAACAGAAATAATATGCGAGGCATCTCCACAGAAAAAACACAGCTTATTACGCCTTCTGAACTCCTGACGTTGCGCCTTCGACAAAACTCTATCACATTGCATAGGTTCAGACGTCTGTTCAACCGGTGGCAACACCTCTCGTGCAATCCTGCGTTCACGTAAACGCCGATCAACCTGAATGGCTAATGACATAGAATCGTCCAGAACAGAGGGAACAGGAAATCCCACCATAGTATCTTTACGGCTTCTGACAAACCCTTCCGAAAGAGAGCAGCCAAGGCATTATCATTCCAGGTAGTAAGGACCGCCCACTTTCGGAACTTTTGACAGTACAACTCTGCAGAATCTCGACCCTGGTTCAATGCCAACAGGGTCTTTTCAGCCTGATCAATAGCATTAGGTTCGTCATACAACAACCCCAAGGCTTGAAAGAATGCGTTCACATTAGTCAGAATAGGATCATCTGGTTTCAAAGAAAACGCCCAATCCTGGGGATCGCCACGCAGCAAAGAGATGACAATTTTAACCTGCTGCGCGGAGCTCCCTGACGAGTTGGGCTTCAAGGCAAAAAATAATTTACAATTATTTTTGAAACTCAAAAATTTAGATCGATCCCCTAAAAATACATCAGGTGTAGGGATCTTTGGTTCAACAGCATGCGAACGAGCAAGGTAGATGGAAATTCCCCGCACTTCCGCAGCGAGCTGCGCCACATGATCAGACAATTGCTTTATCTCCATTGAGAGAAAAAAAAAATTCCCCCTACGGCCTCAGAGATATAGAGGAAAGAATATACACACACCTTTTTTTTTTTTTTTTTAAACACAATTCTTTCCTGCTATTGAGTACCCTAGGATCTGCGGCAGGGCGGGTGATTCTGTTATGATTGAGTCACCGGAGGAGGCAAAAACAGAAATGCAAGCTAAGTCCAGAAAACCAGAGAGGTTGGCAGCTATCGGATTGCAGACCCCTGATTCTATCCACAACAACTAACAGTAGCCGTGGGGGGTTCCTACGATGCCCTAGACCCCTCGATCACAGCCGGAGAATTAAATAGGCCTAAAGAAAGAAAGGGGAAATCTAAACTGCCCCAGAGCAGACCCCAAAGCAATAGGCAGCCCCCAACATATAATGACGGTGAAGCAAGATGAAAACACTAACACAGACAGAAAGATAGACTGAGCAAAGACGGGGACCAAGCTAACTAGATAGGAAAGGACAGGAAGGCTTCTGTCTGCAATCCGTGAAAAACCCTATGAAAATAAGAACCAACAGACTGACAGTGAAAAAGGCCCTGAAGACGCTAGGCTTCAAAAAGCTATGTCAGTACTCAGGAATATTCTGAAAACAGAGCAACAGGCAAAAGGAGATTCAGCTCACCCCAGCAGGGAATGGCAGAATCCAGAAAAGCAAGGAAAACAAAAACAAAAACACAAATGCTAACAGGCAAAGCAGAAAACTTAGCTTTAGAGGAGCAGGAATCAGACTGGTGTCCTAGAAGTCCACAAAGAAATCACCCGCAGGGCAGAAGGGCGTCGGCAGCCTTATATCCAGTCCGTGACTCCACTCAGCCAGTCATCCTCATTAGGCTCAGGTGCCTGATAATCAGGCTCATTTCCTTCCTTTACCAGAATAGGGAGTTCACCAGACCTCAGTGACGAAGGGGAAAATGAACTCACAACAGTACCTCCCCCTTGAGGAGGGGTCAACGATCCCTCAACCACGCCACCAGGGTGATCAGGGTGAGCCCGATGAAAGGCACCCACCAATCTTTTGGCATGAATATCAGAGGCAGAGACCCAGGAATTATCCTCCTGACCATAACCCTTCCACTTAACCAAATACTGGAGTCTCCGTCTAGCCAAACAGGAATCCAGTATTTTCTCTACCTCATATTCCATGTTACCTTCAACCAATACAGGGTCTGGAGGTGCCACCCCAGGAACAACTGGTTCAACAAACCTCTTCAACAAGGACTTATGGAACACATTATGGATTTTAAATGTGACAAGAAGAGCCAAACGAAAAGAGACCGGATTAATAATCTCCAAAATCTTGTAAGGTCCAATAAATCTAGGCTTAAACTTAGGAGAAGCCACCTTCATAGCAATATTTTTTGATGATAACCACACCATATCACCAATCTTAAACTGGGGACCAATGGTCCTATGTCGATTGGAAAACCGCTGGGCCTTTTCCTGGGAGAGAGATAACTTATCCACCACTTGGTCCCAGATCTGGTGCATTCTCTCCACCACAGTGTCAACACCTGGGCAGGCAGAAGGCTCCACCTGCCCTGAAGAAAATCGAGGATGAAACCCAAAGTTACAAAAAAAAAGGTGACATCAAAGTGGCAGAACTAGCTCTATTATTTAAAGCAAATTCGGCCAAGGGCAAAAATGAAACCCAATCATCCTGATCAGCGGAAATAAAACATCTCAAATACGACTCCAAGGTCTGGTTTGTTCTCTCTGTCTGCCCATTGGTCTGAGGGTGAAAAGCAGAGGAGAAGGACAACTGAATTCCCAGCTTGGAACAGAAAGTCCTCCAAAATCTAGACACAAACTGAACTCCTCTCTCAGATACAATGTTCTCAGGAATCCCATGTAAGCGAACCACCTGTTGCAAAAACAGGGGCACCAACTCAGAGGAAGATGGCAACTTAGGGAGTGGTACAAGATGAACCATCTTAGAGAACCTATCACAAATCACCCAAATAACAGTCATTCTTTGAGAGACCGGCATATCAGAGATGAAATCCATTGAAATATGGGTCCATGGCCTCCTGGGGACCGGCAAAGGCATCAACAACCCACTAGAGCGAGAACAAGATTTAGACCGGGAGCAAGTCCCACAGGATTGCACAAAATTCCTGACATCATGAGACAAGGTGGGCCACCAAAAAGAGCGACTCACCAGATCTCTAGTACCAAAAATACCTGGATGACCAGCCAATGCAGAGCAATGAACTTCAGACATCACTCTCTTCTTCCACTGGTCAAGAACATACAACTTTCCACTGGGACAACGCTCAGGTTTGTCCGCCTGGAACTCTTGCAGAGCAAGTCTCAAATCGGGCGAGATGGCAGAAAGAACTACCCCTTTGCCTAAGATGGTAGCAGGCTTGGTCACCACAGCAGAATCAGCAAAGAAACTCCTAGAGAGGGCGTCTGCCTTGACATTCTTAGTTCCAGGAAGACAAGAGACCACAAAATCAAAACGTGTAAAAAACAAGGCCCACCTAGCCTGTCTAGGGTTCAAGCATTTAGCCGACTCTAGGTAAATCAAATTCTTGTGGTCAGTGAGGACCACAACTTGATGTTTAGCTCCCTCCAACCAATGTCTCCACTCCTCAAATGCCCATTTCATGGCCAACAGTTCCCGATTCCCCACATCATAGTTACGTTCAGATGGAGAGAACTTTAGGGAAAAGAAAGCACAGGGATTCATTTTAGATGTTACAGGATCCTTTTGGGACAAAACAGCTCCTGCACCAATCTCAGAAGCATCCACCTCTACCTGGAACAGGAGTGAGACATCAGGTTGCCGCAAAACCGGGGCGGAGGTAAATCTTCGCTTCAGCTCCTGAAAGGAAGCAACAGCCTCCGGAGACCAATTCAACACATCAGCACCCTTCTTAGTCAGATCAGTCAATGGCTTGGCAACACTAGAAAATTTTGCTATAAATTTCCGATAAAAATTAGCAAAACCCAAAAACTTCTGGAGGGCCTTCAAAGAAGTGGGCTGAACCCAATCATAAATGGCCTGTACCTTGGCTGGGTCCATTTCAATAGTTGACGGAGACAAAATAAATCCCAAAAATGAAATCCTCTGTACTCCAAAAAGGCATTTCGATCCTTTGACATACAAGGAATTCTCCCTCAAGATCCGGAACACAGTCCGAATATGTTCCACATGAGAATCCCAATCCTTGGAGAAGATCAAAATATCATCCAGATAGATAATCAAAAATTTATCGACAAAGTCTCGGAAAATATCGTTCATGAAGCACTGGAAGACAGAAGGGGCATTAGTGAGCCCAAAAGGCATCACCAGGTACTCAAAATGTCCCTCCGGAGTATTAAACGCCGTCTTCCATTCATCCCCCTGCTTAATGCAGATAAGATTATACGCCCCCCTGAGGTCAAGCTTGGTAAACCAGCAAGCACCTCTAACTCTAGAGAATAGATCCGAAATCAGGGGTAACGGATACTGATATTTAATAGTAATTTTATTGAGGGCACGATAATCAATACAAGGCCTTAAAGAACCATCCTTTTTGGCCACAAAAAAAAACCCGGCACCTAAGGGTGAAGAGGATGGTCTAATATGACTCTTCTCCAACGCCTCCTTAATATAGGACCGCATAGCCTCGTGCTCGGGTACAGATAAATTGAAGAGCCGACCCTTGGGAAATTTACACCCCGGGCTTAGTTCGATTGCACAGTCATAACTCCTATGAGGAGGCAAGGACGCAGACTCATTCTCACTAAATACATCATAAAAGTCCGCCAAATAGTCAGGAACATCATGCGACTGAGGAGAGGTGGAAAAAACCGGAGCCTCACTAAAGGCACACCGACAACCCCAACTCACCACAGACACAGATTTCCAATCCAAAACTGGATTATGAATTTGCAACCAGGGAAACCCCAGAACAACAGCATCATGCAGACCATGCAACACCAAAAATCTGCAATTTTCTTGATGGTCTGGGGCGACCAGCATGACCACCTGGGTCCAAAACTGAGGTTTATTTTTAGCCAAAGGAGTAGCATCAATCCCCCTCAAAGGGATAGGCATCTGCAGAGGTGTCATCGGAAATCCACAATGTTTAGCAAAATCCAAGTCCATTAGGTTTAGCGCTGCTCCCGAATCCACAAAAGCCTTGGCGGAAAATGTGGACAGGGAGCAGATCAGAGTAATTGCCAGAAGAAACTTAGGTTGAACACCACCAACAGAAAACGTGTGTGCAAAGCGTTTCTCTCATTTAGGACAAACAGAAATAATATGCGAGGCATCTCCACAGAAAAAACACAGCTTATTACGCCTTCTGAACTCCTGACGTTGCGCCTTCGACAAAACTCTATCACATTGCATAGGTTCAGACGTCTGTTCAACCGGTGGCAACACCTCTCGTGCAATCCTGCGTTCACGTAAACGCCGATCAACCTGAATGGCTAATGACATAGAATCGTCCAGAACAGAGGGAACAGGAAATCCCACCATAGTATCTTTACGGCTTCTGACAAACCCTTCCGAAAGAGAGCAGCCAAGGCATTATCATTCCAGGTAGTAAGGACCGCCCACTTTCGGAACTTTTGACAGTACAACTCTGCAGAATCTCGACCCTGGTTCAATGCCAACAGGGTCTTTTCAGCCTGATCAATAGCATTAGGTTCGTCATACAACAACCCCAAGGCTTGAAAGAATGCGTTCACATTAGTCAGAATAGGATCATCTGGTTTCAAAGAAAACGCCCAATCCTGGGGATCGCCACGCAGCAAAGAGATGACAATTTTAACCTGCTGCGCGGAGCTCCCTGACGAGTTGGGCTTCAAGGCAAAAAATAATTTACAATTATTTTTGAAACTCAAAAATTTAGATCGATCCCCTAAAAATACATCAGGTGTAGGGATCTTTGGTTCAACAGCATGCGAACGAGCAAGGTAGATGGAAATTCCCCGCACTTCCGCAGCGAGCTGCGCCACATGATCAGACAATTGCTTTATCTCCATTGAGAGAAAAAAAAAATTCCCCCTACGGCCTCAGAGATATAGAGGAAAGAATATACACACACCCTTTTTTTTTTTTTTTTAAACACAATTCTTTCCTGCTATTGAGTACCCTAGGATCTGCGGCAGGGTGGGTGATTCTGTTATGATTGAGTCACCGTAGGAGGCAAAAACAGAAATGCAAGCTAAGTCCAGAAAACCAGAGAGGTTGGCAGCTATCGGATTGCAGACCCCTGATTCTATCCACAACAACTAACAGTAGCCGTGGGGGGTTCCTACGATGCCCTAGACCCCTCGATCACAGCCGGAGAATTAAATAGGCCTAAAGAAAGAAAGGGGAAATCTAAACTGCCCCAGAGCAGACCCCAAAGCAATAGGCAGCCCCCAACATATAATGACGGTGAAGCAAGATGAAAACACTAACACAGACAGAAAGATAGACTGAGCAAAGACGGGGACCAAGCTAACTAGATAGGAAAGGACAGGAAGGCTTCTGTCTGCAATCCGTGAAAAACCCTATGAAAATAAGAACCAACAGACTGACAGTGAAAAAGGCCCTGAAGACGCTAGGCTTCAAAAAGCTATGTCAGTACTCAGGAATATTCTGAAAACAGAGCAACAGGCAAAAGGAGATTCAGCTCACCCCAGCAGGGAATGGCAGAATCCAGAAAAGCAAGGAAAACAAAAACAAAAACACAAATGCTAACAGGCAAAGCAGAAAACTTAGCTTTAGAGGAGCAGGAATCAGACTGGTGTCCTAGAAGTCCACAAAGAAATCACCCGCAGGGCAGAAGGGCGTCGGCAGCCTTATATCCAGTCCGTGACTCCACTCAGCCAGTCATCCTCATTAGGCTCAGGTGCCTGATAATCAGGCTCATTTCCTTCCTTTACCAGAATAGGGAGTTCACCAGACCTCAGTGACGAAGGGGAAAATTAACTCACAACAGTACCTCCCCCTTGAGGAGGGGTCAACGATCCCTCAACCACGCCACCAGGGTGATCAGGGTGAGCCCGATGAAAGGCACCCACCAATCTTTTGGCATGAATATCAGAGGCAGAGACCCAGGAATTATCCTCCTGACCATAACCCTTCCACTTAACCAAATACTGGAGTCTCCGTCTAGCCAAACGGGAATCCAGTATTTTCTCTACCTCATATTCCATGTTACCTTCAACCAATACAGGGTCTGGAGGTGCCACCCCAGGAACAACTGGTTCAACGAACCTCTTCAACAAGGACTTATGGAACACATTATGGATTTTAAATGTGACAAGAAGAGCCAAACGAAAAGAGACCGGATTAATAATCTCCAAAATCTTGTAAGGTCCAATAAATCTAGGCTTAAACTTAGGAGAAGCCACCTTCATAGCAATATTTTTTGATGATAACCACACCATATCACCAATCTTAAACTGGGGACCAATGGTCCTATGTCGATTGGAAAACCGCTGGGCCTTTTCCTGGGAGAGAGATAACTTATCCACCACTTGGTCCCAGATCTGGTGCATTCTCTCCACCACAGTGTCAACACCTGGGCAGGCAGAAGGCTCCACCTGCCCTGAAGAAAATCGAGGATGAAACCCAAAGTTACAAAAAAAAAGGTGACATCAAAGTGGCAGAACTAGCTCTATTATTTAAAGCAAATTCGGCCAAGGGCAAAAATGAAACCCAATCATCCTGATCAGCGGAAATAAAACATCTCAAATACGACTCCAAGGTCTGGTTTGTTCTCTCTGTCTGCCCATTGGTCTGAGGGTGAAAAGCAGAGGAGAAGGACAACTGAATTCCCAGCTTGGAACAGAAAGTCCTCCAAAATCTAGACACAAACTGAACTCCTCTCTCAGATACAATGTTCTCAGGAATCCCATGTAAGCGAACCACCTGTTGCAAAAACAGGGGCACCAACTCAGAGGAAGATGGCAACTTAGGGAGTGGTACAAGATGAACCATCTTAGAGAACCTATCACAAATCACCCAAATAACAGTCATTCTTTGAGAGACCGGCATATCAGAGATGAAATCCATTGAAATATGGGTCCATGGCCTCCTGGGGACCGGCAAAGGCATCAACAACCCACTAGAGCGAGAACAAGATTTAGACCGGGAGCAAGTCCCACAGGATTGCACAAAATTCCTGACATCATGAGACAAGGTGGGCCACCAAAAAGAGCGACTCACCAGATCTCTAGTACCAAAAATACCTGGATGACCAGCCAATGCAGAGCAATGAACTTCAGACATCACTCTCTTCTTCCACTGGTCAAGAACATACAACTTTCCACTGGGACAACGCTCAGGTTTGTCCGCCTGGAACTCTTGCAGAGCAAGTCTCAAATCGGGCGAGATGGCAGAAAGAACTACCCCTTTGCCTAAGATGGTAGCAGGCTTGGTCACCACAGCAGAATCAGCAAAGAAACTCCTAGAGAGGGCGTCTGCCTTGACATTCTTAGTTCCAGGAAGACAAGAGACCACAAAATCAAAACGTGTAAAAAACAAGGCCCACCTAGCCTGTCTAGGGTTCAAGCATTTAGCCGACTCTAGGTAAATCAAATTCTTGTGGTCAGTGAGGACCACAACTTGATGTTTAGCTCCCTCCAACCAATGTCTCCACTCCTCATATGCCCATTTCATGGCCAACAGTTCCCGATTCCCCACATCATAGTTACGTTCAGATGGAGAGAACTTTAGGGAAAAGAAAGCACAGGGATTCATTTTAGATGTTACAGGATCCTTTTGGGACAAAACAGCTCCTGCACCAATCTCAGAAGCATCCACCTCTACCTGGAACAGGAGTGAGACATCAGGTTGCCGCAAAACCGGGGCGGAGGTAAATCTTCGCTTCAGCTCCTGAAAGGAAGCAACAGCCTCCGGAGACCAATTCAACACATCAGCACCCTTCTTAGTCAGATCAGTCAATGGCTTGGCAACACTAGAAAATTTTGCTATAAATTTCCGATAAAAATTAGCAAAACCCAAAAACTTCTGGAGGGCCTTCAAAGAAGTGGGCTGAACCCAATCATAAATGGCCTGTACCTTGGCTGGGTCCATTTCAATAGTTGACGGAGACAAAATAAATCCCAAAAATGAAATCCTCTGTACTCCAAAAAGGCATTTCGATCCTTTGACATACAAGGAATTCTCCCTCAAGATCCGGAACACAGTCCGAATATGTTCCACATGAGAATCCCAATCCTTGGAGAAGATCAAAATATCATCCAGATAGATAATCAAAAATTTATCGACAAAGTCTCGGAAAATATCGTTCATGAAGCACTGGAAGACAGAAGGGGCATTAGTGAGCCCAAAAGGCATCACCAGGTACTCAAAATGTCCCTCCGGAGTATTAAACGCCGTCTTCCATTCATCCCCCTGCTTAATGCAGATAAGATTATACGCCCCCCTGAGGTCAAGCTTGGTAAACCAGCAAGCACCTCTAACTCTAGAGAATAGATCCGAAATCAGGGGTAACGGATACTGATATTTAATAGTAATTTTATTGAGGGCACGATAATCAATACAAGGCCTTAAAGAACCATCCTTTTTGGCCACAAAAAAAAACCCGGCACCTAAGGGTGAAGAGGATGGTCTAATATGACTCTTCTCCAACGCCTCCTTAATATAGGACCGCATAGCCTCGTGCTCGGGTACAGATAAATTGAAGAGCCGACCCTTGGGAAATTTACACCCCGGGCTTAGTTCGATTGCACAGTCATAACTCCTATGAGGAGGCAAGGACGCAGACTCATTCTCACTAAATACATCATAAAAGTCCGCCAAATAGTCAGGAACATCATGCGACTGAGGAGAGGTGGAAAAAACCGGAGCCTCACTAAAGGCACACCGACAACCCCAACTCACCACAGACACAGATTTCCAATCCAAAACTGGATTATGAATTTGCAACCAGGGAAACCCCAGAACAACAGCATCATGCAGACCATGCAACACCAAAAATCTGCAATTTTCTTGATGGTCTGGGGCGACCAGCATGACCACCTGGGTCCAAAACTGAGGTTTATTTTTAGCCAAAGGAGTAGCATCAATCCCCCTCAAAGGGATAGGCGTCTGCAGAGGTGTCATCGGAAATCCACAATGTTTAGCAAAATCCAAGTCCATTAGGTTTAGCGCTGCTCCCGAATCCACAAAAGCCTTGGCGGAAAATGTGGACAGGGAGCAGATCAGAGTAATTGCCAGAAGAAACTTAGGTTGAACACCACCAACAGAAAACGTGTGTGCAAAGCGTTTCTCTCGTTTAGGACAAACAGAAATAATATGCGAGGCATCTCCACAGAAAAAACACAGCTTATTACGCCTTCTGAACTCCTGACGTTGCGCCTTCGACAAAACTCTATCACATTGCATAGGTTCAGACGTCTGTTCAACCGGTGGCAACACCTCTCATGCAATCCTGCGTTCACGTAAACGCCGATCAACCTGAATGGCTAATGACATAGAATCGTCCATAACAGAGGGAACAGGAAATCCCACCATAGTATCTTTACGGCTTCTGACAAACCCTTCCGAAAGAGAGCAGCCAAGGCATTATCATTCCAGGTAGTAAGGACCGCCCACTTTCGGAACTTTTGACAGTACAACTCTGCAGAATCTCGACCCTGGTTCAATGCCAACAGGGTCTTTTCAGCCTGATCAATAGCATTAGGTTCGTCATACAACAACCCCAAGGCTTGAAAGAATGCGTTCACATTAGTCAGAATAGGATCATCTGGTTTCAAAGAAAACGCCCAATCCTGGGGATCGCCACGCAGCAAAGAGATGACAATTTTAACCTGCTGCGCGGAGCTCCCTGACGAGTTGGGCTTCAAGGCAAAAAATAATTTACAATTATTTTTGAAACTCAAAAATTTAGATCGATCCCCTAAAAATACATCAGGTGTAGGGATCTTTGGTTCAACAGCATGCGAACGAGCAAGGTAGATGGAAATTCCCCGCACTTCCGCAGCGAGCTGCTCCACATGATCAGACAATTGCTTTATCTCCATTGAGAGAAAAAAAAAATTCCCCCTACGGCCTCAGAGATATAGAGGAAAGAATATACACACACCTTTTTTTTAAACACAATTCTTTCCTGCTATTGAGTACCCTAGGATCTGCGGCAGGGCGGGTGATTCTGTTATGATTGAGTCACCGTAGGAGGCAAAAACAGAAATGCAAGCTAAGTCCAGAAAACCAGAGAGGTTGGCAGCTATCGGATTGCAGACCCCTGATTCTATCCACAACAACTAACAGTAGCCGTGGGGGGTTCCTACGATGCCCTAGACCCCTCGATCACAGCCGGAGAATTAAATAGGCCTAAAGAAAGAAAGGGGAAATCTAAACTGCCCCAGAGCAGACCCCAAAGCAATAGGCAGCCCCCAACATATAATGACGGTGAAGCAAGATGAAAACACTAACACAGACAGAAAGATAGACTGAGCAAAGACGGGGACCAAGCTAACTAGATAGGAAAGGACAGGAAGGCTTCTGTCTGCAATCCGTGAAAAACCCTATGAAAATAAGAACCAACAGACTGACAGTGAAAAAGGCCCTGAAGACGCTAGGCTTCAAAAAGCTATGTCAGTACTCAGGAATATTCTGAAAACAGAGCAACAGGCAAAAGGAGATTCAGCTCACCCCAGCAGGGAATGGCAGAATCCAGAAAAGCAAGGAAAACAAAAACAAAAACACAAATGCTAACAGGCAAAGCAGAAAACTTAGCTTTAGAGGAGCAGGAATCAGACTGGTGTCCTAGAAGTCCACAAAGAAATCACCCGCAGGGCAGAAGGGCGTCGGCAGCCTTATATCCAGTCCGTGACTCCACTCAGCCAGTCATCCTCATTAGGCTCAGGTGCCTGATAATCAGGCTCATTTCCTTCCTTTACCAGAATAGGGAGTTCACCAGACCTCAGTGACGAAGGGGAAAATGAACTCACAACAGTACCTCCCCCTTGAGGAGGGGTCACCGATCCCTCAACCACGCCACCAGGGCGATCAGGGTGAGCCCGATGAAAGGCACCCACCAATCTTTTGGCATGAATATCAGAGGCAGAGACCCAGGAATTATCCTCCTGACCATAACCCTTCCACTTAACCAAATACTGGAGTCTCCGTCTAGCCAAACGGGAATCCAGTATTTTCTCTACCTCATATTCCATGTTACCTTCAACCAATACAGGGTCTGGAGGTGCCACCCCAGGAACAACTGGTTCAACGAACCTCTTCAACAAGGACTTATGGAACACATTATGGATTTTAAATGTGACAAGAAGAGCCAAACGAAAAGAGACCGGATTAATAATCTCCAAAATCTTGTAAGGTCCAATAAATCTAGGCTTAAACTTAGGAGAAGCCACCTTCATAGCAATATTTTTTGATGATAACCACACCATATCACCAATCTTAAACTGGGGACCAATGGTCCTATGTCGATTGGAAAACCGCTGGGCCTTTTCCTGGGAGAGAGATAACTTATCCACCACTTGGTCCCAGATCTGGTGCATTCTCTCCACCACAGTGTCAACACCTGGGCAGGCAGAAGGCTCCACCTGCCCTGAAGAAAATCGAGGATGAAACCCAAAGTTACAAAAAAAAAGGTGACATCAAAGTGGCAGAACTAGCTCTATTATTTAAAGCAAATTCGGCCAAGGGCAAAAATGAAACCCAATCATCCTGATCAGCGGAAATAAAACATCTCAAATACGACTCCAAGGTCTGGTTTGTTCTCTCTGTCTGCCCATTGGTCTGAGGGTGAAAAGCAGAGGAGAAGGACAACTGAATTCCCAGCTTGGAACAGAAAGTCCTCCAAAATCTAGACACAAACTGAACTCCTCTCTCAGATACAATGTTCTCAGGAATCCCATGTAAGCGAACCACCTGTTGCAAAAACAGGGGCACCAACTCAGAGGAAGATGGCAACTTAGGGAGTGGTACAAGATGAACCATCTTAGAGAACCTATCACAAATCACCCAAATAACAGTCATTCTTTGAGAGACCGGCATATCAGAGATGAAATCCATTGAAATATGGGTCCATGGCCTCCTGGGGACCGGCAAAGGCATCAACAACCCACTAGAGCGAGAACAAGATTTAGACCGGGAGCAAGTCCCACAGGATTGCACAAAATTCCTGACATCATGAGACAAGGTGGGCCACCAAAAAGAGCGACTCACCAGATCTCTAGTACCAAAAATACCTGGATGACCAGCCAATGCAGAGCAATGAACTTCAGACATCACTCTCTTCTTCCACTGGTCAAGAACATACAACTTTCCACTGGGACAACGCTCAGGTTTGTCCGCCTGGAACTCTTGCAGAGCAAGTCTCAAATCGGGCGAGATGGCAGAAAGAACTACCCCTTTGCCTAAGATGGTAGCAGGCTTGGTCACCACAGCAGAATCAGCAAAGAAACTCCTAGAGAGGGCGTCTGCCTTGACATTCTTAGTTCCAGGAAGACAAGAGACCACAAAATCAAAACGTGTAAAAAACAAGGCCCACCTAGCCTGTCTAGGGTTCAAGCATTTAGCCGACTCTAGGTAAATCAAATTCTTGTGGTCAGTGAGGACCACAACTTGATGTTTAGCTCCCTCCAACCAATGTCTCCACTCCTCAAATGCCCATTTCATGGCCAACAGTTCCCGATTCCCCACATCATAGTTACGTTCAGATGGAGAGAACTTTAGGGAAAAGAAAGCACAGGGATTCATTTTAGATGTTACAGGATCCTTTTGGGACAAAACAGCTCCTGCACCAATCTCAGAAGCATCCACCTCTACCTGGAACAGGAGTGAGACATCAGGTTGCCGCAAAACCGGGGCGGAGGTAAATCTTCGCTTCAGCTCCTGAAAGGAAGCAACAGCCTCCGGAGACCAATTCAACACATCAGCACCCTTCTTAGTCAGATCAGTCAATGGCTTGGCAACACTAGAAAATTTTGCTATAAATTTCCGATAAAAATTAGCAAAACCCAAAAACTTCTGGAGGGCCTTCAAAGAAGTGGGCTGAACCCAATCATAAATGGCCTGTACCTTGGCTGGGTCCATTTCAATAGTTGACGGAGACAAAATAAATCCCAAAAATGAAATCCTCTGTACTCCAAAAAGGCATTTCGATCCTTTGACATACAAGGAATTCTCCCTCAAGATCCGGAACACAGTCCGAATATGTTCCACATGAGAATCCCAATCCTTGGAGAAGATCAAAATATCATCCAGATAGATAATCAAAAATTTATCGACAAAGTCTCGGAAAATATCGTTCATGAAGCACTGGAAGACAGAAGGGGCATTAGTGAGCCCAAAAGGCATCACCAGGTACTCAAAATGTCCCTCCGGAGTATTAAACGCCGTCTTCCATTCATCCCCCTGCTTAATGCAGATAAGATTATACGCCCCCCTGAGGTCAAGCTTGGTAAACCAGCAAGCACCTCTAACTCTAGAGAATAGATCCGAAATCAGGGGTAACGGATACTGATATTTAATAGTAATTTTATTGAGGGCACGATAATCAATACAAGGCCTTAAAGAACCATCCTTTTTGGCCACAAAAAAAAAACCGGCACCTAAGGGTGAAGAGGATGGTCTAATATGACTCTTCTCCAACGCCTCCTTAATATAGGACCGCATAGCCTCGTGCTCGGGTACAGATAAATTGAAGAGCCGACCCTTGGGAAATTTACACCCCGGGCTTAGTTCGATTGCACAGTCATAACTCCTATGAGGAGGCAAGGACGCAGACTCATTCTCACTAAATACATCATAAAAGTCCGCCAAATAGTCAGGAACATCATGCGACTGAGGAGAGGTGGAAAAAACCGGAGCCTCACTAAAGGCACACCGACAACCCCAACTCACCACAGACACAGATTTCCAATCCAAAACTGGATTATGAATTTGCAACCAGGGAAACCCCAGAACAACAGCATCATGCAGACCATGCAACACCAAAAATCTGCAATTTTCTTGATGGTCTGGGGCGACCAGCATGACCACCTGGGTCCAAAACTGAGGTTTATTTTTAGCCAAAGGAGTAGCATCAATCCCCCTCAAAGGGATAGGCGTCTGCAGAGGTGTCATCGGAAATCCACAATGTTTAGCAAAATCCAAGTCCATTAGGTTTAGCGCTGCTCCCGAATCCACAAAAGCCTTGGCGGAAAATGTGGACAGGGAGCAGATCAGAGTAATTGCCAGAAGAAACTTAGGTTGAACACCACCAACAGAAAACGTGTGTGCAAAGCGTTTCTCTCGTTTAGGACAAACAGAAATAATATGCGAGGCATCTCCACAGAAAAAACACAGCTTATTACGCCTTCTGAACTCCTGACGTTGCGCCTTCGACAAAACTCTATCACATTGCATAGGTTCAGACGTCTGTTCAACCGGTGGCAACACCTCTCGTGCAATCCTGCGTTCACGTAAACGCCGATCAACCTGAATGGCTAATGACATAGAATCGTCCAGAACAGAGGGAACAGGAAATCCCACCATAGTATCTTTACGGCTTCTGACAAACCCTTCCGAAAGAGAGCAGCCAAGGCATTATCATTCCAGGTAGTAAGGACCGCCCACTTTCGGAACTTTTGACAGTACAACTCTGCAGAATCTCGACCCTGGTTCAATGCCAACAGGGTCTTTTCAGCCTGATCAATAGCATTAGGTTCGTCATACAACAACCCCAAGGCTTGAAAGAATGCGTTCACATTAGTCAGAATAGGATCATCTGGTTTCAAAGAAAACGCCCAATCCTGGGGATCGCCACGCAGCAAAGAGATGACAATTTTAACCTGCTGCGCGGAGCTCCCTGACGAGTTGGGCTTCAAGGCAAAAAATAATTTACAATTATTTTTGAAACTCAAAAATTTAGATCGATCCCCTAAAAATACATCAGGTGTAGGGATCTTTGGTTCAACAGCATGCGAACGAGCAAGGTAGATGGAAATTCCCCGCACTTCCGCAGTGAGCTGCGCCACATGATCAGACAATTGCTTTATCTCCATTGAGAGAAAAAAAAAATTCCCCCTACGGCCTCAGAGATATAGAGGAAAGAATATACACACACCTTTTTTTTTTTTTTTTTAAACACAATTCTTTCCTGCTATTGAGTACCCTAGGATCTGCGGCAGGGCGGGTGATTCTGTTATGATTGAGTCACCGTAGGAGGCAAAAACAGAAATGCAAGCTAAGTCCAGAAAACCAGAGAGGTTGGCAGCTATCGGATTGCAGACCCCTGATTCTATCCACAACAACTAACAGTAGCCGTGGGGGGTTCCTACGATGCCCTAGACCCCTCGATCACAGCCGGAGAATTAAATAGGCCTAAAGAAAGAAAGGGGAAATCTAAACTGCCCCAGAGCAGACCCCAAAGCAATAGGCAGCCCCCAACATATAATGACGGTGAAGCAAGATGAAAACACTAACACAGACAGAAAGATAGACTGAGCAAAGACGGGGACCAAGCTAACTAGATAGGAAAGGACAGGAAGGCTTCTGTCTGCAATCCGTGAAAAACCCTATGAAAATAAGAACCAACAGACTGACAGTGAAAAAGGCCCTGAAGACGCTAGGCTTCAAAAAGCTATGTCAGTACTCAGGAATATTCTGAAAACAGAGCAACAGGCAAAAGGAGATTCAGCTCACCCCAGCAGGGAATGGCAGAATCCAGAAAAGCAAGGAAAACAAAAACAAAAACACAAATGCTAACAGGCAAAGCAGAAAACTTAGCTTTAGAGGAGCAGGAATCAGACTGGTGTCCTAGAAGTCCACAAAGAAATCACCCGCAGGGCAGAAGGGCGTCGGCAGCCTTATATCCAGTCCGTGACTCCACTCAGCCAGTCATCCTCATTAGGCTCAGGTGCCTGATAATCAGGCTCATTTCCTTCCTTTACCAGAATAGGGAGTTCACCAGACCTCAGTGACGAAGGGGAAAATGAACTCACAACAGTACCTCCCCCTTGAGGAGGGGTCACCGATCCCTCAACCACGCCACCAGGGCGATCAGGGTGAGCCCGATGAAAGGCACCCACCAATCTTTTGGCATGAATATCAGAGGCAGAGACCCAGGAATTATCCTCCTGACCATAACCCTTCCACTTAACCAAATACTGGAGTCTCCGTCTAGCCAAACGGGAATCCAGTATTTTCTCTACCTCATATTCCATGTTACCTTCAACCAATACAGGGTCTGGAGGTGCCACCCCAGGAACAACTGGTTCAACGAACCTCTTCAACAAGGACTTATGGAACACATTATGGATTTTAAATGTGACAAGAAGAGCCAAACGAAAAGAGACCGGATTAATAATCTCCAAAATCTTGTAAGGTCCAATAAATCTAGGCTTAAACTTAGGAGAAGCCACCTTCATAGCAATATTTTTTGATGATAACCACACCATATCACCAATCTTAAACTGGGGACCAATGGTCCTATGTCGATTGGAAAACCGCTGGGCCTTTTCCTGGGAGAGAGATAACTTATCCACCACTTGGTCCCAGATCTGGTGCATTCTCTCCACCACAGTGTCAACACCTGGGCAGGCAGAAGGCTCCACCTGCCCTGAAGAAAATCGAGGATGAAACCCAAAGTTACAAAAAAAAAGGTGACATCAAAGTGGCAGAACTAGCTCTATTATTTAAAGCAAATTCGGCCAAGGGCAAAAATGAAACCCAATCATCCTGATCAGCGGAAATAAAACATCTCAAATACGACTCCAAGGTCTGGTTTGTTCTCTCTGTCTGCCCATTGGTCTGAGGGTGAAAAGCAGAGGAGAAGGACAACTGAATTCCCAGCTTGGAACAGAAAGTCCTCCAAAATCTAGACACAAACTGAACTCCTCTCTCAGATACAATGTTCTCAGGAATCCCATGTAAGCGAACCACCTGTTGCAAAAACAGGGGCACCAACTCAGAGGAAGATGGCAACTTAGGGAGTGGTACAAGATGAACCATCTTAGAGAACCTATCACAAATCACCCAAATAACAGTCATTCTTTGAGAGACCGGCATATCAGAGATGAAATCCATTGAAATATGGGTCCATGGCCTCCTGGGGACCGGCAAAGGCATCAACAACCCACTAGAGCGAGAACAAGATTTAGACCGGGAGCAAGTCCCACAGGATTGCACAAAATTCCTGACATCATGAGACAAGGTGGGCCACCAAAAAGAGCGACTCACCAGATCTCTAGTACCAAAAATACCTGGATGACCAGCCAATGCAGAGCAATGAACTTCAGACATCACTCTCTTCTTCCACTGGTCAAGAACATACAACTTTCCACTGGGACAACGCTCAGGTTTGTCCGCCTGGAACTCTTGCAGAGCAAGTCTCAAATCGGGCGAGATGGCAGAAAGAACTACCCCTTTGCCTAAGATGGTAGCAGGCTTGGTCACCACAGCAGAATCAGCAAAGAAACTCCTAGAGAGGGCGTCTGCCTTGACATTCTTAGTTCCAGGAAGACAAGAGACCACAAAATCAAAACGTGTAAAAAACAAGGCCCACCTAGCCTGTCTAGGGTTCAAGCATTTAGCCGACTCTAGGTAAATCAAATTCTTGTGGTCAGTGAGGACCACAACTTGATGTTTAGCTCCCTCCAACCAATGTCTCCACTCCTCAAATGCCCATTTCATGGCCAACAGTTCCCGATTCCCCACATCATAGTTACGTTCAGATGGAGAGAACTTTAGGGAAAAGAAAGCACAGGGATTCATTTTAGATGTTACAGGATCCTTTTGGGACAAAACAGCTCCTGCACCAATCTCAGAAGCATCCACCTCTACCTGGAACAGGAGTGAGACATCAGGTTGCCGCAAAACCGGGGCGGAGGTAAATCTTCGCTTCAGCTCCTGAAAGGAAGCAACAGCCTCCGGAGACCAATTCAACACATCAGCACCCTTCTTAGTCAGATCAGTCAATGGCTTGGCAACACTAGAAAATTTTGCTATAAATTTCCGATAAAAATTAGCAAAACCCAAAAACTTCTGGAGGGCCTTCAAAGAAGTGGGCTGAACCCAATCATAAATGGCCTGTACCTTGGCTGGGTCCATTTCAATAGTTGACGGAGACAAAATAAATCCCAAAAATGAAATCCTCTGTACTCCAAAAAGGCATTTCGATCCTTTGACATACAAGGAATTCTCCCTCAAGATCCGGAACACAGTCCGAATATGTTCCACATGAGAATCCCAATCCTTGGAGAAGATCAAAATATCATCCAGATAGATAATCAAAAATTTATCGACAAAGTCTCGGAAAATATCGTTCATGAAGCACTGGAAGACAGAAGGGGCATTAGTGAGCCCAAAAGGCATCACCAGGTACTCAAAATGTCCCTCCGGAGTATTAAACGCCGTCTTCCATTCATCCCCCTGCTTAATGCAGATAAGATTATACGCCCCCCTGAGGTCAAGCTTGGTAAACCAGCAAGCACCTCTAACTCTAGAGAATAGATCCGAAATCAGGGGTAACGGATACTGATATTTAATAGTAATTTTATTGAGGGCACGATAATCAATACAAGGCCTTAAAGAACCATCCTTTTTGGCCACAAAAAAAAAACCGGCACCTAAGGGTGAAGAGGATGGTCTAATATGACTCTTCTCCAACGCCTCCTTAATATAGGACCGCATAGCCTCGTGCTCGGGTACAGATAAATTGAAGAGCCGACCCTTGGGAAATTTACACCCCGGGCTTAGTTCGATTGCACAGTCATAACTCCTATGAGGAGGCAAGGACGCAGACTCATTCTCACTAAATACATCATAAAAGTCCGCCAAATAGTCAGGAACATCATGCGACTGAGGAGAGGTGGAAAAAACCGGAGCCTCACTAAAGGCACACCGACAACCCCAACTCACCACAGACACAGATTTCCAATCCAAAACTGGATTATGAATTTGCAACCAGGGAAACCCCAGAACAACAGCATCATGCAGACCATGCAACACCAAAAATCTGCAATTTTCTTGATGGTCTGGGGCGACCAGCATGACCACCTGGGTCCAAAACTGAGGTTTATTTTTAGCCAAAGGAGTAGCATCAATCCCCCTCAAAGGGATAGGCGTCTGCAGAGGTGTCATCGGAAATCCACAATGTTTAGCAAAATCCAAGTCCATTAGGTTTAGCGCTGCTCCCGAATCCACAAAAGCCTTGGCGGAAAATGTGGACAGGGAGCAGATCAGAGTAATTGCCAGAAGAAACTTAGGTTGAACACCACCAACAGAAAACGTGTGTGCAAAGCGTTTCTCTCGTTTAGGACAAACAGAAATAATATGCGAGGCATCTCCACAGAAAAAACACAGCTTATTACGCCTTCTGAACTCCTGACGTTGCGCCTTCGACAAAACTCTATCACATTGCATAGGTTCAGACGTCTGTTCAACCGGTGGCAACACCTCTCGTGCAATCCTGCGTTCACGTAAACGCCGATCAACCTGAATGGCTAATGACATAGAATCGTCCAGAACAGAGGGAACAGGAAATCCCACCATAGTATCTTTACGGCTTCTGACAAACCCTTCCGAAAGAGAGCAGCCAAGGCATTATCATTCCAGGTAGTAAGGACCGCCCACTTTCGGAACTTTTGACAGTACAACTCTGCAGAATCTCGACCCTGGTTCAATGCCAACAGGGTCTTTTCAGCCTGATCAATAGCATTAGGTTCGTCATACAACAACCCCAAGGCTTGAAAGAATGCGTTCACATTAGTCAGAATAGGATCATCTGGTTTCAAAGAAAACGCCCAATCCTGGGGATCGCCACGCAGCAAAGAGATGACAATTTTAACCTGCTGCGCGGAGCTCCCTGACGAGTTGGGCTTCAAGGCAAAAAATAATTTACAATTATTTTTGAAACTCAAAAATTTAGATCGATCCCCTAAAAATACATCAGGTGTAGGGATCTTTGGTTCAACAGCATGCGAACGAGCAAGGTAGATGGAAATTCCCCGCACTTCCGCAGCGAGCTACTCCACATGATCAGACAATTGCTTTATCTCCATTGAGAGAAAAAAAAATTTCCCCCTACGGCCTCAGAGATATAGAGGAAAGAATATACACACACCTTTTTTTTTTTTTTTTTTTTTTAAACACAATTCTTTCCTGCTATTGAGTACCCTAGGATCTGCGGCAGGGCGGGTGATTCTGTTATGATTGAGTCACCGTAGGAGGCAAAAACAGAAATGCAAGCTAAGTCCAGAAAACCAGAGAGGTTGGCAGCTATCGGATTGCAGACCCCTGATTCTATCCACAACAACTAACAGTAGCCGTGGGGGGTTCCTACGATGCCCTAGACCCCTCGATCACAGCCGGAGAATTAAATAGGCCTAAAGAAAGAAAGGGGAAATCTAAACTGCCCCAGAGCAGACCCCAAAGCAATAGGCAGCCCCCAACATATAATGATGGTGAAGCAAGATGAAAACACTAACACAGACAGAAAGATAGACTGAGCAAAGACGGGGACCAAGCTAACTAGATAGGAAAGGACAGGAAGGCTTCTGTCTGCAATCCGTGAAAAACCCTATGAAAATAAGAACCAACAGACTGACAGTGAAAAAGGCCCTGAAGACGCTAGGCTTCAAAAAGCTATGTCAGTACTCAGGAATATTCTGAAAACAGAGCAACAGGCAAAAGGAGATTCAGCTCACCCCAGCAGGGAATGGCAGAATACAGAAAAGCAAGGAAAACAAAAACACAAATGCTAACAGGCAAAGCAGAAAACTTAGCTTTAGAGGAGCAGGAATCAGACTGGTGTCCTAGAAGTCCACAAAGAAATCACCCGCAGGGCAGAAGGGCTTCGGCAGCCTTATATCCAGTCCGTGACTCCACTCAGCCAGTCATCCTCATTAGGCTCAGGTGCCTGATAATCAGGCTCATTACCTTCCTTTACCAGAATAGGGAGTTCACCAGACCTCAGTGACGAAGGGGAAAATGAACTCACAACAGGGCCCACACTGACTAGATAGGACAGGACAGAAAAGGCACTGTCTGCAATCACGCAAAAACCCTAATAATTTCAACACAACTGATGTACAAAAATACTGAGGTTTGAACAACCTCGCCCCCACTATATCAGCACTCAGGTGTGAACTGGCGGCTAGCAACAGGCTAATACAGCAGGGGACTGAGCAAACAAACACAAGATACAAAAATACAGGGCAGGAGCCAGCAGCCCCAGGGGGAGCAAGCTGACCCTGACAGCAAGGCAAAAACAGATGCAAAGGGTTTAGCACATGACACTTAGGTGAAAAAATGCAGGATAAGGCAGGAGACAGAAATCCTCAGTAAGCAAAGAAAGGAGTATCACCGGCAGTCACTGAGAGAAGTCTGCTCGTTATGTAGTCCCAGTCACTACCACCACTCCTCCAATTATCTTCTGCAGCTGTTGGGTTATAATCATGTTGACCAGCACCACTACCAGCAGTATCCACCAGAGGGAGCCTTGCCTCTAAAATCGGATCAAGAGAGCTCACAACAATAAAACCACAGGTTGCACAAGTGCACCTGCTCCAACTGAAGGTAGGCAGCAATGCTACATCGCTTCCCCACTGTAAGCCCACCAGTTAGCACACCACCAGCAAGATATGTTGAGGTGTCATCGCAAGGCCAAAGCAGTCAGGGAATCACAATGTTTTTCCAATGAAAGACTGCATCTAGGCCATCACCACCACCATCACCATCACCAACTTCCTCTTAGTCCGCCATGTTGACCGCTAATTCCAACATATGCAACCCTCAAGTCCATATCACCCTAGCAGAGACTCTGAGTAGGGCAAGAAAGTACTCATCCTCTCATCCGTGTACACTGGCTTTGAATGCCTACATTGCCAAACTTATCTCATTAGAGATGATGCCCCTCTGTTTGGTTGAAAGCGCAGCATTCTGAGAGCTCATGGCCTACGCTGTCCCACGCTATGACCTACCCAATCGGCACTTCTTTTCTAAAAGAGCCATCCCTGCCCTCCACCTGCATGTGAAAGACCGCATTGTCCATGCACTCTAGCAATCAGTGAGTGGAAAGGTGCACCTCACAACAGATGCATGGTCCAGTAGGCATGGCCATGACGGTTACATGTCCATCACTGCACACTGGGTGAATGTGGTGGATGCAGGGTCCACAGGGGACAGCAGCGGTGGGACAGTGCTGCCTAGCTTACGGTATAGGCAACAGTTGGCTGTAGGCGTTTGACCCTCCGCCTCCTCCTCCAGAAGCAAAAGCTCGTCGACAGAGCGCAGTCGCACAAGCACTCCATCTGCAGCTGCCAGTGTTGCACGCGAGGTGTTCCACTGTCGAACAGCAAATGGTAAGCATCAGCAGGCTGTTTTAAAGATGATGTCTTTGGGCGACAACAGACACACCGCGGAGGTACTGGCCCACTACTTGCAGTGAGAAACTGAGTCATGACTGGGCAGTCTACATCTTGAGCCAGCCAAGGTAGTCAGTGATAACGGACGTAATTTTGTGGCGGCCATAGCCCTGGCAAAACTCACACACATACCTTGCCTGGCTCACATCTTCAACCTGGTGGTGCAGTGCTTCATAAATAATTACCCGGAGCTATCAGCCCTGCTCCATAAGGTGCGAAGACTGTGCTCACACATCCGTCACTCACCCGTAGACTCCAGTTGTATGCAGAGGCTGCAGCGATCGCTCCACCTCCCCAAGCACCACCTAATCATAGACGTTGCAACAAGGTGGAACTCCACCATGCACATGGTTGAGAGACTGTGCAAATAGAGGCAAGCTGTAATGCATTTGTGGGAGGATACACGGGCAGGCAGTTTGAGGGCAGACATCAAGTTGTCGGGTGTGCAGTGGTCAAAGCAGAAAGACCTCTGTAAAGTCCTTCAGTGTTTTGAGGAATGCACATGGCTGGTAAGCGCAGATGACGCCATCATAAGCATGAGCATCCCACTTATGCATCTGCTCATGCAAACTTTGATGCACATTAAGTATCAGGCGTCTGCAGCAGAGGAGGAGGAGGGGGAGGGAAGCCTTGATGACAGTCAGGCATTGTCTGCTCAGGGAACTGTCCTGGACGAGGTGGAGGAAGAAGAGGAGGAGGAGGATGAGGGGGATGATTATTTTGGGGAGGAGGATGCTTCTCAGGGGGCAAGAGAAAATGTTGGCTTGCCAAGGTCAGGTACAGGGTTTGTGCGTAACTGGAGGGATGTGGATTTGGCAGAAAGTTCTCCTCCACCCACCACTGTCAGTGCATCATTGACACCTGGAACATTGGCCCACATGTGTGATTATCTCTTGCAGATCCTAATAAGGGACCCCCGCATTGCCAAAAAATTGAAGGATGACGACTACTGGTTGGCCAGCATCCTCGATCCATGCTATAAAGGCAAATTACAGAACATCATACCACAAGAGAACCTAGAGCTAATATTGGCGAACAAGCAAGCAACTCTGGTAAACCGTTTGTTAGAGACATACCCAGCACACAGCAGCAGTGCAGGTTCTACCACGAGCCGTACTGGGCAATATGGAAGAGGTGTTCGTGGTGCACACAGCCGAAGTGGCGTTGGAGACAGGAGTTTCATGACCATGTTGTGGACTGATTTCTCGAGTACCGCTCACACAACTGGTAATACTGAATCGATTGCAACAGACAGGACACAGCAGTTGTCAATTATGGTTCAAAATTACCTATCCTCCCCTGTCAATGTTCTCCCTCAAAGTTCATTCCCCTTTGACTACTGGGCCTGTAAACTGGACAGCTAACCAGAATTGGCACAATATGCCTTACAGGAGTTCGCTTGCCGTGCTGGTAATGTGCTATCAGAAAGAGTCTTCAGTGCGGCTGGATCAATCCTGACAGAAAGAAGGACCCGGCTGTCCACCCAAAATGTAGGTGATCTCACCTTCATTAAAATGACCCATGCCTGGATTTCAAATGATTTTGTAACACCTTCCCCTGATGACACACAGTTTGCCAGCAAAATGGCTTGCTTTGTCCTCCTCTTCCTCCGACTTCTCCAATTCCTCCATTTGCAGCTGCTGAACGTCCAGCCTACACCTCAAGATATGCCAGTTTTTCCACCTCCTTATCTGGGCTGTACCCCCCCACACAACTTTAGCCAAATAACCCCCAGTTTTCAATGCGTTACTATTATTATAAAGTAAATTAAAGTTGACAAGCTTAAGTAATAAGAATTGATGTCGTTGCCATTGAAATGGGCACTGTAGGTGTGTTTACTGTCCTCCACTCACTGCCGACATTTATTTCCCATTGACTTGCATTGGGGTCGGGTTTCGGTCGGAACTCCGACTTTTGCCGATAGTCGGACGATTTTGTTCGACTCGACTTTTGGTAAAGTCGGGTGGTCCGAAACCCGACTCGACCCTCCCGGAGGCAAAGTCGCTCATCTCTACTGAATACTATGTGTCAGGTTGGTCTCCTCACTTTGTATAATGCCCAGTAGTATTGATGCACTGTAAAAAAAATTCTTTTAAATATTTAAATTATAATAAAATATTTTTATGGGTTATACTTTTTAGTGGTTATTGTATTTATAACCAATCATTGTTTTCTAAGTTCTTTTGAGTTAATACCCATTTATATTTCTTTTGGGCTTATTGTGTGTTTAATATACTCTGTATATAGAGTCTAAAAAATGGAAGAACAAAAGGAAAAAAAATAGCAATTATAAGCATGGCATGTAAGATTCAATACATTCCTCTATTTTGTAAAATTCTTGATTATGAATTGGAATGGCCATCGTTATTATTCTAAAGCTGCAGCTCATTTTAATGGTGTCGACCGGTAATTAATCAAGAAGTCTAAGCAATATGTCTTCCTTTACTTAGCAGCGAAAGAGCTATTGATGATTTTGTTCAATAACTGCAAAATTGTTCAGGCCCTCGAGAATCATATTCTGCAAAAAAAAAAAAAAAAAAAAAGACTTATACAGTAATAAATCAACTTCATAACTGTAATTTTTTTGCTGTTGTCTAATTACTAATTTATTCATATTTTCCAAGCATAATTTTAAAGCAAAACTTTACCTAGAAATTAAAGTTTAAAATAAACAAGAAATAGAGTCGTCTCTGCTGTTTTGTACGTTAATCTGCAGAATTTTCTGCAAAGTCTTTAGAAATTTGTTCACATGAAGGGTTTATTTTCTGCAAATTAAAAGCTGCTTTTAACAATAATAGCAAAAGCTATAAGATTTTAGAAATCTCATGTACCCTTTTGTTTTTCTCCTGACTGAAGCGAAGAACTGCAGCGTATTTGAAATCTGCAGCATTTTTGCAGTATTTTTTTCACCCATAGAAAAGCAATGAGAAAGTGCAAAAATGCTGCAGAAAACCCCACAACCATTTTTTTCTGCCATTTTCACTACTTTTTTAAAGCATTTTTGATGAATAAAACCAAATTTATTAAACTTGCTGTAAACAAAGCACACATGTAATCCACAGATGCAAAAAATAATAATATAGCAAAAAACATTGTGAAAATGCTGGAAATTGAACACTGTTTTTACTACCAAGGAATTAGATTTTGGCCGCAAAAAAAACACACAGTAAAAACACTGAGTATGAACATAACCGTGCACAGTCAGTCATGTAGAAATCCCAAGAAGAACATTGCTGATCAGTTCTGTCTTTCATTGATGACCAAGGGAGCAGGGCTATGGTGAGCTTTCATCCTACTGCAGATAGAGCAGAAGGGATGAGGCATCTGCTGCAGCAAGTTGTAACACGGCCAGACACGGGTCAGTGGAGAGGAGGAGTATGGATGAGCTGCTGAGACACACAGAGGAATCATTTAATTATTTACCGGCATTGAGACAAAACAGAATACAAGACTAATACAGGGGGACACAGTTGTTGATCCTGCTACCTGAACGTATCAACTTGCTGAATCTCAAGGAGATGCTCACAACTACATTGTGTGCTCTTAACGCCTCCTTAATAAAACTATGTGTGCAACTTGCTTAGCTGCTGGTCATATAAGGAGTTAGTTTCTGTATCTATTTCCTCTACTGTTGGGGCAAAAAGGCTGTGTAATAGTATGAGGACTAAAGTTCTCATACTATTACACAGGTACAATTGCAAAGTACTTGTAAAAACACATATATTTATATACCAAGTATTAAACATATTCTATGTTCTTAAGAACAAAAGAAATGTTCATTTTGTGGTAAATGGTTCATTGGCAAGGTTACTGACCATCTCAGAGGAGATTGGTGTCCTAGGCAAGGAGCGGAGGAGCACTTGCAAGCTGTTTGCTGAATAGCTTGCTAGCACTGCTCTGAAGTTGAAAGGCTCTGGCAGGCCTCAGTGTTCCACATTTCTCCTATGCTGAAAAGTCAAAGCTGACTTCGAGTGAACGGCTCATATTTGGGGCCAGTGGCTCAGCCATGTCACTGGTCAAAATTGTCAATCATCAGGAACCCCCAACAACACCACCACCACAAGCTGTTAAGTTGTAGTTATGTCTTTATTTTGCCTTATTCCAATAGCAGGTCAAGAATTGAGCAGACAAGAGTGATTTGAATTGTGAATGAGAACACTGGAGAGATCACACAGATCCCACCAATTTGTCAGGAAGAACTCAGTCAGCAGACTCCAATCGTCAGGACAATTATACATTTGACTGATGAGTGATGGATGAGGCAGCGGCTGTTTTCACTACAATGCCAGTTATTGGGGAACTCACAGTGAGAGTATAGTATAGACACACCCGATTCTAACACATGGAATATACAATACAGTATGTCTCGCATGGAGCGGGGTACTCAGGTCGCCGGGCAGCGTTGGATTCAGGAGGTCATTGGGGTGGCGGCCGTGCCTGGTGCCTGTGCTCCAGGGACAGTGACATGAGGATTGAAAAATAAAGTAAAAATAAAAGAACTTTGAAAAAGAGTACGTGACGCCAGTTGGAGTGTTCGACTGTAGTGTAGCCGGAACTGCAGATGATCCCTGGGGGAGTAGATGGTGATTGCAGTGCAGATGTTTGACCCCCTCCAACTAGGGCTGACCCCCAGAGATTATGATGGAAGTAAATGGCATGGAGTAATAAGGCAGGAGACAAGGAAAGTCACTTTATCCTTTACTGTAGTTCAGATGCAGTTCAAAGGAGATATTACAACTCTCACCAGGTTTACAGTCTGCTATGCAAGATGAGAGTTATCCTTCTCTCTGCTGAAACTCAGTGTAAACTTCCTGCAATTCTAATCCCTTCAGGGACTAAGGCTTTCCGGAGTTTGGAACTTCCAGTACTGCCACCTACTCACTGTGTTTTCTTCCCTTGGCAACTTGCAGCTTGGATCCTGTGTGAAGCACAAGTTCCTTCTTGCACAATCCTTCACTGATCCTAGTTTGCTGTAGTCTTCCTGGGGAAAACACTTTACTGTTAGTTGTGTAAACCCACACAGTCTCTCAGCTTACCACCCTGCTCTAAAAGCATGGAATGCCTAGGGGCTGATTCCCTGATTCTTCTTAGCTTTGCTACTCGAGGGAGCACATGTTATGGCTTCCAGGAGCGTTCTCCATTTTCCTCCACCGTCTTCTTCCCAGAACAACAACTCGACTCCTCCCCTTCCTAGTTAGGGTATGTCTGCAAAGCTCTAAGCTTCAGACAAGTAAGGGAGTGAGGTAAATTGTGGGTGTAGTGGTCTCTAGCAGAGAAAGCATAACTCCCATTGCTCAGAAAACACATATAAAACAGTACATAATTAACCCTTTTGTGGCGACGAAGACAGAGGGCTCCACACATATACCCCAGTATGGTCACTACCAAACTCCATAATCACAAATGGTACTGGCTGCCAGCACCAATTATTTATGCATTTTTATTTGACACCTGTTACAATAGCATATTACTTCACGGGTGCAGTTGATAGAGCAAAAGAACTGTTCTTCCAAAACTGACACTGATTAGGATTTGTTTTATTAACACAAATTCTACCCACATACTTCCCCTTCGGTGACCTATAGCTGGGCTAGTCATGGGATGTGGCTCAGTCTTTAAAAAATTATGGCATTCACCCATTCCACAAAATATTCACTCCTGGAGTTCCCAGGCGAGAGATATTAATGTCCTATCTCCTATCACAATTTTAACTTTCTACAGAAAAGAAACATGGCATAGATATTGTCATCCATATTTTCTATCACAATTTTATCTTTCTGTAGATAAGAAACATGGCATAGATATGCTGGAAAATAGGTATCCATCTGAGTGATATTAATTTGGAGGTGTTGCCGCGATGGCGAGGCATTGTAAGACAATGTGATAGGTTCGCCACTTCATCACAATGCGGAAAATACAGTTGTGTTCAAAAGTTTACATACCCCGGCAGAATTTTCTCTACTCATGCTTAGTTGTTGGGTGAATCCATTTATTGTCAAACTACTGTGTTTTCTGTTATGAATGGGTCACCGAGGAGGACGGCAGGAACAGGCTAAGGCACTAGAAGACCAGAGAGGTTGGTAACTAAGCAGATTGCAGACCCCTGATCCTATCCGCACAACTAGCAGTAGCCATGGAGCGTTCCTACGATGCCATAGACGCTTCGTCACAGCCGGAGGACTAACTAAGCCTAAAGACAGAAAGATGAAATCTAAACTGCCCCGGAGCAGATCCCCAAAGGTATAGACAGCCCCCCAACATATATTGTCGGTGAGACAAGATGAAAACACAAACACTGGCAGAGAATAGACTGAGCAAATGGTGGGGCCCAAGCTGTCAGGACAGGACAGGACTAGATCAGCACTCTGGTATAAACTGGCAGCAAGCAAAAAGATACTAACATAACAGGGGACTGAACAAGCTGCAACATATGAAGCATGGCCCAGCGCTGCCATCAGCAGGGAGCACGCTGAACCCTAACAGCAAAACAGAAAGCAAAAAAAGACACAACCAAATTAGATGCAAAGGATTAGCAAAAGAATCACTTAGCTGAACATGCAGATCAGGCAGGGGACAAAAGAGCTCCAAATGCACATAGAGGAAAAAATCATCAGCAACCTTCAAGAGCAGCCAGCTCCATTATATGCTCCCAGCCAGCAATCCCAGATTCCCAATTATCATCGTCAGGTGGAGAAACTCCATCCACCTGGCCAGCTCCACTACTCTCAGTAACCACCAGAGGGAGCAGTGGGAGCTTCAGCTCAGAAATCCGAGCAAGGGAGTTCACAACAGTTTTCTCTTTTTAAATCATAATGACAACCCAAAACATCAAATGACCAACTTTAATGATCTGTTCGCAAGAGGAAGGAGGGTACCAGGTCCCAGTCGAAAATAAGAGATTTCTGGAGGTCATAGCCTTTCTTCAATATTCATTATTATCTATGAAATAGCTTAGATTTTACAGTTACATCTATGAGAGGAATCATAAATTCTTATGCTATAAATTGCTTTTAGACTTTATTTTTATATCTCAAGGAGGCTATATTTGGGTCTGGCTTCACTATACCCACAAAATTTGAGGTCCGTGTGCTGTAGTTGTCTTCATAAGATGAACAAATCAATTAGCAGAACTCTGGTCCAGCAGCTAGATTAGTAATTTGCTGCCCTGTGAACCGCTACCTATCTGAGGATATCCTTGTATACTCCTGATTTGTAGACCTGGCTGATCAAAATAGGAGCCATGAATGATGGAAGGTAGGAGCTGATTTCCATGGCCCCCAACCATCAGCCATAGAATACTGGCTGTCGTACCATCTTTCTAGCTTCCACTATACAGTGCTTACAATAATTAGGTACCACTGAGAATGAATTGAAGAATGGGGTTTTGCTGAAACAAGAATGAAAAAGTAAACCTTTGATGCCATTTTTATGTACGGTATATGCAACCTTTTAATTGCAAGCAGATTGGTGGTGGTCCAATTTGTAGTCCAAGCAGCACAGTCACTGTCTGCAAGGTCATATTTGACACCGAACTTTCCTTTATTCGCTGTATCACTCACTCACTCACTCACTCACTCATCTGCATTTTAAACACTTCTCCAAAATCAGACTTTTTCTCACCTTTGAAACTGCAAAAACTCTTACTGTCGCTCCTATTTATTCTTGTCTGGACTACTGTTAAGCCCCCGTTACACATAGCGATATCGCTAGCAATATCGCTGTAATGTCACCGATTTTGTGATGTAGCAGCGATATTGCTAGCGATATCGCTATGTCTGATACTTACCTCTGACCGGCTCCCCCTCTGCTCATTGCTGGTCGCGCGAGAACGGCCTGGACCGTTTCTCGTCGGGCGCTTCCTGCTGGGCTTCCTGTGGCGCCGATGAGCGACACGTGGACGCGGGTGGGAGGACGTCAGGATCGCCGCGTCAGACAGGTTCGGTTAATCTCAACATATAATAGCCAGTGGTTTGAATTTAAGGACATCATTCAAAAACACTGGTCTATTTTGTTATCTGAAACGGTTTCGAAAAAGTGTTTGCCATCTTCACCATTAATCACGGCTCGAAGATCTAAAGGGGATTTTACACATAGCGATATCGCTAGCAATATCGCTAAAACGTCACTGGTTTTGTGACGTTATAGCGATATTGCTAGCGATATCGCTATGTGTGATACTTACCTCCTACCGGCTCCCCCGCTGTCCATCGCTGATCGCGCGAGATCGGGCGGCTCCATTTCTCGTCGTCAGCTTCCTGCTGGGGCTTCCTGCTGTGTGAGATGAGCGACGCGTGGAGGAGGGCGGGAGGACGTCAGGATCGCTGTGTGTGAAAGGTGAGTATCGTGCGCTGCATCGCTGCGGCATCGCTGTGAGATCTTTCTGTGTGGCAGCTCACTAGCGATCATTTAGCGATGCACCAGCGATCCTGACCGGGTCGTATCGCTGGTCGGATCGCTGGTGCATCGCTAAATGTAAAAGGGCCTTAAGAATCTTAAAGATTTGCTGGTGCATAGCCATTACGAAACGTCGGTACCTAGTAATAATGCTTGGCTAGAAATGAAAGGATTCTTTCCGTGTGGTCACTGTAAAGGATGTGCTAATATGGTGAAAGCTAAAGAATTTTCTAATGCTGCCGGTACACGCAACTTTCATATTAGACATTTTATTACATGTTCTTCTAAAGGGGTTATTTATTGTGCACAATGCCTCTGTGGGAAGCTCTACGTGGGGCTTACCACACGAGAGTTGCGTGTACGTATTAGGGAGCATGTGAGAGATATTGAGAAGGGACGGGATGCTGAGGACCCCTCCCTTCTCAAAACGATACCTAGACACTTTTTTCATTACCATAAAAGGGATTCGTCATTGTTTTTTGCTAAGGGCATTGATGTCTTACAATTGGGATCTAGGGGAGGTGATATGAGTAAGAACTTGGCTAAATTAGAATGCAAATGGATCTATAGATTGGGTACTATGGTACCTAATGGGTTAAATGAAAGTTTTGGGTTCAGCGCCTATTTGTAAAGGATATTGGTTCCTGGATATATTGCTGTGATATTATGGGATTGGTAGGATGTGGGTTATTTTTAGTAATAATGTTTTATGTTTATTTTTATTTTTAGTTTGTTGGTGATATTTGTCACATCGTTGTTCCGTTTGAAAATCTTCAAAAAAACCCTCTAAATAATATATTATTGTGGTCTACTAGTTGTTTTATTATTTTTCACTAATGTAATATATGATAAGTGTATAAATTCGTTTTTGTGGAATTTATATATTATTAATTATGCACTGTAAAATTGTATATATTTGTGAACTGTATTTATCATAATATATTGTATAACATATGTATTTATACATTGTTTAAAATGATATGATTGATTATTTTGATTAGTACACAATAATGTTTTGCTTGTAAAGATATTAGTATTGTGCACTGTTATTATTTTATTATGTAATTGAATCACAATATTTTGTAGCTTATTTAATGAGCTATGTATTTGTAATAATGCACTTGTCACTTTATAATATGTATTGCACCATTATATTGATATGGCCACTATGGAGCGCCCATTTTTGTTCTCCAGCGCCTGGACCCTGCTATCCCCGACGAAATAGAGTCAGCTGACAGGCAGGTTCAGCCATTTACCGTGGCAGCCTGGTTGTTTGCGGCTCACTGGCCGGAGATGATGGGTCATTTCTGAGGCAGCGGTGATATAGGATTGTGCGCCGCAATTAGGTTGGCCTGTTTCAATATATACATGTGACCGCAATATGCGCATTTCATTGGGGCTTGGATAATTTAAAAACCCGCTCTCCCCCTTCCTTGACATGCCCCCTGATGAAGAGGAAGAAACGCGCGTCGGGGTGAGGGACGTGGCATAAGACACTATATATGTAAGTCATTTGTATAACTATATGCGGTAACTGAGTTCCTGTTATGGGATTGATATATTAGAAGCGCTTCATACATTACCTATGTGCATCCATTGTGGTTTGCTGGGCTTTAATAAGATTGCGTGTATATTTATCTATTATTAACCCCTTATGGTTATAATTTAAAGGGCCAGTACTGTTTTTTGTATTTAATTGGGTACATATTAATCACATATTGTTAGTTATCTGTAGCCTTTTTATTGTCCCACCATAGAGGTTACTTGGCTTGTACAATTTTTTTCATTTGTTTCTGAATATTTTTTAATTTTCCATGTGGATTAATAAAACTATTTTATATTTTGATATCAAATTGTGCCAGTTTCTGTGTTTTGAGTGGTATATATGAAACAGATTAGTTGGTTAAAGGATTTATATGAGGCACATTTACATTATTTGTTGTTGGATCTTTTGGTTGATTTTAAGTCAGACAGGTAAGTAGCGACCCCCGACTCCTGCTATGTCGCTGGTGAGATCTGCCTGTGTGGCAGCTCACTAGCGACCACTTAGCGATGCACCAGCGATCCATATCATTGTCGGGATCGCTGGTGCATCGCTAAGTGTAATGGTACCCTAACTCTTAATTGGTCTCCCGCTTGCCAGCCTTTGATCTCTCCATTATTTCCTGAATGCTGCAGCCGGAGTCATATTTCTGTCCAGCCACTACATTGATGCCTCTATCCTGTGCCAGTCATTGCACTGGGTGCCCATCTGTTACAAAATACAATGCAAACTTTTCTCTCTCACCCACAATGTTCTTCACAGTATTGCACCACCCTACATCTCCTGCCTCATCTCTGTCTATCACCCTCCCCATTTTGTAACTTAACTAAGACAATAATATCCTCCATAATCTGAACCTGGAACAACCGTCTCCAAGACTTCTCTCGTGCTGTACAAATTTTCTGGAATGCTCTACCCCAGATGATCTCATTAATACTTATCCCCCACATTTTTATGTGTGCTGTAAAAACATATCTCGTCAGAGAAGCCTATCATCTTAATTTACTAATCTAACTCTTCATTATTTCCTCTTTCTAAATTCTCCTCAGAATCTGGTCCCTCCTATTTATCTGTCTCCACATCATCCACGCACGCAAAAGCACTTGGCAACTATACCTACACAGATACTGGCTGGTGACCAAATCATGCAGTATTATCTGAAATGCACAATTATGTCACCATTATTTCTTTATAGATTGTAGCTTGTGAGAAGGGCCCTCACTCCTCCTGTAACTGTTGAAATGTGTTACTTTATAATTAAGCAGGGACATGTACAGACAATAAAATTAATGTAAAATGCTGCAGAATTTGTTGGTGCTATATAAAAAATATTATATTATTAAGTTGTAAGGCCTCCACTGATCACTCAGACTTCCCTCTTCACAGAGAAGACAAAGCACACAGAGCAGAGTTTGGATACAACAGAAATTGGTTGGTGGCCTCAGGACCTGGACCCCCACAAATCTGCTTTTTGTTTAAAGGGCACACAAATATAAAATAGGTTAGCTTTCTCTATCTTTAATCTTTAGAAGTTATTTTCAGAAGCAGTGCCCTAATGTACATAGTGATGTATTCCTTTCTTTCTATTGCAGTTGTCTTGTCGTGTATCATTTTTTTTATCACAAGCATGATTTTCTTTGGTGGGCCTAAGGTACTATAGTGCGGCACCAACTGTGTTTTCCTTCACTCATGGCAAAGGTTCATTTTGCTGGATACTGTTATCTGCTGCTCTCTCAATCACAGAGTTGGATGTACTCTAACAGTGGAAAGTTAGAAGACTCAACTACTCAGGAATGATATCTTCACATGATGTCACTGATCTACCATGTAACAAGAAATCACGAGGCCCCTGCTCACAAGTCCTAATTGGGAGTCCCTCATCCTTCAAAAAAATATTCTTGTTGTCAGTTGTAAGCTACTGAACATCTTCCTATTTTGAAGAGAAATAAGCATGATGTGTCTTTCACCTGCTAAGTTTCCTTGGACGATCGTTGCATGTCTGGTCTTCAACATTTGCCATTTTGAGGTGCTTTTGCAAAATAGCTCGAACAGCACTTGAAACCCACAGTCTGCTTTGAAATCTTTGCCTGGGAGAGACCTTGTTGATGCAGTATAACTACCTTGAGTTTTGATACTGTGCTCAGTCTTGCTGTGATATGAAACTTCCTTCTACTTTGCAGCAGTTTGGCTGTTCCTCAACAGTTTTAAGTCACTTACAGAGCTGTTTTTGATTAATTTAATGAGTATGTTTCAGTCTTGAAACAAAAATGATGATTATGATCACCTGCTTGGTATAATTAGTTACTTATACACCTGATTGTAATCCTACAACATCCCTGACTATGATCAAGCACCTAGAAGAATTGATTAAAGGCAAAGGGTGGTCATCAAATATTGATTATGTTGAAATTCATCTTATGTTCATTCACTTTGCATTTTGTTAATTGATAAAAAATAATCTATGAACACTTCTATTTTTGAAAACTTCTTACTTGACAGCAGTTTTTCCACACCTGCCTTACATGAGAACATATGGCTTTTTTTAAGAGTGACCAAGGATGCAGTCTTCTTGTATTGTAATTCAGTCTTTCCCATGTAAGCCTTGTAGTAAGTAGAGATGGGAGAACCCGAACAATAAAATTTGGCGTCCATACCGAACACCTACTGTTCGGGCAGTCACTGAACACGGATTTCATTAGGAAGTCTGTGTTACTGTTCAGGTTTGGCCCCCAGAACACCAGGTGTTTGTTGTGCTGTTATGTGTATGACAGCAAGGCAAACACTTCTTTAGATAGGGGTAAAATCATTACCGCCGGTCAGATAGCCACGGTTCCCACGCTGTCAAATGACAGCATGAGCCAACAGCTGTGATCGGAGGTTATATAACAGTCCAAAGAAGTATTTAACCATTTTTATGTATTTAATTACTAACCCACATACTATTACATGGCTTGCAGTAAATTTTGGTGGCATATGATATTCCAAAAAAGTGTTGAAATATTTTCTGGATTTAGTTACTCATCCATAAACTAATTTGTGCTCTGTAGTACATTTCAGTGTTATATAACATGACAAAAAAGCGTTAAAAAATTTTCCTCGATTCAATTACTTGTCTCGACACAGCTGTCGGGTGACCCGGGACCAGGGGCCCCTTCCCTGTCCCTAACACTAGGGTGCGCCCTGGCTCGAGCAGCTTCCCGGGATACTTCAGATGGTGAAGATGCGGGGCCTCCGCCCTTGCCTTATCTCCTGAGTTAACCCTCCATCTGTTTGCTTCCCCACCCGGGGAAGAGGAGGCGCTACTGTGCACCATAGTACACCAGCCCAACAAACAAGGCAATACAGACAAGAGTTAACAGAAGACTCCAGGCATACAAAATATTCACTGACATATAACAGCGGAATGCACCTGGGTGTGAAGGTAGGGGAATAAACCAAAATAGAGAAGGCTAAGGAATTACCACGCACTCAAACCAAACAACAGTCACAGATAACTCATAAATACTTCTCTCCCACCGTTAGCCATGCAGCAAATGCTTGCTCTGACAAGGATTTGCAGCAAAACCCAGATTATATAGGGGAAGGAAGTAACTAACCGAGCCCAGCTGTGAATACAGGGATTCCCAACATGGCCGATTAACCACTGTTCTGCCAGAAGAAATAAACACACTTAAAATGAAGGATAAGTGCTTCTCATCACCGGAGTAAGAGCAAACAGATGCTGCAGTCTTCTGGCTCCACACTGTCGCAATAAACCCATGACATTTGTGGAGTATTACGTGATTTGTGGTACAAAACAGTGGTACTAAACTCCCAAAAAAACTTTGCTGAAATTCACCATTTTTTTAATTAAAAATAAGCATGGTTTGAAGAGACACAAGAATTAGAAAATGTGTAAGGTGTGTGGTAAGGGACAGGGAAGTGGAAGTGCTATTGATGGTGCACGCAGACGCCAAGGCTGCTTGCCGTAGAAATGTTGCCACATAGGCTTGATGACAAGAAGAATTTCCATTAACTCATGGCGGCCACCGTCCCTTGGTACTCAGCCCCAGCCGCCACTTTATCTCCCGCTGTCGTGTCCCCGCCTTGTACCAGCACGTGCTCAGGAACATCATCTGTGCCCTTACCAATGCAGTTACTATGATTGCCCATTTAATGACTTACCAATGGACAAGTGCTTATGGCCAGGGATGCTACATTTCCTTGATGGCACACTGGGTGAATATTATATAGGCTTGAGCTGAGCCCCACCCTGGCATAGCACATGTGCTCTTGATGCCAAGGATTGTTGGCTCTACTTCTATCAGGGTTTTCTCCACCTCATACTTCAGTTCCTGCACCCCCTCCATCTCTGTTGTGTTATCTCAGAGCACGTTGTCCACATCAGCTGAAAGCTCTGCAGCACTGCTTTAGTGAAGAGACAGCAGGCTCTGTTGAAGTTAGTTTGTTTAGGAAACAAACTGCACACTGAGGCAGAGTTACGTAAAGGAATAACAGACTGGACAGGTCTGTGGCTTTTGCTTCTGAATCTCCAACAAGGCATAGTGGTGTGTGATAATTTGCATAACTTGATGGCGGATCTGAAGCTTGGCAAGCTCACACGCGTACCATGCTTGGCACATGTGCTAAACTTGGTAATTCAGTGGTTCTTGAAAACATACCGAGATTTGCCAGAGCTTCAGGTGAACGTATGCCATGTCAGCGCCTATTTCTGCAAGTCGGCCAGAGCTGCTACCACTCTGGCAGTGCTGCAGCAGTACATGCAAGTGCCAGTTCACCGACTGTTGTGCGATGTACCCACTTGCTATAACTCTACACTGCACTTGCTGGCAAGGCTTTGTGAGCAGCAGAGGCCAGTTGTTGAGTATCAGTTCCAACACACCCATCAATATTTTGGTCAGCCTCTGCATAAAACAACTGAATGGTGTGCATGGATGTCTGAAATTTGTTTGGTTCGCCAAAACTTTGAGGACTTCACAATGATGGTGAGTAGTGATGATCCCATAGTCAGTGGAGCAATCCCACTTCAGTGCCTACTTAAACAGTCACTGCTCAAAATTAAACTTGAAGCTTTGCATGCGGGCCAGGTGGGGATGGAGGAAGACATGACACAGAGAGATTGTAGCCAGCCCAGCCTCATGTCAGCTGCTCAGAGAAGATTGGGTAACAATGAGGAGATGGACGCTGAGGAGGAGGAAGAGGAGCAACAGGAGCTGGTGGCTAGCGCAACAGAGGCTAATAGCCACACAACTTTCATTCCCTCTTTCCTACGTGGATGGGCTGAATATTGAAATGAGGAGGGAGGAGGGTATGGAGAGTTGTCATCATGGTGGAGACAAGGAAGTGTTGGCTCTATGGAGCTCGGCACATATGGCTGACTTTATGTACCGCCGTCTTTCCCATGACCCTCATGTTACATTCATCATGACAAAAAAAAGAGTACTGGTTGTTCAAGCTACTAGACCTGAGAGGCATGAGACAGGGAGATACTAACCAGCCTAGCCTTATCTCATCTGCTCAGTGCAGATTGGGTAACATTGAGGACATGGAGGCTGAGGAGGAGGAACAGGAGCTGTAGCCTAGCACAACAGAGGCTAGTACCCTCGCAACCTTCGTCCCGTCTCTCCTATGTGGATGAGCTGAGGATGGGAATGAGATAGAGAGGAAGGAGGAGGAGGAGATGGAGAGTCGTCATCATGGTGGAAACAGGACGTGTTGGCTGTAGGGACCTTGGCATGTACAGTAAGACAGACTTCATGTACTGCTGACTTCCCCATGACCCTCACGTTACATTCATCTTGGCCAAAAAAAAAATCTGGTTGTTCACCCTGCTAGACTCATGCTACAAGGAGAGCTTTGCATCTCTTCTTCCTGAGGTGGAGAGGTCTTCTAAAATGGTGCTATACCAAAAGACTATTGTGGAAAATATGTTAAAAAAAATTCCCATTAAACAATACTAGTAGAAGGGGGCAAGCTTCCTTTCCCAACCCAGGAAGAAAGGAAGGGAGACTCACACCAGGTAGAGCAGAGGCAGGGGTACACTGGGCCAATTTTATGACAGTCTCCCAGCCTCCATGCCCTGATGACCAGGTATTTTTAATGAGAGAAAAGTTTATAAAAATGGTCAAGCAATACCTGGCCAACAAAACCAGCATATTCCCTAATTCTCTTGCTACCTTCAGCTATTCGGTCTCAAAGCTCAACATTTGGCATGAGCTCTCCCTCTATGCCTTGGAGGTGTTGTGCTTCCCTGCAGCTAGCAATTTGCATGAGTTGGTTTTTAATGCCACCAGGGGGTCATAACAGGCAGGCGCTTTCATCTGTCAACAGAAAGTGCTGACAGGCTCACTCTGATATCAATGAACAATGCACAGATTTGACCCAACTTTTCCACACCACCAGATGACAGTAGCACATAATGTGCTTGCTAAGTTCAGTATTTAAATGAGGCCTGTCAGTTGTTGCCTTTTAGGGTCTAGGGTTCACTGGGATGACCCTCCTTATAATTTTTTATTTTTTCTGGGTTTTGCCCTTTGTGCAAAGCCTTTATGAGTGAAGAAGTACCGCAACTACACTTAATTATTTTATGATTTACTTCAGTTGGTGCCTTCAAATGTGTATGGATGACCCTGCTTGTAATTTCTGGCAGGATTTGCACTTAGTGTATAGCGTTCATGACTCTATGAGTACCACGACATTACAATTTGAGCAGAATGTGTATAAGGCCCTTTTTATGTCTAACACAGGGTGTATATCTAGGGGTAAGTCCCTCTATGTCCCTAGTTTTGAGCACTTCTTGTTTAGTTTATATATTACCTGACATTTCCAATTTTTTAATAAAAAAATCACTTTTGATTTTCTTAAATTATAATTTTGTTTAAATCCTTTTTAAATTTTGCCTTATATACAAGTCATTATACAGGAAAAAATGTTTCTTAACATTTTGTTTCATGTAAACTCCAATTTCTTGTCGATTTTGAATGTTTTATTGTCAGTCCTTAAAGTGGAGTAAAAGTGTGATACCATTGTTCTCCGCAGCGATCTGGAAGTCAGCGATGCTTCCAGTGCTCTTCTGCATGCTGTTCTCCTTCCAACACTTTTTCTATCCATTTCAACATTTTTACTGCTCCCCAGACTTCCTTGTAGGGTCTGCTGGAAAAAATGCTCTGATTTGCCATTGAGTCCCATTATACTTATTACTGGGAACGATCATCTGACTATTAGGAATTGCTCGGTTTGTGTAACGAGCATCCTATCATTTTAGTGCTCTCTCATCTCTACTTAAAAGCTGTTCCCTTTTTAGTATCAAGGCAAATTTTTCTCTCATTGTAGACAGGGATGGGTGAATCTACTCGTTAGGAATCGTTACTCTGCGAGTAGTAGGGGACTCGCAGGAGTCGGTACTCTGCGAGTTTCCATGCGATTACTCGCACAGTAACGAGTCCAATACAAATCAATGGCAATCCTAGTTTTTTCAGAGTTTAATACAAGCAATCCTAGTTTCTTAGCGATTTTGTGTCCCCCTGCTGACACAAAATCGCTAAGAAACTAGAATTGCTTGTATTAAACTCTCTCTCTCTCTCAATACTCGCATCCCCATTCATTAACATTGGACTCGCTAGACTTGCAACGAATAGCGAGTTTCCGACTCGGACTCGTTACAGTCTAGCGATTCCGAGTATTTCAGGATTCGCCCATCCCTAATTGTAGAGCCTCTGTGTACATGTATTTCTTTTTATCTCTTATCTTTTTAATTGTATTCTAAATTCATTTCTTTTTATTCTAGTCACCTGTGAAGATCGGATCTTTGCTAGGAGCATGAATTTCAAGATTGTATCTACTCACTGTGAGGTAGTGTCACTTAGTCCCGATATTTCTTATTATTTTGGAGCAGGATTAATTTATATATTCATATTCCAGATTCTAATACACGTCAATGCACTCTGCATTTCCCAAAAGAGCACAAAAGATTCTCAGGGATCACAGCCAACAAGGCTAAACTCCAAGCCCTGGTTGTACGTTGGGTAATAATGCCTCGTGCAAATGTGATTTGCATTAATATTGATCAACTGTGGCAGCGAAAATTTTTTTCATGGCATCAATTGTCAATAATAAACAATAGTTATGTTATTGATTTTCTATTTTCTTCACGCTGACCAATTATTTCTCAGAAAACTGATGATAATTAGAGGGACCTTTTACCTCAGAGCAAAATGACGTAACTGTACATCCATTCCATGGTAAGCAAGTGTGAAGGAGGATCTCTACATGCAGTGGATGTCGACAGTTGTCTCTAACAGCAACAAGCAGAGCTGAGCTCCGATCCCTGCTGTTAGTCATTTATATGCTGCTGTCTATCTCTGATTCAGGTCGCCAATGAGTTATTTACTATGAGTAGGGTGGCTGCTGAAGGCCCCTGTTGTTAAGTTCTTGGTTCTAGGATGTTTTCTATATCTTGCAATACCATGGAATTGCAGGATATAGATCAAACCAACCAAGGATCACAGTTTCAATTTCTGCAATGGAGATAAATAAATTATAAAAATCAAATAAATTGATTTTTATTTTAAATAAATTTAAATGATTTAAAAACATATTTGGCGTTGCCACATTTGTAAAAGTTCAATCTATTAAAGTGTAAAATGAATTACCCATCTACAAAATACCTTGAATAGCAAAAAAAATCAAATGACAGAAATTAAAATGTTTTGGTCACCACATTACACTAAAATAATGCGATAAAAAGCAATTAAAATATAAAACATATGCCAGATTTGAATTAATAAAATTGTTAGCTCACCACAAAAAAAAACTATGCATGTAGACATCTTTACGTGAGATAGAAAATGACGATACAAACTTCTAGAATTTTTTCACCACTTAAAGAGGTATCAGGGACTTTTTATTCCTTCTGATATGAAGCTAAAACTTATCAGCAGATAGTTACCAACTACCTGCCTGTTCTGCCCTGAGATGATCTCTCCTAGTTACCAAATGCCTGGCTGTTCTGCCCCGAGACAATCTCTCCTAGTTACCAACTACCTGGCTGTTCTGCCCTGAGACAATCTCTCCTAGTTACCAACTACCTGGCTGTTCTGCCCTGAGACGATCTCTCTTAGTTATCAACTACCTGGCTGTTCTGCCCTGAGACGATCTCTCCTAGTTACCAACTACCTGCCTGTTCTGCCCTGAGACGATCTCTCTTAGTTATCATCTACCTGCCTGTTCTGCCCTGAGATGATCTCTCCTAGTCACCAACTACCTGGCTGTTCTGCCCTGAGACGATCTCTCTTAGTTATCAACTACCTGGCTGTTTTGCCCTGAGATGATCTCTCCTAGTTACCAACTACCTGGCTGTTCTGCCCTGAGACGATCTCTCCTAGCTACCAACTACCTGCCTGTTCTGCCCTGAGACGATCTCTCCTAGTTACCAACTACCTGCCTGTTCTGCCATGAGACGATCTCTCTTAGTTATCAACTACCTGCCTTTTCTGCCCTGAGACGATCTCTCCTAGTCACCAACTACCTGGCTGTTCTGCCCTGAAACAATCTCTCCTAGTTACCAACTACCTGGCTGTTTTGCCCTGCGACCATCTCTCCTAGTTACCAACTACCTGCCTGTTCTGCCCTGAGATGATCTCTCCTAGTTATCAACTACCTGCCTGTTCTGCCCTGAGATGATCTCTCCTAGTCACCAACTACCTGCCTGTTTTGCCCTGCGACAATCTCTCCTAGTCACCAACTACCTGCCTGTTCTGCCTTGCGATGATCACTCCTAGTTACCAACTACCTGCCTGTTCTGCCTTGCGACAATCACTCCTAGTTACCAACTACCTGCCTGTTCTGCCTTGCGACGATCACTCCTAGTTACCAACTACCTGCCTGTTCTGCCTTGCGACAATCACTCCTAGTTACCAACTACCTGCCTGTTCTGCCCTGCGACAATCTTTCCCAGCTCAGAGCAGTTACAGAACTGATCTTGGTGGTGATTCTCATACTTCCTCTGACATCATATAGAGCTGTTTCTTCTCTTCCGCTCTGTCAATGAAGCATCACTACCGACATCATGATGATTGCCCGCCAGGTCCCCACTGCCTAATTCAGCACAGGTGCAAGATTTACATTAATGCTGAAAACTCTACTGGATATCAGTCTCACTAGGAGATATATCAGGCTACCTTGCTCGTGCATTGCAAATCACATTAGCTCAGTTTGTCTACGTCAGGCAGCGAAGAGCCGACTGTTAATAAACATGACATCAGCACTGATGCCCTGTCAACAGAGCAGAACAGCTCTGCCCTGTCAGTGTGATGTCAAAGGAAGAGGGAGAATTGGCGCCAGGAGTGATTCTATAACCGCTCTGAGCTGGGAGAGATTGGCACACTACAGAACAGGCAGGTAATTTGCAACCACTTACCAATAAATACTTAGCCCCATAGACAAAAAAAAGTCTCAGTTAACCACTTGAAGTAAGAAAAAAAAAAGCTATGCAAATATAGTATGGCCATAATCCAACTGACCCAGGGAATCATGTTTTCAGGTCGTTTTTAAAATACATTTAGCATTTTGCTTTCACCATTTCCCCCCATTTGGAATAATTTCATCATTCTCCAGTATATTACATGGTAAAGTGAATGGCGTCATTCAAAACTACAACTTGTTCCTCAAAAAAGAAAACATGTCCTCCTACGACTATGTGGATGTAAAAATGTTAAAAAAGGAGAAAAACAAAAGTACAAAAAATGAAAATTTTCTGTGGTGGGAATAGATTAATTTGCGTGGATCAGGCTTATCACCCAGGGTGGCATAACATGTATATACTGCCCTGAATTTTTTGAGTAGCTTTAGGCAGAAAGGAAAAGTTTGCACAGAGACGCGGCTGACAAAGACTTACAGCGCTGAAAGAATTTTCTATATTTCACACTTAGCATATGAATGGCCAAACACATTTATACTTGAGCTATGTTGTTAGTAGAACATTAGCAAATTAACTGTGTGAAGAACGGCTGCTCTCATTTCCATTCTGATTGCACTTACCACTTACACAGAATTAGACGCTTTTCACATGATGTCAGCTAAAGCGACATTTAGATTTGGTTTCCGCAAGGGTCGGTGATGGCTCAGCTCCCGGCTCCGAATCTTCAACCTTCTACAAATCATTTATTCCTGCCTTATATTTGACTGACTAGGCAGTAATTCATCCTCGGTCTCTCTCAGGGCTACATCAGTGGGTTATGGCGGAGAGATCATTTCTTGTTTCCTGACTCTTTAAATGGTGGAATGTTTCTTCACCATTGGAAATGAAATTATTTGATGACTTTCAGAAGTCCTCTGGAATTATCATCATCATTGGTAACGCGTTCATTAGTCAGCTCATTGTATGGTGGAAGCCGGATCCCAGTAAGAAGTACTTGAAAATAAAACAATGTGAGCTAGAGGAAAAGCAATAAAGCGTGCTCTGCAGCTGCCATCATTTATGGGTAGCAGGGAACAAACAAACCTTTAAAATCAATACTTTACCAGGAAAATATTTTATATTCAGGAAGTAAATAGTGCTCTGGGGAATGGGGGCTATTGGAATGCAGTAGCTCTGGTTACTGGGTAAAAGGAGCTTTAAAGAGGTATCCCCATTTATATATTTATGGCATATTTACAGAACATGTATCAGGCTTGAGGGATCCACATTCTAGATGTTGCTTTGGATTTATGTTGTAAAATATTTACAAAATATGATATATGGAGAAAAGTATTGTGACCAACATCTGAACCTTTGAAGATTTCTCATTCAGCCCCATTGCCCCCCGGTGTATAATATCCTGTCTTCCTCCCCCAGTGTATAACATTTGACCCCTCACCCCTAGAGTATAATATTTGGCTCGTCACCCCTCGTGTATAACATCCAGCCCCTCTTCCCTGGTGTATTTCATTTGACCTCTCTTCCCCAGTGTATAACATCTGGCACCTCTCCCCCTTTATATAACATCTGGCCCTCACCCCCAGTGTATAACATCCAGCCCTCCACCCCGGTTGTATAAGATCCGGCTCCTCTATTCGATGTATAACATCCGGCTCCATTGCCCCCCCAGTGTATAACATTCATCCCCTCTCTCCCTGGTGTCTTTTATCCAGCCCTCAGCCCCTGTGTATAACATCCGGCCCCTTTCCCCCGTTGCATAACATCCGACACCTCTCCCCCGGTGTATAACATATGGCCCCATTGCTCACCCAGTGTATAACATCCGGCCCCTCTCTCCCTGGGATATAATAATAATAATTTTTATATAGCGCTAACATATTCCACAGCGCTTTACAGTTTGCACACATTATCATCAGTGTCCCCGATGGGGCTCACAATCTAAATTCCCTATCAGTATGTCTTTGGAATGTGGGAGGAAACTGGAGTACCCGGAGGAAACCCACGCAAACACGGGGAGAACATACAAACTCCTTGCAGATGTTGTCTTTGGTGGGATTCAAACCCAGGACTCCAGCGCTGCAAGGCTGCAGTGCTAACCACTGAGCCACCTTGCTGCCCTATATATATGTATAACATTCGGCCCTCAGCCCCAGTGTATAACATCCGGCCCCTATACCCAGTATATAAAATCCTGCCCTCATCCCCAGTGTATAACATCCGGCTACTACACCCAGTATATAAAATCCGGCCCTCAGCCCCAATGTATAACATTTGGCCCCTCACTCCTGGTGTATAACATGTGCCAAGATATCATTTCCTGAGATCTTGGTGCCGAGATCTCCATCTGCCCATGTGCCACCCCTGGCCGCCATTTTCCCGGAGTCCACCACATAGGAGCAAACCGCGGGGGCTCTGGCCTTTCACAAAATGTTGATAGAGCCCCAGCAGCATCCGAGACACTAGCAGCAGCACCGGGCAGCATCGCCGGACACCCTCATAGTACCAGACACCCCCGTAGCACCGCCGGGCACCCACAGCACTGCTGGACACCCCCACATCTCAGCTTGCAGCCTGCAGCAACGGTATCGGTAAGGCCTGTTTCACACTTCCGTTTTTTCAAATCCGTCAAAATCCGTTGGTTTCCGTAAAAAAACGGATCCGCCATTTTTTTGCAGGATCCGTTTTTTTTGTCCCATAGACTTACATTAGTGGTTACCGCGGATCCGTCAAAAAAACGGATCCGTTTTTTTAAAAACGGATCCGTCTGCATCAGTTTCCGTCAAAAAAACGGAAACGGATCCGTTTGGCGGACACAAAAACGGAAGTGTGAAACAGGCCTAAGGTATATCCGAATTATAAGACGCACCCCCATTTTACCCCCAAATTTTTTGGGAAAAGTGTGTCTTATAATGTGAAAAATACGGTAGATGATATGGCAGAAAGTGACCAAGAGGGAAAGTGAATACAAACAGATGGTAAGTAATTGTGCAAAGCATACTAGCCCACTGCTATTGCACATATATGGCGCATGTTTCGCCTATGGCTCCAACGGGGAACTGAGTTGTAAGGTAAGAGGAGGTATATATAATATGGGTAGCCATTTAGATAGCTCCTACACTGATTTAATTGATCACATGATGGCAGCTGATGATCACGTGTACCATGCATGGTAAGGCCGCCGTCATATCCGCCCGATGGGAAAACGGCAAGCTGGGCAGAAGTGACGTCAGCATGCGTTCCACCCTGGACCGCATGCAGGAGTCCGTAGGGCGCCTGCACTTGGTCAAAGCAGACTTTGTAGTGAAGATGTAATCAATAAATAGATGCGTAAGTATTGTAGAAAGGGGGGAAGATGGGAACGGGGTAAAGTGTCTTTGTACATAGTGCGTATATACAAATAGTTTATAACTGCATGTTAGAGAACCATAAACATCCAATATGTTGTAATATTTGACTTGTGCATTATCATTAAATATTAAAGGTTATAAATTAATGTGGATCTACATATACATAAAGGACAAGAGCGCATATAGAAAGTGTCATCAAAGAGAATATGTGGAGAGGTGCCACAAAATAGGTGACAGTGAAAAGATACATATTGCAGACAAAGAGACATAGACACATACGGATGTGTGAATATCACTCATTAAATACATAGAATAAACAATTATAAATAAAGCAAGTGAGAGCAGATAACGAAGAAGGGAAGGAGTGGGGGCGGGGGAAAGGTTTGGGTATGGGGAGGAAAGGGTTTCCAATGAAACTATAAATACAATATGACGTGATTCAAACATTATGCATGGAAAACATCTTACAGTTGTGGCCAAAAGTATTGACACCTCTGCAACTTTGTCAGATAATACTCAGTTTCTTTCTGAAAATGATTGCAAACACAAATTCTTTGGTATTATTATCTTCATTTAATTTGTCTTAAATGAAAAAAACACAAAAGAGAATGAAGCAAAAAGCAAAACATAGATCATTTCACACAAAACTCCAAAAATGGGCCAGACAAAAGTATTGGCACCCTCAGCCTAATACTTGGTTGCACAACCTTTAGCCAAAATAACTGCGACCAACCGCTTCCGGTAACCATCAATGAGTTTCTTACAATGCTCTGCTGGAATTTTAGACCATTCTTCTTTGGCAAACTGCTCCAGGTCCCTGATATTTGAAGGGTGCCTTCTCCAAACTGCCATTTTTAGATCTCTCCACAGGTGTTCTATGGGATTCAGGTCTGGACTCATTGCTGGCCACCTTAGAAGTCTCCAGCACTTTCTCTCAATCCATTTTCTAGTGCTTTTTGAAGTGTGTTTTGGGTCATTGTCCTGCTGGAAGACCCATGACCTCTGAGGGAGACCCAGCTTTCTCACACTGGGCCCTACATTATGCTGCAAAATTTGTTGGTAGTATTCAGACTTCATAATGCCATACACATGGTAAGCAGTCCAGTGCCAGAGGCAGCAAAGCAACCCCAAAACATCAGGGAGCCTCCGCCATGTTTGACTGTAGGGACCGTGCTTTTTTCTTTGAATGCCTCTCTTTTTCTCCTGTAAACTCTATGTTGATGCCTTTGCCCAGAAAGCTCTACTTTTGTCTCATTTGACCAGAGAACATTCTTCCAAAACATTTTAGGCTTTTTCAGGTAAGTTTTGGCAAACTCCAGCCTGGCTTTTTTATGTCTCGGGGTAAAAAGTGGGGTCTTCCTGGGTCTCCTAGCATACAGTCCCTTTTCATTCAGACGCCAACGGATAGTACGGGTTGACACTGTTGTACCCTCGGACTGCAGGGCAGCTTGAACTTGTCTGGATGTTAGTCGAGGTTCTTTATCCAACATCTGCACAATCTTGCGTTGAAATCTCTTGTCAATTTTTCTTTTCCGTCCACATCTAGGGAGGTTAGCCACAGTGCCATGGGCTTTAAACTTCTTGATGACACTGCGCACGGTAGACACAGGAACATTCAGGTCTTTGGAGATGGACTTGTAGCCTTGAGATTGCTCATGCTTCCTCACAATTTGGTTTCTCAAGTCCTCAGACAGTTCTTTGGTCTTCTTTCTTTTCTCCTTGCTCAATGTGGTACACACAAGGACACAGGACAGAGGTTGAGTCAACTTTAATCCAAGTCAACTGGCTGCAAGTGTGATTTAGTTATTGCCAACACCTGTTAGGTGCCACAGGTAAGTTACAGTTGCTGTTAATTACACAAATTAGAGAAGCATCACATGATTTTTCGAACAGTGCCAATACTTTTGTTCACCCTCTTTTTTATGAAAAATTGACAAGAGATTTCAATGCAAGATTGTGCGGATGTTGGATAAAGAACCTCGACTAACATCAAAACAAGTTCAAGCTGCCCTGCAGTCCAAGGGTACAACAGTGTCAACCCGTACTATCAGTTGGCATCTGAATGAAAAGGGACTGTATGGTAGGAGACCCAGGAAGACCCCACTTCATACCCCGAGACATAAAAAAGCCAGGCTGGAGTTTGCCAAAACTTACCTGAAAAAGCCTAAAACGTTTTGGAAGAATGTTCTCTGGTCAGATGAGACAAAAGTAGAGCTTTTTGGGCAAAGGCATCAACATAGAGTTTACAGGAGAAAAAAAAGAGGCATTCAAAGAAAAAAACACGGTCCCTACAGTCAAACATGGCGGAGGTTCCCTGATGTTTTGGGGTTGCTTTGCTGCCTCTGGCACTGGACTGCTTGACCATGTGCATGGCATTATGTAGTCTGAATACTACCAACAAATTTTGCAGCATAATGTAGGGCCCAGTGTGAGAAAGCTGGGTGTCCCTCAGAGGTCATGGGTTTTCCAGCAGGACAATGACCCAAAACACACTTCAAAAAGCACTAGAAAAAGGTTTGAGAAAGCACTGGAGACTTCTAAGGTGGCCAGCAATGAGTCCAGACCTGAATCTCATAGAACACCTGTGGAGAGATCTAAAAATAGCAGTTTGGAGAAGGCACCCTTCTAATATCAGGGACCTGGAGCAGTTTGCCAAAGAAGAATGGTCTAAAATTTCAGCAGAGGATTGTAGGAAACTCATTGATGGTTACCGGAAGTGGTTGGTCGCAGTTATTTTGGCTAAAGGTTGTGCAACCAAGTATTAGGCTGAGGGTGCCATTACTTTTGTCTGGCCCATTTTTGGAGTTTTGTGTGAAATAATCAATGTTTTGCTTTTTGCTTCATTCTCTGAGTATTATCTCACAAAATTGCAGGGGTGTCAATACTTTTGGCCACAACTGTACATACCGATGTATTTCTGGCATTTCACGCACCAACCATTTCTCTAAGATGGCTAGTAATCTTTCAGTGAATTCCTGCTCATTTATCATATCTCTGCATTTACTTTCTGGCGCAAACCTGCAGATAACCATTTGTTTATTGTAAGAAAGTCTGGTATGGTTCACACTACAATGCTGCTGCAACAGTATTCTTTTCTTCAACAAATATCTAGTTTTCCTTGTCACTACTCCCGCTTATGTCTAACCATTTGATGCTGATTGCCTACATCTATGCCATTAGTCTCCTGATAGTAAGCAGCTCTGCCATTAACCATTTGGTTTCTCCAAGTCCTAGACTGACTATTAGGGTGTGTGCAGACGCTGCGGAATCCGCTGCGGATTAATCCGCACGGATTTTGCAAAAACCGCAGATAAACCGCAGGTCAAAAGACCTGCACGCACGCACCAATCTTTTGGCATGAATATGAGAGGCAGAGACCCAGGAATATTCCTCCTGACCATAACCCTTCCACTTAACCAAATACTGGACAGACGGGAATCCAGTATCTTCTCTACCTCATATTCCATGTTACCTTCAACTAATACAGGGTCCGGAGGTGCCACCCCAGGAACAACTGGTTCAACAAACCTCTTCAACAAGGACTTATGAAACACATTATGAATTTTAAATGTGACAGGAAGAGCCAAACGAAAAGAGACTGGATTAATAATCTCCAAAATCTTGTAAGGTCCAATAAATCTAGGCTTAAACTTAAGAGAAGCCACCTTCATAGCGATATTTTTTGATGATAACCAAACCATATCACCAACCTTAAACTGGGACCAATGGTCCTATGTCGGTTGGAAAACCGCTGGGCCTTTTCCTGGGAGAGAGATAACTTATCCACCACTTGGTCCCAGATCTGGTGCATTCTCTCCACCACAGTGTCAACACCTGGGCAGGCAGAAGGCTCCACCTGCCCTGAAGAAAATCGAGGATGAAACCCAAAGTTACAAAAAAAAGATGACATCAAAGTGGCAGAACTAGCTCTATTATTTAAAGCAAATTCGGCCAAGGGCAAAAATGAAACCCAATCATCCTGATCAGCGGAAATAAAACATCTCAAATACGACTCCAAGGTCTGGTTTGTTCTCTCCGTCTGCCCATTGGTCTGAGGGTGAAAAGCAGAGGAGAAGGACAACTGAATTCCCAGCTTGGAACAGAAAGTCCTCCAAAATCTAGACACAAACTGAACTCCTCTGTCAGATACAATGTTCTCAGGAATCCCGTGCAAGCGAACCACCTGATGCAAAAACAGGGGCACCAACTCAGAGGAAGATGGCAACTTAGGGAGTGGTACAAGATGAACCATCTTAGAGAACCTATCACAAATCACCCAAATAACAGTCATTCTCTGAGAGACAGGCATATCAAAGATGAAATCCATTGAAATATGGGTCCATGGCCTCCTGGGAACCGGCAAAGGCATCAACAACCCACTAGAGCGAGAACAAGGTTTAGACTGGGAGCAAGTCCCACAGGACTGCACAAAATTCCTGACATCACGAGACAAGGCGGGCCACCAAAAAGACCGACTCACCAGATCTCTAGTACCAAAAATACCTGGATGACCAGCCAATGCAGAGCAATGAACTTCAGACATCACTCTCTTCTTCCACTGGTCAGGAACATACAACTTTCCACTGGGACAACGCTCAGGTTTGTCCTCCTGGAACTCTTCCAGGGCACGTCTCAAATCGGGAGAGATGGCAGAAAGAACTACCCCTTCACCTAAGATGGTAGCAGGCTTGGTCACCACAGGAGAATCAGCAAAGAAGCTCCTAGAGAGGGTGTCAGCCTTGACTTTCTTAGTGCCAGGAAGAAAAGAGACCACAAAATCAAAACGTGTAAAAATCAAGGCCCACCTAGCCTGTCTAGGGTTCAAGCGTTTGGCCGACTCCAGGTAAATCAAATTCTTGTGGTCAGTAAGGACCACGACTTGGTGTTTAGCTCCCTCCAACAAATCTCTCCACTCCTCAAATGCCCATTTCATGGGTAACAGTTCCCAATTCCCCACATTATAGTTACGTTCAGATGGAGAGAATTTTCGGGAAAAGAAAGCACAGGGATTCATTTTAGATGTTACAGGATCCTTTTGGGACAAAACAGCTCCTGCACCAATCTCAGAAGCGTCCACCTCTACCTGGAACGGGAGTGAGACATCAGGTTGCCGCAAAACCGGGGCAGAAGTAAATCTTCGCTTCAGCTCCTGAAAGGAAGAAACAGCCTCCGGAGACCAATTCAACACATCAGCACCCTTCTTAGTCAGATCAGTCAATGGCTTGGCAATACTAGAAAATTTTGCTATAAATTTCCGATAAAAATTAGCAAAACCCAAAAACTTCTGGAGGGCCTTCAAAGAAGTGGGCTGAACCCAATCATAAATGGCCAAGGTACAGGCCATTTATGATTGGGTTCAGCCCACTTCTTTGTCTCCATTTCAATAGTTGACGGAGACAAAATAAATCCCAAAAATGAAATCCTCTGTACCTCAAAAAGGCACTTCGATCCTTTGACATACAGGGAATTCTCCCTCAAGATCCGGAACACAGTCCGAACATGTTCCACATGAGAATCCCAATCCTTGGAGAAGATCAAAATATATTATTCATAGATAATCAAAAATTTATCCACAAAGTCTCGGAAAATGTCATTCATGAAGCACTGGAAGACAGAACGGGCATTAGTGAGCCCAAAAGGCATCACCAGGTACTCAAAATGTCCCTCTGGATTATTAAACGCCGTCTTCCATTCATCCCCATGCTTAATGCGGATAAGATTATACGCCCCCCTGAGGTCAAGCTTGGTAAACCAGCAAGCACCTTTAACTCTGGAGAATAGATCAGAAATCAGGGGTAACGGATACTGATATTTAATAGTAATTTTGTTGAGGGCACGATAATCAATACAAGGCCTTAATGAACCATCCTTTTTGGCCACAAAAAAAAAACCGGCACCTAAGGGTGAAGAGGATGGTCTAATATGACCCTTCTCCAATGCCTCCTTAATATAGGATTGCATAGCCTCATGCTCGGGTACAGATAAATTGAAGAGCCGACCCTTAGGAAATTTACACCCCGGGCTCAGTTCAATTGCACAGTCATAACTGCTATGAGGAGGCAAAGACGCAGACTCATTCTCACTAAATACATCATAAAAGTCCGCCAAATAGTCAGGAACATCATGTGACTGAGGAGAGGTGGAAAAAACCGGAGCCTCACTAAGGGCACACCGACAACCCCAACTCACCACATACACAGATTTCCAATCCAAAACTGGATTATGAATTTGCAACCAGGGAAACCTCAGAACAATGGTATCATGCAAATTATGCAACACCAAAAATCTGCAATTTTCTTGATGGTCTGGGGCGACCCGCATTACCACCTGGGTCCAAAACTGAGGTTTATTTTTCGCCAAAGGAGTAGCATCAATCCCCCTCAAAGGGATAGGTGTCCGCAGAGGTGTCATAGGAAATCCACAACGTTTAGCAATATCCAAGTCCATTAGGTTCAGGGCTGCTCCCGAATCCACAAAAGCTTTGGCGGAAAATGTGGACAGGGAGCAGATCAGAGTAATTGCCAGAAGAAACTTAGGTTGAACACCACCCACAGAAAACGTGTGTGCAAAACGTTTCTCTCGTTTAGGACAGACAGAAATAACATGCGAGGCATCTCCACAAAAAAACACAGCTTATTACGCCTTCTGAACTCCTGACGTTGCTCCCTGGACAAAACTCTATCACATTGCATAGGTTCAGACACTTGTTCAACAGGTGGCAACACCTCTCGTGCAGTCCTGCGTTCACGTAAACGCCGATCAACCTGAATGGCTAATGACATAGAATCGTCATGACCAGAGGGGACAGGAAATCCCACCATAGTATCTTTTACGGCTTCTGACAAACCCTTCCGAAAGAGAGCTGCCAAGGCATTATCTTTCCAGGTAGTAAGGACCGCCCACTTTCGGAATTTTTTACAGTACAATTCTGCAGAATCTCGACCCTGGCTCTATGCCAACAGGGTCTTTTCAGCCTGATCGATAGCATTAGGTTTGTCATACAACAACCCCAAGGCTTGAAAAAATGCGCTCACATTAGTCAGAATAGGATCATCTGGTTTCAAAGAAAACGCCCAATCCTGGGGATTGCCACGCAGCAAAGAGATGACAATTTTAACCTGCTGCGCGGTGCTCCCTGACGAGTTAGGCTTCAAGGCAAAAAATAATTTACAATTATTTTTGAAATTCAAAAATTTAGACCGATCCCCAAAAAACACATCAGGAGTAGGGATCTTTGGTTCAGCAGCATGTGAATGAGCAAGGTAGGCGGAAATTCCCCGCACTTCCGCAGCGAGCTGCTCCACACAATCAGACAATTGCTTTATCTCCATTGAGAGAAAAAAAAAAAATTCCCCCTACGGCCTCAGAGATAAAGAGGAAAAAATATACACACTTTTTTTTTTTTACAATTCTTTCCTGCTATTGAGTACCCTAGGATCTGCTGTATGGCGGGTGATTCTGTTATGAATGAGTCACCGTAGGAGGCAAAAACAGAAATACTAGCTAAGTCCAGAAAACCAGAGAAGTTGGCAGCTATCGGATTGCAGACCTTTGAACCTAACAACAACAACTAGCAGTAGCCGTGGGGGGTTCCTGCGGTGCCCTAGACCCCTCGATCACAACCGGAGAACGACATAGCCTAAAGACAGAAAGGGAAATCTAAACTGCCCCAGAGCAGACCCCAAAGCAATAGGCAGCCCCCAACATATAATGACGGTGAAGTAAGATGAAAAAACACTTACACAGATAGAAAGATAGGCTGAGCAAATGATGGGGCCCAAGCTAACTAAATAGGACAGAATAGAAAAGCTGCTGTCTGCAATCCGCCAAAACCCTTTCAAAAACAAGAGCCAACAGACTGATAGTGAAAAAAGTCCTGAAGACCCTAGGCTTCAAAAAGACTATATCAGTACTCAGGTATTTTCTGAAGACAGAGCAAAAAGGAATTCAGCTCACCCAGCAGGGAAAGGCAGAAATCCGGCAAAACAAAACCAAAACACAAATGCAAAAAGTAGAGCAGAAAACTTAGCTTTTGAGGAGCAGGAATCAGACTGGTCTCCAAGAATCCCTCAGAGTAATCACCCGCAAGGCAGAAGGGCGTCGGCTGCCTTATATCCAGTCAGCAATTCTAGTCACCCAGTCATCATCATTCTGCTCAGGTGCTTTGTAATCAGCCTCACTACCTTCCTGTCAGGAACACCGCACTGCACTTGCTCGCTGTGCCAGTGCGGGTGTCCTGAGTACAAAGACAGTACTCACAGATACCTGTGGAGCAGGGCAGCAGCGGTGACGATGCGTGCTTCAGAGTATCAGGACCTGAAGCACATGACTGCTGGGGGCATGGCCTAAGCTCCACAGATCTAGGAGCTGCAGGGAAACTCCTAGAAAGGTAACTATGGGGCAATGTTACCAAGGGGCATAGACAGAGACAGAAACCAGACGAAGCCAGGGTCAAAGCACCAGATAGCAATACAGTACCACGGGGTTTAGACAGAAAGGATAGTCAGGACGTAGCAATAGGTCAGAAAACCAGAACGGGCAATAGATGGTACAATAGGGACAAACTGTAACGGAGTAACGATAGCCAAGCCAGGAGGTCAGAACCGGAGAAGACAGTAGTACCAAAGCGAGAGACGGAGTACAGAGTGAGGGAACAGGCCGGGTCATACACGGGAAGCAAACAAGCAACGCAGCATACACGCACACCAGGGGTCAGACACACCAGAACAACAGTATAGCTGACAGAGAGCCCTGGTAAAGAGTGAGTATAAATACCCCTCCCAGATCCAGAAAGAGGCCACGAACACTTAACCCTGTGAGTGCAGGGCAAGAACCCTGTTCAAACCAAGACAGTACCCCCCTCTTAATGGGGGGCCACTGGACCCCCAGGCTTGTCTGGGTATCTGGCGTGGAAAGCCCGCACCAGACGATCGGCATGCACCGAACTGGCTGGAACCCATGACCGATCCTCCAGAGAGTACCCCTTCCAGTGTATCAGATACTGGAGTCTCCGGCGCACCCACCGGGAGTCAACAATGCGCCCTACTTCATACTCCAGCTGCCCCTCTACCAGCACTGGCGGAGCATTTGATGAGGGATCCTCTCTCACTGTCCCCACAGGCTTTAACAGGGACCTGTGGAAGACATTAGAAATTTTAAAGGAGGTGGGCAGCTGCAGTCGGTAGGCTACTGGGTTAACAACCTCCACAACTTTGTATGGGCCAATAAACTTGGGGCCCAGCTTTATAGAAGGTATCTTAAGCTTGATATTGCGGGTGGATAGCCACACCTTCTCCCCTACTGCAAATGCTGGACCTGGCCCCCTCCTCCTGTCAGCAAACCGCTTATAGTTTTCCTGGGCCTTGGAAATATTCCTCTGAACCTCCCTCCAAAGAATTCTAAGACGTTGTGTCACATCCTCAGCACCAGGACAACCTGAATCCATACGGGAAAACTCTCCAAAATGTGGGTTAAAGCCATAGTTGACCTGAAAAGGAGACTTCCCAGTAGACTGACTCACACGACCGTTGAATGCAAACTCTGCCATGGGCAATACCTCACACCAGTCCTCCTGCCTGGAAGAGGCCAAGCATCTCAGAATCTGCTCCAACGATTGGTTCGTGCGCTCCGTCTGTCCATTAGACTCTGGGTGGTAGGCAGAGGAGAAGGACAACGAAATCCCCAGCTTTTTGCAAAAAGCCCTCCAGAACCTGGCTACAAACTGTACCCTTCTGTCTGACACCACATTCATAGGCACTCCATGTAACCTAATTATATGCTGCATAAATAAGCGGGCCAGGGTTTTGGCAGATGGTAACGCGGGGAGAGGTACAAAGTGAGCTTGTTTTGAAAACCTATCCACCACCACCCATATCACCGAGTTGCCCCTGGAAGGAGGAAGATTTGTGATAAAATCCATGGACAAATGTGTCCATGGTCTATCCGGAATTGGCAAAGGCACCAATTCCCCGGCCGGCCGGACCTGAGAACTTTTAGAACGAGCGCACACCCCACATGCAGTCACAAACTTTTTAATATCTGTTACCATAGAGGGCCACCAGAAATCCCTTGCAATTGCCCCCCGGGTAGCTGCAATCCCAGGATGAGCACTCAACACAGAATCATGAAATTCCTGCATAAGTCCGAGACGGAAACGTTCCGGTACAAACAATTTACCCGGGGGTTTACCACCAGGAGCCCGAGCCTGGGCCTCCAAAATCCCTCTCTGTAACTCAGATGAGATTTCGGCCACCACTACTCCTGGCTGAAGAATGGAGGAGGGAGGTTCTGGAGGGGACACCGAATCAAAGCTTCGGGATAAGGCATCAGAACCAGAGAAGACAGTAGTACCAAAGCGAGAGACAGAGTACAGAGTGAGGGAACAGGCCGAGTCATACACGGGAAGCAAACAAGCAACGCAGCATACACGCACACCAGGGGTCAGACACACCAGAACAACAGTATAGCTGACAGAGAGCCCTGGTAAAGAGTGAGTATAAATACCCCTCCCAGATCCAGAAAGAGGCCGCAAACACTTAACCCTGTGAGTGCAGGGCAAGAACCCTGTTCAAACCATGACACTTCCTTCACCAGAAGAGGGAGTTCATCAGAGCTCAATGGTGAAGGGGAAAATGAACTCACAACAGCTCCCATTGTAATGCCCAACTGAGCCTCCCGATGCAGGACACATCATACCGATCCTGCTGTCCACGCTGTTGGAGGAGGACATGGTGATGGATCTGAAGCATTCCTTGTTCCGTCACAATCTCCTCATGAAATTACCTCATTTCCGGCAGCTTCCAGCACATCACTTCCAGTGGAACGTCATGTGCGAGTTTTAAAGTGCTCCTCGGGGCTCTGCCATGTGCTCCTGTGTGTGTGGGAAAAGCCCACTTTGTGTTAGGGCTGGCGGAACGCACCAATTTATAAATAATAGTAGGTGCGTTTGCAGCCCGGGGTCCACCGTGCAGAGGTGGTACACTGCTGCTAGGTAATGGCGGAAGACTAGAGCGGCATGAAAACAGTCACCCATGGGTTACGTCACCCAGTGTGAACAGGAGCGAACTCTGTTGACTCACAGAGCCGCACAGCCGCTGAACGCAAATACAGGAGCCTGTTTAGCTCACAGAGACCGGCCAAAAAGCACACAGAAAGCGGCCACAGAACTCTACCCCAAGGACACGGGGTTAGAGTTCCTCTAGGTCCTCTGAGCGTACAGCGCCGCTGCCGCGAACGCCGCTATAGACGCTGGCTACGGAGTGTGGAGCACGTGCACTGTGGCGTGCCGAGTCACTGATGGGGACTAATGCCTGACTCCGAATCTGCCCTACCTACACCTAAGCCTGGGTGCTAGCAGGCTAGGCTGCACAACACATGCGTACCAAGGGTAGGGGTTTCATAATGAGTCAGTCACCAGAGACAGTCATACATGCATACATCACTCACTCCTCATGGTCTGAAAATACAGAGTATCCTAGCGCATGGCCGAGCGGTCATGCGAACCTTTTATAGCCGTGAGCATCCGGGATCTTCCTGGCTTCTCCGATGGGCCAATCCGAACAGGAGCAGGACCTGAGCACGTGACCTTCGATCTCCAAAGGGAGATCACTCCACCGGCATGCTCAATGGCCCGACATGAGGACTTAGTCCCTGGAGAATCTCGCTGCTGAGCAGCCTGCATTGCAATAGCTGTGCCAGAGGTGGCAGCAGCAAGCAAACCCACGGAGGTGGTCTGGGCAGAGTGCCAGGACCGATGAGTTTGCTGAGCAACCTCTTCTGCGACTGGGGAGGAATGGGAGACCGCCGGGAGCAGAGCTCAGGATTCCCGCTGTGCAGCAACAGGAACCTGACGGCTAACACTTTGTATGCCTCGTACACACACGGCTCCATACACCTCATACACACACAGCTCTGCTCCTTACACTTGTACATGCGAAACTCCGCTCCGTACACCTCGAACACACACGGCTCTGCTGCATACACACAGTAAAACCCTCCTGACCCCACACAGAAACTTTACCTCATCCAGCTTCCAGCACCATGACAAGCAGCACAGCAGAGTCCTGCAGAGAGTGCAGACAGACACAGAGGCAGACACGGCCCCTGATCATGTGACCCCTGACTCCTCCACTCTCACAGATCCTGTGCGCACAGAACACACACAGCCAAGCCACATAGACACGGCCCCTGATCATGTGACCCCTGACTCCTCCCAGGGGGGTGTGAAAAACGGGACTGTCCTGTGGGAATTGGGATGGTTGGAGCCATGAATTAGCCTCCCCCGGGGCCCCTGTTCAATGAATGGTCTGCATGGGCGGTAGGTCCGCCCCTTAGGATAACTACCTGCAGATTAAAGGCTTACAGTGAGTGAAATACACTGCTGGAAATGTTTATGAATATTTATGCCTGCCTTTGAGTAACTGCACACTTCCTAATCCAGGTCTGTCCCTTAAAAGCCCTGTTCCCCCCGAAGTTTAATTTGGCACTTGGGTTTGTCCAATGACAAAGCATCCTAGTGTCAAGCAAAAGAAACTTTTCAGCAACTCTACCTCAAGGAGCTATAGATCGCAAAATACAGAATGGTCACTTATTCTAGGAGTCTGGGAGACCAGCTATAAATGTTCAGTTTTCATACAGGGCCTCAACAGGGCAAATTATGGTGATACAGACTCAGTGAGGTGGATTCTTTAAGCCAAAGATTAGAGTGGGCAGCATGGTCCAAAGGTGACGGCATCCTGGGCAGGACTTGCTGAACAGCTTGTGAAACAGCGTGGACCAGAAGAGCATGGTTTTTAGAGCGATATGCAAAATAGTGGGAAGAAAACACTGGAATACAGGAGTGTAGATACATAAAGTAACTGTAGATCTCTAGTCAGTCTAGGACTTGCAGCATTCAAATGGTTAATGACAGAGTTGCATACTATCAATAGACTGATAATCAGTGATGTAGATGTATACAGTCAGCAAGCAAATGGTTAAGCACGGGTAGGCAAACTGGATACTAAACATTATACACTTGTAACAGTATAGTAGTGTGAAGAGCTAGTATTAGCAGAGAAGAGTTTGTTTTACTTACAGCAGGTGAATGGTTATCACATGTTTGAGCCAGGAAGTAAAGGCAGATAGATGATATACAAGCAAGAGTTTGCTGAAGAGTTGAATAGCCACCTAAGAGAAATAAATGGCGAGGCAAACTCCAGAAGTGCACATGGTAATTGTATGCAAGATTACTGAATACTCAGACAGCAAATGGCACCTGAGTATTAGAGTGATGTCAGGCTTAAAGGCCCTTGGTGATGATGTCAAAAAGAGTTTGATAGGTTACTTGGAAAACCCAATTTTTTTACAGCATTTGCTATCTTTATCCTAAATAGAATATTTTATAGCATAATATTAAAGGGCAGAGTCATTTTCTTTATATTTAGCGAAACAGAAGACCAAATGATTCGTGAAAACTTTTCTAATTACAGTGTGACCTTTTTAAATGAGCGGGAGGATTAATATATGTTAAGTCCTAGGGCAATAATAGCTTTAATTTATACAAAATTTCATACTAATGTCACACATCTTCAGGTCGTTGCTTAGCAACAAAGTTTTCTTGCCATAGTAGTAAGAAAGAAATCTGCTGAGAGTAGAGCAATGTATTCATGTACACAAAAAGTGAAAAGGTCAGGCTGACTTGTCGAAATTGAGACGGAAGGTGCAACCTAAGGGAAGTTTAATTTCAATATTGTACATTTTAATCACAAATTGCATAATTACAAAAAAGGGTCTATGACTTCAAAGTTCAATTTTTGATACTTTGTCTTGACCTAGTTACTTAGACAGAAGGCTTGGGCAGCCAAGTGAACCTTTGCCCTGAACAGAGGAACGTCTATGACTGTAGCCGATTGTTACGTGTTACAGAACCACTTAGCACCCAGAATATGTTGTGCAGTTATATGTATGGATAATAGGTTCTATGTGAGATGCATGTCCCTAATGCATCAGCATTTCCCTTTTGTCCACCCTCCCCCCACCTTTGTAATTTCCACAGTAAACATCGGCAGGCTCTGGCCACCTGCGGCTTTTGTAATGCATGTCTGGCCTGCCGCTTTTCTATTGGCCGGCCCTCTGTATCTGTGTGATATATTCTGTGTCCTGTGAGTAAAGTGTTGTCAGACTGGAAATACATGGAGAAGCAGTGATCTTTTATATGCGCCCATGTAAACAGGGAATTCCAGCCAGCGTCATTCATTCAGACTCCAGCCAACGCAGAGTGGACCTCCGAAAACACAGGGTGGTACTGAAAGAGGTACCCCAGCTTGGGTAGACACCATTACACCGATTTCCTTGGACATGGTTATATACCCACGTCACCAATTTCCGCCCTCAACGACCTCTTTTTGCAATATTATTTTCAGCAATGTTGGTGTAGATGTATGTTTGGCCATAGGTGGGCTTGCGTTTCATGTCCGATTACCTGGCCTGGCTCACCTCGGCAGCAGTTGGATTCTCAGTGATACCAGTTGAGAATTTTATTTGGCGCATGCGCCATAGCCAAATATGTGTTCATTGTCCCTGTGATGGACAGTCTGGCAATCAGTGCCCTTGGCTGCATTCGCCAATCAAGAATTAGGTTGGACGTATCCAGTGCATGTAAGAATAGTACTGTTACATTGATGTGACCCGTTCCCCAAATATTGTTTGTCCTCCTTAGGGTAATCAAACAATAGTCGGGAAACGGGTCACCCAACTTCTGTTTTATTACCTTAAGGTGGGAAAAAAAATCGACAATGAAAAGAGTGATGGTGAGCATGTACCACTACTACAATACAAGAAGGATTTTCAGAGCCAACCACTTGGGATCATTTTGGTTTTATAGATGGGATCTCCATTGAAAAGCAAGTTAACAGCTATCCTGTAAAAAGATAATTTAAAGGGAATCTGTCAGCAGATTTTTTGCTGACTACAGTGATGTGTATTTAACTAGGATGTTTGTTGCTGTTTAAATAAAAGTGATTTATCAGCAGGGGATTATCACTATAATACTAGGTGCCTCATGCCTCCTAGTCAGCTGCACTGTGTGACACCGCATCTATCACTGATTGACAGCTTTCTGTTAATGTACAATGTACATAGAAATCTACCAATCAGTGGTGTGGGTGGGGTTATACAGGACTCAGCATTTGAGCTCTGCAGCAGATAAAACAATAATTGTATCAAAATGACAGAAACCAGCCTAGTAAGGGACACATCGCTGGAATCGGGGTCTCGGTCTGTAAATTATGCTGCTCCCATATTTCAAACATAACTTTTACTAATATATAATATAAAAGATAGGAACAATATGTGTGTCACCAAAGGGTCATCACGAAAAACCACTGTCTCTTCCCACCAGCCAAGGAGGAGATTAGCGTAAGCCGGCGCACAGGGGCACCCCATGGTGGTCCCCCTTAGCTGGTGGTAGACCTTCTGGTTAAAGGTGAAAAAATTCCGTGTCACACAGAATCGAAGAAGTTTCAAAACGAAGTGGCTGTGTTCCTGATGTTGACACCCCCTCATGTTCAAATAGTATTTCACTACTGAGTATCCCATGTAGGCGATGTGCCACCGGAAGTGACGTGCACTGTGTGTCGGCGGCGTGGACGCGCGGGTCGGCATCATCCAGTTTAATGGTATGTGAGCGCGCACGCCGCTGAGGACTCCGTGTATTGTAGTGGGCGGTTTTTGCTGGGTATCTCGCGCCATCTTGTTAGTGGCGCAGACTGGATGGCGTGGACACGCAGGCTGTCTTTGTTAGCGTGCACGCCACCGTGCATTCTGGTGAGTGATGCACATCTATGACAAGCATCACAGACCACCATGTTGGTGGCGCGTTTTTTGAAGATGATGGCAGACAGGTATGATACTGGGAGACTACGCTAGCATCATTAGGAACCACAGCTGATATGTGTGACGGACTCAGCTCCTGCTGAGCCCATTTTTTTAGTGGACCCTCTGGGTCGTGGCACCCACCCACCAAGGGCGAGCTGACCTTGTGAGATTCCACCCCCTATACAGGGAGTGTCAGGGGCAAGACCAAGGGGGTGAGCCACCACGACTGCTGGGACCAGACGGCCGGCTCAGGGGGACACTATGGGAGTGTCTGATGACCAGAGACAAGCAGGAAACAAGACAGGACAAGAGGTAAGTGCAAGGTATCTTCATTAAGATCTTCAGGATCACATTCAGTGCAAAAGTGAAAACAAGCAAAACGTGCAAAGTGCATGCGTGGGCACGCCAAGGTCCATAGCATGGTACGTGCCAGGTGGCACGCCTAGGTACAGGTAAAGGCACAATGACATCGGACTCTGGACCACTGGCGACGATCGACATGATCAAGGCATCAGGCTGCGGACATCAGCTCCGGACATCAGGCCGCAGTCATCCAGCTTACGATCTCTGGCAGCGATCGGCAGGTTCCGGGCATCCGGCAGGCAAACCAGGGTTCAGGCAAAGAGGCACGACAGATATCCAGGCATGATGCGTGTTAGGGAACACGCCAAGGTCCAAGGCTTGGTGCAAGACAAGGTGCGTGTGTAGGGGACACACCAGAGTTCAAGGCTAGGTGCGTGTGTAGGGGACACGCCAGGGTTCAAGGCGAGGTGCAAAACATGGTGCGTGTGTAGGGGACACGCCAGGGTTCACAAAACGAGACAGGGTGCGTGCGTAGAGACACGCCAAAGCACAAGGTACAAGACAGAGTGCGTGTGAGACACGCCAAAGCACAAGGTACAAGACAGAGTGCGTGTGAGACACGCCAAAGCACAAGGTACAAGACAGAGTGCGTGTGAGACACGCCAAAGCACAAGGTACAAGACAGAGTGCGTTTGTAGAGACACACCAAGGCACAAGGTACAAGACAGAGTGCGTGCTATGAGACACACCAGGGTCAGGGTTCAAGGCAGGGTGCGTGCTAAGAGCCACGCCAGGGTTCAGGGCAGGACGCTTGCTAGGAGCCACGCGGGTTCAAGGCAGGGTGCGTGCTAGGAGCCACGCCAGGGTTCAAGGCAGGGCTGCATGCTAGGAACCATGCCAGGGATGCACACCTCACTGGCCAATGCACACGGCTGTAACGCCAGCACGAGGCACGACTAAGGCACAGGAGGCGGGCAAAGGAACCTTCGTGCTAGGAGCCATGCCAGGTTCAGGGCAGGGTGCGTGCTAGGAGCCACGCCAGGGTTCAAGGCAGGGCTGCATGCTAGGAACCATGCCAGGGATGCACACCTCACTGGCCAATGCACACGGCTGTAACGCCAGCACGAGGCACGACTAAGGCACAGGAGGCGGGCAAAGGAACCTTCGTGCTAGGAGCCATGCCAGGTTCAGGGCAGGGTGCGTGCTAGGAGCCACGCCAGGGTTCAAGGCAGGGTGCGTGCTAGGAGCCATGCCAGGGTTCAAGGCAGGGTGTGTGCTAGGAGCCACGCCAGGGTTCAAAGCAGGGTGCGTGCTAGGAGCCACGCCAGGATTCAAGGCAGGGCTGCGTGCTAGGAGCCACGCAGGAGGCACGCCACTCTGGCCAGTGCACACGGCTGTACACAAACACGAGGCACTTACCACGGCACAGGAGACGGCCAAGGGGCACCCACGCCGGGGTTCAAGGCAAGGACAAGGCAAGGAACAAGGCAAGACTAGGCAAGAATCAAGGTACGGAACACAGAGCGGAACATAGGCAGAAACAGAGCCAGGTCAGAGCGAGGACAGAGTCTAGCAGCGGAGCGTAGGCCGAAACCCAGAGCCGGGCCAAGGGAGAACCTTGGGACTAGACTTGGAAATGTGCAAGAGAGCACCAGAGGACAGAGTGTGGAAAACCAGGCTGAGACAAGAACATGAGAAGTACTACAAGGCTCAGAATAGCAAAGACCAGACATGGCGAAACAGGCAAGGCAGAGAACAGAGGAAGGACTACAAGTCAAAGAATAGCTAAGGCGAGACATAGCAAAACAGACTAAAGCAGAGAACAGCGGAAGGACTACAAGGCAAAGCAAGGCAAAGACAAACATGGCACGAGAGACAACACAAGACATGGCACAAGACAAGAGACGGAATACGAGCACGGAGCATGTGCAGAAAAGCACTACAGAGAAAAGTGCAAGGGCACAGAATAGAGTGAGCAACCCCACAGACCAAGAGCCGTGCAGGGAAGCAACACAATACTCAAGCCCTGAGCATAGGAAGGGGCGGTCTAATATAGGGCATAGCACCTCCTCTTCCGGGTCAGGACCAGGCGAGAACTTACAGTTCAGATGCTCCAGGATCACAGAGTGCAGTCACTTGATCAGGGTTTCAGACATGACGAGATGATCACTGAACCAGACAGTGCAGGATCCTAGGAAGGGTCACATGATCAAAGTTTCAGACATGACGAGATGATTGCAGAACCAGACAGTGCAAGATCCTAGGAAAGGTCACATGATCAGAGTTTCAGACATGACGAGATAATTGCAGAACCAGACAGTGCAGGATTTAGGAAATGTCACATGATCAAGGTTTCAGACATGACGAGATGATTGCAGAACCAGACATTGCAGGATCCTAGGAAACATCACATGATCAGGGATTCTGGACATGACGAGAAGATCACAGAAGGCAAAGCAGAACCGCAGGCATCTTGCAGCTCAGCAGACATTAGGTGAGTGTGCACACTGCTCTAGGGAACAAGCAGGATAGCAGACACAAGGTGCGCGTGCACACCGCTCCAGGGGTTCATGAGGCAAAACAGACATGGCGGACATGACAGTACCCCCCTCTTTAAGCCCCCTCTTACCGGGGCTGGAAAGAAGGAAAAAAAAAATTTCTCTTCGGCAGAAACCAGAGTTTAACACAAACACTCCAAACAACGTTGATCCGACATCTGAAACGAGCACCTGCACCGGTCAAGATACAGGAGTCGCGGACGAGACAGGGAGATCCAGTGGGGAAGACTGTGGGTAGACAGGAAAGTCGTCTTACTCTGGCTGCCATAATTTCCAAAAGAGTTCAGAGGACAAGGGCCGGGTCTGATTCACATCAGAAGAGTGGCTGGGGTACTGCCCTTTTCCAAGCGAGTTCAGGGGACAGAGCCCAGGTCAGATTCTTCATCAGAAGAGTAACCGAGGTGCCAGCGGAGTCCAGGGCCTGATTAACTGTGACGGACTCAGCTCCTGCTGAGCCCATTTTTTGAGTGGACCCTCTGGGTCGTGGCACCCACCCACTGAGGGCGAGCTGACCTTGTGAGAATCCACCACCTATACAGGGAGTGTCAGGGGCAAGACCAAGGGGGTGAGCCACCACGACTGCTGGGACCAGACGGCCGGCTCAGGGGGACACTATGGGAGTGTCTGACAACCAGAGACAAGCAGGAAACAAGACAGGACAAGAGGTAAGGGCAAGGTGTCTTCATTAAGATCTTCAGGATCACATTCACTGCAAAAGTGAAAACAAGCAAAACGTGCAAAGTGCGTGCGTGGGCACGCCAAGGTCCATAGCATGGTACGTGCCAGGTGGCACGCCTAGGTACAGGTAAAGGCACAATGGCATCGGACTCCGGACCGCTGGCGATGATCGACATGATCAAGGCATCAGGCTGCGGACATCAGCTCCGGACATCAGGCCACAGTCATCCAGCTTACGATCTCTAGCAGCGATCGGCAGGTTCCGGGCATCCGGCAGGCAAACCAGAGTTCAGGCAAAGAGGCACGACAGATATCCAGGCATGGTGCATGTTAGGGAACACGCCAAGGTCCAAGGCTAGGTGCAAGACAAGGTGCGTGTGTAGGGGACACACCAGGGTTCAAGGCTAGGTGCGTGTGTAGTTGACACGCCAGGGTTCAAGGCGAGGTGCAAAGCAAGGTGGACGTGTAGGGGACATGCCAGGGTTCACAAAACGAGACAGGGTGTGTGTGCAGAGACACGCCAAAGCACAAGGTACAAGACAGAGTGCGTGTGAGACACGCCAAAGCACAAGACAGAGTGCGTGTGTAGAGACACGCCAAGGCACAAGGTACAAGACAGAGTGCGTGTGTAGAGACACGCCAGGGTCAGGGTTCAAGGCAGGGTGTGTGCTATGAGCCACGCCAGGGTTCAGGGCAGAACGCTTGCTAGGAGCCACGCGGGTTCAAGGCAGGGTGCATGCTAGGAGCCACGCCAGGGTTCAAGGCAGGGCTGCATGCTAGGAGCCATGCCAGGGATGCACACCTCACTAGCCAATGCACACGGCTGTAATGCCAGCACAAGGCACGACTAAGGCACAGGAGGCGGGCAAAGGAACCTTCGTGCTAGGAGCCACGCCAGGGTTCAAGACAGGGTGCATGTTAGGAGCCACGCCAGGGTTCAAAGCAGGGTGCGTGCTAGGAGCCACGCCAGGGTTCAAAGCAGGGTGCGTGCTAGGAGCCACGCCAGGATTCAAGGCAGGGCTGCGTGCTAGGAGCCACGCAGGAGGCACGCCACTCTGGCCAGTGCACACGGCTGTACACAAACACGAGGCACTTACCACGGCACAGGAGACGGCCAAGGGGCACCCACGCCAGGGTTCAAGGCAAGGACAAGGCAAGGAACAAGGCAAGACTAGGCAAGAATCAAGGTACGGAACACAGAGCGGAACATAGGCAGAAACAGAGCCAGGTCAGAGCGAGGACAGAGTCTAGCAGCGGAGCGTAGGCCGAAACCCAGAGCCGGGCCAAGGGAGAACCTTGGGACTAGACTTGGAAATGTGCAAGAGAGCACCAGAGGACAGAGTGTGGAAAACCAGGCTGAGACAAGAACATGAGAAGTACTACAAGGCTCAGAATAGCAAAGACCATACATGGTGAAACAGGCAAGGCAGAGAACAGAGGAAGGACTACAAGTCAAAGAATAGCTAAGGCGAGACATAGCAAAACAGGCTAAAGCAGAAAACAGTGGAAGGACTACAAGGCAAAGCAAGGCAAAGACAAACATGGCACGAGAGACAACACAAGACATGGCACAAGAAAAGAGATGGAATACGAGCATGGAGCGTGTGCAGAGAAGCACTACAAAGCAAAGTGATAGGGCACAGAATAGAGGGACCAACCCTACAGACCAAGAGCTGTGCAGGAAAGCAACACAATACTCAGGCCCTGAGCATAGGAAGGGGCGGTGTTATGAATGACTCACCGAAGGAGGAAAAAACAAAAACACAAGCTAAGTCCAGAAAACCGGAGAGGTTGGTAGCTATCGGATTGCAGACCCCTGATCCTATCCACAACAACTAACAGTAGCCGTGGGGGGTTCCTACGATGCCCTAGACCCCTCGATCACAGCCGGAGAACTAAATAGGCCTAAAGAAAGAAAGGGGAAATCTAAACTGCCCCAGAGCAGACCCCAAAGCAATAGGCAGCCCCCAACATATAATGATGGTGAAGCAAGATGAAAACACTAACACAGATAGAAAGATAGGTTCAGCAAACGATGGGGCCCAAGCTAACTAAAAAGGACAGGATAGAAAAGCTGCTGTCTGCAATCCGTAAAAAACCCTACCAAAAAATGTCCCAACCGTCTGATAGGAAAAACAGGCCCTGAAGTCGCTAGGACTTCAAAATGACGATATCAGCACTCAGGTAAATTCTGAAGACAAAGCAAAGAGACAAACTGATCAGAGACAAAAATGGAACTCAGCACACCCACAACCGGGGATGGCTGTACTCCAAAAAACAAAGTAAACAAAACAAAACTAATAAGTTCAATAGCAGAGCAAAAACTTATCTTTGGGAAGCAGAAATCAGACTGGTCTCCAAGAATCCAGCAGAGAAATCACCAGCGACTCAGAAGGGCGTCGGCTGCCTTATATCCAGTCAGAAGATCCTGTTACCCAGTCATCATCTACCAGCTCAGGTGTTTGGTAATCAGCCTCACTACCTTCCTTCACCAGAAGAGGGAGTTCATCAGACATCGATGGTGAAGGGAAAAATGAACTCACAACAGTACCTCCCCCTTGAGGAGGGGTCACCGAACCCTCATCCACGCCACCAGGGCGATCAGGATGGGCCCGATGAAAGACACAAACCAATCTTTCGGCATGAATATCGGATGCAGGGACCCAAGCATTATCCTCCTGGCCATAACCCTTCCATTTAACCAAATACTGGAGTCTCCGTCTAGCCTGGCGAGAATCCAGTATCTTCTCAACCTCATATTCCACATTACCTTCAACCAATAGCGGGTCAGGAGGTGCCACCACAGGAACTACTGGCTCAACAAACCTCTTTAACAGAGACATATGAAACACGTTATGGATCTTAAATGTCACAGGAAGAGCCAATCGAAAAGAGACTGGATTAAGAATCTCCAAAATCTTGTAAGGTCCTATAAATCTAGGTTTAAACTTTGGAGAAGCCACCTTCATAGCGATTTTCTTTGATGACAACCAAACCATATCACCCACCTTAAACTGGGGACCAATGGTCCTATGCCGGTTGGAAAACCGCTGGACCTTTTCCTGGGAGGGAGACAACTTATCCACCACTTGGTCCCAGATCTGGTGCATTCTCTCCACCACAGTGTCAACACCTGGGCAGGCAGAAGGCTCCACCTGCCCTGAAGAGAATCGAAGATGAAACCCAAAGTTACAAAAAAAAGGTGACATCAAAGTGGCAGAACTAGCTCTATTATTTAAAGCCAATTCGGCCAAGGGCAAAAATGAAACCCAATCATCCTGATCAGCAGAAATAAAACATCTCAAATACGACTCCAAAGTCTGGTTTGTTCTCTCCATCTGCCCATTGGTCTGAGGGTGAAACGCAGAGGAGAAGGACAACTGAATTCCCAGCTTGGAACAGAAAGTCCTCCAAAATCTAGACACAAACTGAACTCCTCTGTCAGATACAATGTTCTCAGGAATCCCGTGCAAGCGAACCACCTGTTGCAAAAACAAGGGCACCAACTCTGAGGAAGATGGCAACTTAGGGAGTGGTACCAGATGGACTAGCTTAGAGAATCTATCACAAATCACCCAAATAACAGTCATTCTCTGAGAGACAGGCATATCAGAGATAAAATCCATTGAAATATGGGTCCATGGCCTCCTGGGCACCGGCAAAGGCATCAACAACCCACTAGAGCGAGAACAAGGTTTAGACCGAGAGCAAGTCCCGCAGGACTGCACAAAATTCCAGACATCACGAGACAAGGCGGGCCACCAAAAAGACCGACTCACCAAATCTCTAGTACCAAAAATACCTGGATGACCAGCCAATGCAGAGCAATGAACTTCAGACATCACTCTCTTCCTCCACTGGTCAGGAACATACAATTTTCCAATGGGACAATGCTCAGGTTTGTCCTCCTGAAACTCTTCCAGAGCACGTCTCAAATCGGGCGAGATGGCAGAAAGAACTACCCCCTCACCTAAGATGGTAGCAGGCTTGGTCACAACAGGAGAATCAGCAAAGAAACTCCTAGAGAGCGCATCTGCCTTGACATTCTTAGTGCCCGGAAGAAAAGAGACCACAAAATCAAAACGTGTGAAAAACAAGGCCTACCTAGCCTGTCTAGGATTCAAGCGTTTGGCCGACTCCAGGTAAATCAACTTCTTGTGGTCAGTAAGGACCACGACTTGATGTTTAGCTCCCTCCAACCAATGTCTCCACTCCTCAAATGCCCATTTCATGGCTAACAGTTCCCGATTCCCCACATCATAGTTACGTTCGGATGGGGAGAACTTTCGGGAAAAGAAAGCACAGGGATTCATTTTAGATGTTACATGATCTTTTTGGGACAAAACAGCTCCTGCACCAATCTCAGAAGCGTCCACCTCTACCTGAAACGGGAGTGAGACATCAGGTTGCCGCAAAACCGGAGCAGAAGTGAACCTTCACTTCAGCTCCTGAAAGGAAGAAACAGCCTCCGGAGACCAATTCAGCACATCAGCACCCTTCTTAGTCAAATCAGTCAATGGTTTGGCAATACCAGAAAAATTAGCTATAAATTTACGATAAAAATTAGCAAACCCAAAAACTTCTGGAGGGCCTTCAAAGAAGTGGGCTGAACCCAATCATAAATGGCCTGTACCTTGGCCGGGTCCATTTCAATAGTTGACGGAGACAAAATAAATCCCAAAAATGAAATACTCTGTACACCAAAAAGGCATTTCGATCCCTTGACAAACGGGGAATTCTCCCTCAAAATCCGGAACACAGTCTGAACTTGTTCCACATGAGAGTCCCAATCCTTGGAAAAGATCAAAATATCATCCAGATAGATGATCAAAAATTTATCCACCAAGTCTCGGAAAATATCATTCATGAAGCACTGGAAGACAGAAGGGGCATTAGTGAGCCCAAAAGGCATCACCAGGTACTCAAAATGTCCCTCCGGAGTATTAAACGCTGTCTTCCATTCATCCCCATGCTTAATGCGAATAAGATTATACGCCCCCCTGAGGTCAAGCTTTGTAAACCAGCAAGCACCTTTAACTCTGGAGAATAGATCAGAAATCAGGGGTAACGGATACTGATATTTAACAGTAATTTTGTTGAGGGAACGATAGTCAATACAAGGCCTTAGGCTAAGTGCACACATACCGGAACTCTCGCGGAAATTACCGCGTGAATTCCGGAATTCCAGTCCGCGGGAAAATCGCATTTTAAATTCCCGCGATTTTCCCGCGGAAAAACTAGCATTTTGCAAGTGTATTTAGCTTGCAAAATGCTAGCGTTTACCAAGCGATCTGTAGCATCGCTTGGAGAACTGATTGACAGGTTGGTCACACTCGTCAAACATAGTGTTTGACGAGTGTGACCAACTTTTTACTACTGAGGCCGCCTATGCAGCATCAGTAGTAAAAGATAGAATGTAAAAAAAAAAAAATGGTGTTATTCTTACCTTTCGACATCCCGGGCATCCGTTCCCAGTAATCCTTTGCGAAAATTCCCGCGATGACGTCCGTTCTCGCGGGATCGCGATGTCTCGCGGTCATTCGCGATGACGTTGCGTGAATGACCGCGAGACTTCGCGATCCCGAGAGAACGGACGCCATCGCGGGCATTTTCGCAAAGGACTACTGGGAACGAGAGCGGGAAGAGAAGCGGGAATGCTGCGCGGGACGTCGGAGGGTGAGAATAACAACATTTTTTATTTTTAAATTCTATTTTTTACAGGGGTATGGTACCCAAAGCCCAGAGGACAGTCTCCTCTCCTCCGGACCGTGGGTACCATCCGCAAATGTTCTGCTTACTTTCTGCATGGTGTGCACAGCCACATGCGGGAAGTAAGCAGAACAATGCATTCCTATGGGTGCGGGATCGCTGCGATTCCGCAAATTAATGAGCATGCTGCGTTTTTTACCGAGAAGCGATTCCGCCGCGGTAAAAACCGCAGCATTAGCACAGCATTGCGGAATCCCATAGGAATGCATGGGATGCTTATTTTTCGCGTTTTCGCAGCAAAATCGCGTGGTTAAAACCGCCGCGGAAACGCGAAAAAAACACCACGTGTGAACTCAGCCTTAATGACCCATCTTTCTTAGCCACGAAAAAAACCCAGCACCTAAGGGTGAAGAGGATGGTCTAATATGACCCTTCTCCAACTACTCCTTAATAAAGGATCGCATAGCCTCGTGCTCGGGTACAGATAAATTGAAAAGTCGACCCTTGGGAAATTTACACCCAGGGCTCAGCTCAATTGCACAGTCATAACTCCTATGAGGAGGCAAAGACGCAGACTCATTCTCACTAAATACATCATAAAAATCAGCCAAATAGTCAGGAACATCATGTGACTGGGGAGAGGTGGAGAAAACAGGAGCATCACTAAGGGCACACAGACAACCCCAACTCACCACAGACACAGATTTCCAATCCAAAACTGGATTATGGATTTGCAACCAGGGAAACCCCAGAGCAATGGTATCATGCAAATTATGCAACACCAAAAATCTGCAATTCTCTTGATGGTCTGGGGCGACCCGCATTACCACCTGGGTTCAAAACTGAGGTTTATTCTTCGCCAAAGGAGTAGCATCAAAACCTCTCAAAGGGATAGGCGTCCGCAGAGGTGTCATAGGAAATCCACAACGTTTAGCAAAATCCAAGTCCATCAGGTTCAGAGCTGCTCCCGAATCCACAAAAGCCTTAGCGGAAAATGTGGACAGGGAGCAGATCAGAGTATTTGCCAGAAGAAACTTAGGTTGAACACCACCCACAGCAAATGTGTGTGCAAAATGTTTTTCTCATTTAGGGCAGACAGAAATAATATACGAGGCATCTCCACAGAAGAAACACAGCTTATTACGCCCTCTGAACTCCTGACGTTGCGCCCTAGGCAAAACTCTATCACATTGCATAGGTTCAGACATTTGTTCAACAGGTGGCAACACCTCTCATGCGGTTTTGCGTTCACGCAAACGCCGATCAACCTGAATGGCTAATGACATAGAATCGTCAAGACTAGAGGGAACAGGAAATCCCACCATAGTATCTTTTATGCACAAAAGGAAATTTTCTGCTCACCCCTCTTCACTCCTTATCACACCTCCAACGCACGGAAACACCCTGACCCGGGTGTATAGTGCATGCACAACATAGAAAAAGATTTTCCAGCGTCTCCAGGAGATAAAATAACAATTGCTTTATTGAAAATATAAAATCTTCTTACCATCAAGTAAAAACAACATAAAGAGGCATATGGAGGGGAGCACTTTCCTACGCGTTTCACCCTGAAAGGGCTTAATCATGATTAATCTCCTGGAGACGCTGGAAAATCTTTTTCTATGTTGTGCATAGTATCTTTTATGGTTTCTCACAAACCCTTCCGAAAGAGAGCTGCCAAGGCACCATCATTCCAGGTAGTAAGGACCGCCCACTTTCAGAATTTTTGACAGTACAACTCTGCAGAATCCCGACCCTGGCTCAATGCCAACAGGGCCTTTTCAGCATGATCAATAGCATTAGGTTCATCATACAACAACCCCAAGGCTTGAAAAAAATGTGTTCACATTAGTAAGAATAGGATCATCAGGTTTCAAAGAAAACGCCCAATCCTGGGGATCGCCGCACAGCAAAGAGATTACAATTTTAACCTGCTGCACAGAGCTCCCCGACGAGTTAGGCTTCAAGGCAAAAAATAATTTACAATTATTCTTAAAATTCAAAAATTTAGACCGATCCCCAAAAAACACATCAGGAGTGGGGATCTTTGGTTCAGCAGCATGTGAATGAGCAAGATAGGCGAAAATTCCCTGCACTTCAGCAGTGAGCTGCTCCACATGATCAGACAATTGCTTCATCTCCATTGAGCAAGAAAAAAAATTCCCCCTACGGCCTCAGAGACATAGAGGAAAAAATATACACAAAAAAAAATTCTGAAAAACTCTTTTTTTTTTTTTTTACAATTCTTTCCTGCTATTGAGTACCCTAGGATCTGCGGTATTGCTGGTGATTCTGTTATGAATGAGTCACTGAAGGAGGAAAAAACAAAAATACAAGCTAAGTCCAGAAAACCGGAGAGGTTGGTAGCTATCGGATTGCAGACCCCTGATCCTATCCACAACAACTAACAGTAGCCATGGGGGGTTCCTACGATGCCCTAGACCCCTCGATCACAGCCGGAGAACTAAATAGGCCTAAAGAAAGAAAGGGGAAATCTAAACTGCCCCAGAGCAGACCCCAAAGCAATAGGCAGCCCCCAACATATAATGATGGTGAAGCAAGATGAAAACACTAACACAGATAGAAAGATAGGTTGAGCAAACGATGGGGCCCAAGCTAACTAAAAAGGACAGGATAGAAAAGCTGCTGTCTGCAATCCATAAAAAACCCTACCAAAAAATGTCCCAACCGTCTGATAGGAAAAACAGGCCCTGAAGTCGCTAGGACTTCAAAATGACTATATCAGCACTCAGGTAAATTCTGAAGACAAAGCAAAGAGACAAACTGATCAGAGACAAAAATGGAACTCAGCACACCCCCAACCGGGGATGGCTGTACTCCAAAAAACAAAGTAAACAAAACAAAACTAATAAGTTCAATAGCAGAGCAAAAACTTATCTTTGGGAAGCAGAAATCAGACTGGTCTCCAAGAATCCAGCAGAGTAATCACCAGCGACTCAGAAGGGCGTAGGCTGCCTTATATCCAGTCAGAAGATCCTGTTACCCAGTCATCATCTATCAGCTCAGGTGTTTGGTAATCAGCCTCACTACCTTCCTTCACCAGAAGAGGGAGTTTATCAGACATTGATGGTGAAGGGGAAAAAGAACTCACAATAGGGCGGTCTAATATAGGGCATAGCACCTCCTCTTCCGGGACAGGACCAGGGGAGAACTTCCAGTTCAGATGCTCCAGGATCACAGAGCACAGTCACATGATCAGGGTTTCAGACATGACGAGATAATCACCGAACCAGACAGTGCAGGATCCTAGGAAGGGTCACATGATCAGAGTTTCAGACATGACGAGATGATTGCAGAACCAGACAGTGCAAGATCCTAGGAAAGGTCACATGATCAGAGTTTCAGACATGACGAGATGATTGCAGAACCAGACAGTGCAGGATTTAGGAAACGTCACATGATCAAGGCTTCAGACATGACGAGATGATTGCAGAACCAGACAGTGCAAGATCCTAGGAAAGGTCACATGATCAGAGTTTCAGACATGACGAGATGATTGCAGAACCAGACAGTGCAGGATTTAGGAAATGTCACATGATCAAGGTTTCAGACATGACGAGATGATTGCAGAACCAGACAGTGCAGGATCCTAGGAAACATCACATGATCAGGGATTCTAGACATGACGAGAAGATCACAGAAGGCAAAGCAGAAACGCAGGCATCTTGCAGCTCAGCAGACATCAGGTGAGTGTGCACACTGCTCTAGGGAACAAGCAGGATAGCAGACACAAGGTGAGCGTGCACACCGCTCCAGGGGTTCATGGGGCAAAACAGACATGGCGGACGTGACAATATGATTATAGTAACATGTGTTATCCATCCTGGTGATTACACAGGAAGTGTATCTTTATAAATATGCCCTTTTTTCCTTCACTCTCTGCAGAAAGCATTGAGAGTATAAGGTTACAATGTCTCTTTAGCCTTAGCACTATGGCACTTAATGACAAGCTAGTCCCCTGAGGAGTTCGCTTGGATGAAACGCGTTGGGACAAGGACACCCCCCGTTATAGGGAAAGTGCAGGGCATGTACAATAGGGTCAGTTGTGGACTGCCCTTGTCAGGGTGGGAGTTCTGGGGATTAGATGATTGCTACCCCCATAGGGATTGACAGGGTATTGTCCTCCCAACCTTTTCTTTCCAGGAAATATGGTCATTGTTTGATCACTGAAGACTCCCGTCTCTCTCTCAATTCTTGGGTGAGATCGTTCTATTTTTTTATTGTATCTATGATCTCATTCGCATTATATGTATATATGTATAGCCAGCATTACGGGCTTTTAACATCTGCATTAATTTATATGTGAAGGTTTTGGTCATGGTGTGTAAAATGGACTAATGGGTCGCCATTTCCTATGGTTTGTTGTCTAGCTGCATTTAGGTAACAAATATCCTTGTATTGGTCGTTCCAGGACCTGATCTTTTGCTGCATTATCAGGTACCTTTACTTGATCGACCATTTCTTTTATGTATTTTGGTGACACACATGTTGTTCCTATCTTTTATATTATATATTAGTAAAAGTTATGTTTTAAACTTCACTAATTGCTGAATATCATGTCAAACTTTTTTTGGTGAATTCAGCACATGTCAATCACTGATAGAGTGCTTATTGCTTTATAGTCCTGCTCCCATATTTCATAGCAAAAACCTACAGACAGATTCCCTTTAAAGGGTCAATTCAACCTTCAAAATCTTTCAGTTTACTTTAAGGATACATACCAAGGCAAGATTTATAATATGGCTCATATATCAGGGATTTTGGGTAATGTCAGCCCTTTTCCCCTTACTAGCATAAGCTGTATCATTATATGAACTAATGATGGATTTTTCCATTTCCCACTGCAGCCAATTTAAATTTTTTACTTTTATCTTTTTTTCTCTCTTTCTTCCAAAAGTTAGTACTTTTCTTTTATTTCTCCGTCAATATAGTTGTACGAGGGAGTGATTTTTGCAGGACACTTTGTAACATTGAATGACACCATTCAATTGAATGTACTGATAAATGGGATCAATCCAAGTGTGGTGAAATTGTGGGGAAAAAAACACAATTCTGACAAATTTTTTTTGCTAATTTTTTACGGGTGTGCATTGTATGGCAAAAAAATCACCTGGCAGAATGATTCTGCATGTGAGTACAATTATAAGGTTACCAATCTGGTAACGTTTTCTTTTTTTTATTTTAATAGTGACCTTTTTTTTACAAATTGAAAATAAAAGTGTGTTACCATTTTCTGAGACCTCCAACTTGTTTATTTTTCCGTCATTTCAGCTGTTAGAGGGCTTTATTTTTGCATGTTCAATTTTGTTTTCTTAATTACATTTTGGAGTACATACAATTTTATTTTGGCAGTTCCCTGTGGAATGCAAATTAGCTCTCTCGAAAAACAAAAGAAAACTGTCCGACTGCCACAAACTGAAGGCAGTTTCTCTAAGGGTTCGCTCACATCTGTGTATCTAAAATCGCTCACATTCTCAGCCAGAAAAGTTGGTAAGTATCAGGCAAGCGTCATGTGTATGATGGATTCACAGCTTCCCTTCACACACTTTGATTGGCTCACAGTAGCCCCCACACTTTATGAGAGTCCTACAGTAGTTGTCACACTGTATGAGGGCCCACAGAGTATGCACCACACTGTTTGAGGGCTCCCACCGTAGTTCCCACACTGGTTGAGGGCTCCCACCATAGTTCCCACACTGTTTGAGGGCTCCCACCATAATTCCCACACTGGTTGAGGGCTCCCACCTTAGTTCCCACACTGGTTGAGGGCTCCCACCGTAGTTCTCACACTGGTTGAGGGCTCCCACTGTAGTTCTCACACTGGTTAAGGGCTCCCACCATAGTTCCCACACTGGTTGAGGGCTCCCACCGTAATTCCCACACTGTTTGAGGGCTCCCACCGTAATTCCCACACTGGTTGAGGGCTCCCACCGTAGTTCCCACACTGGTTGAGGGCTCCCACTGTAGTTCTCACACTGGTTGAGGGCTCCCACCGTAGTTCTCACACTGGTTGAGGGCTCCCACCGTAGTTCTCACACTGGTTAAGGGCTCCCACCGTAGTTCTCACACTGGTTAAGGGCTCCCACCGTAGTTCTCACACTGGTTGAGGGCTCCCACCGTAGTTCTCACACTGGTTAAGGACTCCCACCGTAGTTCTCACACTGGTTGAGGGCTCCCACAGTAGTTCTCACACTGGTTGAGGGCTCCCACCGTAGTTCTCACACTGGTTGAGGGCTCCCACCGTAGTTCCCACACTGTTTTAGGGCCCCCACAGTAGCCCTCTACTGTATAATGGCATAATAAGTACTACTAAGTTAAAAAATCAACAATATATACTAAGCTAATTGCTGATCCTGGCAAGTTCACAAGCAGATAGTGGCAAAACAGGCGGCAGTAATGTTATTGTGTCAGGGCAAGCACAGGAGTTCAGAGTTTCACTCCATCTGGAACTCGTCTGCCTGTGGAACAGAAAGCGATAGTGAAAGACGATGTCTCCATGCTCTTGTGCAGAGTTTAACTGTATTGACGCACCTCGTCTTCAACCCGGTGTCTACGCTATTGCTCTTGGGCAACCCACCTCCTTGCCCCACATTACACACATTCACTCAACATCAAACAGATTTGCCAATGGCTTTAATGAGTCAAAAATGTTATTATAAACCAAAAAGTCTCTTCAAAGTGGTGTCTGATGTTGGAAAAAAAGCAAAGTCTGAGCTTGTAACACCAGATCCAACTTGTAGATTCGGATGTCTGTTTCCCAGAGGAAGAAAAAAGCAGAAACCTCCTTTGATTTCCATAAACCCCTTGAGATATCTTATGACAGATCTTTAAGAAAGTAATGTCGAGGCCAGCATTGCTGGGATTGTTGTATCTTATGTGCCACGAAGCAGCAAAATGCCCTTCTTGTTAACCGTAAAATGTCTCTCGAGAGTCTGCATCAGTCTATGGGATCGAATATTTCTGTACTCAAGGGAAGTTCTCCCAAGGTCTCTCCTATGCTAATCGTTGAAGCAACATGCTCCTGGACCATATATTTGCATGTATAGATACCTGACTAGCTTCTCATGCGGATAAATAAAGCTTTCATAGGGTGGTGTAATTTCCTTTGTCATTGGCACAATGTCAGATATCTACTTACCGGAATGAATCATTCAACCTCCCGATGATGGTCCAATAAATAAAATAATGAATAACATATCACTTCCAGAAGGTTCTTTATGGGATTCCAATGATAAATTTGCATTATGCTATGGATGACTGAATCTCACATTCTTGATGGATAGTCAATCCTATTAAGGTAAAGACCAGGACGGTCTATGGAAGCCATTATAGCTATGGTAATTATGATATTGATGAAGGCTTTTGCCATGTAAGCAGTAGAGGGATAGACTGCGTCAGTGAGCCGTAGCAAGACTATTGGGTAAAGTTCAGTTCATTACCCAGACCATTTATCTGAAAGTCTTGCCCAGGCAGGCTGCTAATCAGCGCTGGGGCATATGCCCAGCCACAAGAGACCCAACGACAGCACCAAAAATTTCACTTGGTTTCCCAAAAGCGTTAAAGATTAAATATGTTATCAGAAAGTTAAATGTATTTTTTTTAATATTTGATTTCTGTTTTTTATCATGAATCATGATCTATTTTAAAATAAAATAAAAAATATAGCAATTTTGACATTAGCCATTTAGCCTAATACAAAAATTATACTTTCTGTTCTGTGCAGGAAGCCACATAATTATAAATAAAAATTTATCTCTGTCCCTATAGATTTAAACAGTAGGGCTTTTCTGGGCATGTACTGATCTGGACATAGAGAAGTGAGGGGGATGAGGAGGAGGTGAGCTGTGACATCACCTATTGTGAATGGTGGATGCTGTGTAATCTACTGTATATACAGAACAGCTGAAATCAGTCATTGAACAGGAGGAGGAGGAAGTGAGCTGTTATATCACCTATAGTGAATGGAGGATCCTGTGTTATCTATTGTATATAGAGGTGTTATCAGTCATTGTACAGGAGAAGGAGGTGAGCTGTGACATCACTTTTTGTGAATGGTGGATCCTGTGCTATCTACTGTATATAGAGGTGTTATCAGTCATTGTACAGGAGGAGGTGATCTGTGATATCACCTATTATGAATGGTGACTTCTGTGTTATCTACTGTATATAGAGGTGTTATCAGTCATTGTACAGAATGAGGAGGTGAGCTGTGACATCACCTATTGTGAATGCTGGATCCTATGTTATCTACTGTATATAGAGGTGTTATCAGTCATTGTACAGGATTAGGAGGAGGTGAGCTGTGACATCACCTATTGTGAATAGTGGCTCCTGAGTTATCTACTGTATATAGAAGTGGTATCAGTCATTGCATAGGAAGAGGAGGAGGTGAGCTGTGACCTACTGTGAATCACAGATTCTGTTTTATCTGCTGTGCTATCCATAGAGGCGAAATCAAAAGCAAGGGCCAGCTTAACTGTTAATAAAAATGTGATATGCAGGTGCACATGTGCACTGTGGCCATCAACAAACAAACCCTAAAATAAAAACATAATGTTTAAACACACTGCACTAAGTAAATATTAATATATGTAAAAAACATTTTATATCAAAAAAGCGTAAAAGCCATTCCACTGCAACAAGGTGTACCCAGAGTACAGCTACAGAAGGCTCACATGAAAAATCACATCACATAGTTTAACAGTAACACAGCCAATCAGGAGCGACGATCAAAGCTTGTATTAAAGCAGAGGCAGGCATGGCATGAGTAATTTTAGGGTGACTTAGTATAGTAAGAGGATGTCAGAGCTCACAGCTTAGCAATAAAGACAGGAAAAGAAAGCCCTCAAATATTGCACAAATATAGACAGTAACGTGTTGTACAACTGCAGCGCTTAAGAAGATGAGTGTGGTAGTCTCGTAATAATACTGAGATTCAGTTGATAGGGAAAAGAGATATAGCAGAGGAGCCAGCAGGGATGTACATAGAAATCCCAGGACTTCGTAACAAAAGTCCTAATTGAGCACCTCCCTCCCAAAGCACAATCGTTAACAATTCCAAAAAGAGGGAAGAATAGGAAGCGTTTAAGGAAACCAGGATGGATGAACACAGAACTTAAGCACATGCTAAAAAGGAAGAAAGAAATGTTTATAAAATGGAAAGAGGGAGGCATATCTAAAGAAGAATATAATGCTCTCTGCTGCAGAACCTGCAGGGCACAAATCAGATTATCTAAAGCTGACAAAGAATTGAGGCTTGCAAGAGATGTCAAAAGCAATAATAAAGGATTTTGGGAATATGTCAAAAGTAAAAGAAAAGTCAAAGATGCTATAGGATTTTTACAGGATGAAAATGATGAAATGGTAAGACAGGATGTTGAGAAGGTGGAACTTTTGAATTCCTATTTTGCATCTGTTTTCTCTCAGAAAGGAAATGTAACATCAACTGTTATTCACTGTCCTATTAAGGGAATAGAAGAATCCAGGATATCTATAAACAGAAAGTTAGTGAGGAAACACTTAGCTAACCTAAATGAATTCAAGTCTCCTGGTCCAGATGAATTACACCCCAGAGTTCTGAAGGAGATAGCAGAAGAAATTTTTGAACCCCTCTTCATAATCTTTGAAAATTCTTGGAGAATAGGAGTAGTCCCAGAAGACTGGAGAAGAGCAAATGTTCCTATCTTCAAAAAGGGGAAGAAGGTGGACCCAGGCAACTATAGGCCAGTGAGTTTGACTTCTATACCAGGAAAGATCTTTGAACAAATTATTAAACAACATGTATGTCAATACCTGGATAAGAATGAAGTGATTAAACAGAGTCAGCATGGGTTTGTAACTAATAAGTCATGTCAGACTAACTTAATTTCCTTCTATGACAGAATCACTGATTGGGTGGATCAGGGAAATGCTGTAGATATGGTATATCTTGACTTCAGCAAAGCATTTGACAAAGTATCTCATACAATCCTTATTCCTGTTCCGGTCGCGGCCACTAGGAGGCGCCGGACCGCCACTTTATCGTCAGACTCAGGGACGGCTGTTCCTGCCTCGGCCACTGGAAGGGGCCGTGGTTCTGTCACGTCAGGCTCAGAGCCTACTGTCCCGGCTTTAGCCTCTAGGAGGCGCCGGTCTGTCACGTCGACGTTAAATTCTGGGTCTGCTGCTCCTGTCGCGGTCACTAGGTGCTGACAGAGTAAGGGCACCTGCGCAGGCATCTGGTGGACGCAGGCTCCACCCCTCTGTCAGTCATCAAGAGGTTACTGCATCTCCATCTAGCCTGGTCCTGGGGGCAGTACTGATGGCATCATCAGTCCAGGAACCTATGAGGGGTGACCTGATCCCTGAAATACCTTGGGACTGGTCTTGCAAGCCGCCGGATATATTCTTGGTTCCCCTGTGTGTTACTGTGTGAATTACTTTCTGACTGACTGACTTTGGCCTGGACTTCTGACTAACCTTCTGCCTAACGATTCTGTACCTCTGCTACTCTCCTGGTTTATGACTTTCGGCCTGAATCTGACTCTGCTTCTGCCTAACGATTATGTACCTCTGCTACTCTCCTGGTTTATGACTTTCGGCCTGAATCTGACTCAGCTTCTGTCTACCGTTTTTGTACCATTGCTGCCCGACTGGTTTAGACTCGCATATCTCCACGTTTGTGTCCCGTATTGAAACACCTTTCTGGTGACCGTCCTGCTCTGGTCACTGCTCCTATTCAGACAGCGCCTCCTGGGCTCTGCTATAAATCCAGATCCCTGTATAGGGGTAAAGGGTATCAGTGTTTCTCGGGGTGTTGCCTGGCTGCAGCCCAGACCCGCAGGCGGACGTCACAGTAGGTGGTGACAATTGCCCTGATTGTTTGGACCTGCCATAATGTTAAGTGTGTAACAGTACAGACAAAGAGGGCTAATGGATGCATAAAGCATGTGGGAACATGATGCGGGGAACCTGGTTATGGTAAAACTTTTGGCTGTGCCACACAGGGATAGATTAGGTTATTGTGTTGAGGCGGTAGGCCAGTCTGAATAAATGCGTTTTCAGGGCACACTTAAACTTGTGGGGATTGGGGACTAATCGTATTGACCTGGAAAGTGCATTGCAAAGAATTTGCGCAGCACGTGTAAAGTCTTGGAGACGGGAGTGGGAGGTTATGATTATTCAGGATGCTAACCTCAGGTCATCAGCAGAACAGAGGGTGTGGTTAGGGTGGTATACTAAAACAAGGGAGGAGATGTAGGATGGTGCTGAGCCATGGAGAGCTTTGTGGGTGAGGGTAATAAGTTTGTACTGAATTCTGGAGTGGATGGGTAGCCAGTGTAATGACTGGCACAAGCTAGAGGCGTCGGTGTAACGATTGGTGAGGAATATGATCCTGGCTGCAGCATTCAAGACAGATTAGAGAGGGGAGAGTTTGGTAAGAGGGAGACTGATTAGAAGAGAGTTACAATAGTCGAGACGAGAATGAATACGAGAAACAGTAAGTTTTTGCGGAGTCAAAAGTAAGAAAAGGTCGAATTCTAGAAATGTTTTTGAGGTGCAGATGACAAGAGCGAGCCAGTGATCGAATGTGGGGGGCAAAGGAAAGCTCGGAGTCAAGTATGACCTCAAGACAGCGGGCATGTTGCTGGGGATTAATAGTGGAGCCACACACGGAAAAGGCAATGTCGGGTATAGGTACATTAGTAGAGGGAGGAAACACAAGGAGTTCAGCCTTTGACAGGTTCAGTTTCAGATATAGTGAGGACATGATGTTAGACATAGCGTTTAGTCAATCGCCGGTGTTTTCTAGAAAGGCTGGCGTGATGTCGGGAGAAGAAGCGTATAATTGGGTGTCATCAGCATAGAGATGGTACTGGAAACCAAATCTACTGATCGTTTGATCAATAGGGGCAGTGTACAAGGAGAAGAGGAGGGGACCTAGAACCGATCCTTGAGGAACCCCAACAGCAAGGGGAAGGTGAGAGGAGGAGGAGGAACCGGCAAAAGATACAGTAAAGGAGCGGTCAGAGAAATAGGAGGAGAATCAGGAGAGAACAGTGTCCTTGAGGCCAATGGAACGGAGCATAGTGAGGAGGAGCTGATGATTCACAGTGTCGAATGCTACAGAGAGATCCAAGAGAATTTACATGGAGTAATGACCATTTGATTTAGCTGTTAGTAGATCATTAGAGACTTTAGTGATGGCAGTTTCAGTACAGTGTAAAGAGCGGATACCGGATTGAAGAGGGTCGAGAAGAGAGTTATCAAAGAGATAGCGGATAAGACGGGAGTGGACAAGGCGTTCCAGGAGTTTAGAGATGAAGGTAAGATTAGAGACAGGTCTATAGTTACCGGCACAGTTTTGGTTGAGGGATGTTTTTTTAAGTAGTGGATGTATGATGGCATGCTTAAATGAGGAGGGAAAGATACCAGAAGAGAGAGAGAGGTTAAATATTTTAGTTTAGGTGAGGGGTGACAGCAGGGGAAAGGGACTGGAGGAGATGTGACGGAAATGGGTCACTGGTAGGGCGAGAAGATGCATGGAGCCTGCTTACTTCTTCTGTGATTGGTTCAAAACCAGAGAGTGAGCTAGATGCAGTGGGGGAGGGAGGACAGTGCATGGTATGAGGTGATTGGGAGATAATTTCCTGTCGGATCTGGGCAATTTTTTCTTTGAAGTAATTGGCCAGATCGTCAGCTCGGAGCTCCGTGGTTGGGGCCTGTACTCTTGGGTTGAGTAGAGAATGAAAATTGTCAGACACGTTTAGGGTTATTGGACAGTGAGGTGATGAGGGTGTTGAAATAGGTTTGGTTGGAGAGGTGAAGGGCAGTGTTGTATGTTTGAAGCATAAACGTATAATGGATGAAATCTTCGTGTAGATTGGATTTTCTCCACAGACGTTCGGCGCACCTGGAGCACCGCTGCAGGAAATGTGTTTGCAGGGTGTGCCAGGGTTGTCGCCGTCTGTGTTGTGGTGTTATATTTATAGGGGGTGCAAATTCATCCAGGGCACTTTGAAGTGTTTCATTGTAATGCTTCAATGCAGAATCCGGACATGAGAGGGAGTAGATAGGGGCCAATGAAGACTGCAAGTTTTTCTTAAGTTTCTGGGTGTTAATGGCCTGTATGTTTCTATAAGTATGGACAGTGGGGGTGACCTGAGCAGCCTGCAGTTCTTGATAGAGAATGAAAGAAGATTCTGGTCAGAGAGCGGGAGAGGGGAGTTTGCAAAATCATCCACTGCACAAAGCCGAGAGAAGACCAAGTCGAGGGGGTTTCCATCTTCATGCGTTGGAGAATTAGTAAGCTGCGAAAGGCCAAACGAGGAGGTTAGAGATAAAAGGTGAGTAGCAGATGGGGAGAGGGGAAGAGCAATGGGGATGTTGAAATCTCCCATGATGAGGGTAGGGATGTCACAGGAGAGAAAATGTGGAAGCCAAGAGGCAAAATGATCCAGGAACTGATGGGAGGGGCCGGGAGGACGATACACCTCTGCCACTTGCATGGAGAAGGGGGTGTAGAGTCTGATGGCATGGACCTCAAAAGAAGGGAAGACTAGTGAGGGAACTTGAGGGATAACTTCAAAGGTACATTTTGGTGATAGGAGCAGACCAATGCCTCCACCTGCTCTATTGTCTGATCTTGGGGTATGAGAGAAGTGTAGTCCCCCATATGAAAGAGCAGCAGCGGTTTTGTCTGACTGCTGGATCCAGGTTTCAGTAAGAGCCAGGAGGTTAAGAGAATTAGAAAGCAAAAAGTCATGAATGAAGGAGAGTTTGTTACACACTGAGCGAGAATTCCAAAAGTGCACAATTAAGAGAGACAGATGGCATGCAGGGAATATTAATAAGATTAGAGGGGTTTCTGAGTGTAGCAGTTGGGAGGTTTGACCTGTAACATGGGGACCAAGGTTGGGAGCAATGTCTCCTGCGACTAGGAGAAGGAGGATAGAAAGAGTGAGCAGATGGTTAAGTGATTTGTGAGAGCGTCTCTTATGTTGAATGGTGGGACTGACTGGATCTGTGCAATTTAACAATGTGAATAGAGCGTGAGTGCTATACATAGGAGAGGAAAGGAGCGAGGGGCCGATATGGATGGAGTGTAAAGAGTTAATGTCAGGGTGGTGTATGTGTGTGAATGCAGCGGCCAGGATATAAATTACACAAATGCATATGATATATATTTGTTGTATTCCAAATGTACAGGGAGTAGATGTATATAAATGTCTTACCTGTCTCCTGCCCTGTCTAACTGCCCTGTTATAACTGCCTCGTACTTTGATACATGTACTTTGATTACATGTGCATAAATGCCCCCTGCATAAATGCTCCCCCAAGCTATGTCTGAATATATAGGAGGCAAAGGCTTAGATCTTTTTTTTTTTTGCTCTCTCTCTTCTCGTTAATCAATCAAACTAAATTGAGACAGCAGGACCCAATAAAATGTTGTGGTCAGATAAACAGATGTCCAGCACTACATGGATCATAAAGCACTTTGAAAAGTTTCTTGAACTCACAACATAAGGGGACAAGCAGAGTAAGTTGAAATAACTATATACCAGATGCAAGCCTGCATAGTTGAAAACACATATATAGCATTCAGGATTAACTGCTTGCTGACATTGAATGGAGTGGAGAAACACAGGAGTTGATTCAGAGCAGAGATTGAAAGAGCTGGTTACCTGTATGAAGAGAATAGAGATGCGTGTCACATTCATCCATGATATAACTGCCTGAAAAAGATCACAGACTGAATATGAGTCAACAGTGTGATGCAGCAGCAAAAAAGGCAAATGCAATTCTAGGATGTATTAACAGAAGCATACAGGATAGATCACGTGAAGTCATTATTGCTCTCTACTCCTCTTTGGTCAGACCTCATCTGTGTCCAGTTTTGGGCGCCACATTTTAAAAAAACACATCAACAAACTGGAGCAAGTTCAGAAAAGAGCGACCAGAATGGTGACCGGTCTGCAAACCCTGTCTTATGAGGAAAGGTTGCAGGATTTAGGAATGTTTACCTTGCAGAAGAGAAGACTGAGAGGAGACGTAATAGCTGTCTACAAATATCTCAAGGGCTGTCACATTGTAGAAGGATCATCTTTATTCTCATTTGCACAAGGAAAGACTAGAAGCAATGGGATGAAACTGAATGGGAGGAGACAGATTAGATATTATAAAAAACTTTTTGACAGTTAGAGTGATCAATGAGTGGAACAGGCTGCCACGAGAGGTGGTGAGTCCTCCTTCAATAGAAGTCTTCAAACAGATGCTGGACAGACATCTGTCTGGGATGATTTAGCGAATCCTGCTTTGAGCAGGGGGTTGGACCAGATGGCCCAGGAGGTCCTTTCCAACTCTACGATTCTATGATTCTATGATTCTATCCCTAAAAATATTTTATTTAATTGTAGTTGTTAGGTTACTACCTACCAAATTTTAAAAACTGTATTAGAAGGACTGTAAGGAGCAAACAGTTCGCTGGATGCAGTGAGTGACCGGAGACAGAGAAGGGGTTAACAAGGATTAACTGAACAATCAATAACAAGTGATACTCCATGCAGGGAGGAAAATGAAATAGCGGAAGAACATACAAAATAAGCAGGACACTTATCGGTTGCAGTTCTGGCAAGGAGAAGGCTAGAGTATCTCCCTGCGGCGTCTCTAGTGATGCACAAAGTCTCTGGCTCTGCTACGAAGAAACGAGTAACACTGCCATCCGACAGTGCCGATAGATCCAGTCCTGCTTGCCTTGGGTACGCTGGGACATGGAAACAGTCCTTTGTGTAAATGTCTTGGGAATGGCGCCGGGCATGTGTCACGAGCATGTATACAATCCGCAACATCCCGCGGTCTTTTGGAGTAGTCTCTGAATTGTTGTTCCGGTATCTCGAGTGAAACAGGGGTATTCAACGGTGCGGGTACAGACGATAACTGAATAGCGTCACAAGAAGTCTCAAGGTCAGCACACAAGGGTCTAGGAACAGTGGAGTTGTCAGTAGAAGCAGCGGAAAGGGAGTCAACCATCTCCTGTTGCCTTCCCGCCAAGTCTGCCCCACGCTCAGGTCTCCTTTTGTACCCCATGCCCCCTGCTGTCTAACAGGAAGGGGAAGGTCTCTCCCTTTCAGAGGAAAACTCCCCCGCTTCAATGGTGACCACCCTATAGTTCCGGCCTTAAAGGGCACCGCACACCGCTGATTCCATCTTGTCTCATCTTCTTACATCACGTGCATTGTGGCACATATACAGCAATTATGGCCCAATTGGAGCCTTTTAGTGTTCTCACCTGCTACTATACCATTTCATAACCCTTGTAGAGTATGATGTCCCCCAAAATGCCCCCCACACAGTATGATACTCCAATGATACAGTACAGTGATTCCCCCCCCCCCACAATTTTATCCCACAGTCCTCATCACATCACAGTATGGTGACCCTACAGTGCCTGCAGCACAATATCATGCTCCCACCGTTCCTCTATGATGACCCCCACAAGCCTCACACAGTATGATTGCCCCCACACACAAAGTATTTTTCCTCTAACAGTCCACTCCAGACACACAGCATGATAGCCCCCATAGACCCCCAAACAACATGAACACAACAGGCCTCCTTGCACACTATAATGATCCCCACAAGCCTCATACACAGAATGATGGCCCCCACACACACAAAATATGATTCCCCTTACAGCCCTCCTTCCCACACTATGATCAACCCCACAGACCCCACACATAGTATGATAGTTCCCACAGCCCCCACACACAGTACGATGACTCGCACAGTTCCCCTCATTCAGTATGATAACCCTCACAACCTCTTACCCTCTTACACAGTATGATGGCCCTCACAGAATCTCACACTGCGTCATGTCACCCACAGCTCCTGACAAATGCCAACATTTAAAATTCTAAATAAATAAATCCAATAAATACTACTCACCACCAGCAGCATACCCCCAAAGTCCTGCTCTACTTTATGCAGTGTGTGTAGATTGAGGCTCTGCACTGCCCCGCAGGTGAGTATAATAAAAGTTATTTTTCTTCTCTTACAGGTCGGGTTGGGGGCCAATATACAGCATTATAGAATGCTGCATATCAGCCCTGAAAGTTGATGGCCGTAACTGATATTGGCCAAAACTGGTGACAGGTTCCCTTTAAGTGCGCTCTGTTATTAAATGGGCTGTGGATTACTACCAGGGGACCATCCATTTCTATGGCCTTGTCACTTTGACATTACTAAGGCAATGTTTGTGTTAAATAGCTTGAAAGGGTTTGGACACAGTCCTAGGATACCTCAGGGTGTTACACACTTAATTTCAGGGCAGTCAGAGGCTTTGAAGTATTGCAATTGATATGCTGCTAATCAAATGTGTAAAAAAACTTTAGAATCTCCCAAATTCAAAAAGTTTCAATAATCTCGAAAGCATGACTAATATAAAAAGAGCGGCATTTTCTTTTTTGAGACGGACTAGAATCACTCATCTTTCAACTGACAATTTGCCAGCAATCCACTTAGCCATTTATGCATTCTACAAACAGAGTTTTTTCTCAAGAGGGATACGGGGAGTATCTCATTAACAGGCATATAAATGCATGACATGCTGCTATGATCTCACCGGGAGAACACCAGGATCCTCCAGACTGCAGGGAAATTTTTACAGAGCCACCTGCCAATATTTATTCGTTCCCAGCTCTTCTCTAATTGAAGATGGCACAATTTAATGCCTAATAAATATCACACATAGTCTTTTATGAATAAGTTGTAGTGGCTGAGTGGCTGCAGGTTACAGAAAACTTGCAATGTCCTATTATTATTCTAAATAAATAAATAAATAATCTTTATTTTTATATAGCGCTAACATATTCCGCAGCGCTTTACATTTTGCACACATTATCATCACTGTCCCTGATGAGGCTCACAATCTAAATCCCTATCAGTATGTCTTTGGAGTGTGGGAGGAAACCGGAGTACCCGGAGGAAACCCACGCAAACACGGGGAGAACATACAAACTCCTTGCAGATGTTGTCCTTGGTGGGATTCGAACCCAGGACTCCAGCGCTGCAGCGCTAACCACTGAGCCACCGTGCCGCCTATTCTATATTAGAGTCCAACATAATATATTGTCTTTCCTGTGTTTGGCAGTCCTGTATTTATCCCAATTAGTCACTGATCAAAGACAGATTCTGAGTCACAAAATTAAAGTGGCTGTTCGATCTAAATTGATAAGTCTGCAGTCGCTCTGTGTGACTGCAGACTTATGTGTCCCCCCCAGCGCATACATTGTTGTAGATGGTCACACCCACTGCACCGCCGCATCACTATACGGGCACCGGCATCACTCAGTACGTATATGGAGCGATGCCGCACCTACTAGGCGGGCTCTGGAGAGGAGTTTGCCTGTTAGGCTGGGATCGCACATGCGAGGAACATGGTCGAGTCTCGCATGTTAATACCCGGCACTGCCGACGGCACTCAGGAGCCACTCCCAAGTGCCGGCGGCAGTGTCGGGTATTAACATGCGAGACTAGGCCATGTTTCTCAAATGTGTGATCCCGGCCTTACATACATCACCATTCACCACCATTTCTGTCTCAGAAACCAGGCCTGCATTTTTGCAGATTTATTTAACTCCTTAGGCCACGTTCACATTCAGTATTTGGTCAGTATTTTACACCAATACATGTAAGTCAAAATAATGAGTGAATGAAAAATACAGAAGTGGGGACGTGTTTCTATTATACTTTTACTCTCATTGTTCCTCTCCTGATTTTGGATTACAAATACTGATGTAAAACACTGACCAAATACTGAACGTGTGAACATGGCCTAAGCCTGTTCGTTTGGTTGCTTTAACCCCTTCCTGACATCAGACGTAGTATCCCGTCCATGGGACCCGGGTCCCTATGCCCATGGATGGGATAGTACGTCTCAGCGATAAGCGGCACCCACGTGGTGAGCGCCGCTGATCGCGGCCGGGTGTCAGCTAATTATCACAGCTGACACCCGGCACAATGTGTCAGGGGCGGTCACGGACTGCCCCCGACACGTTAACCCCTTGCACACCGTGATCAAACATGATCGCGGTGTACCGGGGGTTAAAGGGAAGCATCGGCAGGGATGGGGCTCCCTCCGTGCTTCCCTGAGCCCCCCATGGCAGCGCAATGTGCAGCGCTGCTGCGGGGGACTCCTTCCCTGCAGGCCCCTGAATCCAAGATGGCGACGGGGGCCTTCGGGGGCCTGCAGGGAGCTGACTTCCTCAGTGCCTGCAAAGCGCAGGCATGAGGAAGTCTGCAGCAGTGCCTGTGACAGATCGCTGATCTGTCACAGTGATCTGTGATGTGACAGATCAGCGATCTGTCACAGGACAGTGATGTCCCACCTGGGACTATGTAATAAAATTAAAAAAAAAGTGTTAAAATTATTTTTAAAGAATCGCCAAATAAATTAGAAAAAAAAAAATTCCCCCAATAAATCCATTTTTTGGAAATTAAAAAAAAAACAATAAAAGTACACATATTATGTGTCGCCGCGTCCGTAACGACCTGCCCTATAAAACTGTCCCATTAGTTAACCCCTTTAGCGAACCCCTTAAAAAATAAAAATAAAAAACAAAGCAAAAAATAATGATTTATTATCATACCACCAAACAAAAAGTGCAATAACTCGCGATCAAAAAGATGCATATAAATATTCATGGTACCGCTGAAAACGTCATCTTGTCCCGCAAAAAACGAGAAACACAGCATCATCAGTGAAAAAATAAAAAAGTTATAGCTCGCAGAATAAAGCGATGCAAAAATAATTATTTTTTATATAAAATAGTTTTCATTGCATAAAACCGACAAAACATAAAAAAGACCTAAATGAGGTATCGCTGTAACCGTACTGACCCGAAGAATAAAACCGCTTTAACAATTTTACCGTACACGGAACGGTATAAACGCATCCCCCCAAAAAAAATTCATGAAACGCTGGTTTTTGTTCATTCTGCGTCCCAAAAATCGGAATAAAAAGCAATCAAAAAAGTCACGTGCCCGAAAATGGTACCAATAAAAACGTCAACTCGTCCCACAAAAAATAAGACCTCACATGACTCGGTGGGTCAAAATACCGAAAAATTATAGCTCTCAATATGTGGTGATGCAAAAACTATTTTTACAATAAAAAGTGTCTTTTAGCGTGTGACAGCTACCAAACATAAAAACCGCCATAAATAGTAAATCAAACCCCCCGTTATCACCCCCTTAGTTAGGGAAAAATAATAAAATAAAAAAAATGTATTTATTTCCATTTTCCCATTAGAGTTATGGCTAGGGCTAGGGTTAGGGCCAGGGATAGGGTTAGGGCTAGGGCTGAGATTAGGGTTAGGGGTGTGTTGGTGGTAGGGTTGGAGTTAGAATTGGGGGGTTTCCACTGTTTGGGCACATCAGGTGCTCTCCAAATGCAACATGGCGTCTGATCTTAATGCCAGCCAATACTGAGTTGAAAAAGTCAAATGGTGCTCCTTCCCTTCCAAGCTCTGCCATGCGCCCAAACAGTGTTTTACCCCCACATGTAGGGTAGCAGCCTACTCAGGACAAATTGCAAAACAACTTTTGGGGTCCAATTTCTCCTGTTACTGTTATGAAAATAAAAAAATGGGGGCAAAAATATCATTTCTGTGGAAAAAAATATTTTTTTTTATTTTCACGCCCGGGCATTATAAACTTCTGTGAAGCACTTGGGGGTTCAAAGTGCTCACCACACATCTAGATAAGTTCCTTGGGGGGTCTAGTGTCCAAAATGGGGTCACTTGTGGGGAGTTTCAATAGTTTAGGTACATCAGGGGCTCTCCAAACGCACATGACACCCGCAGACCATTCCATCAAAGTCTGCATTCCAAAACGTCACTACTTCCCTTCCGAGCCCCAACGTGTGCCCATACAATAGTTTTCTCCCACATATGGGGTATCAGTGTACTCAGGACAAATTGGACAACAACGTTTGGGGTCCAATTTCTCCTGTTACCCTTGGGAAAATAAAAAGATTGGAGACTAATTGATCATACTTGTGGAAAAAATACGATTTTTTTCTTTTCATGCCCTGGCATTATAAACTTCTGTGAAGCCCTTAGGGGTTCAAAGTGCTCACCACACATCTAGATAAGTTCCTTAGGGGGTCTAGTTTCCAAAATGGGGTCATTTGTGGGGGGTTTCCACTGTTTAGGTACATTAGGGGCTCTCCAAGGCAACATGACACCCGCAGACCATTCCATCAAAGTCTGCATTCCAAAACGTCACTACTTCACCTTCCGAGTCCCAACGTGTGCCCATACAATAGTTTTCTCCCACATATGGGGTATCAGTGTACTCAGGACAAATTGGACAACAACTTTTGGGGTCCAATTTCTCCTGTTACCCTTGGGAAAATAAAAAAATAGTGACTAAAAGATCATGTTTGTGGAAAAAATATGAATTTTTTATTTTCACGCCCGGGCGTTATAAACTTCTGTGAAGCACTGGAGGGGTCAAAGTGCTCACCACACATCTAGATAAGTTCCTTGTGGGGTCTAGTTTCCAAAATGGTGTCACTTGTGGGGGGTTTCCATTGTTTTGGTACATCAGGGGCTTTCCAAATGCGACATGGTGTCAGATCTCAATTCCAGCCAAAAACGTCAAATGGCGCTGCTTCCCTTCCAAGCTCTGCCATGCGCCCAAATAGTGGTTTACTCCCACATGTGGGGTATCAACGTACTCAGGACAAATTGCACAATAACTTTTAGGGTCCTGTTACCCTTGGAAAAATAAGAATTGAGGGTGAAAAGATAATTTTTGTGGAAAAAATATGATTTTTTAATTGTACGGCTGTATGTTATAAACTTCTGTGAAGCACTTGGGGGTTCAAAGTTCTCACCACACATCTAGATAAGTTCCTTGGGGGGTCTAGTTTCCAAAATGGGGTCATTTGTGGGGAGTTTGTGAAGCCCTTGTGGCGTCCGATCTGAATTCCAGCCAATTTTGCATTGAAAAAGTCAAACGGCGCTCCTTCCCTTCCCTTCTGAGCTCTGCCATGCGCCGAAACAGTGGTTCCCCCCATATATCAGGTATCACCGTACTCAGGACAAATTGCACAATAACTTTTGCAGTCCAATTTCTCCTGTTACCCTTGGTAAAATGAAAAAAATTGAACCTGAAGTATTTTTCTTGTGAAAAAAAAAGTTACCGTAGATGTTCATTTTTTTTTAAATATTCAAAAAATTCCTGTGATGCACCTAAAGGTTTAATAAACTTCTTGAATGTGGTTTTGAGCACCTTAAGGGGTGCAGTTTTTAGAATGGTGTCACTTTTGGGTATTTTCTATTATATAGACCCCGCAAAGTGGCTTCAAATGTGATGTGGTCCGTAAAAACAAAATAGTGTTTCAAAAATGAGAAATTGCTTGTCAATTTTTAACCCTTATAACTTCCTAACAAAAAAAAATTTTGGTTCCAAAATTGTGCTGATGTAAAGTAAACATGTGGGAAATTTTACTTATCAAGTTTTTGTGTGCCATATCTCTGTGATTTAAGGGCATAAAAATTCAAAGTTGGAAAATTGCGAAATTTTCAAAATTTTCGCCAAATTTCCGTTTTTTTTCACAAATAAACGCAAGTTATTTGAATGAAATTTTACCACAATCATGAAGTACAATATGTCACGAGAAAACAATGTCAGAATCACTAGGATCCATGGAAGCGTTTCAGAGTTATTACCTCATAAAGGGACAGTGGTCAGAATTGTAAAAATTGGCCCAGTCATGAACGTGCAAACCACCCTTGGGGGTGAAGAGGTTAAGGCCTGACCTAGTTTCTCTCTTTTTCCCCTCATTTTTCTATTGCCACATTCAAGACCTATAACTTTTTTATTTTCTTGTCAAGGTATCCAAAGGCGGACACAGACATTAGCGACCCCAGTGCAAGAACAGTATAAGGTCCCTTTGCAGTCCAATAGCTCATCATAATGCACGATTGCACATGTTTTAGAGGTGATAGGGGCCACTTACGTCTTGTGCCCATGTGTGTATGTCCTCCCCTGAATGTACCCATTATGACAAAATCACTGGCAAAGTGCTAGAGAGAAGATATGTTTCAGTGAGGCTACTGGCTTCAGTGATTTGAAACACAGAAGTTTTGCACCAGCACACTAAGTGTTGAGAGGGGTTAAGCAGCCATTTTAAAGGCTGGGCTTTTGAGAACAACCATAGAGCGGGTGGCAGGTTGCTCTCCATATTTAAATAGTCAGATTGGTAAGGCATTCAGAGTTCAGTGTGTCTGGAGAGGGTAACTCCAGAGAAGTGTTTGTGTTTGTACTAATCTGAACCGTGTGTTTTGTTAACCCTGAGCGGGCAGATTCCCGCTACCACAGGACTGTGCTTTGTGTTACCACTTTGTTCTGTTTTCTTGTTTTTGCCCATGTTTTTTACTTCACCGTGGTTTATGCCGCATGTATAATAAACCAGTGAAGGTCTTAAAGAGACAGTATTCCTGTGTCTGCCCCTGTGTACAGCTGTATGAGCCAATATATCACACTATATAAGGGTAGACACAAGGCCGTATTTGCCACTAGGCACTCGTGGGCCTGTGCCTGGGACGGGACTCTGCGGGTGGGGCGGCACCTGAGCAAAGTTTTTTTTTCTTTTTTAAGTCCGGGTCAGTCCATCCCTCCTACCTCATCCCCCCTCCCTTGTCCCTCCTCCCCCCTCCCTCGTCCCTCCTCCCCTCTTCCTCGATGACATCATACTCACCTCCTCCAGCGGTGCCGATGCTCTCCGATGATCTCTGGTGCCAGCATGCTTCTTCCACTCATTACAGTAATGAATATGGATGCCACGCCACTCCAATAGGTGTGGCGTCCATATTTATGACCTTAATGAGCGGTACCACATGACTGCGCGCACAGGAAGAAGCATAGCATACCGGCGCCGGCTGGAGGTAAACAACGCAGGGACCGTGCGACACAAAGGACTCAGGTGAGCCCGCGGGGGGGAGAGGGGGAAACTGAGCCCAGAGCCATGCATACAGGGGGTAGACTGAGCCCAGAGCCATGCATACAGGGGGGACTGAGCCCAGAGCCATGCATACAGGGGGGGAGACTGAGCCCAGAGCCATGCATAAAGCGGAGGGGGGAGACTGAGCCCAGAGCCATGCATACAGGGGGGGAGACTGAGCCCAGAGCCATGCATACAGGGGGCGAAATGAGCCCAGAGCCATGCATGGGGAGGAATGAGCCCAGAGCCATGCATACAGGGGAGGGGAGAGACTGAGCCCAGAGCCATGCATACTGGGGGGGAGACTGAGCCCAGAGCCATGCATATAGGGGGGGGAATGAGCCTAGAGCCATGCATACAGGGAGGGAGAATTAGCCCAGAGCCATGCATACAGGGGGGAGACTGAGCCCAGAGCCATGCATACAGGGGGGGAGACTGAGCCCAGAGCCATGCATACGGGGGGGAGACTGGGCCCAGAGCCATGCATACAGGGGGGAAGACTGAGCCCAGAGCCATGCATACAGGGGGGAGACTGAGCCCAGAGCCAAGCATACAGGGGGGGAGACTGAGCCGAGAGCCAAGCATAGGGGGGAGAATGATCCCAGAGCCATGCATGGGGGGGAGAATGATCCCAGAGCCATGCATACAGGGGAGGGGAGAGACTGAGCCCAGAGCCATGCATACTGGGGGGGGGGAGACTGAGCCCAGAGCCATGCATACAGGGGGGGAATGAGCCCAGAGCCATGCATACAGGGAGGGAGAATTAGCCCAGAGCCATGCATGCAGGGGGGGAAACTGAGCCCAGAGGCATGTATACAGGGGGGGAGACTGAGCCCAGAGCCATGCATACTGGGGGGGAGACTGAGCCCAGAGCCATGCATATAGGGGGGGGAATGAGCCTAGAGCCATGCATACAGGGAGGGAGAATTAGCCCAGAGCCATGCATACAGGGGGGGAAACTGAGCCCAGAGGCATGCATACGGGGGGGGACACTGAGCCCAGAGCCATGCATACAGGGGGGAGACTGAGCCCAGAGCCATGCATACAGGGGGGGAGACTGAGCCCAGAGCCATGCATACGGGGGGGAGACTGGGCCCAGAGCCAAGCATACAGGGGGGGAGACTGAGCCCAGAGCCATGCATACAGGGGGGAGACTGAGCCCAGAGCCAAGCATACAGGGGGGGAGACTGAGCCGAGAGCCAAGCATAGGGGGGAGAATGATCCCAGAGCCATGCATGGGGGGGAGAATGATCCCAGAGCCATGCATACAGGGGAGGGGAGAGACTGAGCCCAGAGCCATGCATACTGGGGGGGGAGACTGAGCCCAGAGCCATGCATACAGGGGGGAATGAGCCCAGAGCCATGCATACAGGGAGGGAGAATTAGCCCAGAGCCATGCATACAGGGGGGGAAACTGAGCCCAGAGGCATGCATACAGGGGGGAGACTGAGCCCAGAGCCATGCATACAGGGGGGGAGACTGAGCCCAGAGCCATGCATATGGGGGGGAGACTGAGCCCAGAGCCATGCATACAGGGGGGGGGAACTGAGCCCAGAGCCATGCATACAGGGGGGAGATTGAGCCCAGAGCCAAGCATACAGGGGGGGAGACTGAGCTGAGAGCCAAGCATAGGGGGGGAAAATGATCCCAGAGCCATGCATGGGGGGGGAATGATCCCAGAGCCATGCATACAGGGAGGAGACGGAGCCCTGAGCCATGCATACAGGGGGGGAGACTGAGCCGAGAGAGATGCATAGGGAGGAGAAAGAGCCCAGAGCCATGCATACGGGGGGAGACTGAGCCCAGAGCCATGCAAACAGGAGGGGTGACACCAAGCCCAGAGCCATGCATACAGGGGGGTAGACTGAGCGGAGAGCCATGCATACAAGGGGGGAGACTGAGCCGAGAGCCATGCAAACGGGGGGGAGACTGAGCCCAGAGCCATGCATACAGGGGAGGGGGGAGACTGAGCCTAGAGCCATGCATACAGAGGGGGGAGACTGAGCCCAGAGCCATGCATACATGGGGGGAGACTGAGCCCAGAGCCATGCAAACAGGGGGGGAGACTGAGCCCAGAGCCATGCATACAGGGGAGGGGGGAGACTGAGCCTAGAGCCATGCATACAGAGGGGGGAGACTGAGCCCAGAGCCATGCATACAGGTGGGAGACTGAACCCAGAGCCATGCATATAGGGGGGAAAATGAGCCCAGAGCCATTTTTACAGGGGGGGAGAATGAGCCCAGAGTCATGCATACAGGGGGGTTACTGAGCCCAGAGCCATGCATATGGGGGAGACTGAGCCCAGAGCCATGCATACAGGGGGGGAGACTGAGCCCAGAGCCATGCATACAGGGTGGGAGGCTGAGCCCAGAGCCATGCATACATGGGGGGAGTCTGAGCCCAGAGCCATGCACACAGGGGGGAAGACTGAGCCGAGAGCCATGCATACAGGGGTGGAGACACTGAGCCCAGAGCCATGCATACATGGGGGGAGACTGAGCCCAGAGCCATGCAAACAGGGGGGGAGACTGAGCCCAGAGCCATGCATACAGGGGAGGGGGGAGACTGAGCCTAGAGCCATGCATACAGAGGGGGGAGACTGAGCCCAGAGCCATGCATACAGGTGGGAGACTGAACCCAGAGCCATGCATATAGGGGGGAAAATGAGCCCAGAGCCATTTTTACAGGGGGGGAGAATGAGCCCAGAGTCATGCATACAGGGGGGTTACTGAGCCCAGAGCCATGCATATGGGGGAGACTGAGCCCAGAGCCATGCATACAGGTGGGAGACTGAACCCAGAGCCATGCATATAGGGGGGAAAATGAGCCCAGAGCCATTTTTACAGGGGGGGAGAATGAGCCCAGAGTCATGCATACAGGGGGGTTACTGAGCCCAGAGCCATGCATATGGGGGAGACTGAGCCCAGAGCCATGCATACAGGGGGGGAGACTGAGCCCAGAGCCATGCATACAGGGTGGGAGGCTGAGCCCAGAGCCATGCATACATGGGGGGAGTCTGAGCCCAGAGCCATGCACACAGGGGGGAAGACTGAGCCGAGAGCCATGCATACAGGGGTGGAGACACTGAGCCCAGAGCCACGCATACAGGGGGGAAGACTGAGCCCAGAGCCATGAATACAGGGGGTGAGAATGAACCCAGAGCCATGCATATGGGGGGGAGAATGAGCCCAGAGCCATGCATATAGGGGGGACTGAGCCAAGAGCCATGCATACGGGGGGGAGACTGAGCCCAGAGCCATGCATACAGGGGGGGGAGACTCAGCCCAGAGCCATGCATATAGGGGGGGAGAATGAGCCCAGAGCCATGCATACAGAGGGGAGAATGAGCCCAGAGTCACGCATGCAGGGGGGATACTGATCCCAGAGCCATGCTTACGGTGGGAGACTGAGCCCAGAGTCATGCATACAGGGGGGGAGACTGAGCCCAGAGCCATGCATACAGGGGGGGAGAATGAGCCCAGAGCCATGCATACAGGGGAGGGAGACTGAGCCCTGAGCCTTGCATACAGGGGAGGGAGACTGAGCCCTGAGCCATGCATACAGGGGGGGAGACAGAGCCCAGAGCCATGCATACAGGGGGGAAGACTGAGCCAAGAGCCATGCATAGTGGGGGGAGAATGAGCTCAGAGCCAAGCATACAGGAGGAGATTGAGCCCAGAGCCATGCATACAGGGGGGGACACTGAGCCCAGAGCCATGCATACAGGGGGTGGAGACTGAGCCCAGAGACATGCTTACAGGGGGGGAGAATGAACCCAGAGCCTTGCATTCGGGGGAGAATGAGCCCAGAGCCATGCATATAGGGGGGGGACTGAGCCCAGAGCCATGCATATGGGGGGTAGACTGAACCCAGAACCATGCATACAGGGGGGAGAATGAACGCAGAGCTATGCATACGGGGGAGAAGAATGAGCGCCGGGGGGAATAAGTTCGCGGGGGAATAAGCGGAGACTGCACTGGGGAGATGGCTGCACTGGGGAAACGGGTGCACTGGGGAGATGACAGCACTGGGGAGATGGGTGCAATGGGAAGATGGGTGCACTGGGGAGATGCCTGCACTGGGGGGATTGGCTGCACTGGGGAGATGACTGCACTGGGGAGATGACTGCACTGGGGAGATGGCTGTACTGGGGAGATGGCTAAACTGGGGAGATGGCTGCACTAGGGAGATGGGTGCACTAAACAGATAACTGCACTAGGGAGATGGTGGCACTGGGGAGAAGGCAGCAATTGGGGAGATGTCGGCACTGGGGAGATGGCGGCACTTGCGAGATGGCTGCACTGGGGAGAAGGGTGCACTGGGGAGAAGGGTGCACTGGGGAGAAGAGTGCACTGGGGAGATGGGTGCACTGAGGAGGTGGCTACAGTAGGGAGATGGGTGCACTGGGGAGATGGATGCACTAGGGAGATGGGTGCAATAAAGAGATGGATGCACTAAAGAGATGGGTGCACTAAAGAGATGGCTGCACTAGGGAGATGGCTGCACTAGGGAAATGGCTGCACTGAGGAGATGACTGCACTGAGGAGATAGCTGCACTGGAGAGATGGCTGCACTAGGGAGCTGGGTGCACTGAAGAGATGGGTGCACTAAAGAGATGGGTGCAATTAAGAGATGGCTGCACTAGGAAGATGGCTGCACTAGGGAGATGGCGGCACTGAGGAGATGGCTGCACTGGGGAGATGGCTGCACTGGGGAGAAGGGTGCACTAAACAGATGGCTGCACTAGGGAGATAACTGCACTAGGGAGATGGTGGCACTGGGGAGAAGGCAGCAATTGGGGAGATGTCGGCACTGGGGAGATGGCGGCACTTGCGAGATGGCTGCACTGGGGAGAAGGGTACACTGGGGAGAAGGATGCACTGGGAAGATGGGTGCACTGAGGAGGTGGCTGCAGTAGGGAGATGGGTGCACTGGGGAGATGGGTGCACTAGGGAGATGGGTGCACTAAAGAGATGGATGCACTAAAGAGATGGATGCACTAAAGAGATGGCTACACTAGGAAGATGGCTGCTCTAGGGAAATGGATGCACTGAGGAGATGGCTGCACTGGGGAGATGGCTGCACTAGGGAGCTGGGTGCACTGAAGAGATGGATGCACTAAAGAGATGGGTGCAATAAAGAGATGGGTGCAATAAAGAGATGGCTGCACTAGGGAGATGGCTGCACTAGGGAGATGGCTGCACTAGGGAGATGGCGGCACTGAGGAGATATCTGGACTTGGGAGATGGCTGCACTAGGGAGACGGGTGCACTAAACAGATGGCTGCATTAGGGAGATGACTGCACTAGGGAGATGGCGGCACTGGGGAGATGGCAGCAATTGGGTAGATGGTAGCACTGGGGGGATGGCGGCACTTGCGAGATGGCAGCACTGCTGCACTGGGGAGAAGGGTGCACTGGGGAGAAGGGTGCACAGGGGAGATGGGTGCACTGAGGAGGTGGCTGCAGTAGGGAGATGGGTGCACTGGGGAGATGGGTGCACAGGGGAGATGGGTGCACTGAGGAGATGGGTGCAGTGGGGAGATGGGTGCACTGGGGAGATGGGTGCACTGGGGAGATGGGTGCACTGGGGAGATGGCTTCATTAGGGAAATGGGTGCACTGGGGGATGGGTGCACTGAGGAGATGGCTGCACTAGGGAGATGGCTGCACTAGGGGGATGGCTGCACTATGGAGATTGCTGCACTAGGGAGATGGCTGCACTAGGGAGTTGGCTGCACTAGGGAAATGGCTGCACTAGGTAGATGGCTGCACTGAAGAGATGGGTTCACTAAAGAGATGGCTGCACTAGGGAGATGGCTGCACTGAGGAGATGGCTGCACTTGGGAGATGGCTGCACTAGGGAGATGGCTGCACTGAAGAGAGGGGTGCACTAAAGAGATGGGTGCACTAAAGAGATGGCTGCACTAGGGAGATGGGTGCACTGGGGAGGTTGCGGCACTGGGGAGATGGCAGCACTGGGGAGATGGCGGCACTGGGGAGATGGCTGCAGTAGGGAGATGGTTGCACTGAAGAGATGGCTGCACTAGGGAGATGACTGCACTGGGGAGATGACTGCACTGGGGAGATGACTGCACTGGGGAGATGGCTGCACTGGGGAGATGGCTGCACTAGGGAGATGGCTGCACTGGGGAGATGGCTGCAATGAGGAGATGACAGCATTGAGGAGATGGCGGCACTGTGGCGATGGCTGCACTGGGGAGATGGCTGAACTAGGGAGATGGCTGCACTAAGGAGATGGCGGCAATGATTAGATGGCTGCACTGGGGAGATGGCTGCACTAGGGAGATGGGAGCACTGAGGTGATGGCTGCACTAGGGAGATAGCTGCACTAGGGAGATGGCTGCACAAGGGAGATGGCTGCACTAGGGAGATGGCTGCACTGAAGAGATGGGTGCACTAAAGAGATGGCTGCACTAGGGAGATGGCTGCACTAGGGAGATGATGGAACTGGGGAGATGGCGGCACTTGGGGAGATGGTGGCAATGGGGAGATGGCTGCACTGGAAAGAAGGGTGCACTGGAAAGAAGGGTGCACTGGGGAGAAGGGTGCACTGAGGAGGTGGCTGCACTAGGGAGATGGGTGCACTGGGGAGATGGGTGCACTAGGGAGATGGGTGCACTAAAGAGATGGATGCACTAAAGAAATGGGTGCACTAAAGAGATGGCTGCACTAGGGAGATGGCTGCACAAGGGAAATGGATGCACTGAGGAGATGGCTGCACTGGGGAGATGGCTGCACTGAGGAAATGGCTGCACTAGGGAGCTGGGTGCACTGAAGAGATGGCTGCACTAAAGAGATGGGTGCAATAAAGAGATGGCTGCACTAGGGAGATGGCGGCACTAGGGAGATGGCGGCACTGAGGAGATGGCTGCACTAGGGAGATGGCTGCACTAGGAAGATGGCGGCACTGAGGAGATGGCAGCACTGGGGAGATGGCTGCACTAGGGAGATAGCAGCAATTGGGGAGATGGGGGCACTGGGGACATGGCGGGACTTGCCAGATGGCTGCACTGGGGAGAAGGGTGCACTGGGGAGAAGGGTGCACTGGGAGACGGGTGCACTGAGGAGGTGGCTGCAGTAGGGAGATGGGAGCACTGGGGAGATGGGTGCACTGGGGAGATGGGTGCACTGAGGAGATGGGTGCAGTAGGGAGATGGGTGCACTGAGGAGATGGCTGCATTAGGGAGATGGGTGCACTGGGAGATGGGTGCACTGGGTAGATGGGTGCACTGGGGAGATGGGTGCACTGAGGAGATGGCTGCATTAGGGAGATGGGTGCACTGGGGGATGGGTGCACTGAGGAGATGGCTGCACTAGGGAGATGGCTGCACTATGGAGATGGCTGCACTAGGGATATGGCTGCACTAGGGAGATGGCTGCACTAGGGAGATGGCTGCACTAGAGAGATGGCTGCACTGAAGAGATGGGTGCACTAAATAGATGGGTGCACTAAAGAAATGGCTGCACTAGGGAGATGGCGGCACTGGGGAGGTTGCGGCACTGGTGAGATGGCAGCACTGGGGAGATGGCGGCACTGGGGAGATGGCTGCAGTAAGGAGATGGTTGCACTGAAGAGATGGCTGCACTAGGGAGATGACTGCACTAGGGAGATGACTGCACTGGGGAGATGGCTGCACTGGGGAGATGGCTGCACTGGGGAGATGACTGCACTGGGGAGATGACTGCACTGGGGAGATGGCTGCACTGAGGAGATGGCTGCACTGAGGAGATGGTGGCACTGTGGAAATGGCTGCAGTAGGGACATGGTTGCACTGAGGAGATGGCTGCACTAGGGAGATGGCTGCACTAGGGAGATGGCTGCACTAGGGAGACGGCTGCACTAGGGAGACGGCTGCACTAGGGAGATGGCGGCAATGATTAGATGGTGGCACTGAGGAGATGGCTGCACTGGGGAGATGGCTGCACTGGGGAGATGGCTGCACTGGGGAGATAGCTGCACTGAGGAGATGGCTGCACTGGGGAGATGGCTGCACTGGGGAGATGGCTGCACTGGGGAGATGGCTGCACTGGGGGGATGGGTGCACTGGGGAGATGGGTGCACTGGGGAGATGGGTGCACTGGGGAAACGGGTGCACTGAGGAGATGGCTACACTGGGGAGATAGCTGCACTGGGGAGATGGCTGCACTAGGAAGATGGCTGAACTAGGGAGATGGCTGCGCTAGGGAGATGGCTGCACTCGGGAGATGGGTGCACTAGGGAGATGTCTGAACTAGGGAGATGGCTGCGCTAGGGAGATGGCTGCACTCGGGAGATGGGTACACTAGGGAGATGGGTGCACTGAGATGATGGCTGCACTAGGGAGATGGCTGCACTAGGGAGATGGCTGCACTGAGGAGATGGCGGCACTAGGGGAGATGGTGGCACTGGGGAGATGGCTGCACTGGAGAGAAGGGTGCACTGAAGACAAGGGTGCACTGGGGAGATGGGTGCACTGAGGAGGTGGCTGCAGTAGGGAGATGGGTGCACTGGGGAGATGGGTGCACTTGGGAGATGGGAGCACTTGGGAGATGGGTGCATTAAGGAGATGGCTGCACTGAGGAGATGGCTGCAGTAGGGAGATGGGTGCACTGAGGAGATGGCTGCAGTAGGGAAATGGGTGCACTGGGAAGATGGGTGCACTGGGGAGATGGCTGCAGTGAGGAGATGGGTGCACTGGGGATATGTGTGCACTGAGGTGATGGCTGTCCTAGGGAGATGGCTGCACTAGGGAGATGGCTGCACTGAAGAGATGGGTTCACTAAAGAGATGACTGCACTAGGGAGATGGCGGCACTGAGGAGATGGCTGCACTGGGGACGTGGGTGCACTGGGGAGATGGGTGCACTGAGGAGATGGCTGCAGTATGGAGATAGGTGCACTGGGGATATGGGTGCACTGAGGAGATGGGTGCACTAAAGAGATGGCTGCACTAGGGAGATGGCTGCACTAGGGAAATGGCTGCACTGAGGAGATGGCTGCGCTGAGGAGATGGCTGCACTAGGGAGCTGGGTGCACTGAAGAGATGGGTTCACTAAAGAGATGGCTGCACTAGGGAGATGGGGGCACTGGGGAGATGACAGTCTGGGGAGATGGCAGCACTGGAGAGATGGCAACACTGGGGAGATGGTGGCACTGGGGAGATGGCTGCACTAAGGAGATGGTGGCACTGAGGAGATGACTGCACTGGGGTGATGGCTGCACTACGGAGATGGCTGCACTAGGGAGATGGCTGCACTAGGGAGATGGCTGCACTGAGGAGATGGCTGCAGTAGGGGCATGGCTGCACTAGGGAGATGGCTGAACTGAAGAGATGGGTGCACTAAAGAGATGGGTGCACTAAAGAGATGGCTGCACTAGGGAGATGACTGCACTGGGGAGATGACTGCACTGGGGAGATGACTGCACTGGGGAGATGGCTGCACTGGGGATATGGCTGCACTGGGGAGATGGCTGCACTGGGGATATGGCTGCACTGGGGAGATGGCTGCACTGGGGAGATGGCTGCACTGGGGAGATGGCTGAACTGGGGAGATGGCTTCCATGGGGAGATGGCTGCACTGAGGAGATGGCTGCACTGAGGAGATGGCGACAGTGTGGAGATGGCTGCACTAGGGAGACGGCTGCACTAGGGAGATGGCAGCAATGATTAGATGGCTGCACTGAGGAGATGGCTGCACTGAGGAGATGGCGACACTGTGGAGATGGCTGCACTAGGGAGATGGCTGCACTAGGGAGACGGCTGCACTAGGGAGATGGCGGCAATGATTAGATGGCTGCACTGGGGAGATGGCTGCACTGGGGACATGGCTGCACTAGGGAGATGGGTGTACTGGGGAGATGGGTGCACTGAGGTGATGGCTGCACTAGGGAGATGGCTGCACTAGAGAAATGGCTGCACTAGGGAGATGGCTGCACTGAAGAGATGGGTGCACTAACGAGATGGCTGCACTAGGGAGATGGCTGCACTAGGGACATGGTGGCACTGGGGAGATGGCAGCACTTGGGGAGATGGTGGTATTGGGGAGATGGGTGCACTGGAGAGAAGGGTGCACTGGGGAGATGGGTGCACTGAGGAGGTGGCTGCAGTAGGGAGATGGGTGCACTGGGGAGATGGGTGCACTAGGGAGATGGGTGCACTAAAGAGATGGATGCACTAAAGAGATGGGTGCACTAAAGAGATATCTGCACTAGGGAGATGGCTGCACTAGGAAAATGGATGCACTGAGGAGATGGTTGCACTGGGGAGATGGCTGCACTGGGAAGATGGCTGCACTAGGGAGATGGCTGCACTGAAGAGATGGGTGCACTAAAAAGATGGGTGCAATAAAGAAATGGCTGCACTAGGGAGATGGCTGCACTAGGGAGATGGCGGCACTGAGGAGATGGCTGCACTGGGTAGATGGCTGCAGTAGGGAGATGGCTGCACTAGGGAGAGGACTGCACTAGGGAGATGGCGGCACTGTGGAGATGGCAGCATTTGGGGAGATGGCGGCACTGGGGAGATGGCGGCACTTGCGAGATGGCCACACTGGGGAGAAGGGTGCACTGGGAGATGGGTGCACTGAGGAGGTGGCTTCAGTAGGGAGATGGGAGCACTGGGGAGATGGGTGCACTGGGGAGATGGGTGCACTGAGGAGATGTGTGCAGTAGGGAGATGGGTGCACTGAGGAGATGGCTGCATTAGGGAGATGGGTGCACTGGTGGATGGGTGCACTGAGGAGATGGGTGCACTCGGGAGATGGGTGCACTGAGGAGATGGCTGCATTAGGGAGATGGGTGCACTGGGGGATGGGTGCACTGAGGAGATGGCTGCACTATGGAGATGGCTGCACTATGAAGATGGCTGCACTAGGGAGATGGGTGCACTGGGGAGATGGGTGCACTCTGGAGATGGGTGCACTGAGGAGATGGCTGCATTAGGGAGATGGGTGCACTGGGGGATGGGTGCACTGAGGAGATGGCTGCACTATGGAGATGGCTGCACTAGGGAGATGGCTGCACTAGGGAGATGGCTGCAATAGGGAGATGGCTGCACTAGGGAGATGGCTGCACTGAACAGATGGGTGCACTAAAGAGATGGGTGCACTAAAGAGATGGCTGCACTAAAGAGATGGCGGCACTGGGGAGGTTGTGGCACTGGGGAGATGGCAGCACTGGGGAGATGGCGGCACTGGGGAGATGGCTGCAATAGGGAGATGGTTGCACTGAAGAGATGGCTGCACTAGGGAGATGACTGCACTGGGGAGATGACTGCACTAGGGAGATGGCTGCTCTGGGGATATGGCTGCACTGGGGATATGGCTGCACTGGGGAGATGGCTGCACTGGGGAGATGACTGCACTGGGGAGATGACTGCACTGGGGAGATGGCTGCACAGGGGGGATGGCTGCACTGAGGAGATGGCTGCACTGCGGAGGTGGCGGCACTGTGGAGATGGCTGCAGTAGGGATATGGTTGCACTGAGGAGATGGCTGCACTAGGGAGATGGCTGCACTAGGGAGACCGCTGCACTAGGGAGATGGCGGCAATGATTAGATGGCTGCACTGGGGATATTGCTGCACTGGGGACATGGCTGCACTAGGGAGATGGCAGCACTGAGGAGATGGTGGCACTGAGGAGATGGTGGCACTGGGGAGATGGCTGCACTGAGGAGATGGCTGCACTGGGGAGATGGCTGCACTGGGGAGATGGGTGCACTGGGGAGATGGTTGCACTGAGGGGATGGTAGCACTGGGGAGATGGGTGCACTGGGGAAATGGGTGCACTGAGGAGATGGCTACACTGTGGAGATAGCTGCACTAGGGAGATGGCTGCACTAGGGAGATGGCTGCACTCGGGAGATGGGTGCACTGGGGAGATGGGTGCACTGAGGTGATGGCTGCACTAGGGAGATGGCTGCACTGAAGAGATGGGTGCAATGAAGAGATGGCTGCACTAGGGAGATGGCGGCATTGAGGAGATGGCGGCACTGAGGAGATGGCGGCACTTGGGGAGATGGTGGCATTGGGGAGATGGCTGCACTGGAGAGAAGGGTGCACTGAAGACAAGGGTGCACTGGGGAGATGGGTGCACTGAGGAGGTGGCGGCAGTAGGGAGATGGGTGCACGGGGGAGATGGCTGCACTGAGGAGATGGCTGCAGTAGGGAGATGGGTGCACTGAGGAGATGGCTTCAGTAGGGAGATGGGTGCACTGGGGAGATGGGTGCACTGAGGAGATGGCTGCAGTAGGGAGATGGGTGCACTGGGGAGATGGGTGCACTTGGGGAGATGGCGGCACTAGCGAGATGGGTGCACTGGGGAGAAGGGTGCACTGGGGAGATGGGTGCACTGGGGAGATGGGTGCACTGGGGAGATGGGTGCACTGAGGAAATGGCTGCAGTAGGGAGATGGGTGCACTGAGGAGATGGCTGCAGAAGGCAGATGGGTGCACTGGGGAAATGGGTGCCCTGAGGATATTGCTGCAATAGGGCGATGGCTGCACTAGTGAGATGGCTGCACTAGGGAGCTGGGTGCACTGAAGAGATGGGTTCACTAAAGAGATGGCTGCACTAGAGAAATGGCTGCACTAGGGAGATGGCTGCACTGAAGAGATGGGTGCACTAAAGAGATGGCTGCACTAGGGAGATGGCTGCACTAGGGAGATGGTGGCACTGGGGAGATGGCAGCACTTGGGGAGATGGTGGCATTGGGGAGATGGGTGCACTGGAGAGAAGGGTGCACTGGGGAGATGGGTGCACTGAGGAGGTGGCTGCAGTAGGGAGATGGGTGCACTGGGGAGATGGGTGCACTAGGGAGATGGGTGCACTAAAGAGATGGATGCACTAAAGAGATGGGTGCACTAAAGAGATATCTGCACTAGGGAGATGGCTGCACTAGGAAAATGGATGCACTGAGGAGATGGTTGCACTGGGGAGATGACTGCACTGGGAAGATGGCTGCACTAGGGAGATGGCTGCACTGAAGAGATGGGTGCACTAAAAAGATGGGTGCAATAAAGAGATGGCTGCACTAGGGAGATGGCTGCACTAGGGAGATGGCGGGACTGAGGAGGTGGCTGCACTGGGTAGATGGCTGCAGTAGGGAGATGGCTGCACTAGGGAGAGGACTGCACTAGGGAGATGGCGGCACTGTGGAGATGGCAGCAATTGGGGAGATGGCGGCACTGGGGAGATGGCGGCACTTGCGAGATGGCCACACTGGGGAGAAGGGTGCACTGGGAGATGGGTGCACTGAGGAGGTGGCTTCAGTAGGGAGATGGGAGCACTGGGGAGATGGGTGCACTGGGGAGATGGGTGCACTGAGGAGATGTGTGCAGTAGGGAGATGGGTGCACTGAGGAGATGGCTGCATTAGGGAGATGGGTGCACTGGTGGATGGGTGCACTGAGGAGATGGGTGCACTCGGGAGATGGGTGCACTGAGGAGATGGCTGCATTAGGGAGATGGGTGCACTGGGGGATGGGTGCACTGAGGAGATGGCTGCACTATGGAGATGGCTGCACTATGGAGATGGCTGCACTAGGGAGATGGGTGCACTGGGGAGATGGGTGCACTGGGGAGATGGGTGCACTGAGGAGATGGCTGCATTAGGATGATGGGTGCACTGGGGGATGGGTGCACTGAGGAGATGGCTGCACTATGGAGATGGCTGCACTAGGGAGATGGCTGCACTAGGGAGATGGATGCAATAGGGAGATGGCTGCACTAGGGAGATGGCTGCACTGAACAGATGGGTGCACTAAAGAGATGGGTGCACTAAAGAGATGGCTGCACTAAAGAGATGGCGGCACTGGGGAGGTTGTGGCACTGGGGAGATGGCAGCACTGGGGAGATGGCGGCACTGGGGAGATGGCTGCAATAGGGAGATGGTTGCACTGAAGAGATGGCTGCACTAGGGAGATGACTGCACTGGGGAGATGACTGCACTAGGGAGATGGCTGCTCTGGGGATATGGCTGCACTGGGGATATGGCTGCACTGGGGAGATGGCTGCACTGGGGGGATGACTGCACTGGGGAGATGACTGCACTGGGGAGATGGCTGCACAGGGGGGATGGCTGCACTGAGGAGATGGCTGCACTGAGGAGGTGGCGGCACTGTGGAGATGGCTGCAGTAGGGATATGGTTGCACTGAGGAGATGGCTGCACTAGGGAGATGGCTGCACTAGGGAGACCGCTGCACTAGGGAGATGGCGGCAATGATTAGATGGCTGCACTGGGGATATTGCTGCACTGGGGACATGGCTGCACTAGGGAGATGGCAGCACTGAGGAGATGGTGGCACTGAGGAGATGGTGGCACTGGGGAGATGGCTGCACTGAGGAGATGGCTGCACTGGGGAGATGGCTGCACTGGGGAGATGGCTGCACTGGGGAGATGGTTGCACTGAGGGGATGGTAGCACTGGGGAGATGGGTGCACTGGGGAAATGGGTGCACTGAGGAGATGGCTACACTGGGGAGATAGCTGCACTGGGGAGATGGCTGCACTAGGAAGATGGCTGCACTAGGGAGATGGCTGCACTAGGGAGATGGCTGCACTCGGGAGATGGGTGCACTGGGGAGATGGGTGCACTGAGGTGCTGGCTGCACTAGGGAGATGGCTGCACTGAAGAGATGGGTGCAATAAAGAGATGGCTGCACTAGGGAGATGGCGGCATTGAGGGGATGGCGGCACTGAGGAGATGGCGGCACTTGGGGAGATGGTGGCATTGGGGAGATGGCTGCACTGGAGAGAAGGGTGCACTGAAGACAAGGGTGCACTGGGGAGATGGGTGCACTGAGGAGGTGGCGGCAGTAGGGAGATGGGTGCACGGGGGAGATGGCTGCACTGAGGAGATGGCTGCAGTAGGGAGATGTGTGCACTGAGGAGATGGCTTCAGTAGGGAGATGGGTGCACTGGGGAGATGGGTGCACTGAGGAGATGGCTGCAGTAGGGAGATGGGTGCACTGGGGAGATGGGTGCACTTGGGGAGATGGCGGCACTAGCGAGATGGGTGCACTGGGGAGAAGGGTGCACTGGGGAGATGGGTGCACTGGGGAGATGGGTGCACTGAGGAAATGGCTGCAGTAGGGAGATGGGTGCACTGAGGAGATGGCTGCAGAAGGCAGGTGGGTGCACTGGGGAAATGGGTGCACTGAGGATATTGCTGCACTAGGGCGATGGCTGCACTAGTGAGATGGCTGCAGAAGGCAGGTGGGTGCACTGGGGAAATGGGTGCACTGAGGATATTGCTGCACTAGGACGATGGCTGCACTAGTGAGATGGCTGCACTAGGGAGCTGGGTGCACTGAAGAGATGGGTTCACTAAAGAGATGGCTGCACTAGGGAGATGGGGGCACTGGGGAGATGGCAGTCTGGGGAGATGGCAGTCTGGGGAGATGGCAGTGCTGGGGAGATGGCAGCACAGTGGAGATGGCAGCACTGGGGAGATGGAGGCACTGGGGAGATGGCGCACTAAGGAGATGGTGGCACTGAGGAGATGACTGCACTGGGGAGATGGCTGCACTAGGGAGATGTCAGCACTGAGGAGATGACTGCACTGGGGAGATGGCTGCACTAGGGAGATGGCGGCACTGGGGAGATGGCAGCAATTGGGGAGTTGGCGGCACTGGGGAGATGGCGGCACTTGCGAGATGGCTGCACTGGGGAGAAGGGTGCACTGGGGAGAATGGTGCACTGGGAGATGGGTGCATTGAGGAGGTGACTGCAATAGGAAGATGGGAGCACTGGGGATATGGGTGCACTGGGGAGATGGGTGCACTAGGGAGATGGCTGCACTGAAGAGATGGGTGCACTGAAGAGATGGGTGCAATAAAGAGATGGCTGCACTAGGGAGATGGCTGCACTAGGGAGATGGCGGCACTGAGGAGATGGCTGCACTGGGGAGATGGCTGCAGCAGGGAGATGGCTGCACTAGGGAGATGACTGCACTAGGGAGATGGCGGCACTGTGGAGATGGCAGCAATTGGGGAGATGGCGGCACTGGGGAGATGGCGGCACTTGCGAGATGGCTGCAATGGGGAGAAGGGTGCACTGGGAGATGGGTGCACTGAGGAGGTGGCTGCAGTAGGGAGATGGGAGCACTGGGGAGATGGGTGCACTGGGGAGATGGGTGCACTGGGGAGATGGGTGCACTGAGGAGATGGGTGCAGTATGGAGATGGGTGCACTGAGGAGATGGCTGCATTAGGGAGATGGGTCCACTGGGGGATGGGTGCACTGAGGAGATGGGTGCACTCGGGAGATGGGTGCACTGAGGAGATGGCTGCATTAGGGAGATGGGTGCCATGGGGGATGGGTGCACTGAGGAAATGGCTGCACTATGGAGATGGCTGCACTATGGATATGGCTGCACTAGGGAGATGGGTGCACTGGGGAGATGGGTGCACTCGGGAGATGGGTGCACTGAGGAGATGGCTGCATTAGGGAGATGGGTGCACTGGGGGATGGGTGCACTGAGGAGATGGCTGCACTATGGAGATGGCTGCACTATGGAGATGGCTGCACTAGGGAGATGGCTGCAATAGGGAGATGGCTGCACTAGGGAGATGGCTTTCACTGAAGAGATGGGTGCACTAAAGAGATGGGTGCACTAAAGAGATGGCTGCACTAGAGAGATGGCGGCACTGGGGAGGTTGTGGCACTGGGGAGATGGCAGCACTGGGGAGATGGCGGCACTGTGGAGATGGCTGCAGTAGGGAGATGGTTGCACTGAAGAGATGGCTGCACTGGGGAGATGACTGCACTGGGGAGATGACTGCACTAGGGAGATGACTGCACTGGGGAGATGGCTGCACTGGGGAGATGGCTGCACTGGGGAGATGACTGAACTGGGGAGATGGCTGCACTGGGAAGATGGCTGCACTGGGGAGATGGCTGCACTGAGGAGGTGGCGGCACTGTGGAGATGACTGCAGTAGGGAGATGGTTGCACTGAGGATATGGCTGCACTAGGGAGATGGCTGCACTAGGGAGACCGCTGCACTAGGGAGATGGCGGCAATGATTAAATGGCTGCACTGGGGATATGGCTGCACTGGGGACATGGCTGCACTAGGGAGATGGCGGCACTGAGGAGATGGTGGCACTGAGGAGATGGTGGCACTGGGGAGATGGCTGCACTGGGGAGATGGCTGCACTGGGGAGATGGCTGCACTGGGGAGATGGTTGCACTGGGGAGATGGGTGCACTGGGGAGATGGGTGCACTGGGGAAATGGGTGCACTGAGGAGATGGCTACACTGGGGAGATAGCTGCACTGGGGAGATGGCTGCACTAGGAAGATGGCTGCACTAGGGAAATGGCTGCGCTAGGGAGATGGCTGCACTGAAGAGATGGGTGCAATAAAGAGATGGCTGCACTAGCGAGATGGCGGCATTGAGGAGATGGTGGCACTGAGGAGATGGCGGCACTTGGGGAGATGGTGGCATTGAGGAGATGGCTGCACTGGAGAGAAGGGTGCACTGAAGACAAGGGTGCACTGGGGAGATGGGTGCACTGAGGAGGTGGCGGCAGTAGGGAGATGGGTGCACGGGGGAGATGGGTGCACTTGGGAGATGGCTGCACTGAGGAGATGGCTGCATTAGGGAGATGGGTGCACTGAGGAGATGGCTTCAGTAGGGAGATGGGTGCACTGGGGAGATGGGTGCACTGAGGAGATGGCTGCAGTAGGGAGATGGGTGCACTGGGGAGATGGGTGCACTGAGGTGATGGCTGCACTAGGGAGATGGCTGCACTAGGGAGATGGCTGCACTAGGGAGATGGCTGCACTGAAGAGATGGGTTCACTAAAGAGATGAATGCACTAGGGAGATGGCGGCACTGAGGAGATGGCTGCACAGGGGAGATGGCTGCACTGGGGACGTGGGTGCACTGGGGAGATGGGTGCACTGAGGAGATGGCTGCAGTAGGGAGATAGGTGCACAGGGGAGATGGGTGCACTGAGGAGATGGGTGCACTAAAGAGATGGCTGCACTAGGGAGATGGGTGCACTAGGGAAATGGCTGCACTGAGGAGATGGCTGCGCTGGGAAGATGGCTGCACTAGGGAGCTGGGTGCACTGAAGAGATGGGTGCACTGAAGAGATGGGTGCACTAAACAGATTTCTGCACTAGGGTGATGACTACACTAGTGAGATAGTGGCACAGGGGAGATGGCAGCACTTGGGGAGAATGCGGCACTAGCGATATGGCTGCACTGGGGAGAAGGGTGCACTGGGGAGATGGGTGCACTGGGGAGATGGGTGCACTGGGGAGATGGGTGCACTGAGGAGATGGCTGCAGTGGGGAGATGGGTGCACTGAGGAGATGGCTGCAGAAGGCAGATGGGTGCACTGGGGAAATGGGTGCACTGAGGAAATTGCTGCATTAGGGCGATGGCTGCACTAGTGAGATGGCTGCACTAGGGAGCTGGGTGCACTGAAGAGATGGGTTCACTAAAGAGATGGCTGCACTAGGGAGATGGGGGCACTGGGGAGATGGCAGTCTAGGGAGATGGCAGCGCTGCGGAGATGGCAGCACAGTGGAGATGGCAGCACTGGGGAGATGGCGGCACTGGGGAGATGGCTGCACTAAGGAGATGGTGGCACTGAGGAGATGACTGCACTGGGGAGATGGCTGCACTAGGGAGATGTCGGCACTGAGGAGATGGCAGCACTGGGGAGATGGCTGCACTAGGGAGATGACTGCACTAGGGAGATGGTGGCAATTGGGGAGTTGGCGGCACTGGGGAGATGGCGGCACATGTGAGATGGCTGCACTGGGGAGAAGGGTGCACTGGGGAGAAGGGTGCACTGGGAGATGGGTGCACTGAGGAGTTGGCTGCAGTAGGGAGATGGGAGCACTGGGGATATGGGTGCACTGGGGATATGGGTGCACTGGGGAGATGGGTGCACTTGGGAGATGGGTGCACTGAGGAGATGGGTGCAGTAGGGAGATGGGTGCATTGGGGAGATGGGTGCACTGGGAGATGGGTGCACTGGGGAGATGGGTGCACTAAGGAGATGGCTGCAGTAGGGATATGGCTGCACTAGGGAGATGGCTGCAATAGGGAGATGGCTGCCATAGGGAGATGGCTGCACTAGGGAGATGGTTGCACTAGGGAAATGGCTGCACTAAAGAGATGGGTGCACTAAAGAGATGGGTGCACTAGGGAGATGGCTGCACTACAGAGATGGTGGCACTGGGGAGATGGCGGCACTTGGGGACATGGTGGCACTGGGGAGATGGCTGCACTGGAGAAAAGGGTGCACTGGAGAGAAGGGTGCACTGGGGAGATGGTTGCACTGAGGAGGTGGCTGCACTAGGGAGATGGGTGCACTGGGGACATGGGTGCACTGGGGAGATGGGTGCACTAAAGAGATGGATGCACTTAGAGATGGGTGCACTAAAGAGATGGCTGCACTAGGGAGATGGCTGCAATAGGGAGATGGCGGCACTGGGGAGATGGCAGCAATTGGGGAGTTGGCGGCACTGGGGAGATGGCGGCACTTGCGAGATGGCTGCACTGGGGAGAAGGGTGCACTGGGGAGAAGGGTGCACAGGGAGATGGGTGCACTGAGGAGGTGGCTACAGTAGGGAGATGGGAGCACTGGGGATATGGGTGCACTGGGGAGATGGGTGCACTGGGGAGATGGGTGCACTGGGGAGATGGGTGCACTGGGGAGATGGGTGCACTGGGGAGATGGGTGCAGTAGGGAGATGGGTGCAGTAGGGAGATGGGTGCATTGGGGAGATGGGTGCACTGGGGAGATGGGTGCACTGGGGAGATGGGTGCACTGAGGAGATGGCTGCATTAGGGAGACGGGTGCACTAGGGGATGGCTGCACTAAGGAGATGGCTGCACTAGGGAGATGGCTGCAATTGAGAGATGGCTGCCATAGGGAGATGGCTGCACTAGGGAGATGGCTGCACTAGGGAAATGGCTGCACTGAAGAGATGGGAGCACTAAAGAGATGGGTGCACTAGGGAGATGGCTGCACTACAGAGATGGTGGCACTGGGGAGATGGCGGCACTTGGGGACATGGTGGCACTGGGGAGATGGCTGCACTGGAGAGAAGGGTGCACTGGAGAGAAGGGTGCACTGGGGAGATAGTTGCACTGAGGAGGTGGCTGCAGTAGGGAGATGGGTGCACTGGGGACATGGGTGCACTGGGGAGATGGGTGCACTAAAGAGATGGTTGCACTAAAGAGATGGGTGCACTAAAGAGATGGCTGCACTAGGGAGGTGGCTGCACTAGGGAAATGGATGCACTGAGGAGATGGCTAAACTGGGGAGATGGCTGCACTGGGGATATGGCTGCACTGGTGAGATGGCGGCACTGGGGAGATGGCTGCACTAGGGAGCTGGGTGCACTGAAGAAATGGGTGCACTAAAGAGATGGTGTGCAATAAAGAGATGGCTGCACTAGGGAGATGGCTGCACTAGGGAGATGACTGCACTGGGGAGATGACTGCACTGGGGAGATGACTGCACTGGGGATATGGCTGCACTGGGGAGATGGCTGCACTGGGGAGATGACTGCACTGGGGAGATGGCGGCACTGGGGAGATGGCTGCACTGGGGAGATGGCGGCTCTGTGGACATGGCTGCAGTAGGGAGATGGTTGCACTGAGGAGATGGCTGCACTAGGGAGATGGCTGCACTGGGGAGATGACGGCACTGAGGACATGGCTGCACTGGGGATATGGCTGCACTGGGGACATGGCTGCACTAGAGAGATGGCGGCACTGAGGAGATGGTGGCACTGAGGAGATGGCGGCACTGGGGAGATGGCTGCACTGAGGAGATGGCTGCACTGAGGAGATGGCTGCACTGGGGAGATGGCTGCACTGGGGAGATGGCTGCACTGAGGGGATGGGTGCACTGGGGAGATGGGTGCACTGGGGAGTTGGGTGCACTGGGGAAATGGGTGCACTGAGGAGATGGATACACTGGGGAGATAGCTGCATTGGGGTGATGGCTGCACTAGGAAGAAGGCTGCACTAGGGAGATGGCTGCGCTAGGGAGATGGCTGCACTCGGGAGATGGGTGCCCTGGGGAGATGGGTGCACTGAGGTAATGGCTGCACTAGGGAGATGGCTGCACTAGGGAGATGGCTGCACTGAAGAGATGGGTGCACTAAAGAGATGGCTGCACTAGGGAGATGGCGGCATTGAGGAGATGATGGCACTGGGGAGATGGCTGCACTGGCGAGAAGGGTGCACTGAAGACAAGGGTGCACTGGGGAGATGGGTGCACTGAGGAGGTGGCGGCAGTAGGGAGATGGGTGCACTGGGGAGATGGGTGCACTTGGGAGATGGCTGCACTGAGGAGATGGCTGCAGTAGGGAGATGAGTGCACTGAGGAGATGGCTTCAGTAGGGAGATGAGTGCACTGGGGAGATGGGTTCACTGAGGAGATGGCTGCAGTAGGGAGATGGGTGCACTGGGGAGATGGGTGCACTGAGGTGATGGCTGCACTAGGGAGATGGCTGCACTAGGGAGATGGCTGCACTGAAGAGATGGGTTCACTAAAGAGATGACTGCACTAGGGAGATGGCGGCACTGAGGAGATGGCTGCACAGGGGAAATGGCTGCACTGGGGACGTGGGTGCACTGCGGAGATGGGTGCACTGAGGTGATGGCTGCACTAGGGAGATGGCTGCACTAGGGAGATGGCTGCACTGAAGAGATGGGTTCACTAAAGAGATGACTGCACTAGGGAGATGGCGGCACTGAGGAGATGGCTGCACAGAGGAAATGGCTGCACTGGGGACGTGGGTGCACTGGGGAGATGGGTGCACTGAGGAGATGGGTGCATTAAAGAGATGGCTGCACTAGGGAGATGGCTGCACTAGGGAAATAGCTGCACTGAGGAGATAGCTGCGCTGGGAAGATGGCTGAACTAGGGAGCTGGGTGCACTGAAGAGATGGGTGCACTGAAGAGATGGGTGCACTAAACAGATTTCTGCACTAGGGAGATGACTACACTAGTGAGATGGTGGCACAGGGGAGATGGCAGCACTTGGGGAGATGACGGCACTAGCGAGATGGCTGCACTGGGGAGAAGGGTGCACTGAGGAGATGGGTGCACTGGGGAGATGGGTACACTGGGGAGATGGGTGCACTGAGGAGATGGCTGCAGTAGGGAGATGGGTGCACTGAGGAGATGGCTGCAGTAGGCAGATGGGTGCACTGGGGAAATGGGTGCACTGAGGAGATTGCTGCACTAGGGTGATGGCTGCACTAGTGAGATGGCTGCACTAGGGAGCTGGGTGCACTGAAGAGATGGGTTCACTAAAGAGATGGCTGCACTAGGGGGATGGGGGCACTGGGGAGATGGCAGTCAGGGGAGATGGCAGTACTGGGGAGATGTCAGCACTGGGGAGATGGCAGCACAGTGGAGATGGCAGCACAGTGGAGATGGCAGCACTGGGGAGATGGCGGCACTGGGGAGATGGCAGCACTAAGGAGATGTTGGCACTGAGGAGATGACTGCACTGGGGAGATGGCGGCACTGCGGAGATGGCAACACAGTGGACATGGCAGCACTGGGGAGATGGCGGCACTGGGGAGATGGCTGCACTAAGGAGATGGTGACACTGAGGAGATGACTGCACTGGGGAGATGGCTGCACTAGGGAGATGGCTGCACTAGGGAGATGGCTGCACTGAGGAGATGGCTGCACTAGGGAGATGGCTCCACTAGGGAGATGGCTGCACTAGGGAGATGGCTGCACTGAAGAGATGGGTGCACTAAAGAGATGGCTGCACTAGGGAGATGGTGGCACTGGGGAGATGGCAGCACTGGGGAGATGGCGGCACTGGGGAGATGGCTGCAGTAGGGAGATGGTTGCCCTAAAGAGATGGCTGCACTAGGGAGATGAGTGCACTGGGGAGATGACTGCACTGGGGAGATGACTGCACTGGGGAGATGACTGCACTGGGGAGATGACTGCACTGGGGATATGGCTGCACTGGGGAGATGACTGAACTGGTGAGATGACTGAACTGGGGAAATGACTGAACTGAAGAGATGGTGGCACTGAGGAGATGGTGGCACTGGGGAGATGGCTGCACTGGGGAGATGGCTGCACTGGGGAGATGGCTGCACTGGGGAGATGGCTGCACTGGGGAGATGGTTGCACTGAGGGGATGGGTGCACTGGGGAGATGGGTGCACTGGGAGATGGGTGCACTGGGGACATGGGTGCACTGAGGAGATGGCTACACTGGGGAGATAGCTGCACTGGGGAGATGGCTGCACTAGGAAGATGGCTGCACTAGGGAGATGGCTGCGCTAGGGAGATTCCTGCACACCGGAGATGGGTGCACTGGGGAGATGGGTGCACTGAGGTGATGGCTGCACTAGGGAGATGGCTGCACTGAAGAGATGGGTGCAATAAAGAGATGGCTGCACTAGGGAGATGGCGGCCTTGAGGAGATGGCGGCCCTGAGGAGATGGCAGCACTTGGGGAGATGGTGGCATTGGGGAGATGGCTGCACTGGAGAGAAGGGTGCACTGAAGACAAGGGTGAACTGGGGAGATGGATGCACTGAGGAGGTGGCGGCAGTAGGGAGATGGGTGCATGGGGGTGATGGGTGCACTTGGGAGATGGCTGCACTGAGGAGATGGCTGCAGTAGGGAGATGGGTGCACTGAGGAGATGGCTTCAGTAGGGAGATGGGTGCACTGGGGAGATGGGTGCACTGAGGAGACTGCTGCAGTAGGGAGATGGGTGCACTGGGGAGATGGGTGCACTGAGGTGATGGCTGCACTAGGGAGATGGCTGCACTAGGGAGATGGCTGCACTGAAGAGATGGGTTCACTAAAGAGATGACTGCACTAGGGAGATGGCGGCACTGAGGAGATGGCTGCACAGGGGAGATGGCTGCATAGGGGAGATGGCTGCACTGGGGAGGTGGGTGCACTGGGGAGATGGGTGCACTGAGGAGATGGCTGCAGTAGGGAGATAGGTGCACTGGGGAGATGGGTGCACTGTGGAGATGGGTGCACTAAAGAGATGTCTGCACTAGGGAGATGGCTGCACTAGGGAAATGGCTGCACTGAGGAGATGCTGCGCTGGGAAGATGGCTGCACTAGGGAGCTGGGTGCACTGAAGTGATGGGTGCACTGAAGAGATGGGTGCACTAAACAGATTTCTGCACTAGGGTGATGACTACACTAGTGAGATAGTGGCACAGCGGAGATGGCAGCACTTGGGGAAATGGCGGCACTAGCGAGATGGCTGCACTGGGGAGAAGGGTGCACTGGGGAGATGGGTGCACTTGGCAGATGGGTGCACTGAGGAGTTGGCTGCAGTAGGGAGATGGGTGCACTGAGGAGATGGCTGCAGAAGGCAGATGGGTGCACTGGGGAAATGGGTGCACTGAGGAGATTGCTGCACTAGGGCGATGGCTGCACTAGTGAGATGGCTGCACTAGGGAGCTGGGTGCACTGAAGAGATGGGTTCACTAAAGAGATGGCTGCACTAAACAGATTTCTGCACTAGGGAGATGACTACACTAGTGAGATGGTGGCACAGGGGAGATGGCAGCACTTGGGGAGATGACGGCACTAGCGAGATGGCTGCACTGGGGAGAAGGGTGCACTGAGGAGATGGGTGCACTGGGGAGATGGGTACACTGGGGAGATGGGTGCACTGAGGAGATGGCTGCAGTAGGGAGATGGGTGCACTGAGGAGATGGCTGCAGTAGGCAGATGGGTGCACTGGGGAAATGGGTGCACTGAGGAGATTGCTGCACTAGGGTGATGGCTGCACTAGTGAGATGGCTGCACTAGGGAGCTGGGTGCACTGAAGAGATGGGTTCACTAAAGAGATGGCTGCACTAGGGGGATGGGGGCACTGGGGAGATGGCAGTCAGGGGAGATGGCAGTACTGGGGAGATGTCAGCACTGGGGAGATGGCAGCACAGTGGAGATGGCAGCACAGTGGAGATGGCAGCACTGGGGAGATGGCGGCACTGGGGAGATGGCAGCACTAAGGAGATGTTGGCACTGAGGAGATGACTGCACTGGGGAGATGGCGGCACTGCGGAGATGGCAACACAGTGGACATGGCAGCACTGGGGAGATGGCGGCACTGGGGAGATGGCTGCACTAAGGAGATGGTGACACTGAGGAGATGACTGCACTGGGGAGATGGCTGCACTAGGGAGATGGCTGCACTAGGGAGATGGCTGCACTGAGGAGATGGCTGCACTAGGGAGATGGCTCCACTAGGGAGATGGCTGCACTAGGGAGATGGCTGCACTGAAGAGATGGGTGCACTAAAGAGATGGCTGCACTAGGGAGATGGTGGCACTGGGGAGATGGCAGCACTGGGGAGATGGCGGCACTGGGGAGATGGCTGCAGTAGGGAGATGGTTGCCCTAAAGAGATGGCTGCACTAGGGAGATGACTGCACTGGGGAGATGACTGCACTGGGGAGATGACTGCACTGGGGAGATGACTGCACTGGGGAGATGACTGCACTGGGGATATGGCTGCACTGGGGAGATGACTGAACTGGGGAGATGACTGAACTGGGGAAATGACTGAACTGAAGAGATGGTGGCACTGAGGAGATGGTGGCACTGGGGAGATGGCTGCACTGGGGAGATGGCTGCACTGGGGAGATGGCTGCACTGGGGAGATGGCTGCACTGGGGAGATGGTTGCACTGAGGGGATGGGTGCACTGGGGAGATGGGTGCACTGGGGAGATGGGTGCACTGGGGAAATGGGTGCACTGAGGAGATGGCTACACTGGGGAGATAGCTGCACTGGGGAGATGGCTGCACTAGGAAGATGGCTGCACTAGGGAGATGGCTGCGCTAGGGAGATTCCTGCACACCGGAGATGGGTGCACTGGGGAGATGGGTGCACTGAGGTGATGGCTGCACTAGGGAGATGGCTGCACTGAAGAGATGGGTGCAATAAAGAGATGGCTGCACTAGGGAGATGGCGGCCTTGAGGAGATGGCGGCCCTGAGGAGATGGCAGCACTTGGGGAGATGGTGGCATTGGGGAGATGGCTGCACTGGAGAGAAGGGTGCACTGAAGACAAGGGTGAACTGGGGAGATGGATGCACTGAGGAGGTGGCGGCAGTAGGGAGATGGGTGCATGGGGGTCATGGGTGCACTTGGGAGATGGCTGCACTGAGGAGATGGCTGCAGTAGGGAGATGGGTGCACTGAGGAGATGGCTTCAGTAGGGAGATGGGTGCACTGGGGAGATGGGTGCACTGAGGAGACTGCTGCAGTAGGGAGATGGGTGCACTGGGTAGATGGGTGCACTGAGGTGATGGCTGCACTAGGGAGATGGCTGCACTAGGGAGATGGCTGCACTGAAGAGATGGGTTCACTAAAGAGATGACTGCACTAGGGAGATGGCGGCACTGAGGAGATGGCTGCACAGGGGAGATGGCTGCATAGGGGAGATGGCTGCACTGGGGAGGTGGGTGCACTGGGGAGATGGGTGCACTGAGGAGATGGCTGCAGTAGGGAGATAGGTGCACTGGGGAGATGGGTGCACTGTGGAGATGGGTGCACTAAAGAGATGTCTGCACTAGGGAGATGGCTGCACTAGGGAAATGGCTGCACTGAGGAGATGCTGCGCTGGGAAGATGGCTGCACTAGGGAGCTGGGTGCACTGAAGTGATGGGTGCACTGAAGAGATGGGTGCACTAAACAGATTTCTGCACTAGGGTGATGACTACACTAGTGAGATAGTGGCACAGCGGAGATGGCAGCACTTGGGGAAATGGCGGCACTAGCGAGATGGCTGCACTGGGGAGAAGGGTGCACTGGGGAGATGGGTGCACTTGGCAGATGGGTGCACTGAGGAGTTGGCTGCAGTAGGGAGATGGGTGCACTGAGGAGATGGCTGCAGAAGGCAGATGGGTGCACTGGGGAAATGGGTGCACTGAGGAGATTGCTGCACTAGGGCGATGGCTGCACTAGTGAGATGGCTGCACTAGGGAGCTGGGTGCACTGAAGAGATGGGTTCACTAAAGAGATGGCTGCACTAGTGAGATGGGGGCACTGGGGAGATGGCAGCACAGTGGAGATGGCAGCACAGTGGAGATGGCAGCACTGGGGAGATGGCGGCACTGGGGAGATGGCGGCACTGGGGAGATGGCTGCACTAAGGAGAAGGTGGCACTGAGGAGATGACTGCACTGGGGAGATGGCTGCACTAGGGAGATGTCGGCACTGAGGAGATGGCAGCACTGGGAAGATGGCTGCACTAGGGAGATGACTGCACTAGGGAGATGGCGGCACTGGGGAGATGTCAGCAATTGGGGAGTTGGCGGCACTGGGGAGATGGCGGCACTTGCGAGATGGCTGCACTGGGAGAAAGGTGCACTGGGGAGAAGGGTGCACTGCGAGATGGGTGAGGAGGTGGCTGCAGTAGGGAGATGGGAGCACTGGGGATATGGGTGCACTGGGGAGATGGATGCACTGGGGAGATGGGTGCACTGGGGAGATGGGTGTACTGAGGAGATGGGTGCAGTAGGGAGATGGGTGCATTGGGGAGATGGGTGCACTGGGGAGATGGGTGCACTGGGGAGATGGGTGCACTGAGGAGATGGCTGCATTAGGGAGATGGGTGCACTGGGGGATGGGTGCACTGAGGAGATGGCTGCAATAGGGAGATGGCTGCACTAGGGAGATGGCTGCAATAGGGAGATGGCTGCAATAGGGAGATGGCTGCACTAGGGAGATGGCTGCACTGAAGAGATGGGTGCACTAAAGAGATGGGTGCACTAGGGAGATGGCTGCACTACGGAGATGTTGGCACTGGGGAGATGGCGGCACTTGGGGACATGGTGGCACTGGAGAGATGGCTGCACTGGAGAGAAGGGTGCACTGGAGAGAAGGGTGCACTGGGGAGATGGTTGCACTGAGGAGGTGGCTGCAGTAGGGAGATGGGTGCACTGGGGACATGGGTGCACTGGGGAGATGGGTGCACTAAAGAGATAGCTGCACTAGGAAGATGGCGGCACTGGGGAAGTTGCGGCACTGGGGAGATGGCAGCACTGGGGAGATGGCGGCACTGGGGAGATGGTTGCACTGAAGAGATGGCTGCACTAGGGAGATGACTGCACTGGGGAGATGACTGCACTGGGGAGATGACTGCACTGGGGAGATGACTGCACTGGGGAGATAACTGCACTGGGGAGATGACTGAACTGGGGAGATGACTGAACTGGGGAGATGACTGAACTGGGGAGATGACTGAACTGGGGAGATGACTGAACTGGGGAGATGACTGAACTGGGGAGATGGCTGCCCTGGGGAGATGGCTGCACTGAGGAGATGGCGACACTGTGGAGATGGCTGCAGTACGGAGATGGTTGCACTAGGGAGAAGGCTGCACTAGGGAGACGGCTGCACTAGGGAGATGGCGGCAATGATTCGATGGCTGCACTGGGGAGATGTCTGCACTGGGGAGATGGCTGCACTATTGAGATGGCTGCACTGGGGAGATGGCTGCACTAGGGAGCTGGCGGCACTGAGGAGATGGTGGCACTGAGGAGATGGCTGCACTGGGGAGATGGCTGCACTGAAGAGATGGCTGCACTGGGGAGATGGCTGCACTGGGGAGATGGCTGCACTGAGGAAATGGGTGCACTGAGGGGATGGGTGCACTGGGGAGATGGGTGCACTGGGGAGATGGGTGCACTGAGGAGATGGCTGCACTGGGGAGATGGCTGCACTAGGGAGATGGCTGCACTAGGGAGATGGCTGCACTAGATAGATGGCTGCACTGGAGAGATGGGTGCACTGAGGTGATGGCTGCACTAGGGAGATGGATGCACTGAAGAGATGGGTGCACTAAAGAGATGGCTGCACTAGGGAGATGGCTGCACTAGGGAGATGGCGGCACTGGGGAGATGGCGGCACTGGGGAGATGGCGGCACTTGGGGACATGGTGGCACTGGGGAGATGGCTGCAGTGGAGAGAAGGGTGCGCTGGAGAGAAGGGTGCACTGGGGAGATGGGTGCACTAGGGAGGTGGCTGCAGTAGGGAGATGGCTGCACTAGGGTGATGGCGGCACTGGGGAGATGGCGGCACTTGGGGACATGGTGGCACTGGGGAGATGGCTGCACTGGAGAGAAGGGTGCGCTGGAGAGAAGGGTGCACTGGGAGATGGGTGCACTGGGGAGGTGGCTGCAGTAGGGTGATGGGTGCACTGGGGAGATGGGTGCACTGGGGAGATGGCTGCAGTAGGGAGATGGGTGCACTGGGGAGATGGCTGCAGTAGGGAGATGGGTGCACTGGGAAGTTGGCTGCACTAGGGAGATGGCGGCACTGAGGAGATGGTGGCACTGAGGAGATGGCTGCACTGGGGAGATGGCTGCACTGAGGAGATGGCTGCACTGGGGATATGGCTGTACTGGGGAGATGGCTGCACTGGAGAGATGGGTGCACTGGAGAGATGGGTGCACTGAGGGGATGGGTGCACTGGGGAGATGGGTGCACTGGGGAGATGGGTGCACTGGGCAAATGGGTGCACTGAGGAGATGGCTACACTGGGGAGATAGCTGCACTGGGGAGATGGCTGCACTAGGGAGATGGCTGCACTATGGAGATGGCTGCACTAGACAGATGGCTGCACTTGGGAGATGGGTGCACTGGAGAGATGGCTGCACTGAGGTGATGGCTGCACTGAGGTGATGGCTGCACTACGGAGATGGCTGCACTGAAGAGATGGGTGCACTAAAGAGATGACTGCACTAGGGAGATGGCTGCACTAGGGAGATGGTGGCACTGGTGAGATGGTGGCACTGGGGAGATGGCGGCACTTGGGGAGATGGTGGCACTGGGGAGATGGCTGCACTGGAGAGAAGGGTGCACTGGAGAGAAGGGTGCACTGGAGAGATGGGTGCACTGAGGAGGTGGCTGCAGTAGGGAGATGGGTGCACTGGGGAGATGGTTGCACTGGGGAGATGGGTGCACTGGGTAGATGACTGCAGTAGGGAGATGGGTGCACTGAGGTGATGGCTGCACTAGGGAGATGGCTGCACTGAAGAGATGGGTTCACCAAAGAGATGACTGCACTAGGGAAATGGTGGCACTGGGGAGATGGCGTCATTGGGGAGATGGCAGCACTGGGGAATTGGCGGCACTGGGGAGATGGCGGCACTGGGGGGATGGCGGCACTGGGGAGATGGCGGCACTGGGGAGATGGCTGCAGTAGGGAGATGGGTGCACTGAGGAGATGGCTGCACTTGGCAGATGGCTGCTCTAGGGAGATGGCTGAACTAGGGAGATGGCTGAACTAGGGATATGGCTGAACTAGGGAGATGGCTGCACTAAGGAAATGGCTGCACTGGGGAAATGGCTGCACTGGGGAGATGGCTGCACTGGGGAGATGGCTGCACTAGGGAGATGGCTGCACTAGGGAGATGGCGGCACTGAGGAGATGGCGGCACTGAGGAGATGGGTGCACTAAAGAGATGACTGCACTAGGGAGATGGCGGCACTGGGGAGATGGCGGCACTGGGGAGATGGTGTCTCTGGGGAGATATCGGCACTATGGAGATTGTTGCAGTAGGGAGATGGTTGCACTGAGGAGATGGCTGCACTGAAGAGATGGGTTCACTAAAGAGATGACTGCACTAGGGAGATGGCGGCACTGAGGAGATGGCTGCACAGGGGAAATGGCTGCACTGGGGACGTGGGTGCACTGGGGAGATGGGTGCACTGAGGAGATGAGTGCATTAAAGAGATGGCTGCACTAGGGAGATGGCTGCACTAGGGAAATAGCTGCACTGAGGAGATAGCTGCGCTGGGAAGATGGCTGAACTAGGGAGCTGGGTGCACTGAAGAGATGGGTGCACTGAAGAGATGGGTGCACTAAACAGATTTCTGCACTAGGGAGATGACTACACTAGTGAGATGGTGGCACAGGGGAGATGGCAGCACTTGGGGAGATGACGGCACTAGCGAGATGGCTGCACTGGGGAGAAGGGTGCACTGAGGAGATGGGTGCACTGGGGAGATGGGTACACTGGGGAGATGAAAGCACTGAGGAGATGGCTGCAGTAGGGAGATGGGTGCTCTGAGGAGATGGGTGCCCTGGGGAAATGGGTGCACTGAGGAGATTGCTGCACTAGGGCGATGGCTGCACTAGTGAGATGGCTGCACTAGGGAGCTGGGTGCACTGAAGAGATGGGTTCACTAAAGAGATGGCTGCACTATGGGGATGGGGGCACTGGGGAGATGGCAGTCAGGGGAGATGGCAGTACTGGGGAGATGGCAGCACTGGGGAGATGGCAGCACAGTGGAGATGGCAGCACTGGGGAGATGGCAGCACTAAGGAGATGTTGGCACTGAGGAGATGACTGCACTGGGGAGATGACGGCACTGCGGAGATGGCAACACAGTGGACATGGCAGCACTGGGGAGATGGCGGCACTGGGGAGATGGCTGCACTAAGGAGATGGTGACACTGAGGAGATGACTGCACTGGGGAGATGGCTGCACTGGGGAGATGGCTGCACTAGGGAGATGGCTGCACTGAGGAGATGGCTGCACTAGGGAGATGGCTGCACTGAGGAGATGGCTGCACTAGGGAGATGGCTGCACTAGGGAGATGGCTGCACTGAAGAGATGGGTGCACTAAAGAGATGGCTGCACTAGAGAGATGGCGGCACTGGGGAGATGGCGGCACTGGGGAGATGGCTGCACTGAAGAGATGGCTGCACTAGGGAGATGACTGCACTGGGGAGATGACTGCACTGGGGAGATGACTGCACTGGGGAGATGACTGCACTGGGGAGATGACTGAACTGGGGAGATGACTGAACTGGGGAGATGACTGAACTGGGGAGATGACTGAACTGGGGAAATGACTGAACTGAAGAGATGGTGGCACTGAGTAGATGGTGGCACTGGGGAGATGGCTGCACTGAGGAGATGGCTGCACTGGGGAGATTGCTGCACTGGGGAGATGGCTGCACTGGGGAGATGGTTGCACTGAGTGGATGGGTGCACTGGGGAGATTGGTGCACTGGGGAGATTGGTGCACTGGGGAGATGGGTGCACTGGGGAAATGGGTGCATTGAGGAGATGGCTACACTGGGGAGATAGCTGCACTGGGGATATGGCTGCACTGGGGAGATGACTGAACTGGGGAGATGACTGAACTGGGGAAATGACTGAACTGAAGAGATGGTGGCACTGAGGAGATGGTGGCACTGGGGAGATGGCTGCACTGAGGAGATGGCTGCACTGAGGAGATGGCTGCACTGGGGAGATGGCTGCACTGGGGACTTGGCTGCACTGGGGAGATGGTTGCACTGAGTGGATGGGTGCACTGGGGAGATTGGTGCAATGGGGAGATGGGTGCACTGGGGAAATGGGTGCACTGAGGAGATGGCTACACTGGGGAGATAGCTGCACTGGGGAGATGGTTGCACTAGGAAGATGGCTGCACTAGGGAGATGGCTGCGCTAGGGAGATGGCTGCACTCGGGAGATGGGTGCACTGGGGAGATGGGTGCACTGAGGTGATGGCTGCACTAGGGAGATGGCTGCACTGAAGAGATGGGTGCAATAAAGAGATGGCTGCACTAGGGAGATGGCGGCATTGAGGAGATGGCGGCACTGAGGAGATGGCGGCACTTGGGGAGATGGTGGCATTGGGGAGATGGCTGCACTGGAGAGAAGGGTGCAATGAAGACAAGGGTGCACTGGGGAGATGGGTGCACTGAGGAGGTGGCGGCAGTAGGGAGATCGGTGCATGGGGGAGATGGGTGCACTTGGGAGATGGCTGCACTGAGGATATGGCTGCAGTAGGGAGATGGGTGCACTGAGGAGATGGCTTCAGTAGGGAGATGGGTGCACTGGGGAGATGGGTGCACTGAGGAGACTGCTGCAGTAGGGAGATGGCTGCACTGGGTAGATGGGTGCACTGAGGTGATGGCTGCACTAGGGAGATGGCTGCACTAGGGAGATGGCTGCACTGAAGAGATGGGTTCACTAAAGAGATGACTGCACTAGGGAGATGGCGGCACTGAGGAGATGGCTGCACAGGGGAGATGGCTGCACAGGGGAGATGGCTGCACTGGGGACGTGGGTGCACTGGGGAGATGGGTGCACTGAGGAGATGGCTGCAGTATGGAGATAGGTGCACTGGGGAGATGGGTGCACTGTGGAGATGGGTGCACTAAAGAGATGGCTGCACTAGGGAGATGGCTGCACTAGGGAAATGGCTGCACTGAGGAGATGGCTGCACTGGGAAGATGGCTGCACTATGGAGCTGGGTGCACTGAAGTGAAGTGATTTCTGCATTAGGGTGATGACTACACTAGTGAGATAGTGGCACAGGGGAGATGGCAGCACTTGGGGAGATGGCGGCACTAGCGAGATGGCTGCACTGGGGAGAAGGGTGCACTGGGGAGATGGGTGCACTGGGCAGATGGGTGCACTGAGGAGATGGCTGCTGTAGGGAGATGGGTGCACTGAGGAGATGGCTGCAGAAGGCAGATGGGTGCACTGGGGAAATGGGTGCACTGAGGAGATTGCTGCACTAGGGCGATGGCTGCACTAGTGAGATGGCTGCACTAGGGAGCTGGGTGCACTGAAGAGATGGGTTCACTAAAGAGATGGCTGCACTAGTGAGATGGGGGCACTGGGGAGATGGCAGTCTGGGGAGATGGCAGCACAGTGGAGATGGCAGCACTGGGGAGATGGCGGCAATGGGGAGATGGCGGCACTGGGGAGATGGCTGCACTAAGGAGATGGTGGCACTGAGGAGATGACTGCACTGGGGAGATGGCTGCACTAGGGAGATGTCGGCACTGAGGAGATGGCAGCACTGGGAAGATGGCTGCACTAGGGAGATGACTGCACTAGGGAGATGGCAGCACTGGGGAGATGTCAGCTATTGGGGAGTTGGCGGCACTGGGGAGATGGCGGCACTTGCGAGATGGCTGCACTGGAGAGAAAGGTGCACTGGGGAGAAGGGTGCACTGGTAGATGGGTGAGGAGGTGGCTGCAGTAGGGAGATGGGAGCACTGGGTATATGGGTGCACTGGGGAGATGGATGCACTGGGGAGATGGGTGCACTGGGGAGATGGGTGTACTGAGGAGATGGGTGCAGTAGGGAGAGGGGTGCATTGGGGAGATGGGTGCACTGGGGAGATGGGTGCACTGGGGAGATGGGTGCACTGAGGAGATGGCTGCATTAGGTAGATGGGTGCACTGGGGGATGGGTGCACTAAGGAGATGGCTGCACTAGGGAGATGGCTGCACTAGGGAGATGGCTGCACTAGGGAGATGGCTGCACTGAAGAGATGGGTGCACTAAAGAGATGGGTGCACTAGGGAGATGGCTGCACTACGGAGATGTTGGCACTGGGGAGATGGCGGCACTTGGGGACATGGTGGCACTGGAGAGATGGATGCACTGGAGAGAAGGGTGCACTGGAGAGAATTGTGCACTGGGGAGATGGTTGCACTGAGGAGGTGGCTGCAGTAGGGAGATGGGTGCACTGGGGACATGGGTGCACTGGGGAGATGGCTGCACTGGGGAGATGGCTGCACGAGGAAGATGGCGGCACTGGGGAAGTTGTGGCACTGGGGAGATGGCAGTACTGGGGAGATGGCGGCACTCGGGAGATGGCTGCAGTAGGGAGATGGTTGCACTGAAGAGATGGCTGCACTAGGGAGATGACTGCACTGGGGAGATGACTGCAATGGGGAGATGACTGCACTGGGGAGATGACTGCACTGGGGAGATGACTGCACTGGGGAGATGACTGCACTGGGGAGATGACTGCACTGGGGATATGGCTGCACTGGGGAGATGACTGAACTGGGGAGATGACTGAACTGGGGAGATGACTGAACTGGGGAGATGGCTGCCCTGGGGAGATGGCTGCACTGAGGAGATGGCGACACTGTGGAGATGGCTGCAGTAGGGAGATGGTTGCACTAGGGAGATGGCTGCACTAGGGAGACGGCTGCACTAGGGAGATGGCGGCAATGATTCGATGGCTGCACTGGGGAGATGGCTGCACTGGGGACATGGCTGCACTATTGAGATGGCTGCACTGGGGAGATGGCTGCACTAGGGAGATGGCGGCACTGAGGAGATGGTGGCACTGTGGAGATGACTGCACTGGGGAGATGGCTGCACTGAAGAGATGGCTGCACTGGGGAGATGGCTACACTGGGGAGATGGCTGCACTGAGGAGATGGGTGCACTGAGGGGATGGGTGCACTGGGGAGATGGCTGCACTAGGGAGATGGCTGCACTAAGGAGATGGCTGCACTAGACAGATGGCTGCACTGGAGAGATGGGTGCACTGAGGTGATGGCTGCACTAGGGAGATGGATGCACTGAAGAGATGGGTGCACTAAAGAGATGACTGCACTAGGGAGATGGCTGCACTAGGGAGATGGCGGCACTAGGGAGATGGTGACACTGGGGAGATGGCTGCACTGGAGAGAAGGGTGCGCTGGAGAGAAGGGTGCACTGGGGAGATGGGTGCACTAGGGAGGTGGCTGCAGTAGGGAGATGGCTGCACTAGGGAGATGGCGGCACTGGGGAGATGGCGGCACTTGGGGACATGGTGGCACTGGGGAGATGGCTGCACTGGAGAGAAGGGTGCGCTGGAGAGAAGGGTGCACTGGGGAGATGGATGGGTGCACTGGGGAGGTGGCTGCAGTAGGGAGATGGGTGCACTGGGGAGATGGGTGCACTGGGGAGATGGGTGCACTGGGGAGATGGGTGCACTGGGGAGATGGCTGCAGTAGGGAGATGGGTGCACTGGGGAGATGGCTGCAGTAGGGAGATGGGTGCACTGGGAAGTTGGCTGCACTAGGGAGATGGCGGCACTGAGGAGATGGTGGCACTGAGGAGATGGCTGCACTGGGGAGATGGCTGCACTGAGGAGATGGCTGCACTGGGGAGATGGCTGCACTGGGGAGATGGCAGCACTGGAGAGATGGGTGCACTGGAGAGATGGGTGCACTGAGGGGATGGGTGCACTGGGGAGATGGGTGCACTGGGGAGATGGGTGCACTGGGGAAATGGGTGCACTGAGGAGATGGCTACACTGGGGAGATAGCTGCACTGGGGAGATGGCTGCACTAGGGAGATGGCTGCACTAGGGAGATGGCTGCACTAGACAGATGGCTGCACTCGGGAGATGGGTGCACTGGAGAGATGGGTGCACTGAGGTGATGGCTGCACTAGGGAGATGGCTGCACTGAAGAGATGGGTGCACTAAAGAGATGGCTGCACTAGGGAGATGGCTGCACTAGGGAGATGGTGGCACTGGGGAGATGGTGGCACTGGGGAGATGGCGGCACTTGGGGAGATGGTGGCACTGGGGAGATGGCTGCACTGGAGAGAAGGGTGCACTGGAGAGAAGGGTGCACTGGAGAGATGGGTGCACTGAGGAGGTGGCTGCAGTAGGGAGATGGGTGCACTGGGGAGATGGGTGCACTGGGGAGATGGGTGCACTGGGTAGATGGGTGCACTGGGGAGATGACTGCAGTAGGGAGATGGGTGCACTGAGGTGATGGCTGCACTAGGGAGATGGCTGCACTGAAGAGATGGGTTCACCAAAGAGATGACTGCACTAGGGAAATGGTGGCACTGGGGAGATGGCGTCACTGGGGAGATGGCAGCACTGGGGAATTGGCGGCACTGGGGAGATGGCGGCACTGGGGGGATGGCGGCACTGGGGAGATGACGGCACTGGGGAGATGGCTGCAGTAGGGAGATGGGTGCACTGAGGAGATGGCTGCACTTGGCAGATGGCTGCTCTAGGGAGATGGCTGAACTAGGGAGATGGCTGAACTAGGGATTTGGCTGAACTAGGGAGATGGCTGCACTAAGGAAATGGCTGCACTGGGGTAATGGCTGCACTGGGGAGATGGCTGCACTGGGGAGATGGCGGCACTGAGGAGATGGCGGCACTGAGGAGATGGGTGCACTAAAGAGATGACTGCACTAGGGAGATGGCTGCACTGGGGAGATGGCGGCACTGGGGAGATGGTGTCTCTGGGGAGATATCGGCACTATGTAGATTGTTGCAGTAGGGAGATGGTTGCACTGAGGAGATGGCTGCACTAGGGAGATGGCTGCACTAGGGAGATGGCTGCACTAGGGAGATGGCTGCACTGCGGAGATGTCTGCACTGGGTAGATGGGTGCACTGGGGAGATGGTGGCACTGTGGAGATGGCTGCAGTAGGGAGATGGTTGCACTGAGGAGATGGCTGCACTAGGGAGATGGCAGCACTGGGGAGATGGCTGCACTAGGTAGATGGCTGCACTTGGGAGATGGCTGCAGTAGGGAGATGGTTGCACTGAGGAGACGGCTGCACTGGGGAAATGGGTGCACTAGGGAGATGGTTGCACTAGGTAGATGGCTGCACTGGGGAGATGGCTGCAGTAGGGAGATGGTTGCACTGAGGAGACGGCTGCACTGGGGAGATGGCTGCACTAGGGAGATGGCTGTACTGGGGAGATGACTGCAGTAGGGAGATGGTTGCACTGAGGAGATGGGTGCACTAGGGAGATGGCTGCACTGGTGAGATGCCTGTACTACGGAGAAAGGCTACTTTCACATCACCGATTTTTGCCAAAGTGTCTGCATTAGTCATACTCATCAATGAGGGAGGCAGCACTAAAAGTGCCTAGGGCAGCATAAACTCTAAATACGGCCCTGGGTAGACATTTTTTAAAACTAATTTTGGATAACCCCTCCAGATAACACATGACACTGAGATGTCACATAGACTCTGAATAGATCAAAAACATTAACAACGGCAAACTTTGCATAAATAATTAGTACATGTTGGGTGCTCTAGCTGTAGAAAAAAAAAGGCATGGATCTCACTTCCAAATCTTATACATTGATCTAAGATTAAGCAAAAATTAGCAAAATTGAAAGCAAGGTTATCATTATGATCAGAGTATGAAGCCCACTGCCAGGTCACTGCAAACCTCTTACTGAGTCCCTAACTTGTCAAGCATAGCACTGTGAGGCGACCATCACTGCCGTGGAAGTGACCTAGGTGCCCCATCGTATCCATGCAGCAATGCCAAGATCCTATGGCTTTGGGTCACACCACTCCACAGGCACAATACCACATCAACAATGGCCACCACGCAGCACCAAAAACAAGTGAATAGATCTAAATAACTTCACCTTTCACATAGTCTCAGATGAGAATTAAGTGAAGAGTAGAGTTGAGCGAAACGGGTCTAAAAAATTCAAAAGTCGCCGACTTTTGGCAAAGTCGGGTTTCATGAAACGAAACCCGACCCTAGGATGAGGTCGGCCACGAGGTCGGCGACTTACGCGCCAAAGTCGCGTTTCAAAAGTTTGTTTTGCGCTCTTTTTCAGCCAATCAGGATCCACGGACACTGTGGGCAACGTGATGACCTAGGCACGGGTCACCAACATCTTTCAGAAGGGCATGCAAGTGATTGGCTTGCTTTGGTGGGCGTCACAGGGGGTATAAAAGGGCGTGCATGCCGACCGCCATCTTACTTCTGCCGATCTTAGTATAGGGAGAGGTTGCTGCTGATTCTGTAGGGAGAGCGTTAGGCAGGGAAGAAGACAAAAAAACTGCTTCTGCTGCTAGCGATTTGGCCTGCACAACACACAAGTCACTGTGTGTGCAGTGCAAGGGGAGGCTATATTGTGGTGTATCAGTGGTGTTGGTTGTTGGGCTGCCTTTTAAGGCTTCCTGACACGCTGGCATTGCTGTTTACCCACTGCTCCGCAAACTGCTTTTTTAAAAGCAATCCAATCTCCCTTATCCTCTAGTCACTTTTGTCACAGCTGTGCCATCGAGCCTGTCACATAGCGCTCAGATATCAGTGGGCCTCACACAATCCACAAGTGTCCAGTGTCCAAAAGTGTGCGCAGAGATTCAAAATCTCCATTATCCTCTCGTCACTTTGGTCACAGGCAGCTGTGCCATCGAGCGTGTCACATAGAGCTCAGATATCAGTGGGCCTCACACAATCCACAAGTGTCCAGTGTCCAAAAGTGTGCGCAGAGATTCAAAATCTCCATTATCCTCTCGTCAGTTTGGTCACAGGCAGCTGTGCCATGGAGCGTGTCACATAGCGCTCAGATATCAGTGGGCCTCACACAATCCACAAGTGTCCAGTGTCCAAAAGTGTGCGCAGAGATTCAAAATCTCCATTATCCTCTCGTCACTTTGGTCACAGGCAGCTGTGCCATCGAGCGTGTCACATAGCGCTCAGATATCAGTGGGCCTCACACAATCCACAAGTGTCCAGTGTCCAAAAGTGTGCGCAGAGATTCAAAATCTCCATTATCCTCTCGTCACTTTGGTCACAGGCAGCTGTGCCATCGAGCCTGTCACATAGCGCTCAGATATCAGTGGGCCTCACACAATCCACAAGTGTCCAGTGTCCAAAAGTGTGCGCAGAGATTCAAAATCTCAATTATCCTCTCGTCACTTTGGTCACAGGCAGCTGTGCCATCGAGCGTGTCACATAGCGCTCAGATATCAGTGGGCCTCACACAATCCACAAGTGTCCAGTGTCCAAAAGTGTGCGCAGAGATTCAAAATCTCCATTATCCTCTCGTCACTTTGGTCACAGGCAGCAGTGCCATCGAGCGTGTCACATAGCGCTCAGATATCAGTGGGCCTCACACAATCCACAAGTGTCCAGTGTCCAAAAGTGTGCGCAGAGATTCAAAATCTCCATTATCCTCTCGTCACTTTGGTCACAGGCAGCTGTGCCATCGAGCCTGTCACATAGCGCTCAGATATCAGTGGGCCTCACACAATCCACAAGTGTCCAGTGTCCAAAAGTGTGTGCAGAGATTCAAAATCTCCATTATCCTCTCGTCACTTTGGTCACAGGCAGCTGTGCCATCGAGCGTGTCACATAGCGCTCAGATATCAGTGGGCCTCACACAATCCACAAGTGTCCAGTGTCCAAAAGTGTGCGCAGAGATTCAAAATCTCCATTATCCTCTCGTCACTTTGGTCACAGGCAGCTGTGCCATCGAGCGTGTCACATAGCGCTCAGATTTCAGTGGGCCTCACACAATCCACAAGTGTCCAGTGTCCAAAAGTGTGCACAGAGATTCAAAATCTCCATTATCCTCTCGTCACTTTGGTCACAGGCAGCTGTGCCATCGAGCCTGTCACATAGCGCTCAGATATCAGTGGGCCTCACACAATCCACAAGTGTCCAGTGTCCAAAAGTGTGCGCAGAGATTCAAAATCTCCATTATCCTCTCGTCACTTTGGTCACAGGCAGCTGTGCCATCGAGCGTGTCACATAGCGCTCAGATATCAGTGGGCCTCACACAATCCACAAGTGTCCAGTGTCCAAAAGTGTGCGCAGAGATTCAAAATCTCCATTATCCTCTCGTCACTTTGGTCACAGGCAGCTGTGCCATCGAGCGTGTCACATAGCGCTCAGATATCAGTGGGCCTCACACAATCCACAAGTGTCCAGTGTCCAAAAGTGTGCGCAGAGATTCAAAATCTCCATTATCCTCTCGTCACTTTGGTCACAGGCAGCTGTGCCATCGAGCGTGTCACATAGCGCTCAGATACCAGTGGGCCTCACACAATCCACAAGTGTCCAGTGTCCAAAAGTGTGCGCAGAGATTCAAAATCTCCATTATCCTCTCGTCACTTTGGTCACAGGCAGCTGTGCCATCGAGCCTGTCACATAGCGCTCAGATATCAGTGGGCCTCACACAATCCACAAGTGTCCAGTGTCCAAAAGTGTGCGCAGAGATTCAAAATCTCCATTATCCTCTCGTCACTTTGGTCACAGGCAGCTTTGCCATCGAGCGTGTCACATAGCGCTCAGATATCAGTGGGCCTCACACAATCCACAAGTGTCCAGTGTCCAAAAGTGTGCACAGAGATTCAAAATCTCCATTATCCTCTCGTCACTTTGGTCACAGGCAGCTGTGCCATCGAGCGTGTCACATAGCGCTCAGATATCAGTGTGCCTCACACAATCCACAAGTGTCCAGTGTCCAAAAGTGTGCGCAGAGATTCAAAATCTCCATTATCCTCTCGTCACTTTGGTCACAGGCAGCTGTGCCATCGAGCGTGTCACATAGCGCTCAGATACCAGTGGGCCTCACACAATCCACAAGTGTCCAGTGTCCAAAAGTGTGCGCAGAGATTCAAAATCTCCATTATCCTCTCGTCACTTTGGTCACAGGCAGCTGTGCCATCGAGCGTGTCACATAGCGCTCAGATATCAGTGGGCCTCACACAATCCACAAGTGTCCAGTGTCCAAAAGTGTGCGCAGAGATTCAAAATCTCCATTATCCTCTCGTCACTTTGGTCACAGGCAGCTGTGCCATCGAGCCTGTCACATAGCGCTCAGATATCAGTGGGCCTCACACAATCCACAAGTGTCCAGTGTCCAAAAGTGTGCGCAGAGATTCAAAATCTCCATTATCCTCTCGTCACTTTGGTCACAGGCAGCTGTGCCATCGAGCCTGTCACAGCGCTCAGATATCAGTGGGCCTCACACAATCCAAAAGTGTCCACTGTCCACAAGTGTGTGCAGAAATTCTAAATCTCCCTTGTCCTATAGACACCTTGTACCTTGTTTTACATTACTATATAGTTTGTTGGATTTTGACTACATTTCTACCAAAAATGAGGAAGGCTGGTGGAAGAGGCCGTGGAATTGGGCGGGGGTTGGCAGCTGGTAATGATGGTGTTGGTGGTGGATCTGATGGTAGTGGCAAGAGCAAAATAGGACTGAATGCAGGAGGTGCTGACCCTGCGTCATCGTCTGGCTACATAAGGCCTCTAACGCTTAGTTTTCTAGGAGTTGGCAAACCGCTTTTAAAGGCAGAGCATCAGGAAAAAGTTTTGTCTTACATTGCTGACTCAGCCTCCAGCTCTATCGCCTCCTCTTCTTCAGTTGTAAAAAGTAAAAGCACTGAGTCGTCATTGGAGGCTCATGTTCATGAACCACACCTTTCCTTGTGTCCTTCACCCCAACCAAGATTGAAGGATGACGCAGGCCATACTACTGATTACTCCATGGAGCTGTTTTCACATACCATGCCTGGATTATCAAGTCAAATGGTGAATTACCCAGGCCAAGATGAATCTGACATGGAGTGCACTGATGCACAGCCGCTGAGGAAGATTCTGCTGGTACATTCACTCAGAGCACTACATTGTCCTCGCAGTGTACAGAGCCAGATTTTGACCCTGATGAGACTCAGGTGCCCCTTCCCGCACACTATACCAACATACACGGTGACACAGAGAAAGGTGCACATGACATAGAAGAGGAGGTGATAGATGACCCAGTTGTTGACCCAGATTGGCATCCATTGGGGGAAGAGGGTGCTGCTTCCAATAGCTCAGATGAGGAGCATCCACAGCAGACATCGACATCGCAACAGCTGTTATCTGGCAGGCCCGGAGCACTCCAAAGACAGGTTCCAAACATCAAAAGAGTTGCTGGACAGCTTGTCCAGAGGGTCAAAAGATCACAGCGTGCTAGGCCGCAAAATGTCTGCCAAAGTAGGAAGAGTGCAGTGTGGCACTTTTTTGAACAAAATCCTCATGATCAGGCCAAGGTTATCTGTAAGAAGTGCGCAAAGACCTTTAGCCGAGGGAAAAATCTGAAAAATTTGAATACCAGTTGCATGCTTAGACTTTTAACCAGCATGCACTTGCAAGCGTGGACACAACACCAAACCTCAAATGCCACATGTGCAACTGATCACAACGAAGGTAGTCAGCAACGCTACATTGTTTCCCCCACTGTAAGCCCACCGGTTAGCACAGCAGCAAATGTTGAGGTGTCGTTGCAAGACCACAGCAGTCAGGGAATCCCACTGTTATATCAACGAAAGACTGATTCTAGGCCATCAGAAAGAACACCAACTCCATCACCATCATCAACCCTCTCTCAGTCCGCCCTGTCCACCGCTACTTCCACCATACGCAGCTCTCAAGTCCAGCTCACCCTCCCAGACACTATGAGTAGGTCAAGAAAGTACTCAGTCTCTCATCCGCGTACACTGGGTTTGAACGCCCACATTGCCAAACTAATCTCGTTTGAGATGATGCCCTTTCGGTTGGTGGAAAGCACAGCTTTCCGCGAACTCATGGCCTATGCAGTACCACGCTATGACCTACCCAGTCGCCACTTCTTCTCTCGCAAAGCCATCCCAGCCCTCCACCATCATGTGAAAGACCGCATTGTCCATGCACTCAAGCAGCCAGTGAGCGGAAAGGTGCACCTCACAACTGATGCATGGTCCAGTCGGCATGGCCAGGGCCGTTACGTGTCCATCACTGCGCACTGGGTTAATGTGGTGGATGCAGGGTCCACAGGGGACAGCGGTGGTGGGACAGTGCTGCCTAGCCCACGGTATAGGAAACAGTTGGCTGTAGGCGTTCGACCCTCCTCCTCCTCCTCCAGAAGCGAAAGCTCGTCCACAGAGCGCAGTCGTACGAGCACTCCATCTGCAGCTGCCACTGTTGCACACGATGTGTCCCCCTATCGAGCAGCTAGTGGAAAGCGTCAGCAGGCTGTGTTGCAGATGATGTGTTTGGGCGACAGACACACCGCCGAGGTGCTGGCCGAGTACTTGAAGCGACAAACTGAGCCATGGCTGGGCAGTGTACATCTTGAGGCAGGCAAGGTAGTTAGTGATAACGGCCGTAATTTTGTGGCAGCCATAGCCCTTTCAAAACTCAGCCACATACCTTGCTTGGCTCACACCTTGAACCTGGTGGTGCAGTGCTTCCTCAAAAATTATCCGGAGTTAACAGCCCTGCTCCAGAAGGTGCGAAGACTGTGCGCGCACATCCGCCGGTCGCCTGTACACTCCGTTCGTATGCAGAAGCTGCAGCGATTGCTCCACCTTCCCAACCACCGCCTCATTATCAACATTGCAACAAGGTGGAACTCCACCCTGCACATGGTGGAGCGGCTGTGCGAGCAGAGGCAGGCCATAATGCATTTGTGGGAGGATACACGGCCAGGCACTTTGAGAGCAGACATGGAGTTGACAGGCGTGCTGTGGACGAAGCTGAAAGACCTTTGTAAAGTCCTTCAGTGTTTTGAGGAATGCACACGGCTGGTAAGCGCAGACGACGTCATCCTAATCATGAGCATCCCACTTATGCGTCTGCTCATGCAAACTTTGACGCACCTTAAGGAGCAGGCGTCTGCAGCCAATGTTGATGAGGAGGAAGAGGAGGAGGGAATCCTTGATGACATTCAGCCATTGTCTGCTCAGGGACCTCTCCTGGACGAGGTGGAGGAAGAAGAAGAGGAGGAGGAGGAGGATGATGGGGATGATTACTTAGGGGAGGAGGATGCATCTCGTGGGGCAAGTGAAAATGTTGGCGTGGCAAGGTCTGGTACAGGGTTTGTGCGTGACTGGAGGGATGTGGATTTGCCAGAAAGTGCTCCTCCACCCAGCACTCGCAGTGCATCATTGACACCGGGAACATTGGCCCACATGTCAGATTATGCCTTGCGGATCCTAAAAAGGGACCCCCGCATTGCCAAAATAATGAACGATGACGACTACTGGTTGGCCAGCATCCTGGATCCACGCTATAAAGGCAAATTACAAAACATCATGCCACACGAGAACCTTGACCTAATATTGGCTAATAAACAAGCAACTCTGGTAAATCGGTTGCTTGAGGCATTCCCAGCACACAGCAGCGGTGATGGTTCTCACACGAGCCGTACGGGCCGGGGTCAGCTTGGCAGAGGTGTTCGTGGTGCACACAGCAGAAGTGGCGTTGGAGACAGGGGTTTCATGACAATGTTGTGGACTGATTTTTCAAATACCGCTCACACAACTGGTAATACTGCATCAATGGAAAGTGACAGGAGACAGCAGTTGTCAACTATGGTTACAAACTACTTTTCCTCCCATATCGATGTTCTCCCACACAGGTCATTCCCCTTTGACTATTGGGCCGCTAAACTGGACACCTGGCCTGAATTGGCCCAATATGCCTTACAGGAGCTCGCTTGCCCAGCTGCAAGTGTGCTATCGGAAAGAGTCTTCAGTGCAGCTGGATCAATCCTGACAGAAAAAAGGACCCGTCTGTCAACCCAAAATGTGGATGATCTAACCTTCATTAAAATGAACCACGCATGGGTTTCCAAGGATTTTGTCCCACCTTCCCCTGATGACACATAGGGTGACAGAAAAATGGCTTGCTTTGGTCCACCTCTTCCTGGTACTTCACCTATTTCGCCTTTTGCATCAGCTGAATGTCCAACATCAACATATGCCACTTTCTAAAACTCCCTAACTGTGCTGCCTCCCCCCCCCATGGCCGGGGTCACCACCTACCGCACGACACCGTGCGAGTGCCTTTGCCCTGGACAGGTGGGTAGGCCGACTCTTGGGCGCTGGCACTGGCACAGGGTCCCTCATAGTGCAATCCCTTTCTAACCTTTGTGCAATCACGTGCAATCCATATTGGGCCTGACACCGTCTGAGCCTGCCTCCTGAGCATATATTTTGAATGTGTACGCTATCCATACATGTTATCCGGGGATACGGTACCCTTTCTAACCTTTGTGCAATCACGTGCAATCCATACTGTGCCTGACACCGTCTGAGCCTGCCTCCTGAGACATATATTTTGAATGTGTACGCTATCCATACATGTTATCCAGGGATACGGTACCCTTTCTAACCTTTGTGCAATCACGTGCAATCCATATTGGGCCTGACACCGTCTGAGCCTGCCTCCTGAGACATATATTTTGAATGTGTACGCTATCCATACATGTTATCCAGGGATACGGTACCCTTTCTAACCTTTGTGCAATCTCGTGTAATCCATACTGGGCCTGACACCGTCTGAGCCTGCCTCCTGAGACATATATTTTGAATGTGTACGCTATCCATACATGTTATCCAGGGATACGGTACCCTTTCTAACCTTTGTGCAATCACGTGCAATCCATACTGGGCGTGAGAACGGCTGGCGAGCTGTTAAGCAAGCTACAGCACCTGTCCAGACAAGTACAGGGATTCCCTAGCGAGGAGACTTATTTGATTGTTTTCAATGTTGGGACAGCAATTTTTGGGGAGCACTATACTCTGGAGAATGATAGATGGGGCCCACCATACACTGGAACATTCCAAAGGTGGACATCAGACACTGGAGCAGCATTTACAAGGCCCATTATACACTAGAGCATTAGAAATGGGGCCCATTATGTTTGGAGCATTATTTGGGCCCATAAGACAGTGGAGCTTCATCCATGGAGACCAACATATACTGTAGCATTATGTGGAGGTCATCATATACTGTTTCAAACATTATATGGGACCAATGATTCTGTATGGAGAAATAGATGGGCCTCGTCATGAGATGTAAAAAGTGAGGTATTTTTCATTGTACTATACCGCTATTTATCTGCCGTATCGGAGCATGATGAGTTGTGGTATGTGTTAAAGGGGCGCTCTTTCGCCCAGGGCACATGAAAACCTGCAGCCAGCCCTCCCCCCCACAACTTTAGCCAAATAACCCCCATTTTTCAGTGCGTAACTTGTATTATGAAGTTAATTAAGGTTGACAAGCTTAAGTAAGAAGAATTGATGCTTTTGGCATTCAAATGGGCACTGTAGGTGTGTTTCCTGTCCTCCTCTCACTGCCGACTTTTATTCCCCATTGACTTACATTGGGTTTCGTGTTTCGGGACGACCCCGACTTTTCCCCATAATCGGACGATCTTGCTCGACCCGACTTTTGGAAAAGTCGGGTTTCACGAAACGAAACGCACCCTAAAAAACCAAAAGTCGCTCAACTCTAGTGAAAAGTAGGTTGAGCCCCTCTTGCAGTCTCCTACTAATTTAAAAACACCATGGTCAAATGGGAGGAGTGCTGGTACCAAGTAAAACAAAAAAAGAAACTGCAATATTCTACAACTGTAGAAAAAAAAGAAACATGGACCTCAGAAAAAAAAATATTATACTTTGATCTATCGGGGCTAAAGAACAATCTTTTTGTGTATCTTAATGATCAGAAGAATATGCATTTATCCCCATTTATGAGTCACTTCTTTTCCCCCCTGATGCCTGCCGAAATCACTTGCTTTGAAAACCAGTTCATGTTCATCAGGATGGATTGACAGTAATGAGGTGTGAATGTACTCTGATAAGGCGTTATCCGAACAAGCTTGTGTGCTAATAGTGGGGGCTGGGCGTTAGGGTCCCATAACACATAACAACGCTCCAGCGATCCCGACAACGATACGACCTGGTAAGGATCGCTGGTACATCGCTAAGTGGTCACTGGTCAAACAGGCAGATCTACTCAACGATACGGCGATCCGTATAATGACCTTGGCGGTCGTTGGCACCTTGTCCAACAGCAGCTATTCTGACAACTCACGCCTGCGTCCCTGAGTTCTGAGTCGCCAACGAGGTCACTCGTCGTTGTTATGGCGTCAAACACAGCGATACATGCTGGCCAGTGGGACACCAACAAGCAAAAAATGGCCTAGGACATTCGAGCACGATCAGCGATATTGCAGTGGGGGGGCGGTCATCGCTATGTGTGAAGTACCCTTAAGACTCTAGTGATAATTTCCTGCTGATAAAAGTGTTTTTTTTAAAAACTACAGCAAGCAGGCTTGTCAGTGATGCATCAGTGGAAACAGGGTCAAGAAGAAGAAGGACAATAAATGATAATGCTGAGCAGTGTAGCTGCAAATCCAACATTAGGTTGAAAGAAACACTTAGCAGAAAGCAGCAGCATGATCTGTGTCCACGCCTCCCTCCTCTTCCCCCTCTCTCTCTCAACAGACTTTAATAGGAACTATAATCTGATACCTTGGTTAGCTGCTAATTATTGATGAGCGAACGTGCTCGGATAAGGAGTTATTTGAGCATGCTCATCTGTTAATAGAGTATCTCGAGTGTGCTTGAATACTATGTTTGAGCCGCCATGGCTGCATGTCTCGCAGCTGTTAGACAGCCACAACAAATGCAGGGATTGCCTGTTTGTTATGCAAACACTGTTTTATCAACAGGAGATTATCACTAGAGTCTAACTCCGCCCCCAACACTAATTGTCATCTTTCTTCCTATGCACAGTATACACAATAAGCTACCAGCAGAGAAAACTGATTTTATCAAAAGTGCAACAAGTAAAGTAAGTGATACATCGCTGGAATCAGGGTATCAAAAGCCTGGTGACAGATTCTCTTAAATATATTCACATTCTCCAGATTCCCATTAAAACTGGCTGCTTTTAAAGAAGAAGTTCTTCTTCATTTGCAGATTGTGAGACCTCGTGGGCAGGGTCCTCTCTCCTCCTGTACCAGTCATGACATGTATTATTAAGATTACTGTCCTTGTTTTTATTATGTATACCCCTCCTCACATGTAAAGCGACATGGAATAAATGGCGCTATAATAATAAATTATAAAAATGTGCACACATATGACAGCTTATTCTAAAAAGTCCATGTACTTAATGGACCTGAATCAAAGTCAGGCTCGGACCTGCCCACAGGAGAACAGGAAAATCCCCCGGTGGGCCCCTGTGCAAGAGTGAGCTACCACCCTCTTATATGAGCAGTACTTGGCACCATATACTTGAATCATTATGTACAGACAATGGCAGCATCTTATTCATTTGTCAATATGCCAAGTCCATTGTTATATAAATTTGTGATTGAGGATAAAGTCACATTTGCATGTAGCTAAAAAGTGGAGTCCTGGAGTTGGTTACTGGTGGGCTCTTGGCACCCCAGTCCGACACTGATCAAAGTACAATATGCTCTATGAACTTGGTCCGATTTATATAGCTTTCTGACTGCACCCTTTGAAGCATATTAATGCACCCTGACTTAACTGTATATTATGGCTGGTATGCACATACATTGAATGGAGCAGGCTCAGGAGCTGAGTGTGCACTATGCCCCACAGATGAAGGCTGTAATACACAGCCACCATCTGTCTATAAAAACAGCGATTGGAGCTAGCCTGAATCGTTCCTGTTTAACTATTTAAATGACACTGTTAGTCAGTAACAGCGTACTCATGTCTCCTTTTAGCCCCCATGACGTGAGCTTGGGGTGCCAATGGGGCACCATGACAATCAGGTGCCTGCTGAAAGCCTCTGTCGCCACCATCTTGGTACTTCTCTGAAGCTCATCTATAGGTTGAACTTCATAGGAGATCACAATTTGCACTAATACTCGTATACTCGGTGAATAGTATAAGTGATCAAACAATCACAGGTTCAAGTCCCTTCCAGGACTACAAAAAATGTTTTAAAAAGTTTCAATATTCCTTTTTTCTCCAGTATTAAAATAAAAAAAATAATAAAATACTACTACTACTACTAATAATAATAATATACATACAGTAATTGATATCACAATGTCCATAAAAGTCTGACCTATCAAATTATTAAATTATTTATACCAAACTTTAAATACCAAAAATCATGCAATCAGAAAAAAAAAACAAGTGATCAATATGTAATATAAACACCAAAATATCAAAGAAAAGGTCAGCTTGCCACACAAAAAAACCCTCACACAGCTCCATCGATGGAAAGAAAAAAAAGTGACAGGTGTCAGAAAATAACATCAGAAACATTGTCATAAAAAGTACCGTATGTAAGTTTAGTATTGCTATAATCATACTGACCTGGAGAATCATGTTGCCAGGTCATTTTTATCTCATAACGAACGCCAGAATAACAAAAACTTCTAAAATAATGGTGGATTTGTAGTTTTTTAACTACCGTATTTATATTTTTTCCTGTCTTTCAGCACATGATATGGTAAAAATAAATTAGGTATTTCCAAACAACAACTCGTCCCGCAAGAAACAAGCCCCAATGTGGCTGTAATGATGGAAAAGTAAAAGAGTTATAGCTCTTGTTCTGCCTTCTTCCACGTATAACACTGTGCGGATTCCAGCATACGGCTAAACCCCTCATCCACTCCCAGAAACAAGACTGTATGGGTGTGTGGCACCCCTGAGGGTTCAGTCGCCACAGAGGTACTGCACCTCCTCCTGAGGTGTGGTGCCCCACTATCCAGGTAAGGTGGAGACACCTGACCACACTCCAACACCTGCATCCCACACAACATAGTAGTGTAGCAAAGCACCCTTTGGTGGCTCCCTGCTTGGAACACGAAGCATGCTGGGAGGTTGGTGGAGTTTAGTTTGCACTCAAAAGAGCGGGAAGAGGATAGGATTGGGACAGTTAGTCACAGGAGTCTGACGAGGTCAGTCTGTGAAAGGAGATCCCCTGAGTGGGATGGATGAAGGAAGTGCTGCAGTCGACCTCAGTGATCTGGGTCCGCTGCCACAGGAAAGGAACATTAATAGAAGCCTGGTCCTGCAGCAGACAGCAGAGGAATAGAAGTAGTGACAGCTTTATTCCAACACCAGACTTAGGGGCACAACAGCAACGTGTGTGAGCCGGGACTAGGTAGAAGGAGTCCCCGAAGCAGGCTACAGCTGTCTGCCGTACAAGTAGAATTCATAGGAACATCTGACAGGAGGAACTCCAGTGTAACTCAGTACTGTGAGTACTTCTCTAAAAGGCGCTAAGAGGGAGACGTTCAGGAAAGGCACATACTGTATGTTGGAAAGGAGGACTTCATCTTGCCTGGAAGTTGGCTGAGCTCCTGACCCGGAGGACACGGCACGGATGCGGGCACCTGTACCTGCAACAGACTGTGAGTAAAGCTTTGGAACTACATGCCCCGGTGTCCTCCACTTATTCCTGCGTCAACCTGCCCAGCACTGCGACATCCCTTGTGCCCGACACTACACCATCTATGTGTCACTTCACTTACTCTGCCCTGGGACAACAGCCCTGCCTGTGGAGGGCTATAACGTCATTGCTGCACCACGCCATCAGTCCCAGAGTATCTGTCTGCAGCGTCGGCTCAACATCTTCATTGCCGAACACCACAGGTGGCGTCACGACTCATTCATTCATAAACTCTAATCATCATAAGCACACTGAACAAACCCCTTTTACAATGGGTGCCCAGGGCCACGGGCTGGGTCCCAGCTGCAGTGACATCTCCCATTGAAGCTCATCGGGCACGGTACCGAGTGCCCCACAGCCCAGGGAGGGCGACCCATTTTGGCGTCACGAACAGGATGACGAAGCCCAGTGCCACCAAGTTCTGTGTGCCTATGATTTATTGGACTTAAAAATTTGTGGGAATGTGCAAAAGACCCAATTTGATAGACTGTAAAATGAACGCTAAAAATGGCCGCCGGCGCGGGGAAGAAGGGTGTGACAACATGGGAGGTCCTAAGAAAAGACCATGAACTGTCCTGGGCCTCCACTGCCTGAACTTCTCTGCAACCGCAACATGGCCCACCCCCCGAGGGGTTCGTATACTTGCTTGGTATGGAGGAGTGGGAAGAAGACGCTGCCATCAGAAGGAGGAGCGAGAGCTGGTGGCGGGAAAAGAGTCCAGACAGGAAGAAGAAGGAGAGAACGCTATGATGAAAGGAGAGAGGAGGCCTGAAGAGCGAAGGGAGGTTGAGCTGAATCTCCTCGGCGTAATGGCCGAAGGCTCCGATCTGGCTTCCAGCATGAACAGTCAGCAGCTGGAGGATGAGATAGCCCAGCTGACCATCCATCTGCGACTGAGGCAGGAGGCGTTATGGAGGATGAACTGGCAGCACGCCCAGGAGGGGTCACCACCAGCGGTACCCCTGTCATCGGTACCCGCCACTGCTGCACCGGATCTCCCCCAGGCAGACCCTGTGGAGCCTGCGGCCGCTGCAATACTACCGGCAGCGTCTATCCCCGTCTCCCCGCTGTCATCACCGCTGGGTGCGGCCTGCCAGGAGAAGTCGTCCGAGGGCCTGGGAGCTGAAGTGGAGGAAGAAGTTGAGCTTCCGCCTGGACCTGACGCGGCTGCAAAGGTCCCACCAGAGACCCTGCGGACCCGGAGCCGCCATCTGCTCCACCATCATCTCCGACCTTGAGACCGGCCAGTGAATATAGTACGCCGCCGGGAGGCTCCAGGTATGATCGCTACCCCTCCCAACGGGTTACCCCTTGAGTTTTCATATAGTGAGGCCGGCATGCTTGAACTCCACATGGGACAATTAGATGAGCTATGCTCTCAATTCAGAAGCACTAAGCTTACTGCGATAGGGAAGTGGAAGAAATGCCTGCTGAAAAGAGTGAGACTGGAACAAGCGCGTCCCATTCGACATCGTCTGATCTCAGCAGAAGAGTCTGAGCAGCTGATGGGTGTCACTATGCATCACGGGTTCCCTTTGCCACAGATTCAGGACCCCCACCTCTCCCCCTACAAGCGCCCACAGATGCCAGTGATACCAGACGTCAGGCCAAAAATCAAGGTAGTGGTATCGTTAACTGCAGTGCCACCTGAAATTGAGGAACCACGTCCATTGGTACCAATTGCAACTTCTGCAGAATTACAGGCAGCAGAGATAACACCAGCAGCAGTTGATGTGCTACCTATATAAGCAGATGCCAACCTCACTCCAGGAGAAAAAGAGTACCTGCAATTTGTAAACAGTCAACAGGAAAAGGATTCCCTGAAGTTCTTCCCTGGAAGCAGCTTCCAGCACCCCAGGAGGGGAACACCAATACTAAAGAGGTGCTTAAGTCTATTATTTATTGGGATGATGTGGACAACAATGGGAGATGATAACAGATGGTATAGTAGATGAGATTGGTGAACACAGTAGTAGATGAAATCAGAGGTTGTTGAACACAATTGTGGAAGAATCAGAGATTGTTGTACACAATGTGGATGATTTGGGTCAAAACTATAAGTAAACAGACAATGCAGTATGTCAGTACTGGCAGATCAATAGCACAGCAATACAGGGTACTATCACAACAGTAGCAATGATAGAGTGCTGTTATACAGAGGCTGAGCAATACAACATACAATGCAGTGAAACAAACTTTGACTGCTAGCATTGTGCTAACTGAACAGAAATGCATATAACTAGAGGCAGAGCAAGAGCATTACAAGCTGAAATGCATTGCAAATATCATGGGGGGCTGCACTATGGCCAGCTAACAGAGATGCATAGCATATATTACATAAATGCATTAAAACCTCACTGGAATCCGCTTGGTATAAGCAGTGATTTGGCAGGGAGCTGAACACGTGTGAGCAGCTCAGGGATCCGAGGGAAAATGGCTACATGCTTCAGCTCTGGAAGATGAAGGGGCGGTTCTGAACAGAATAACAATTAAAGGGAAAGGATTCTAAATCCATGAACAGGAAAGAGAAGGGCAACTATGACATCTAATGGCCATAGCTGGAACAGCACTTAAGGAATGTCTTGCTGCAAATGAATGGGCAGAATAGCTCTTGGAAAAAATGTGGCTAAAAAAATATGGAACCACAAAAAAAAAGAATCAGCTAGACCCTAAAAGATTAAAATATTAATTGAAACATATTGTTATGTGTTCCTAAAGATAGTCCTAAAGATGCTTTATAAAGGGTATATTGATATGAAGCCAAAGGTCCACTGCAAAAAGCCCTTAAAAGATTGTTTTGACGTTACCCTTTGCTTCTTTTCGACACATGGCATCATTACAATAAATAATTTTTACGTGATCATATTAGGTCTTATAAAAAAGCCATCAAGCCATAAGATTCAACATCCAACCATTTGTCATCTTTCTTCAACATTTACTGTAATTTGGCAAAGCTTTGGGCTATTGTTAATTTAATGAAAGTATGTTCCTACCCTGGAAAAATTTAATTTCATCAACTGATAATTAGCGATCTTCACGACATGACAGTGAAGTGTTTTGTTAAGAACTATGCCAGATAAGCTTAAATTAATGGTCTTGGACAAAATTCTAGTCCAATAGAAAATGCTTGGATAGAACATTGTATTCTAGAGCTTCACAATAATTTATAGAAGCAGAACTTTATATAGCAACTATATTGTCTAACTTCTGGCCATTCGGAAACAGTTGCATCTTAGATGTTCTGGTCTGCTTCCTGTTGGACTGCAAACTATGCTCCCACTGCCTTCGACCTAGGGACTGTTGTCACCGGCCTGCTTCCTCATCCACTATATCTGCTCAGTCTGCAGCATCATGTAGGCCTCAAGTCAGAATACGTATACTTGAGACCAATTACCAGGCTTCCTCTTTTTCTATGGTCTTTCCCAAAAGACCCCCATGAAATTTAGAAAATAATGAACTAGTGGATAGAGAATTAACAGGCCCTTCAGACAAACATATGCCAAATTGATAACTTACAAACTATTATGCTGAGAAGTTTTGACCAAAAAGACATTTTGCTTTTTCTTGTATTCTGAAAAATGTATAGAGTGTGTATTTGGTCCCTATAGCAGGTATGTGAAGCAGAACACATTGAATTCATTACCGTGCCCCATCTGTTATGCTGAAAAATACATTATTAATTTGGAAAGCTTAAACCAGGATGTAGTGCAGTATTAATTTTCTCATTTTTTTTTAGTCTTTTTATATTTAATTTTTATTAAAATGATGAATTCTATCCCATTAATTCTAAAAAGGGAGTTGTCTCATGAGAAAGAGACATTTTCTATTGTTTAACCCATTGTATGTGTAGGTCATGTGTTTCTGCAATCAGTAAGATATAGTACATGTACAACATTTTGAGGAAACTACTTCCAGCATGTAATGTTCATGAAGGTCACATGTCAAGAAGAAGCTTACTCCCTGAAGAAGCTCATGCGAATCCCATGTTGTAGTGAATAGCAGGAGAACAGACAAGCACCACAATACAACTTGGTCTGTATATTAGTTTTTTGCTTTAATATATTAGATTTCCATTTATTTTCTTTGATTTTTTACTAATTTTTTAGGCTTATGCAATATATGGTATATTGATTTCCCGCTATCATTTTCTAGTACATCAGTAGACTACTTTATATTGCCCTTTACAAATTGTGATCAGGTCTATATGATAGAAGATGCCCAAAAGTGACACCATTCTAAAAACTGCACCCCTCAAGGTGCTCAAAACCACATTCAAGAAGTTTATTAACCCTTCAGGTGCTTCACATGAACTTTTGGAATGTTTAAAAAAATTAACATTTAACTTTTTTCACAAAAAAATTACTTCAGATCCAATTTTTTTTATTTCCCCTAGGATGACAAGAGAAATTGGACCTCAAAAGTTGTTGTGCAACTTATCCTGAGTATGCTGATACCCCACATGTGGGGGTAAAGCACTGTTTGGGCGCATGGCAAAGCTCGAAAAGGAAGGCGCGCCGTTGGACTTTTTCAACGCAACATTGGCTGGAATTGAGATCGGACACCATGTTGCATTTAGAGAGCGCCTGATGTGCCTAAACAGTGGAAATCCCCACAAGTGACCCCATTTTGGAAACTAGGCCCTCCAAGGAACTTGTCTAGATGTATATTGAGCACTTTGAGCCCCCAAGTACTTCACAGAAGTTTATAATGTAGAGCCGTGAAAATAAAAATCATATTTTTCCACAAAAATGTTTTTTTTGCCCCCAATGTTTTATTTTGCTAAGGGTAGCAGGAGAAATTGGACCCCAAAAGTTGTTTTGTAAATTGATTTGAGGTACACTGATACCCCATGTCTGTGGGTAAACCACTGTTTGGCCGCATGGCAGAGCTCAGAAGGGAAAGAGCGCCGTTTGACTTTTTCAACGCAAAATCGGCTGAAATTGAGATTGGACGTCATGTCGCGTTTGGAGAGCCCCTGATGTGCCTAAATAGTGGAAACCCCCCCATAAGTGAACATTTTGGAAACTAAACCCCCCAGGGAACTTATCTAGATGTGTGGTGAGCACTTAGTGTAGCAGAGTGTATCTTTTGAGAATCCATCAGTGCACAGGAGAACTTCACTGAGCAAGGTATCTTGAGTAAACAGCATTTACTTCTTATGAGTAAACATGAGAAAAGAATTCAGAAGCACACAGCCCGTGCTGCTGGCATAATACAGTCAAAAGCAAAAGTAAAAACTAACATCAACAATAGAGAACTTCCCTCCCCACAATACAGCAAACATTTAACTTCACACTATCGCCATCTGCTGTCAGGCTAGTGTAAAGTCCTCCTTTACATAAACAATAAGTCCATTTCTATTGCATATGCCAACACCCTTTCTCAACAGTAAGGACTTATTCAGTCAAACCCAACTTTTTTATCAGTCTCTGGTGTTTATCAGCATTCAATGCCTTCGTGAAGATGTCTGCTGTCAATCCTTCAGTAGGATAATCCTTCAAGAAATTATACTTCACATTTCCCAAGTCTTTGATTTCTAAATGTCGCTTCAGGATTTTTGGAATGTTTTCTTTATCCCTTTCTTGTTCAGAACAAATCAAAATGTCGCCTGCATATATGAGTACATAAATCCATCTATTCATCAGCCTTTTTGTGTACAAGCATGGATCAGTTTTGCTTCATTGAAATTTTTCATTTGTAAGCACTTCCATGATTTTGTCAATCCACGCTTTAGCTGCTTGCTTTAAACCATATATGCTTTCTTGTAGTTTGCAAACTTTGTTTGGGTTTCTTTCATCTTTGAAACCTGGAGGTTGTTCCTTGTAAATGTCTTCTGTTAAATCTCCATTCAAAAATGCTGTCTTTACATCCAGATGTATCAGTTTCATCTGTTTCATATTTCTTTGGTAGTTGGAATCTGTCAGCATACATCTCATCATTTCTGTCAGAGTTCTGTTTTTCCTTTCTGCTACTCCATTTTGTTCAGGTGTGTACGGAACAGTCTTTTGATGTTCTATACCATTTTGTCTTAAGTAGTTTTCTATTTTGTGACCTGTAAATTCACCTCCATTATCACTTCTGATGACAATTGTCTTTCTTTGAAATTTGTTACTCGACCTTGTTACATAGTCTACAAGTTTATCAAAAACTTCACTTTTGTTCTTAATTAATGGACTGTGTATCTTGAGTAGTCATCTATGAAAGTCACCATGTATCTATTTCCTCCTGATGTAGTCACTTGCATGGGTCCACATATGTCAGTATACACCAAATCAAGTGGTCTTTTGCTTTTCATCTCACTTTCTTTTGGAATAGATATTCTTGTGGCTTTAGATTTTATACACCATTCACATCATACGGTAATTGAGCAATCTGATATCTTTGGATCTTTTGTCAATTCTTTTCTTTGTAGTTCCCTTATACTGTCAGGGTGTCTGTGTTCTAGATGTCTATGCCACACGTGAATACAGTTCTTGTGATCATGTGTACATACCTTCATCTGTTCCTTTGGTGTGTCAAGATGATATAATTGTTCATCTGCCTTGACATTGGTTATCACCTTGTTTCCTGCTAGAATTGCACACTCATTGTCTTTGAATTTTACAGTGAGTCCATTGGCTGTTAAATGCTTCACAGATAACAATCCGCCTTCCAATTTTGGAACATACACTTCCTGTACAAGTATCTTTGAATCTTGTCTGAACTTGTTTGAACAGTTTATCATACCTTGTCCTATACCTTCTGTGGTTATTTTGCTTCCATCTGCAAGATAAATGGCTTCTTTCTTATCTAAATCAAGATCAGTGAAGAAATTCTTGTCACTTGTCATATGACTCGTTGCTCCTGAATCAATAAACCAACCAAGTGATGATTTCTTGTCTGTTACTTTAAATATGCCATTCCAATTATTCTCACATGAATTGGAAATTGTGTTTTTCACTTTCTGCTCTTTATGTTGTAATTTTTGTTGATCTGCTTTCCATATAGTACAGTTTTTCTTTAAAATTTTAAAATTCTGTAGCTTTAAGAGCATTTCCACTGTCCTTTTCAGTAGAAGAATCATTTGTCTGTTCTTTTCTTCTCTGATAGTCACCTATTAGTCTGGTTTTCACAAAATCTAATGTGATGTCTTTTTCTGGTCTTGTCTCTAGGGCATTTATCAAGGCTGTGTATGAATTTGGTAAACTGCACAATAATATTGCTGCTACATGACTTTCTTTAATGTCTTCACCAATAGACCTTAGATGTGATATTACTTCCATTATTGAGAATATGTGCTTCTGCATATCGTTATTTGCACTCAATCTCATACTATAAAGCTTTCTTAATAGAAATAACTTGATTTAAACTGAGTCTTTCATGTAATTTTCTTAATGCATCCCACATTCCTTTCGCTGTATCCTCATTCCGTATGTGTATTAATTGAGCGTCATCCACTAATAAGCTAATGGTGGCTCTAGCTTCTCTATTCTTTCTATCCCATGTCTGATTATCTTCATCAGGTCTATTTGTAGTATTTATTTCCCATAAATCATCTTTAGATAACAACATCTCTACTTTGAATTTCCATAACTGATCATTTTCACTGTTCAGCTTAGCTACTGTGAGTTTCAGCTCAGTGCTGCACATCATTTTTATATAATCTTACTTGTTTTATGAAGATATTCTTCTTCTTTAGAGTTCCTGTATATCCTGTGTGTGGTGATTCTCTGTAATTATCTCCAGTGTGCGGTCATCCAGTTCCTGGGTCATAAATTCGGTCATCCAGTTCCTGGGTCATAAATTCCTTTGTCCCTCTGTATCAGGATTTTTTTCTTTTCAGCCTCCGTTCACTGGGTTTTATCTTCTTCTGTTAACAGAGATTATCTGCTTCTTTGGTGTCTGTATTTATTGCTTGGAGTTATCTTCTGGGTGTCTCTGCTCATAATCTGTAGCAGAGTGTATCTTTTGAGAATCCACCGGTACACAGGAGAACTTCACTGAGCAAGTTATCTTGAGTAAATCTTATGGGTAAACATGAGAAAAGAATTCAGAAGCACACAGCCCGTGCTGCTGGCATAATACAGCCAAAAACGAAAGTAAAAACTAACATCAACAATAGAGAACTTCCCTCCCCACAATACAGCAAATGTATAACTTCACACTATCGCCATCTGCTGACAGGCTAGTGTAAAGTCCTCCTTTACATAAACAATAAGTCCACTGTTGCATATGCCAACACTTTGAATCCCCAGGTGCTTCAGAGAAGTTTATTACGTTGAGCCGTGAAAATAATAAAATCACATTTTCCTCATAAAATGTTATTTTATCCCCAAATTTTGCATTTTCATAAAGGTAACAGAAGAAATTGCACCATACAATTTGTTGTGCAATTTCTCTTGAGTACGCTAGGGGAATGCTACTTCTGAGGCACAATGCAAAGTTCAGAAGGGAATTCAGATTTTGCTGGAATGGTTTAAGGGTGCCATGTCACATTGGCAGAGTCCCTGAGGTGCCAGAACAATAGAAATTCCCTATATGTGAACTCATTTTACAAGCTACATTCCCAAATGAATTCATCTAGGGGTGCAGTGATCATATTGACACCACATGTGCCTCTCAGAATTTTATACCACTGAGCGGTGAAGAAACAATAAATTACATTTTTACCACCAAAATGTTGTTTTAGCCCCAAGTTTTTAATTTTTCTAAGGGCTCAGGCACAGTGCAAAGCTCAGAAGGCAAGGAGTACCTGATTTTACGGTTATGGTTTGCAGGTGCCATGACCCACTGGGAGAGCCCATGAGGTGCCAGAACAGCAGAACCCCCATACGCCTCTTTATGTCGTTTTTACCTGATGGTATGAAGATTTTATATTCTCAATAAAGCAATTGTTATTTTATCTCCTGGAGACGCTGGAAAAATCCTTCTTTATTTTGTGCATGCACTATACACCCGGGTCAGGGTGTTTTCGTGCATCGGAGGTGTGATCAGGAGTGAAGAGAGGTGAGCTGAGTACTTCTTGTTTGTGTAACCCCCATAAGTAACACCATTTTACGAACTACACCTCTCAATGAATTCATCTAGGGGTGCAGTGATCATGTTGACACCATGGGTGTGTCACAGAATGTTATATCATTGGGCAGTGAAGACAAAATAACTACATTTTTACCACCAAAATATTTAATATTTTAAATTTTCACACAAGAGATGGGTAAAAATGGCACAAAAATGTATCCCACAATTTCTACTGGACATGGCAATACCCCATATGTGGCTGTACAGTACAGTACTATTTAACCATACGAAGAGACTCGGGAGGAATAGAGCGCTAGTTGCCTCCTGGAGTGCAGATTTTCCTAGAACAGTTTGTGGACTCTCTATATATAGAGCCCCTAATTGCAAGAAGAGCATAATCCCCCCTCAAGTGACCCCATTTGGGAAACTATACCCCTAGGGGAATTTATCTACAGGTGTAGTAACAATTTGGGTATTTTCCAGAAACAAGCAGCAATGAATGTTGCCGAGTGAAAATTGCAAACTGCCATTGTAGTGAGCAGTACGCTCTAGTGACCAGTATGTTGATGTTTTTATTTTCTTTTCACAGCACCTGGAGCAGCACCCTGCAACCTGTCCCTGGAGTGGTCTTTCATCGAACGACCTCGGACCCGTCCCAGCCATCCGACAGCCAGGAAGTAGCTTGCAGGTCAGCAACACAGACATCTGGAGATCAGGAAGCTGGTATGTCAGGTATCCCCTGTCCCAGGTCTCTGCCACTGGTTTTGTGGGCACTTCCTGCCAGCGGCAGAGGGCCTTGGACAGGAATGTCATGCCCGAGTTCATGCACTTGAGCTTGGCCTTTCAGACGAGCCTCAAGGCTCTGTCAGACAGAGTGGAAAGCGGTTTTTCCCTCATGGAATGTGGTTTTAACCAAGTGGACCACTGATTCCACTCTGTTGACAGTCGCCTAGACCGTCTGGAGGCCGACCTCAACAAACCAGCGCACCATTTTTTCACACCCTGAGTGCTGCTGGAAACTCCCCCGCAACCACCACTCCACCTGCTCCACCTGCTTGGGGCACCGCTACCGCTCCACCTGCTTGGAGCACTGCCACCGCACCATCTTCTTGAAGCACTGCCACCTATTCTCCTGCTAGGAGCACCACCACCACTCCTCCTAGGAGCATGACCACTGCCGCTCCACCTGCTTTGAGCACTGCCACTGCACCACCTTCTTGGAGCACTGCCACCTATTCTCCTGCTAGGAGCACCGCCACCACTTCTCCATCTAGGAGCACCGCCACCACTTCTCATCCTGATAGGAGCACCGCCACCACTTCTCCATCTAGGAGCACTGCCACCGCTCCTCATCCTGCTTGGAGCACCGACACCACTTCTCCATCTAGGAGCACCACCACTACTCATCCTGAAAGGAGCACCGCCACCACTTCTGCATCTAGGAGCACTGCCAACACTCCTCATCCTGCCAGGAGCACCGCCACCACATCTCCGTCTAAGAGCACCGCCACCACTCCTCATCCTGATAGGAGCACCGCTAGCGCTCCTCCTCCTAGGAGCACTGACACAACTCCTCATCCAGCTAGGAGTACCGCCAGCGCTCCTCCTCATAGTACCGCCACCACCAAGCATCAGAGGGGTGATCCACATTCTCTCTTTTTTGGTTCAAGGTCAAGATCCACCAGTTCCAGGCAGTCAAGTACTTTAAGGTGTCCAGCCAGGATACTCCAGTGCCAAAAAAGAAAACCAAAAACCAAAGACTTTGTCTGTCTCTCCCCCCTCTCCTCCTAATGTGTCTCACCCTGCCTCCAGTTCCATCCCTGAGCTCCCATCCCCCACTATTTTCATCACCCATTCCCCTAGAACCCCTTCCTCCCCTTCCAGCTGTTCCTCGTCTCTCCACACCCCCAAAGTGCAACCATCTTCCTCCAACCGTCATTCACAATAAAAATTTTTTTTTTTTTTTTTAATTTAAAGTAAATTTTAAATTATGGTTTACCATAATACTGTTTGGTTAGAGTCTTTCGCCGTCTACACACACTGCGCCGTACACACACAGCACCATACACTTTGCGTTTTTGCCACCACATACCTCCATTACTGATACGTTTCTTGTGTCAGCCCTGGAGATATGTGTAGTCGCAAACACAAATATATGACTTGTATTTCCCCCACCAGTCTCTTCAGTATGCTATTATTGCACAGACTGAATAGAGGGTGGTGTTGATTGCAAGGCATATCTATTGCTACCTTGCCAGGTATTATAAAAAGTTAATTGAGGATGGTGTGTTTTTACCATCATCAATTGCTTTTTGTGACATAAGGCCAGGGGATTCTAGATATGCCTTGTAATTAACCACATCCTCTACTCAATGTGTGGTGAATAAACTGAGGAGATGATGGGGAAAATACATGTCATATCTACAATACCCTGGCCTTGCATCATAACTATTTATCACACCTGGCCAGGTGAATACACATATGAGTTAACCTGCAGCATCGCTTCAGTCTGCATCAGGGCCGCCATCAGGGCAAGACAGCCCTTACTGCTGTATAGGGCCCGGTAAACAGCAGTACAAAAGGGGGGCCCACAGATCAGGGGCCCCACTCCTGTGCTTCAAGTCATCAGGCCCAAAGTGCTGTGCACTGCTGCCTGGCCTGCGGCACGCCGCACACACATCAGAAGAGCCGCAACAGCGGCCGGCATCAGATGAGAGCTGCGCAGAAGTGGAAGAGGTGAAGGACCTGTGGTGACATCATCAGCTCCTCTCCCTGATCACATGACAATGATGTCACCACAGGTCCTTCAGCTCACAGCAGCAACTGCATCTTCACTGCAGGAGAGTGAGGGCCAGGTATGAAGAAAGTTTTTTTTTTTAAATTTAATTATTAAAAGCATCTAATATATTTCACCAGCAGGATGGAGACACATGGACCATGTGTCTTCGTCCTGCCAGGGCAGATTGAAGGCACACGGGCAGATTGGACAGTGACACTGGGGGCAGGATGGAGACGGGGCATGATTGGAGATACAGGGGGCAGAATGGAGATGCGGGGCATGATTAGAGACACGGGGCAGAATGGAGATGCGGGGCATGATTAGAGACACGGGGCAGAATGGAGATGCGGGGCATGATTAGAGACATGGGGCAGAATGGAGATACGGGGCAGAATGGAGACACAAGGCATGATTAGAGACACGGGGCAGAATGGAGATGCGGGGCATGATTAGAGACATGGGGCAGAATGGAGATACGGGGCAGAATGGAGACACGGGGCATGATTAGAGACACGGGGCAGAATGGAGATGCAGGGCATGATTGGAGACATGGGGCAGAATGGAGATGTGTGGGGCATGATTAGAGACACGGGGCAGAATGGAGATGTGTGGGGCATGATTAGAGACACTGGGCAGAATGGAGATACAGAGCATGATTGGAGACATGGAGCAGAATGGAGATACAGGGCATGATTGGAGACTCAGTGGGCAGAACGGAGACACGGGAGCAGTATTGGAGATACTGGGGGCAGGATGGAGACACAGGGGGCAGAAAGGAGATACGGAGCATGATTGGAGATACAGGGCATGATTGGAGACACAGGGGGCAGAATGGAGATACGGGGCATAATTGGAGACACAAGGGGCAGGATGAAAGATATGGGAGCATGATTGGAGACACAGGGGGCATGATTGAAGACACAGGGGGCATGATTGGAGACACAGGGGGCAGGATGAAAGACATGGGGGCATGATTGGAGACACTGGGGGCAGGACTGAATACACTGGGGGCAGGATTGGAGACAGATGGGGCAGGGTTGGAAACAGATGGGGCAGGGTTGGAGACAGATCATGCAGGATCATGGGGCAGGATGGATACGATGGACACAGATGGGGCAAGATGGGGAGATCTTATGGGGTAGAATGGATACTCATGAGGGCAGGATGAAAGAACATATGGCTGAAGCCAGGAATGAGACACATGGGCCAGGATGAGGGATATTATTACCATAGGGGCTAATTAAGGGATATTATTACTGCAGTTATGTATTTATTTTATTTTTTGAGTATACTGTTTTAAATGGGGGCGCAGTCCTGTTACTGTGTAGAGTGATACTATGTCACCTTTTTTTCTTCATGTGGTGTAATGTAGAAGATGGGAAAAAAATAAGTAATGTGTTCTGTAAGTGGAGCTCTAGATAACTGTGTTATTTCCTGCAGAGACGAGCCCTGGCTGGAAGACATGATGGCGATCTGTGCTGGATGAAAGATGAAAAGCAAAGATGAAGGACTTCACCTACAGACGTCACTGGTGAGTCAGTGTGTTACCTGTACACTGACACTATACACTGTATACTATGGATTCAGAACACATGACACATGCACAAAAACTGAACGGGTCATGAGACCCTGTTCACACCACCCAAGAACTAAGACACAAAAACAGAACACAGTATGACAAACGTGCATAAATACTCTGCTGTAAAACATATGTAACTGTAAGTAGCAAGTGCTAGTAAAAGATGTTAACAAAACCAGGGTATTTTGTTGATACGTTTTTTTGCAAAAAAATGTACGCTAAGCCACTCCGCCGCGTCAAGGCATACCCTTCTCGGAGCAGTCCTATCTAATATATTTAAAAACCTGAACATGTGAATAATACCTTCATGAGCAGGGTTCAGAAAGGTGCTGCCCGGTATGGGCTCGCTGGGCAAAATGGCTATTTATGCATGTCCCAAAGGAGGGAGGCGGGGATCTCCCAAAGCTTGCATAAGCAAGAAATCAATGGATTCAGAACACATGACACATGCACAAAAACTGAACGTTTTGCAAAAAAACGTATCAACAAAATACCCTGGTTTTGTTAACATCTTTTACTAGCACTTGCTACTTACAGTTACATATGTTTTACAGCAGAGTATTTATGCACGTTTGTCATACTGTGTTCTGTTTTTGTGTCTTAGTTCTTGGGTGGTGTGAACAGGGTCTTATGACCCGTTCAGTTTTTGTGCATGTGTCATGTGTTCTGAATCCATTGATTTCTTGCTTATGCAAGCTTTGGGAGATCCCCGCCTCTCTCCTTTGGGACATGCATAAAAAGCCATTTTGCCCAGCGAGCCCATACCGGGCAGCACCTTTCTGAACCCTGCTCATGAAGGTATTATTCACATGTTCAGGTTTTTAAATATATTAGATAGGACTGCTCCGAGAAGGGTATGCCTTGACGCGGCGGAGTGGCTTAGCGTACATTTTTTTGCAAAAAAACGTATCAACAAAATACCCTGGTTTTGTTAACATCTTTTACTAGCACTTGCTACTTACAGTTACATATGTTTTACAGCAGAGTATTTATGCACGTTTGTCATACTGTGTTCTGTTTTTGTGTCTTAGTTCTTGGGTGGTGTGAACAGGGTCTTATGACCCGTTCAGTTTTTGTGCATGTGTCATGTGTTCTGAATCCATTGATTTCTTGCTTATGCAAGCTTTGGGAGATCCCCGCCTCTCTCCTTTGGGACATGCATAAAAAGCCATTTTGCCCAGCGAGCCCATACCGGGCAGCACCTTTCTGAACCCTGCTCATGAAGGTATTATTCACATGTTCAGGTTTTTAAATATATTAGATAGGACTGCTCCGAGAAGGGTATGCCTTGATGCGGCGGAGTGGCTTAGCGTACATTTTTTTGCAAAAAAACGTATCAACAAAATACCCTGGTTTTGTTAACATCTTTTACTATCACTTGCTACTTACAGTTACATATGTTTTACAGCAGAGTATTTATGCACGTTTGTCATACTGTGTTCTGTTTTTGTGTCTTAGTTCTTGGGTGGTGTGAACAGGGTCTAATGACCCGTTCAGTTTTTGTGCATGTGTCATGTGTTCTGAATCCATTGATTTCTTGCTTATGCAAGCTTTGGGAGATCCCCACCTCTCTCCTTTGGGACATGCATAAAAAGCCATTTTGCCCAGCGAGCCCATACCGGGCAGCACCTTTCTGAACCCTGCTCATGAAGGTATTATTCACATGTTCAGGTTTTTAAATATATTAGATAGGACTGCTCCGAGAAGGGTATGCCTTGATGCGGCGGAGTGGCTTAGCATACATTTTTTTGCAAAAAAACGTATCAACAAAATACCCTGGTTTTGTTAACATCTTTTACTAGCACTTGCTACTTACAGTTACATATGTTTTACAGCAGAGTATTTATGCACGTTTGTCATACTGTGCTCTGTTTTTGTGTCTTAGTTCTTGGGTGGTGTGAACAGGGTCTTATGACCCGTTCAGTTTTTGTGCATGTGTCATGTGTTCTGAATCCATTGATTTCTTGCTTATGCAAGCTTTGGGAGATCCCCGCCTCTCTCCTTTGGGACATGCATAAAAAGCCATTTTGCCCAGCGAGCCCATACCGGGCAGCACCTTTCTGAACCCTGCTCATGAAGGTATTATTCACATGTTCAGGTTTTTAAATATATTAGATAGGACTGCTCCGAGAAGGGTATGCCTTGACGCGGCGGAGTGGCTTAGCGTACATTTTTTTGCAAAAAAACGTATCAACAAAATACCCTGGTTTTGTTAACATCTTTTACTAGCACTTGCTACTTACAGTTACATATGTTTTACAGCAGAGTATTTATGCACGTTTGTCATACTGTGTTCTGTTTTTGTGACACTGTATACTATATAAAGAGGTCCTGTGTATAATGTCTTGATCACTATATTACCTGTGCACAGACACTGCATACTACAGATCTCCTGTGTGTAATGGCACTTATGATGATAGTATTGTGTTTTTTTATTACTGATCAGTATTGTAGTATTCATTCACTATGTGGTGGTAATATGTGGTCTGGACATGATGTAGCGGTATTTATTCCTTGCATGTGGCATTATTCAGTCACTGTGGTGGTAATATGTGGTCTGGTCATGGTGCGGTGGTATTTGTTCCTTGTGTGTGGTATTATTGGTCATATTAATTATTGAAAAATAAATAAAAATATACCTAAATTGTATTGCATATTTTAACAAATATGTAATAGGTTAGCGTAGAGTAGAGCTCGGCCAAAAGGGTCTACCGTGTTATGGTCGTGGCTTAAAAAATCTTTTGGCCAAAACAAAAGCTGCCGGCTATATGTGTGATCTGGTGATGGGAACTGTTAATATGTGACTGGTGAGAAGTGGAGTTTTTCCAAGAGAGAGTGGTGGGACTGTGGACAGTTCGAGGGGTGGAGGGCGGGGCTGGGGTGGAGCCTGGGCGGAGTCTCAAGGGGGCCCTGAAAATTTTGCCAGTAAGGGGCCCCGAAATTCCTAGTGGCAGCCCTGTTCTGCATTATCTATTTCACGCAGACTGGAGCAATGCTGCAGTTTAACTCATATGTGTATTCACCTGCCCATGTGTGATAACATTCTGAATTCAGGTTGGGGTATTTTTTGCGTCCTCACTTCAGCATGACACCAGGCCTGGGGATTGTAGAAGTTGTATAAACATTACTATCTCTCCAGTCTGCGTTCAAACTCAAGGCACAGTGGTGATCCTACAAATAATATTTATAGTCACATGGTCAGATGTCATAAAGAGTGAAGGATGCTAGTGCATCCCCAAATCACTATTTATAACATCAAGCCAGGTGACACAAATATTAGTTGCATTATCTCCACCGTCGCTGCAAATTGAACACAAACTGTAGAGATGATAAATGTCATACAACTTGTGTGTGTGTGTAAGTATAGTCACTTGGTCAGGAGTACTAGTAAATTCATGATGCACAAAACACAGCATCATGAATTCACTGGTAAACCTGGGCAGTTGATTATTTTATTGAAGTGTATAAAAACAGAGTGCACTCGGTACAGGTATCAAAACAGGTTTTTTATTAACATACACACAAGAAAAAATCTTTACACCATTTGATCTTGCTATTCCACCCATCCTACACCAGAGATAAAGTAGGCCGCAAATTGGTCCATCATTTGGCCAGCTTCAATGGATGACCTGAGAGGGTTTGCAGCTGGTTCATCTAGTTCAGAGTTCGGGTGCTCTTTAGCCATCACAAAATTATGAATAACCACACAGGCCTTCACCACCTCATCCACTGCTTCCAGCTTCAGATTAATGGCTGTGGTGAGAATACGCAATCTGTAGACAAGAATACCAAAGGTACACTCTACAGTTCTTCGTGCTCTGGTCAGTATGTAATTAAAGATTTTTTTGGTGTGGTCCAAGTCCCGGCTGGAGTAGGGTTTAAGCAGGTTTTGGCACATTTGAAAGGACTCATCCCCAACCATTACAAATGGCTGTGGCGGACCTTCGGTGTGGGGAAGAAGCTGTGGCATGGGGATTTTGAAATGGTTGCCAAACAACCTCCAGCCCATGTACGAGTTCTTAAAAGCCTGGGAGTCATTCCCGCGGCCAAATGACCCAATGTCCACTGCAACAAACACACAGTCTGCACCCGCAATGGCCATCAGTACTGTAGAAACGTACTTTTTGTAGTTATGGTACTATGAGCCTGTACTTTTGGGTTTGATTATCCAGATGTATTTCCCATCCACCGCTCCCAAGCAATTGGGAAAATTGCAGACTGTCCAGAATTTTGCAGCAATTTCCATCCACTTTTCCGCAGTGGGCAGGGGCATAAATTCGGGACAGAGAACGTACCACAAAGCCCGGCAGGTGTCCGCAACAATTCCAGACAAGGTGGAGATTCCAATCCGGTACTCGAAGTGGAGTGAAGATAGGGTCTCTCCAGTAGCCAGGAATCTGTGAAACCGAGAAAGAACATAAATTAATATTTATGTATATGATTTTTTAAACAAAAAAAAAAACACATGGCATAACAGGCAGGCTTTTGTTAACTACATGGCAGAACAATAATTCTGCAGGCTTTTGTTTACTACATGGCAGAACAAAAATTCTGCAGGCTATGGAATATTACATGGCAGAACAAAAAATATTGAAAACTCTTCCAGTGCAGATCCATGTTGACAAAGGAAAAAAGCAAGCAAATCTGAAGAATTGAGCTGCAAACAGGGTATATAGAAAGATTTCCCATGAGACACGCCCACTGATGTCCCATTGGTGGAGTCTGTTTCAAAAATTTTGCAACGATTTTCATCCTGTGAAATGTGACACTTAGACAATGTATGCGCATAAAAAAAGCAAACACATGCAAAAACGCATGAAAACTCATACAAACGCATACAAACGGTGCATTGTTTTGTCGCCATGCGCACGTTAATGCATCAAAAAATCGTTGCGTTGGCAAGCATTTGCAAGCGTTCTTTCAGTGAGTTTCAAGTGTGCACAAAACGCTGCGCAAAACGTTGCTAGTGTGAAACTAGCCTTAGCAATGTGGCCTCAATATTACACTCCACGACATAAATTGCAATGCCAAGAAGGAAAAGTCTTGGAATGATTCAAATTGAAAGCACAGGATGGATAGACATGTCACTGATCTGCAAATGATGAAAAAATGGAAACAAAATCATCAAAACATCTCGATTTATTCAGTCTGGAGTATGAGACCTACACGTGGAAATCCCTGCACTTACGGCCTCAGCTATTATGAATTAGGTTAATAATGATCGTCTGAGGAATGTTGTGCCGCACTTGGGCACATAATTCATCAAGATCCGCTGTTGGCAGCTCCTTTGAAATTTCCAATCAATAACGTTCAAGTTGTACTGGATGGGAGACAAGTCTGCAGACACTACAGGCTATGGTAGCACATTTAGGCCACGTAGGCTGCTCACAGTAGCATAAGCAAAATGAGGCCTGGCGTTGTCAAGGGAAAAAAATGCTCTTGGGACACTTTGGGGAAATGGCCATACCAGTGGTTCCATGAGTAAATCGATAACGTAATGCTGAGTTGTTAGTGTGCCTGAAATGAAGACTAGACAGGTCCAGCTACCACACGTTATGTCACTCCACTCCATAATTCTGAGAATAGGATTGGTGTAATGTTCAGGTGTGAAGGTCTCTTGTAGGCGTTGCCCGTGTGGTCTCATCAGATACAAAGAATGGCGCATGGTGATCCATTCTATACTGCAAATGAAATTAGATGTCACATAAAAGGAATAAGACATCAAATAGTGTCTGCAAAAATCATAATGAAGCATTTGCAGAACATTTGGCTACCAGCCAGATGTCCAGCTACATTTATTCCATCGACCTCACACCACCAAACTCAAAGGCGATCATGGTGCAGAGCAAGACGGCAATGGAGTCTGAAATGGAGGTCTATCCTCTTCAGTGATAAGTTCTGCATTTGTCTTGGATGCAATGATCAGAGTTTGGCCTGGAGACAAAATGGGCAACGCTATGAAGACACCTTCACTAGAGAACATGATAGTGTCCTAAGAGCAATTTTTTAACACAACAACACTAGGGCGCCATGGCTAGTGCTACCTTGAGCAACTTGCGTGGCAATTTCAATGTCAAGGAGCGTACAATGTACTATTATTATGTAGATGTATAATGATTATATAACTGAAGACATATGAATGTGTTGTGTGGCCCTTGGAGTCAAGGTTTGCACTTGGGCTCCCCATAATACATTGGATTAGAATTCCTGTGACGTGACTTTTGTTTCTAAGGGAACAGATCAATAGATGTGGATGTGTCAGTCGGGATCTATAAAATTAGACAAAAATGTTGTTTCTAATGACTGTTGTTAAAAATAATTAAATTGATTAAAAACAAGCAGTCAGCTCATCTGCCGTTCTTGGAACTAACGCTTAACAGTAATGTTGGAGAACTTCAAAAAGTTTCTGTTTCAGCTCGCTAATTAGACTGTTCTCCTATTAATGACTCTTGAAGCAAAAAAAACCAAAACAGTTCTTTAACATAATAAGTTTCATAATACACAGGAGACAAAGAGATAGATAGAGGACTACAACTAAATACACAATAATCAAGATATGAAATTCTAGAAACTTGAGCCCCTGTGTAAAGGAGCGTCCACTTGAGCGCTGTTCACATGTAATGAATTGCCTCAGTCATGTGAGAGCAGATGATGATGCTGGGTGATGCTGTTTGTTAAAGCGTACATCTGTTTAGAGACAGATTGTTGAAACCAGAGGCTGGCATAAAACTGCTGATGCATGATAATGAAATAGTCAAGATACTCTGTTTCTGTAAATTCGCCTGGTGCTTGGGGTGTGCAAGGCAAATCAAGAGGATGCCGAGTAAGCATTCATGACTGCGTATAAAGAAAATCCTTCACAATTACGGCTCTTGTTCTGGAAGCCATTCTATTAGCCAGATGTTGATGTGCAAAAAGACACTATATCCTGACATCCGTCTCAGCTAGAACAAAAATACCATCTGGACTATAAAAAAAAAACAAAAAACTGGTAGATATTCATGTAAATTTTCCATAATGTGGCTTTCTTGACGTTTGTCCAGCATTGCCAGTGAGACTGATGCATAAAGGGGTGACCTCCCATAGTCTAGGAAGAATAGGCATATCTCCCTGGTACTAGATCCTGATTCCTGATTTTTATAGATCTTATAGTTCTCTTCATTCCTGGGTGGGGTTATAGACAACGGCCTGCTGCCGAGTCCAGTGTGCCGCCCTAATGAAGAGGACAGCAAGCTACAGGAGAGAGGAGGAGGGGGTATCTGTTGAGTCTTCTTTGGGGACTTTATTAAAGGATCATTACCAAAATCATAAGTTATCCCTATCAAAGGGTATGGCATAACTTATGGAGTGATAGCCAGCTCACAGTATCACGAAGTCCAGCATGCAAGGAATAACACTCTGACTAGCGTGAAGATCATGGAGACACAGAAACAGACAAAGAGTCTAGCTTCTAGTGAAGCAATAAAAATCCTATTAATATTCCATGGGGATAAATCAGGGAACAGGAAAACACATGGCAATGCATTTTTGAAAGCAATCAAGCATTCTTCCTCAAGAACTTTTCATGGTTTTGGTTTTATTTATTTATTTTACTCATTTATATAGCGTCATTAATTCCACAGCACTTTACAGACATTATCATTGGCATTGTCCCCAATGGGGCTGACAATCTAGAATCCCTATCAGTATATCTATGGAGTATGTCATCTCTATTCGAAATAAAGAATCTTCCCCTTATTGATATCGGAGAGAAGAAATTACCTTCATACACAACACAATCCCCTATACCAAGACCAATAATACCACATACAAGGGACAAATACTGCTACACCATGACCAGCTGAAATATTACAGCCAGAAGGTGACCAAACAATACCACATATCAGGAACAAATACCACCACACCATTACCAGACAACATATTTCCACCACATAATAACTGAATAATACCACATACAAGGGACAAAAACAACCACACCATGACCAGACCACATATTACCACCACATAGTGATAGAAAAATACTACAACAAGGAACAAATACCACCACACTGTGACTAGATAACATATTACCACCACATAGTAACTGAATATTATGACATACAAGGGACAAATATTCCACTACATGACCAGATCGCATATTACCACCACATTGTGAGCAAATAATACCTCACACAAGGAACAAATACAATCAAACTATGGCCTGACCACATATTACCACCATATAATAATAACTGAATAACACAATATACAAGGGACAATTACTATCACACTATGACCAGACCAAATAACTATTTGTGCATTGGTAATCTGACCTGGTGTTGGTAAAGTTGTATCTTTTTTCTGTAATGTTTTTTTACATAAATATTACCACCAAATAACACCAAATACAAGGAAGAAATACCACCACACAATGACCAGACTACATATTACCACCACATGGCAACAAATAAAACCACATGCAAGGGACAAATACCACCACACCATGACCAGACAATATATTATCACCACAGTGACTGAACATTACTACAATCATGATCACAAATAAAAACCACAATACTAATGACACTAATATTACCACTGCTGCCATTATACACAGGACCTCTGTATATAATACATAGCAACAGAGTACAGGTAATACAGTGATCACCTGTGACATTATACACAGGAGGTCCGTATATAATGTCAGTGTACAGGTAATAGAGGGATCAACAGTGACATTATACACAGGAGCTCTGTATATAGTGTTAGTGTACAGGTAAAAGAGGGATCAACAGTGACATTATACACAGGAGCTCTGTATATAGTGTCAGTGTTCAGATAATACAGTGATCACCAGTGACATTATACACAGGAGCTCTGTATATAGCATCAGTGTACAGATAATACAGCGATCACCAGTGACATTATACTCAGGAGCTCTGTATATAGTGTCAGTGTACAGGTAATACAGTGATCAGTGACATTATACACAGAAGCTCTGTATATAGCATCAGTGTACAGATAATACAGTGATCACCAGTGGCGTTATACACAGGAGCTCTGTATATAGCATCAGTGTACAGATAATACAGTGATCACCAGTGACATTATACACAGGAGCTCTGTATATAGTGTCAGTGTACAGGTAATACAGTGATCACCAGTGACATTATACACAGAAGCTCTGTATATAGCATCAGTGTACAGATAATACAGTTATCACCAGTGATATTATACACAGGAGCTCTGTATATAGTGTCAGTGTACAGGTAATACAGTGATCAGTGACATTATTCACAGAAGCTCTGTATATAGCATCAGTGCACAGATAATACAGTGATCACCAGTGACATTATACGCAGGAGCTCTGTATATAGCATCAGTGTACAAATAATTCAGCGATCACCAGTGACATTATACACAGGAGCTCTGTATATAGCATCAGTGTACAGATAATACAGTGATCACCAGTGACATTATACACAGGAGCTCTGTATATAGCATCAGTGTACAGATAATACAGGAATCACCAGTGACATTATACACAGGAGCTCTGTATATAGTGTATAATGTATAGGTAATACAGTGATCGCCTCTGACTTTATACACATGAGCACTGTATATAATGTCAGTGTACAGATAATACAGGGACCACCAGTGACATTATACAATGTAGCTCTGTATATGGTAAATGGTTTACAGGTAATACAGGAATCACCAGTGACTTTAAACACAGGAGTTCTGTATACCAGTAGCACTGCCTGCTGTGGTGTTTACCATCCTCCCGATAGTAAAGGGGGTTTCACACATAGCGATATCGCTAGCGATATTGCTATAACGTCACCGATTATGTGACGTTATAGCGATATCGCTATGTGTGATACTTACCTCCGACCGGCTCCCCCCGCTGTCCATCGCTGATCGTTGGAGAATGTCCGGCTCCATTTCTCTTCGTCAGCTTCCTGCTGTGACGACGAGCGACGCGTGGAGGCAGGCAGGTGGACGCCCGGATCGCTGTGTGTGAAAGGTGAGTATCGTGCGCTGCATCGCTGCTGCATCGCTGTGAGGTCTGCCTGTGTGACAGCTCACTAGCGATCATTTAGCGATGCACCAGCGATCCTGACCGGGTCGAATCGCTGGTCGGATCGCTGGTGCATCGCTAAATGTAAAAGGGCCTTAAGAGTGGGCTTCTGCAGCTGTAAATATCCATGGAGTTGCCCATTCAGATGTGTTCCACCCCCCAATACTGAATGCCTAACTAAGCGGCATAATAACCAGTGCTATCAAAGAGTCCTCTGGAGCGAAAATGGCACTCTTTGTAGTGAACTCCACTCTAATAGAATGATGCTCCATTAATTAGAAAATACTTTCTAATGCCATCTTGTAGGAGAGAATATCTGTCAGAGGTATGGGAGAAACAGCCCAGTTAAGAAGCCTGGCAATCACCTGGGACAATGAACACCTGGATACAGCCAGGCCGAAACGTCAATCAACACACTGACAGCTCAGCAAGCCCCATCGCCAGAGTGGACGACTGAGCTGTCACTCAAAGTACTGACATGTTCAGCTCTCTCCTGTACCAGATTGGACTGCTGAGCTGTCAGTAACTTCATCCCAGATACACTGAAGGGTGGAACTGTAGTAATGTACAGGAATAGGTATGTCACCACGGAGCAGACGGACCAACAGTTAAAGGGGAGGTTTATTTACAGGGAATAATACTGGTAAAGTTAACAGTATAGAAATGAATATAATGTGAACGGGTTTAGCAAACAGCCGAAAAGTATAAACAGAATTCAACAGTAATAATCGTTATTTTCCTATAGTGAAACTTAACAGTCTGCAGGGGTCTTCATTGAAGGGGTCACTCTTCTCCAACGTTGGCGCGAATCATCAGCGGCGCTTGCAGTCGGTAGTCCTCTGTGTCCTGGGCCTTTAACGATGTCCAACCGGGTACGAGGGGTTACTGCGGGAGCCCGAGGGGTATGAGACTGACGATATCCCCTTTGCTTCAAGTCCTTCTCTTTTACTCTGCAACAGAGCTTTCTCACCTGAATCAGGGGCTCTGCATTAACACATAAGTCACCGGGACCTTGTACGTGGCTCAGTCTCTCTAAACAGGTCACAGCTCCGTTACTGAATGTAGCCTCTTTGCAGGGAAGCGTTTCGCCACATAACACAGTCTCTCTGTGGGGGAGCGTCTTGTCACAGAACACAGTCTCATGTACTCACGGTCTGCTGTCTCTGTGTGCGGTACCCTGGTCTTTACTCTGTGACTGGGGGCTTTGGCTCTTCCCCAGTCTGCGTCAGCGTCCTTCCCCAACTCCTGCCCAGGCTTCTCTGAGCAATGCGCGTGCTGTTTTCCCGCTCTCAGCTTTCCTCCCTTCCTGTTCCTGACTGCTGAACAGGCTGCTAAAGTGTCCCTCGAAGAACCTGCTGTCTTGCTCAATGGCTCCGGGCACGGAGCAGAGGAGGCAACCCTCCCTCAGCTCCTCCTGTACTTCACCACCTTACAGAACCATGACAGTACCCCCCTTCTAGAGAGGACCACCATACCACCAGGCTTCCCAGGAAATTTTAGATGGAAGGCCCTCACTAACAAATCAGTCCTTCACATCTCAAGCTGAGACCCAGGATGTATCATCTGGTCTGTATCCCTTCAGTGGAATAGGTATTTTAGGGAATCGTGCAATAACGCACGATCAAAAAGACGGAATAAATAACCATGGTACCGCTGAAAACATCATCTTGCCCCACAAAAAATGAGCTGCCACACAGTGTCATCAGCAAAAAAATAAAAAAGTTATAGCTCGCAGAATAAAGCGATGCAAAAATAATGATTTTTTATATAAAATTGTTTTCATTGCATAAAAGCGACAAAACGTAAAAAAAGACATAAATGAGGTATCACTGTAATTGTACTGACCCGAAGAATAAAACCGCTTTATCAATTTTACCGCACGAGGAATGGTGTAAATGCACCTCCCAAAAGAAATTCATGAAACGCTGGTTTTTGTTCATTCTGCGTCCCAAAAATCAGAATAAAAAGCGATAAAAAAGTCACATGCCCGAAAATGGTACCAATTCAAACGTCAACTCATCCCGCAAAAAATAAGACCTCACATGACTCGGTGGGTCAAAATACGGAAAAATTATAGCTCTCAAAATGTGGTGATGCATAAACTATTTTTACAATAAAAAGCGACTTTTAGCGTGTGACAGCTGCCAAACATAAAAACCACCATAATTATTAAATCAAACCTCCCGTTATCTCTCCCTTAGTTAGGGAAAAATAATAAAATTTTAAAAAAATGTATTTATTTCCATTTTCCCATTAGGGCTAGGGTTAGGGCTAGGGGTGTGTTGTGGTTAGGGTCAGAGTTAGAATTGGGGGGTTTCCACTGTTTTGGCACATCAGGGGCTTTCCAAACGCGACATGGCGTCCGATCTCAATTCCAGCCAGAAAAGCTTCCCTTCCGAGCTCTGTCATGGGCCCAAATAGTGGTTTACCCCACATATGGGGTATCAGCGTACTCAGGACAAATTGCACAATAACTTTTTGGGTCCTGTTACTCTTGGGAAAATAACAATTGGGGGTGAAAAGATCATTTTTTACGGCTGCACGTTATAAACTTCTGTGAAGCCCTTGGGGGTTCAAAGTGCTCAACACATATCTAGATAAGTTGCTTGGGGGGTCTAGTTTCCAAAATGGGGTCAATTGTGGGGGGTTCCACTGTTTAGGCACATCAGGAGCTCTCCAAACTTGACATGGCATCCGATCTTAATTCCAGCCAATTTTGCAGTGAAAAAGTCAAACGGCGCTCCTTCCCTTCCGAGCTCTGCCATGCGCCCAAACAGTGGTTTCGACCACATATCAGGTATCAGCGTACTCAGGACAAATTGCACAATAACTTTTCCAGTCCAAATTCTCCTGTTACCCTTGGTAAAATAAAAAAATTGAACCTGAAGTAATTTTTTTTGTGAAAAAAAAGTTAAATGTTCATTTTTTTTTTTAAACATTCAAAAAATTCCTGTGAAGCACCTGAAGGGTTAATAAACTTCTTGAATGTGGTTTTGAGCACCTTGAGGGGTGCAGTTTTTAGAATGGTGTCACTTTTGGGTATTTTCTATCATATCGACCCCTCAAATTGACTTCAAATGTAATGTGGTCCGTAAAAATAAAATGGTGTTGTAAAAATGAGAAATCGCTGGTCAACTTTTAACCCTTATAACTTCCTAACAAAAAAAATTTTGGTTCCCAAATTGTGCTGATGTAAAGTAAACATGTGGGAAATGTTACTTATTAAGTTTTTTTGTGCCATATCTCTGTGATTTAAGAGCATAAAAATTCAAAGTTGGAAAATTGCAAAATTTTCAAAATTTTCAGCAAATTTCCGTTTTTTTCACAAATAAACGTTATATGAATGAAATTTTACCACTAACATGAAGTACAATATGTCACGAGAAAACAATGTCAGAATCACCTAGAGCGTTCCTGAGTTATGACCTCATAAAGGGACAGTGGTCAGAATTGTAAAAATTGACCCGGGAGTTAACGTGCAAACCACCCTTGGTAGTGAAGGGGTTAATAGGGATTTATGGAGCACTTTAAGGCTGCAAAGGGATGGAGGAAACTTCGATCTGAATGCAACTAGATTTAGCACCTCTAGGATCTTATATAGACCAATAAACTTTGGACCCAACTTCGCCAATGGCACTTTAAGTTTGATGTTCCTAGATGACAACCAAATCTTATTCTCAATCTTAAAAAAAGAACCCACCAAATGTATTCTATTGGTCTTCCATTTTTGGCAAATCTGCAGAGTCCCAATATTCCTTTGAACCTCCCTCCAGACACCTCCAAGTGTCTCTACGGCAACTTCCTCCCCAAGACATTCAGAACTAATCCTAGAAAATTCACCAAAACGGGGTGAAACCAATAATTACAGAAAAATGGTGATGTTTCACTAGACTGATTTAATCGACTGTTAAAAAAAAAATGAGCAATAGGTAAAAACAAAGCCCAGTCCTCTTGCCGAGCTGTGACAAAGCACCTAATAATTTGTTCCAAAGATTGATTTCTCCTCTTAGTCTGAGGGTCAGTTGGTGTGAGTGTGGTAAGCAGATGAAAATGACAAATCAATTCTGAGTTTACTACAAAAAGCTCTCAGGAATTTAGAGGCAAATTTTACTCCCCTATTGGACACAATGTTAAGAGGGATCCCATGTAACCTTACAATACGAGAAATAAACAACCTGGAGAGTGTCTCTGTCTCTGACCTTGTTTGCAGAATTGGTCAACTACCACCCAGATAGCAGTTTTCCCATCAGACAGAGGCAAATCCGTAATGAAATCCATAGACAAATGAGTCCATGATCTTTCTGGAATTGGCAATGGAGCCAATTCCCCGGCCAGCCGGCCATGACTGACTTTAGCGTGTGCTCAGACTTCACAAATACAAAACCTTTAATATCATTATGCATGGATGGCCACCAAAAATGTCTAGCAATGACTTTCCATGTAGCAGTAACCCCAGGACAGGATGACCACTCAAGATGGAATCATGAGATTTCTGTAACACCCACAATCTTAGTACACAGGTACAAATAATTTGGACCCTGGAGTAGCAGAAGGTGCCAACAACAGGACTTTACAAAACTTATCTTCTAATTCCCAGTTTACCATAGAAACTACAATACTCTGACCAATAATTGAGGATGGAGGTTCTGCATGAGAGACTGAATCAAGATTAGGAGATAATACAGTATGTCAGCTTTCACATTTTTAGACCATGGCTTGAATGTAATTGAAAAATTAAATCTAGAGAAAAACTCCTGTCTAGGAGTCAACCTTTTAGCTGATTCAATTTAAACTAGATTCTTGTGATTTATGACCATGGTAACTGGATTAAACACCCCCTCCAAGAAAGTCTCCATTCCTTAATGGCCAATATGAGAGCAAGTAACTCCCGATTCCAAACATTATAATTTTGTTTAGAAAAAAAGCACATGGACTCAGGTTAGTCAAAGCTTTGGGCTCCTGCGATAAAGCTGCCCACTCTCCGACCTCCGAAGCATCCACCTCCACAATGAACACTTCTCGAAGATCAGGTTGGATCAAAATGGGAGCAGATATAAAACACTCGTTTAATTTTTTAAAAGCCCTGATAGCACCCGGCGACCAAACCTTGAAATTCGCCCCCTTACGTGTAAGGTCAGTAAGAGGTTTAGCAATCTGAGAAAAACCCTATGGCCGGGGTCACACTGACACAAAATACGGTCCGTATTTTATATGCGTAATACGGATGAATGACCCCTAAAGAGTGCTCCGTATGTCATCCGTAAGCAAGGTGTGGTAGCGTATTTTGCGCATGTCAGCATCCGTATGTAATCCGTATGTAATCCGTGTCACATCCGTATGGCGATATTTTCTCGCAGGCTTGCAAAATGGACATTTAACGGTTTTGAGGCCTGCTAACTATTTAAATCATTAGCCTGCACCCGATTTATTGGCTCAGGAACAGGTGGCTGCCTCCATTCTGTCCATTTGTGACCTTGCCTTGACTAGGTGTGTTGCTGTTGTATGTGCAACATGGCAGACAGTCTGACTTTCAACACAACTGAGCAGGTTCTCTTCAACTGGCTTTTGTCACGCCACTTTGGTCAACCATACCCACGGATAGTGGATCCGCGGAGGAGGAGACGCATGTGGGTCTATCCACTTTTGAGGCAATGACTCACAAGAGGTCATTTTCACCGCCTCTATTCTTCTCTGCGGGAGCATCCTGAAATATTCTACCAATACTGTCGCATGAGCCTTGCAACATTTAATCTACTCTTGGAGACAGTGCGCCCTTGGATAACCTTTCAGGACACAAGGATGCGCAAAGCTACAGTGGGGAAAAAAAGTATTTAGTCAGTCAGCAATAGTGCAAGTTCCACCACTTAGAAAGATGAGAGGCGTCTGTAATTTACATCATAGGTAGACCTCAACTATGGGAGACAAACTGAGAAAAAAAATCCAGAAAATCACATTGTCTGTTTTTTTTTCATTTTATTTGCATATTATGGTGGAAAATAAGTATTTGGTCAGAAACAAGCAATCAAGATTTCTGGCTCTCACAGACCTGTAACTTCTTCTTTAAGAGTCTCCTCTTTCCTCCACTCATTACCTGTAGTAATGGCACCTGTTTAAACTTGTTATCAGTATAAAAAGACACCTGTGCACACCCTCAAACAGTCTGACTCCAAACTCCACTATGGTGAAGACCAAAGAGCTGTCAAAGGACACCAGAAACAAAATTGGAGCCCTGCACCAGGCTGGGAAGACTGAATCTGCAATAGCCAACCAGCTTGGAGTGAAGAAATCAACTGTGGGAGCAATAATTAGAAAATGGAAGACATACAAGACCACTGATAATCTCCCTCGATCTGGTGCTCCACGCAAAATCCCACCCTGTGGGGTCAGAATGATCACAAGAACGGTGAGCAAAAATCCCAGAACCACGCGGGGGGACCTAGTGAATGAACTGCAGAGAGCTGGGACCAATGTAACAAGGCCTACCATAAGTAACACACTACGCCACCATGGACTCAGATCCTGCAGTGCCAGACGTGTCCCACTGCTTAAGCCTGTACATGTCCGGGCCCGTCTGAAGTTTGCTAGAGAGCATTTGGATGATCCAGAGGAGTTTTGGGAGAATGTCCTATGGTCTGATGAAACCAAACTGGAACTGTTTGGTAGAAACACAACTTGTCGTGTTTGGAGGAAAAAGAATACTGAGTTGCATCCATCAAACACCATACCTACTGTAAAGCATGGTGGTGGAAACATCATGATTTGGGGCTGTTTCTCTGCAAAGGTGCCAGGACGACTGATCCGGGTACATGAAAGAATGAATGGGGCCATGTATCGTGAGATTTTGAGTGCAAACCTCCTTCCATCAGCAAGGGCATTGAAGATGAAACGTGGCTGGGTCTTTCAACATGACAATGATCCAAAGCACACCGCCAGGGCAACAAAGGAGTGGCTTCGTAAGAAGCATTTCAAGGTCCTGGAGTGGCCTAGCCAGTCTCCAGATCTCAACCCTATAGAAAACCTTTGGAGGGAGTTGAAAGTCCGTGTTGCCAAGCGAAAAGCCAAAAACAACACTGCTCTAGAGGAGATCTGCATGGAGGAATGGGCCAACATACCAACAACAGTGTGTGGCAACCTTGTGAAGACTTACAGAAAACGTTTGACCTCTGTCATTGCCAACAAAGGATATATCACAAAGTATTGAGATGAAATTTTGTTTCTGACCAAATACTTATTTTCCACCATAATATGCAAATAAAATGAAAAAAAAACAGACAATGTGATTTTCTGGATTTTTTTTTCTCAGTTTGTCTCCCATAGTTGAGGTCTACCTATGATGTAAATTACAGACGCCTCTCATCTTTTTAAGTGGTGGAACTTGCACAATTGCTGACTGACTAAATACTTTTTTTTCCCACTGTATATCTGCAGAGGAGCGACTTCTACTCACATTACGGTATGTACTACACAACCACATTCTCTATGTTCATGATGTGTTGCCCAAAGTATGTATTTTTGGCTTCTTGGACTAAGCTTAATGCCCTCATCTTATTCCAGATATGTTTAAGCTTACACATCAGAATGTTATGTGTAATATGTACTGAATATCACTTAGTCATTGTGTGACAAAATTATAATGTATGTGTGTTAGTAGATCTGAATTACTAACAAGTTTGGTATGTATGTACCTGGTATTTGTTTAATTTGTGCATTCTAAAATGTTCCATTTCTATTGTTCTTCAGCTTCCTGTCCACTGGCCTGTCTTATGCCACCCTCCACCATGAGTTCCTCATTGGAAGATCTACCATTTCTGGTATAGTCAGGTTGACATGTAGTGAAATCTGGTCAAGACTCCATCAACTCGTCATGTCTGTGCCCAGGATGGAAGACTGGTTGAGGATATCAAGGGACTTTGAGGAGGAATGCCAGTTTCCTAATTGTATTGGGGCCCTTGATGGCAAACATATCCGGGTGCATAAGCCGCCGAACTCTGGCTCCCAATTCTTCAATTATAAACAATACTTTTCTGTTGTATTGTTGGCTCTGGCCGACCCTCAATACAAGTTTATAATTGTTGACATTGGGGCCTATGGAAGGACGGGAGACTCTCAAGTCTTCAATACTTCCATTATGGCTCGGCGGCTACCCACCAACCAGTTGGATCTACCCCCACCATGCCAGCTACCAGGCTCCACTCAAGAATCAGTCCCTTATGTCCTTGTGGCAGATGAGGCGTTTCAGTTAACATGCAATGTCATGAGACCATATCCCCGGCGCAACCTGGACCACCGGCGCAGAATTTTTAACTTGTGCCTATCACGTGCTCGGCGACTGGTGGAGTGTTCCTTTGGCATTCTTTGTGCCAAATGGCGTGTACTCCAGTCTGCCAATCAGCTGAGTGAACAAAATGTTAATGAAGTTGTTAAAGCCTGTGTGGTTCTTCATAACTTCACCAGGATACATGATTGTTCCTCCTCTGCTGGTGTTGTGCGTGGGTCAGTCAATGTGCGTAGGGCGACACCACCTATCAACCCTCAACGTAGACCGCTCTCTGGGCTCAAAGTGCGTGATATTTTCACAAATTACTTTATGTTACCTGAGGAGGAAACTTCTTGGCTAGAGCATGCTGTGTCTATGTTATAATTTTTTGGTTTATGTGTGTCTAAATATATATATTTAAACCCCTTATGATTCTATGACTGTTTAATAGCATTGCTAAGCGTATGTTAGTATGCTGACAGGGTTTTTTTAAATTGAGACAGAGACGTAAAATGTAGTAGACAAATGTTTATGGGTCACCCTCCCAGGGCTGTGGGGTACTCGGCACCGGGCCGGTATCAGTGGGATGTGTCACATTGGCGGTAACCTGGAACGTTGCCCTGGGCGCCCAAGTAATAATAGGAAGATGTGGATGTTAAAGTAATAGTTCGTGACGCCACCTGTGTGGTGAGGTGTTAAGCCGACGCTGCATGCAGATCCTCTGGGACAGATGGTGTGGTGCAGCAATGGTGGCATAGCCCTCCACAGGCAGGGCTGTTGTCCCAGGGCAGTGTAGATGGTGAGACACTTAGGTGATGTAGTGTCTGGCGCAGGGGATGTAGCAGTGTTAGGCGGACGGACGCAGGAAGGAATGGAGGACACCAGGGCATGTAGTTCCAAAGCTTTACTCACAGTCTGTAGTGCCCGCTTCTGTGCCGTGTCCTCCGGGTCAGGGACTCAGTCAACCTCCAGGCAAGATGGAAAATTTCCTTTCCACACTCCGCCAACTTATGTGCCTTTCCTGAACGTCTCCTCTATAACGCCTTTAAGTGTGAAGATCTCCAGTACCGTGTTACACTGGGGTTCCTCTTGACAGATGTTCCCAAGAACTCTACTTGCACGGCAGACAGCTGTAGCCTGCTTCGGGGACTCTCTACTCCTAAGTCCTGGCTCTCTATCCGTATTGCTGTTGTGCCCTCAAGTCTTAGATGGGAGTAGTGCATTTACAGCCCACTACTCCACCGGTGTCTGCTGCAGAACCATTAGTGTTCATACAACCTCGGGGACCGGGCCCCGGTCTTGCGCTTAGAACTTCTAGGCAGGGTTCTTCCTCTAACCCTCGTCCTCTGTGTTCCCTTAAACTCCTATGTTCCGTACTTGTCCTTTCCCTTCTATGGAAGCTCAGGCTTCAGGTCAACGTCCTTCTCCTTCTTTCCTTTCCTTTCCCATGTCAGCTTGCTTAGGTCACTGAGGCAGCTGCAGCACTCCTTCCTCCATCCCTTCTTCCAGGGATCCCCACTCCTGACGAGTGGGATCCTTCCTCACTGACCTCCTGTCAGACTACCCTCCTGTCAGACTAACCTGTCATCCTAACCATCCCGCTCATATATATATTCTGAACTCCACCCACCTCCCAGCACGTCTAGTGTTCCAAGCAGGGAACCACCAAAGGTGCTCTGCTTCTCTCTAAGCAAAGAGCCGCAATGTGGTTATGCTGAACTACTCTATTGAGTGGGGTGCGAGTGTTGGAGCGTGGTCAGGAGCCTCCAACTTACCTGGATGGTAAGGCACCACACCTTAGGAGAAGGTGCAGTACCTCTGTGGCGACTGAGCCTCAGGGGCGCCACATTTACTTTTGCCTTTTTTTTTTAAGCAAAACATACTATTGCCATATGAGAAATGTGGCAATGGCCCAAATTGGCCTTTGTGCAGATGTGAAAATTGAGTAGAATAAACAATTTCCAACATAGAAAGCAAAGCAAATACCATTAGGCAATACCAAAATGGCAATATTACAAATTTTGGTACGACGGGGGAAGAGAAGGCGGAAGACCAGCCTGTGTTTGCTGCTGGCTACTTTGCCCAACTTGGCCATCGCCCTGTGTGGGGACATACTGTTGCCCATGATGTGGGTAGTGTACTGCCTCCTGGGATTGTGCTTGGTACTGGCCAGAGTGATACTGGAGAGGGGCCTCTTGTTGGGGCAGGTAGGCCCGTGTCTCATACCCTCCAATATAGCCATGTCGTCCCCAACCAGGTTGGGACCAGCCTCCAACACTGGGTGGGAACAAGTGGCCATATTGTAGAGTTTGGCTAGAGCCAGACATATGTGGCTTCTGTTGGAAAGGTTGGGTAGGGGGAGGAAGGGGATGAGGTGTAGGCCCACGTATTTGAGGATCCTCAGAGCCTGCTTGAGCAAGCATGTGTGTGGGGTGACTAAGGCGCAATAGATTTCTGGGTGAAAGTTGCCACCTCTCCAGATATTCAAATAACTCATATGGGGTATTGGGTGTGTGCTTGCATCAAGCAGGATCTGAAAACATCCTCGAATACGGAGCCTCACCTCACGGGAAAGGACACAAAGAAAAAGAACCAGGCTGCGTGAGTATGCCTCCTCGCCATCATCATTATTTACTCTAGCCAGATAGTTGAGTACCCCTGTGTCCACATTGGTACGGGTATCTTGGGCAGGGATATGGCGCCTTCTTCTTCTTCGCCGGGATGGTCCAGCAGGCTGTGGGGAGCCCCGGATCTGGCCAGTTGGACTGCTGCTCATGTTGCCCTGCTCCTCCTGTATGGCTGATGGTGCAGCAGCAGACGGTCCTGCTTGTGGATGTGGCCCTGGTGGTGGGGTTTGTGGCGCAGACACTGGGTTTTCCTGAGAGGAATCTTCACCCATGCTTCTTGGAGGGGGAGAAGATGGTCCAGCCACCTTGTCCCCTACAGACCCAGGATCTATGATGGGCTCGGTATCTGAGCCAGTTCCTCTCTCCATAAGGTTGGACTCAGTTCTGTTTTGAAATCGAACAGAGCAACAAAAAAAAAAATCAATTTTTTTGTCCCTGTAAAGTATCTGTGTAATGTGGTGTGATGTATCTACTTACGGTCTCAGATCCAGAATAGGAGCCAGGAAGGAGAGGCGGTCATAATATATATATATTTCCGCTTTATGTGGCCCGCATCACTACTCCTGGACCGCTGCTGACGTTCCCGCCTGTATTGGTCGCGGATGCTGCGCCAGCGTTTCATCACATCTTCCACTGCAATGTGACAGGAAATATTCTCAATTTCACATATTTGCTAGGTCAAATTTGCTACCAGTAGCCTAGGCATGTGGCCTTCTAGGGTGTGCTTTCTACCCAGGGTGGCATATATAATTGGGGCATCCAGGCCAGATACACAGGGTCACAATAGTTCATGTATCAAGTAGCTACACTTCATAACTTGGTTGGCTAGTAGGATGAGATGCTTGTGGCCTGGGCCAAATGATGGCAGTGTAAAACCATGGGTCACATCAAAATCTACCCACCTCATGAGGCAAAAATTATAAGCACAGGAAGGGGGGGCTGAGTCTAAATGCCTTTTTGGATGTGAGGTAATTTTAAACAGTTTTTGGGTTGTATTTACTCAGTTGCTGCTGCTCCTCACGTGGCCGATCAGCAAAATCGTGGAACATTTGGTGACATATGCACCTCCATGACGCCTCCTTTCTTGCCCGGTTGGCATAATGGGCATCACGTTGGTCCCAGATTTCTGGCCGCTCCTGCACTAACACAATAAGCATCTCCACATTGAGAAAATATGGCGCCATGATGCTGCTTGACTCCGTGGAGGCGTACTTCCTGGATGTCTGGAGCGCTTTTTGAGCTCATTTGCATGTCTAAGCTTCCTGATGATGGATTGGCCCATTTCCTGTCACCTGCCAAAAGACCTGCGCATTTCTCTCAAGTCACACGGGTGGTCCATGTGTAATCTGTATTTTTTGCGCACCCATAGACTTGCATTGGCGCACTACGGGCGTAGTACGCTTACAATCGAAGCATGCTGCGATTGGCATGGACCGTAGAATACGGACGAGAAATATATGGCTGTTGGGAGCAAACCCATAGAGAATCATTGGTCCGTGTGTAATGCGTGCTTTTAACGTCTCTCACTCTTCCGTATTCCTCTCTAGTGTGACCCCGGCCTATTTCCTATAATAGTTGGTGAATCCCAGAAAATGCTACAAAGCCTTAAGCTCACATGATTAAACCCAATCAACTGTGGCCTGCACCTTCCCATGGTCCATCTTAAAACCAAGCCCAAAGAATGAAATTTCCTGAACAGAAAAAAAACACATTTCTCTAAATTAGCAAACAAAAAATTCTCCCTCAATCTCTGTAACACAACACGGACATGTTTTTGCTGAGAGTCCAAATCTGGAGAGAAAATTAGACTATCATCCTGGTAAATCACAACATATCTTCCAATGCAATCAGAGAAAATATAATTCATACAATTTTGAAACACATCAGATGCATTGGATAATCCAAATGACATGACAAGGTTTTCAAATAGACCCTCAGATGTTAAAAATATGACCCTTCCGTAAACTTTCAGCAATATATTCTTTCGTGGTGGTCCATTCAGGCCCAGACAAATTGTAACGGTGAGCTTTAGGCAGTTTTGGCAGTAGGAAAAAGATCAATAGCACAATCATAAGGTTGATAGGGAGGTATTATTTCTGCCTCATTTTCCGATAAAACATCTCCAAAGTCCTTCTGTAATGACACCGATGGCGTCACTGGTGCAGCCTAGAGGGCGCTATCAGGGGGCACGGGAACGAGCAAAGGGAGTGGAGGAACAAGGAACGCAGTGTGCAAGGACCTGAGACTAAGTAGTGAGCACAGGACATTGAGCTAAGCAGTCACATGATAACAGGGGGGCGGAGTCACCACACGTGTGGCCAGGGAAGGCAGCTGAGAGCACAGAGTACAGGGCATAGAACGTAAACGTAGTTAAAGGAGAGCTGAGGGTCAAAAGCCAGACTATAGCATGGTACCTAGGGATAAGACAGAGAGTAAACCAAGACAAGCCAAGAGGTCAGATAACCAGGAAGGACAGGGCAGTAAAACGCAGGATACAGAGGCAAAAGTCAGGGGACAAACCGAGTCATACACAGCAAAGCTCACACGCACAGATTACAGACGAGTAACCTGGGTCAGCAACCACAAACCGAGTATACAGAAGTATCACCGACACCAAACCCAGGAACTACCAAAATTAAATAGCCACCCCAGAACCAAAGAGAAGCAAACTAGAATTAACCCTGACCTGACCAGGATGGAGGCGGAACCATCCTGCCCAGAGTCATGACACCTTCAGGTACTCTGGCAGACCCTTTAGACTAGCGGAGAATATTTGTACAGTTTTTAGACATTTCTTGCAACAATTGAGGTTCCATTTAGCAATCTCCTTCTGAAACCAATCAATAACAGGATTGTGAATTTGCAACCATGGAAGCCCCAGTAAACCTACAGGTTGTGATGGTCAACGTGTGACTGGACACACCGCCTCCAGCAGGGCAAATTTCTATGGCACACGTGACCCTGGATACACCGCCTACAGCAGGGCGAATTTAACCCCTTTCTGCCATCCGACGTACTATCCCGTCCATGGGACCTGGGCCCCTATGCCCATGGACGGGATAGTACGTCGGCGCGATCAGCGGCGCCCACGTGGTGAGCGCCGCTGATCGCGGCCGGGTGTCAGCTGATTATCACAGCTGACACATGGCACAGTATGTCAGGGGCGGTCATGGACCGCCCCCGACACGTTAACCCCTTGCACACCGCGATCAAACATGATCGCGGTGTACCGGGGGTTAAAGGGAAGCATCGGCAGGGAGGGGGCTCCCTCCGTGCTTCCCTGAGCCCCCCACGGCTGCGCAATGTGCAGCGCTGCTGCGGGGGGCTCCTTTCCTCCAGGCCCCCGAATCCAAGATGGCGACGGGGGCCTGAAGAAGCTGGCTTCCTCAGTGCCTGCAAAGCGCAGGCATGAGGAAGCCTTCTGCAGTGCCTGTGTCAGATCGCTGATCTGTCACAGTGATCTGTGATGTGACAGATCAGCGATCTGTCACAGGACAGTGATGTCCCACCTGGGACTATTTAATAAAGTAAAAAAAAAATAAAAAAAAGTGTTAAAATAATTAAAAAAAAATCGCCAAATAAATTAGATAAAAAAAAAAATATTCCCCCAATAAATCCATTTTTTGGAAATAATAAAAAAAAAAAACAATAAAAGTACACATATTAGGTATTGCCGCGTCCATAATGACCCGCCCTATAAAACTGTCCCATTAGTTAACCCCTTCAGCGAACCCCTTAAAAAATAAAAATAAAAAACGAAGCAAAAAATAATGATTTATTATCATACCGCCAAACAAAAAGTGTAATAACGCGCGATCAAAAAGACACATATAAATTTCCATGGTACCGCTGAAAACGTCATCTTGTCCCGCAAAAAACGAGCCGCAAGACAGCATCATCAGCGAAAAATTATAAAAGTTATAGCTCGCAGAATAAAGCAATGCAAAAATAATTATTTTTTATGTAAAATAGTTTTCATTGCATAAAACCGACAAAAACATAAAAAAACGACCTAAATGAGGTATCGCTGTAACCGTACTGACCCGAAGAATAAAACCGCTTTATCAATTTTACCGCACGCGGAACGGTGTAAACGCACCCCCCCAAAAGAAATTCATGAAACGCTGGTTTTTGTTCATTCTGCGTCCCAAAAATAGGAATAAAAAGCGATCAAAAAATGTCACATGCCCGAAAATGGTACCAATAAAAACGTTAACTCATCCCGCAAAAAATAAGACCTCACATAACTCGGTGGGTCAAAATACGGAAAAATTATAGCTCTCAATATGTGGTGATGCAAAAACTATTTTTACAATAAAAAGCGTCTTTTAGCGTGCGACAGCCGCCAAACATAAAAACCGCCATAAATAGTAAATCAAACCCCCCGATATCACCCCCTTAGTTAGGGAAAAATAATAAAATTAAAAAAAAAGTATTTATCTCCATTTTCCCATTAGGGTTAGGGTTAGGGTTAGGGCTAGGGTTAGGGCTAGGGTTAGGGTTAGGGCTAGGGTTAGGGTTAGGGCTAGGGTTAGGGCTAGGGTTAGGGCTAGGGTTAGGGCAAGGGTTAGGGCTCAGATTAGGGTTAGGGGTGTGTTGGGGTTAGGGTTGGAGTTATAATTGGGGGGTTTCCACTGTTTGGGCACATCAGGGGCTCTCCAAATGCAACATGGCGTCTGATCTCAGTTCCAGCCAATTCTGAGTTGAAAAAGTCAAATGGTGCTCCTTCCCTTCCAAGCTCTGCCATGCGCCCAAACAGTGTTTTACCCCCACATGTAGGGTATCAGCCTACTCAGGACAAATTGCAAAACAATTTTTGGGGTCCAATTTCTCCTGTTACCCTTAGGAAAATAAAAAATTGGGGGCAAAAATATCATTTTTGTGGAAAAAAATGATTTTTTTATTTTCACGTCCGAGTGTTATAAACTTCTGTGAAGCACTTGGGGGTTCAAAGTGCTCACCACACATCTAGATAAGTTCCGAGGGGGGTCTAGTGTCCAAAATGGGGTCACTCGTGGGGAGTTTCAATAGTTTAGGTACATCAGGGGCTCTCCAAACGCACATGACACCCGCAGACCATTCCATCAAAGTCTGCATTCCAAAACGTCACTGCTTCCCTTCCGAGCCCCGACGTGTGTCCATACAGTAGTTTTCTCCCACATATGGGGTGTCAGCGTACTCAGGCCAAATTGGACAACAACTTTTGGGGGTCCAATTTCTCCTGTTACCCTTGGGAAAATGAAAAAATTGGGGACTAATTGATCATGTTTCTGGAAAAAATACGATTTTTTTATTTTCATGCCCTGGCATTATAAACTTCTGTGAAGCCCTTGGGGGTTCAAAGTGCTCACCTCACATCTAGATAAGTTCCTTAGTGGGTCTAGTTTTCAAAATGGGGTCATTTGTGGGGGGTTTCCACTGTTTAGGTACATTAGGGGCTCTCCAAAGGCAACATGACACCCGCAGACCATTCCATCAAAGTCTGCATTCCAAAACGTCACTACTTCCCTTCCGAGCCCCGACGTGTGCCCATACAGTAGTTTTCTCCCATATATGGGGTATCAGCATACTCAGGACAAATTGGACAACAACTTTTGGGGTCCAATTTCTCCTGGTACCCTTGGGAAAAAAAAAAATGGTGACTAAAAGATCATGTTTGTGGAAAAAATACGAATTTTTTATTTTCACGCCCGGGCGTTATAAACTTCTGTGAAGCACTGGGGGGTTCAAAGTGCTCACCACACATCTAGATAAGTTCCTTGGGGGGTCTAGTTTTCAAAATGGTGTCATTTGTGGGGGGTTTCTACTGTTTAGGTACATTAGGGGCTATCCAAAGGCAACATGACACCCGCAGACCATTCCATCAAAGTCTGCATTCCAAAACATACCTACTTCCCTTCCGAGCCCCGACGTGTGCCCATACAGTAGTTTTCTCCCACATATGGGGTATCAGCATACTCAAGACAAATTGGACAACAACTTTTGGGGTCCAATTTCTCCTGGTACCCTTGGTAAAATAAAAAAATGGTGACTAAAAGATCATGTTTGTGGAAAAAATACGAATTTTTTATTTTCACGCCCGGGCGTTATAAACTTCTGTGAAGCACTGGGGGGTTCAAAATGCTCACCACACATCTAGATAAGTTCCTTGGGGGGTCTAGTTTACAAAATGGTGTCATTTGTGGGGGGTTTCCACTGTTTAGGTACATTAGGGGCTATCCAAAGGCAACATGACACCCGCAGACCATTCCATCAAAGTCTGCATTCCAAAACGTCACTACTTCCCTTCCGATCCCCGACGTGTGCCCATACAGTAGTTTTCTCCCACATATGGGGTATCAGCATACTCAGGACAAATTGGACAACAACTTTTGGGGTCCAATTTCTCCTGGTACCCTTGGGAAAATAAAAAAATGGTGACTAAAAGATCATGTTTGTGGAAAAAATACGAATTTTTTATTTTCACGCCCGGGCATTATAAGCTTCTGTGAAGCACTGGGGGGGTCAAAGTGCTCACCACACATCTAGATAAGTTCCTTAGGGGGTCTAGTTTCAAAATGGTGTAATTTGTGGGGGGTTTCCACTGTTTTGGTACATCAGGAGTTTTCCAAAAGCGACATGGTGTCCGATCTCAATTCCAGCCAAAAACGTCAAATGGCGCTGCTTCCCTTCCGAGCTCTGCCATGCGCCCAAATAGTGGTTTACTCCCACATGTGGGGTATCAGCGTACTCAGGACAAATTGCACAATAACTATTAGGGTCCTGTTACCCTTGGAAAAATAAGAATTGGGGGTGAAAATATCATTTTTGTGGAAAAAATATGATTTTTTAATTGTATGGCTTTATGTTATAAACTTCTGTGAAGCCCATGGGGGTTCAAAGTTCTCACCACACATCTAGATAAGTTCCTTAGGGGGTCTAGTTTCCAAAATGGTGTCATTTGTGGGGGGTTTCCACTGTTTTGGTACATCAGGGGTTTTCCAAACGCGACATGGTGTCCGATCTCAATTCCAGCCAAAAACGTCAAATGGCGCTGCTTCCCTTCCGAGCTCTGCCATGCGCCCAAATAGTGGTTTACCCCCACATGTGGGGTATCAGCGTACTCAGGACAAATTGCACAATAACTTTTAGGGTCCTGTTACCCTTGGAAAAATAATAATTGAGGGTGAAAAGATCATTTTTGTGGAAAAAATATGATTTTTTAATTGTATGGCTTTATGTTATAAACTTCTGTGAAGCCCATGGGGGTTCAAAGTTCTCACCACACATCTAGATAAGTTCCTTAGGGGGTCTAGTTTCCAAAATGGTGTCATTTGTGGGGGGTTTCCACTGTTTTGGTACATCAGGGGTTTTCCAAACGCGACATGGTGTCCGATCTCAATTCCAGCCAAAAACGTCAAATGGCGCTGCTTCCCTTCCGAGCTCTGCCATGCGCCCAAATAGTGGTTTACCCCCACATGTGGGGTATCAGCGTACTCAGGACAAATTGCACAATAACTTTTAGGGTCCTGTTACCCTTGGGAAAATAAAAATTGGGGTGAAAAGATCATTTTTGTGGAAAAAATATGATTTTTTAATTGTACCGCTGTACGTTATAAACTTCTGTAAAGCCCTTGTGGGTTCAAAGTTCTCACCACATATCTAGATAACTTCCTTGGGGGGTCTAGTTTCCAAAATGGGGTCACTTGTAGGGGGTTTCCACTGTTTAGGTACATCAGGGACTCTCCAAACGTGACATGGCGTCCAATCTGAATTCCAGCCAATTTTGCATTGAAAAAGTCAAACGGCGCTCCTTCCATTCTGAGCTCTGCCATGCACCGAAACAGTGGTTCCCCCCCACATATCAGGTATCTGCGTACTCAGGACAAATTGCACAATAACTTTTGCAGTCCAATTTCTCCTGTTACCCTTGGTAAAATAAAAAAAATTGAACCTGATGTATTTTTTTTATGAAAAAAAGTTAGATGTTCATTTTTTTTTAAATATTCAAAAAAATTCCTGTGACGCACCTAAAGGGTTAATAAACTTCTTGAATGTGGTTTTGAGCACTTTAAGGGGTGCAGTTTTTAGAATGGTGTCACTTTTGGGTATTTTCTATCATATAGACCCCTCAAAGTGGCTTCAAATGTGATGTGGTCCTAAAAATAAAATGGTGTTGTAAAAATGAGAAATCGCTGGTCAACTTTTAACCCTTATAACTTCCTAACAAAAAAAAATTTTGGTTCCAAAATTGTGCTGATGCAAAGTAAACATGTGGGAAATGTTAGTTATCAAGTTTTTTGTGTGCTGTATCTCTGTGATTTAAGGGCATAAAAATTCAAAGTTGGAAAATTGCGAAATTTTCAAAATTTTCGCCAAATTTCTGTTTTTCTCACAAATAAACACAATTTATTTGAATGAAATTTTACCACTACCATGAAGTACAATATGTCACGAGAAAACAATGTCAGAATCACCGGGATCCATGGAAGCGTTCCAGAGTTATGACCTCATAAAGGTACAGTGGTCAGAATTGTAAAAATTGGCCTGGTCATGAACGTGCAAACCACCCTTGGGGGTGAAGGGGTTAAATAAATATAACGTGCAGCCGGATACACCACCTCCAGCAGGCGAATTTCAGAATTACACGTATAACTGGATACACCGCCTCCAGCAGGGCGAATTTAATTAATAAAGGGAAACACCAGGGAAACTGATACAATGGTGGGCCCTGTGATAGGGAAACAGGAACGTGCAGACCTCCTGGACTCCCCTGAGTCAGTGTCTCTACACTCCTAACGATCCCTAGGCCGGTTCCGCACCGGGCGCCAATTAGGAACCTAAAAACCCTAGCTCGCCCTGCACCTAGCCCTTTCTAGTGAAATGGACAGTGCAGAAACTAATACCACCACTGCACTGAAACACACAAAAGGAAAGTTACAAAACAGGGGTAACACCACTTAGCTTTGCTCTGTTGCTCTTGCTCCCAGCAACAGAGTCCACCACCAGAATTCAGCTTTCCTCAAGAATAGCTACTGCTTCACCAAGCTTTGTCAGAGCTGCAAGGAACTCTCTCTAGCTCCTTCCACACCAGGGCTCTGACTGAGCTGCCAGGAACTCTCTCTAGATCCTTCCTCCACCAAGGATGGTTGAAATTAGCAATATCACCAACAGTGATTGCAACCACCTGACACTCTTTTATAGGTAAGAGCCAGCAATCACACCTGCTTCATAATCACGTGCACTAAACTAAAGTAACCAGAGTCCGATGTTCTGTCAAACACTGCAATCCATGTCTGCAGTAAATAGTTTTCAACCTGGACAGTGCCAAGATGCGACCGTCCAGGCTGAAAACCACTTGAAAATGAGCTGCTGCGAGCACAGTATCAGTGACTAGTGGTGACTTCATTGAGGTTACCGCAGGTCACTGAGGCTGTGCTTCCAGCTGGGACAATGAACTGCAGTAACCTCAGTGATATCACTGCTAACACCCTGAGAAAAAGCTAATGGTGTAGCGCTGAGCTCAGTGAGTTCACCACAGTTCACCGTGAGAAATTTAATCTGCATGACAACACTAGCAACACCCGGTGTTCGAGGTGCTGAACCAGAAGAGTAACTTGGACTTTCTAGTGAAGTCCGTGTTTGGGGTCCATGCCGAACAGTGGGTGTTTGGTACGGATCCTAAATTTTACAGTTCTGGTTCACCTATCTCGATTCACCAAGTCTCTCATGGATTCTGTGATCCATTCATATGGCCTGGGTCATAGCCTCCACCAGAGAACAAGGGGCATCATGAAGGACCAGAGTATCCTTAAGAGTTTCGGAAAGGCCTTTGTGAAACTGGCACCTGAGAATTGCCAGAACCAGTACAGTAGTCCTCAACTGTGTGACCCCCTGTGCCAGGTTCATGATTTTAGCCTCAACGACCTGGATTATGTTGGGTTTGTCATATATCAGACCTAAACTGGCCTAACAAAAGACATTCTGGGGCTTGTGGGGACAAAGAAAATGCCTAGGTCTGAGGATATCCTCGCAGTAAGGACAACCACTGGAACTCCTTCCTTGATGACCAGGGTTTGCAGGGTAAAAAATAACCTACAGCTCTCTCTGTATACCCTAAACTGGTCATTTTCTCTTACAGGTTTGGGAGAGACCAACTGTACATTAGAGGGTATAGACATCACGACCACTGTCGGCAGTGGAGGACTATGGGGAGGGTCTTCATTAAATTAATTATCTGACTCTGCATCGAATATTGTGATGACTCCAGAGTCCAGCGTCCATTATCCAGATCCTGACCCATGTGCGTCAAATTTGCCACCTTGTCACAAAGCATGTGAACAGGTTCCATAGTGGTGAAAAAGAAAAATGTATTGGCCAGAAGTAATGTGACTCGGCTCACCTCTCATGGTCAATCCGTGAGATGGAATATTCAAGGAATCGAAGGTCATAAGTCAAGAGGGTATGTCATAAACAGAAGGAAGAGACAAATGTGTAGTCAGGTAATGTTCCGAGGTCAGAATACCAGGATGATAGCAGATCAGAGCAGGAGTGGTTAAACAGACAAATGATCAGAATGAAGTGGAAGGTCAGGCAACGAAAGATCTTCAAACAGAATCACACAGTAGCTGAATGTACATCTGGCTGAGGTCTGGGAGAAACAGCCCAGTTAAGATTCCTGGCAATTATCTCAGACAATGAGCACTTGGAGACAGCCAGCACCTCCCAGTTTCAGATTGAACCGCCCAGCCGTCAATCAACACAGACAGCTCAGCACACCCCATACCACACCAGACTGGGTGACTGTACCTTTCTTCTGTTTCTATTTAAGAAGTAGAAGGCATATTCTCTACCACTACTTATTTATTCCTTTATTTTGTATTTTGTGGTTTGGTTTACTCACTCTGATCTTTTTCTATTCAGACACACTTTCCTATCTGTATGTAATTTGCACTATTCTCTGCCCTCTAAATCTTTAAGGGGAACATGAATCACTCAACGGCCTTTCAGGCAGCATAGGTACGAGTTGTTATCATCTAGTCTGTGGTTAGCACTATCTCAGCTCACGCAGGATCCACTAGGGACTTTGGGGTCAGGATCGCTAGTCTGTACAGGAGCCATCAGGGTCAACTATAGTTTTTAGTGTGTTGCCTATTTTCCCGAGTGAGTTGCTACACTATCATAAGACCATTTTTCATCTTAAGATGCCTTTTCAGGCCACTTTTATCAAGACAAATACACTGAGGAATTGAATGATCTGCCAAGCTCCGATTGCAATTTCTGTACAGCCCTGCATTGTGTTACAAAAATGAAATTAACAAATTGAATCCAGGTTACCGATGCCAAGAAGCTGACGTGTCTCACCTCGTGCATTTTTAGAATTGACAGTCCACAATCCGTATATTGATTTTGCTGGTTTATTGTTTGGCTATACGTGCTGGAATCTGATACTTATGGATAAAGCTGAAAGTCAAAGTTAGATAAATTATAGGATAAAAATGAATTGTAAGTATAGATGTATACAGTGTTTGATAAGCAAGCAATATCCCTACAAAAGTGTCAGAAAGCTTAGATTAGGCCATCAGAATATAAATACTATACTTAATTTTGTGCCTATGAAAAGTAATCATTGAGATGGGTTCTAAGATTTTGGAAAATGTGCTGTGAGAACCACCTCATGATTTTTTTTTTATTTTACTGCCAGAGTGGTATCACTAATCCATGTTCCTGCTTCTAGTAATATACTTACCGTCCGACGTCTTCTTTTTACGGCACCGCTCCAGTCCCAATCCACCATCTTGTGACCACAGCTCAAGACTGACTGGAGGTAACGGTAACAAGCTCCCAATGTAAGTGCTTGAGAGTTTCGTTCTGGCTCTTATAGACTTACATTGGAAAGTGTCTAGCAGTCTGCCCAGCAGACAGCATAGTCATTCGGCAGGTCACAGCTAGCAGAAAAGGACTGGAGCGATGCCAAAAACAGCAGAAGACAGCCGGTAGGTATTCTACAGTAGGCAATGAACAGACTTTAGTGATACCACCCCAGTGGTGAAATTATAACTTCCAAAGCATTACATAGGTGGCTGTATTATGGTCTAGTGGCAGAAAATGGGCACTATTACTTTGCATTGTGCACATTGTGAGGCAGTGACAGGTATTATATGCGAGGGTTGCTATGTATCTCCCAGGATGCGGTTGGAGTCTTATTAGACCCACTGGAGTGCCTTGTGTCCACAGCAGGACGCATGGGAGTCACAGGGCAAAATTAAAGAAAGTGTTTACCTGGTCAAGCTATTTGGCCAAGGCAATGTTCAGAAAAATCCGTTAAGGGCTTTTATTTTTGGAGTGAACTACAGGATTATAGTGGGTCACTTCACTCTCTCCAAGCCGGGTCATACAAGTGGCCCATGGCCACAGATTACAGTTAAAAACCCTGCAGTAAAGGGTTTGGGTGTGTCAGTGTTTATTTGCAAGTGGCAGAGCAGGTGGCTCTGCAGTGTCCAGCTTGTGTGAGGTAACACAGAGCCAAGAGCAGTGAACGGTTGGCACCCCGCAGTGTAATACAGTGGTGTAGTCACCGTCAGCAACCGGTCTCGGTTTTGAACTTTTATGACACCCCAGCTGCGATCTGGAGGATACCGTGTGCTGTTCGTTTTGTGAGTTGCTTGGACAAATAAACACATTTGCTGTGAACTTTCCTGTGGTCCCTGCCAATCTATCACACTGCACCAACCCCGTTGCACTACAACATGTATTATTTTTAGGTAATAATTTTGTCTATGGGGCACAACAGTGGCATTATTTCTTTGTTGGGTGTCCAGTGGGCATTATTACTGTGCTAGTCATTAATAAATGGAATCTGTCAGCAGGTTTTTGCTTCCTCATCTGAGAGCAGCCTGTTGTAGACAAAGAGAAGCTGAATCCAATTATGTATCACTTAGATTACTGGGTGCCGCTATTCTCACACAATCAGAGTTTTTAGATTTAGCAGTGAAGCAGAGGTGAAAAACTAACCCTACCAACAACTGGCTTTGCATATAATATGTCCATAGACAGTCTGCTGCCTATCACGGGAGGGGCGTGTCGGACCAGGGCTCACACCAACAGCTAGTCACAGCAATGATGAGCTAAAACAATCATTGTAAGCACACAAAACCTTAAAGCTTGATAATAGAAGCATCACTGAAATCTGTGTTTTAACCCCTACATCATGCTGTCTTTCAATTACATAGCAAGAACCTGCTGACAAATTCCCTTTAAGCATGATTACTGATTACAGGCACTGAAAAGATCTCAACTGCTTTGTGAAGCACAAAAATGTGACACTTTTACTGTATTGAGCATCCTTTTGGGCAGAATGCGGGGCACTGTTTGGCACTAATATGTTCTGGGCTACTATGATTCATTGCTTTTAGGGGTGCAGTCTTGTATAGGGAGGAATTTCTACCTATTAGAATATTAATTCTGGAATACAGAACTTAGATGTCATACCACACAGCAGGTACTGTAATAGGGGCAAGTTACTGCTGGGAGCAGTAGTCATGGCTGTCAGGGCCTGATGGAAAAGTGATCCACTCCAATCAGAAGGACGTCACCTGTGATTCTCTAGAATAACTTATATTATAACTTATGTGTTCTGCAGAAATGCTATCTACCACTATATGGTCACTGTTTGGTGGTAATATTGATCACTTTGTATCAGTAATCGTATTGCTGCCTACTGTGATGCCAACCATACCCCCATTGATAAGAGTGGGGTTCGGCAGTGGTAAATATCCATGGAGGTGCCCAGTCAGATTTGTTCCACCTCCCCAAAGCTGAGCCCCTATCTCAGCCTCAGCACAGTACCCAGTGCTATCAGGGGGTCAACGGAAGCGACACTCTTTGTTGCCAATTCTACTCTAGCTAATAGTTGGGGCTCCATTATTTAGGAATTATTTTGCTAATTTAGTATTTCAATGGGTTTTATAAACCCCCAAACCTCTTTAAAAAGTAGGAATTAGTTTGCATAATGTGACACAAGAGTGATTTATTAAAATGTCTAATTTTCCCAGGTTACAATATGGTGACCACGCCAAGTAATTTATTAGTCTGAAATTTAACTTATTACTGAATGGAAGCAGCTGCTGAGCTATTTGGTGTAATGTGGCCATCAGGGAAAGAATGGCAATCACCTGTCACCCATTCTTCTTCTTTTTATACAGTTTTCTGTACAGTCTACGGGGTTCTAGTTGACCACAACATGTGCTCATATCGTAAATTTCAGCTGCATTGTACCTAAGTCGCCATTAAATATTAATTCCGGGCTGAATAATGCAATACTTTAATGCAAAATATGCTTTCCCAGCCAAACAAACACACTAATGAAAACGAGAGACTTTTGTGAGTCACACTCCAGATGGGGATGAATAAATAATTTCCTTCATTCTCTGGTCTAATTGCTTTAAGTTTCCTACTTTCTTCTAAATCATACATTATTTTTCATAGTGATTTCTGACGAAGTCAGGAAAATAATTTCTACTGTAATAGTCAAATTACTAAGAAAATGTCCAAGTAACATAATTGACCTAAAGACTGGGAATGTGAGATTTGGGCCTGCCAATCCTGACGTATCAGGTGCAAGCAATGGGTTTTACGTACGTTTACCGGGGATATATACCCAAGCATTGACGGTATAAAGATTGACCTTTTGTGCTATCTACACCAGTGGCTCCCAACCTGACCAACAGCTCTCGGGGTGGGATAGCAGACCGGGGTTATCACCAAAGATAATAGAATCTGATGAAATTCAATTCACAGACTCTCTCAAATTTAGTCGGTAAATTCAATTTGTGTACAATTTGTTTTATGAGCATCGAACTGCGGTCGTTGAAGATTTTGGAATAGGACGTCATAGGTTAAAGGCTAACAGTCCAATATTGATTGGACTCAGGATTGTCCCTAATTTTTTAAAACAATCTCATCAAAATTGTGCAGGTTCCCAAAAGTGAATGTAGGTTTTCCTGCACCCGGGGCAAGAGCTTAGTTTGGTGCGCCCTCCTCTACACACCTTAAGTGATTTGAGTGGCAGCCATGTGACCACTCGTATGTACTGTAAGTACTAATTAGCACACTTACAGTCCCGCGCGTACAAGCTGCTCTTCCTAATTCTCTCAATGTTCTAGGAAATACTACAGCCCCTGCTTCCTTGAGAGAAACAGGAAGAGATGCTAGTCAGCAAACGACAATGAGGGCTTGCTCAAAAGACTGTATAACTTGGAAAAGTGCAATCCAACAAAAAATGTATGTAACGCCGCTATGTTTGTACTCTGTTTACCCGGCATTACTCTGCATATCTCTGTTTTAACCCTTTGCTCCTTTCCCCATAATGAGCTGGAATGCTGTTGTCAGTTTCATGTATGGAGGCTGCTCAATTCCCGACTCCACTGCGTAGCCATACATGCGTGAGTGTCTCCACTGCGCTGCATGTGCAGTCCCTGGCTGCCGCTGTGGAAGCTACCCGCAGGTTGCAAGGTCCTCTGCAGTTGTGTATGACTTACCACGTGTGTCCAGGCTTGCAGCCACTTCCAGGTGTCCTTTGCTATGCTGATTTTTTTATGGCTGTGCTAAGGGTGCGTGTGGCCACACCTCCCCTGCTTTTATGAGGAATAGGTGTGTGCTTGAATTACTGTCCCCAGCCTATCGCTGTGGGGTAGCTCCTATATAAAGTTCCCCTGCCCTGTGGGGCACTGCCAAAGCTTCGCATTAAGTTTCTGAGTTTTGCCATGTGTGTTTAGTGTTCAGCTCCTGTTCTGCCTGTGTGCAGTTCTAGGTGAGCTGATGCCTGTCTTTCCACCTGCTCTGGGGGCTGAGTACCAAGATCCATTTCTGTTTGATGTCTGTTTTTCCATCTGCTCTGAGAGCAGAGTACCCAGATCAGCCTTTCCTGGAGGCTGCATATTATTATTATGATTATTTATTTATATAGCACCATTGGTTCCATGGTGCTGTACATGAGAAGGGGTTACATACAAATTACAGATATCACTTACAGTAAACATACTAACAATGACAGACTGATACAGAGGGGAGAGAGGACCCTGCCCTTTCGGGCTTACATGCTACAGGATGGTGGGGAAGGAGACAGTAGGTTGGTGGGTTGCAGCAGTTCCGGTGTTGGTTGAGGTGATATCACCGGTAGTGGTGAGAGAGAAGGAGGTAGCGGGGTCATTGCAGGCTGTAGGCTTTCTTGAAGAGGTGGGTTTTCAGGTTCCGTCTGAAGTTTCCAAATGTGGTTGATAGTCGGACTTGTTGGGGCAAAGAATTCCAGAGAATAGGGGCTATTCGGGAGGAGGTTGGGTGAGGAGCGAATAAGTGTGGAGGAGAGAAGGAGGTCTTGGGAGGACCGGAGATTACGTGAGGGAAGGTATCGGGAGATTAGTTCAGAGACATATGGGGGAGACAGGTTATAGATGGCCTTGTAGGTCAGAATTAGTAATTTGAACTGAATACGCTGAGGGAATGGGAGCCAGTGAAGAGATTTGCAGAGGGGAGAAGCAGAGGAGTAGCGAGTAGAGAAATGAATTAGTCGGGTGGCAGAGTTAAGGATGGACTGGAGAGGTGCGAGGGTGTTAGCAGGAAGACCACAGAAAAGGATGTTGCAGTAGTCGAGGTGGAAGATGATGAGGGCACGCACAAGCATTTTGGTAAATTGAGGGTTGAGGAAAGGACGGATTCTGGAAATATTTTTGAGCTTGAGGCGACAGGTGATAGAAAGAGCTTGGATGTGCGGTTTGAACGACAGGGCAGAGTCAAAGGTTACTCCGAGGCAGTGGACTTCTGGTACTGGGGAAAGTGTGATATCATTAATTGATTATAGCTAGGTCGGGTAAAGAAGATCTGTGAGATGGAGGAAAGATGTGTCTACATTGAGTTTGAGGAAGCGAGAGGAGAAGGAGGATATGGCTGATAGACACTCTGGGATTCTGGACAGCAGAGAGGTGACGTCTGGGCCAGAGAGGTAGATCTGAGTGTCATCAGCATAAAGGTGATAGTGGAATCAGTGGGACTTTATGAGTTGCCCCAGACCAAGTGTATAGATTGAGAAGAGTAGGGGTCCTAAAACAGAGCCTTTGGGGACTCCAACAGAGAGAGGGTGGGATGAGGAGGTGGTGTGGGAGTGGGAGACGCTGAATGTGCGGTTGGAAAGGTATGAGGAGATCCAGGATAGGGCAAGGCCTTTGATGCCGAAGGAGGAGAGGATCTGTAGTAGGAGTGAGTGGTCAACTGTGTCAAATGCAGCGGACAGGTCTAGAAGCAGGAGAATAGAGTATTATCCATTGGTGCTGATGCCTGTCTTTCCACCTGCTCTGGGGGCTGAGTACCCAGATCCGTTTGCATATGTGCATATCCAGGCACATTTCTGTTTTGTTTCCTGCCTCCCTGAGGGCTGCATTCTCAAGCCTGAATCCTTGATTCTGTATCCGTTCCTGTACCTGACCCTGTCTGAACTGTGTCCTCTGTGTTAGGTTCCTGAGGTCCCTCTGTGTCTTGAACCCTGCACCCAGTGACTGAGACTTTTGTATAACTGACTTTCTGTGAACAAACCTGGGTTCATCTTGGAAGTTGGAGTCCGGTGTTTCTGCTGAGTCTCTTTTATGCTATACTCAGCTTGTTATTCGGTGCAATCCCCGGGCAGCTCCAGTCCGACTCGTGCTTACACCAGACCACTTGAGTTCCTTTTTAGGTCGCTGCCAGATGTCCAGTGCCTGACATCCTCCGACAGTTGTATGGAGTCCATTGTCAGTGTTCTGATGTTCTATCTGAGATCCGAGACCTGATGTCCTGATGTCCGGCTTGTGCTTGAGTCCTGATATCCTGATGTCCGCTTGGTGCCCTGATGTCCTGATGTCCAGGTGTCCTGCCTGAGACCTGATGTCCTGATGTCCGGCTTGTGTCCTGATATCCTGAAGTCCAGTCAGTGTCCTGATGTCCAGCCTCTGTCCTGATGTCCAGATGTACTGCCTGTGTCCGATATCCCGATGTCCTGTCTGTGTCCTGATTCCCTGATGTCCAGTCTGTGTCCTGATGTCCAGATGTCCAGCCTGTGTCATTATGTCCAGATGTCCAGCCTGTGTCCTGATGTCCAGATGTCCAGCCTGTGTCCGACGTCCTGATGTTCCGATGTCCAGCCTGTATTCTGATGTCCAGCCTGTGTCTTGACTTTCCACCTGTGTCCTGATGTCCTGCCTGAGTCTGATGTCTGTCCATGTTCCGATGTCCAGTCCGTGTTCCGATGTCTAGCCTGTGTCCAGATTTCCAGTCCGTGGTCCTGGTTTGTGTTCCTGGATGGATACCTCCTCCGTGGTTCTCGGGAGTCTCCAGCTCTGTTTCCTGGTGACGGTCCCACCAGTGAGCCCTGGATCTGACCAGCCGATGCCCGGTGCTGTAGTCCCAATGTTCCTGGACCTGTGCTATACGTGGCTTGCTTATGTTCCTATGTCCTGCCGGTTCCCTGGGGTCTTACCTATGATAGCTCCTGCCATTGTCTGAGGATTGTCCAAGGTCAGTGTCTGATGTTCTCCTGCTGTGCCTGTGCTATGCCTGAGACCTGAGAGAGAGGCCATCCAAGTATGCCTGTGCCAGACAACCCTGGACTGCATCAACCCGTGATGACCCTAGTCATCGTCTGAAGTCTGCCCGAGGTTGGTGTCTGATGTTCTCCTGATGTGCCTGTGCCTCTCCTGTGGGCTAAGAGAGAGGTCCTCCTAGGATGCCTGTGCCAGACGTCCCTGGACTGCGTCAACCCGTGATGACCTCCTGCTTCATTTGTCTACCTGAGATATGTACCCTTCTTGATGTGCGTAATCGGGAACCTGGTGTCTCGATGTCTTTTGCTTCGTTTAAGTAAACTTTATGTTTCTTCATACCTGAAGTTGTGCAGTGTCTTTAGTCCTGCATATGGCCATCTTGTCCACTAGCTCAGCTGACACAGACCCCGGTCGCTACTCTTCCCTAGTGCGGGAAGGCCCGGGTTCCCCTCTGTGGTCCAGTGGGTCCACATTCCACGATCACCTTGGACGCATACCCCGTCGTCATTAAGGTTCAACGACATGGGAGCATCAGCTGGTAAGCCACACTGCATCCACGATCATAACAAATTAGATTGCACTCGTATCAATGTTATTCAATGAGGCCATACAGATGTGCATTCTTTTCTCAGATGTAATCGGCGTGAGGAAAAAATCGCAGCATTCTCCAATTTGATTCCAAAATCAGATGGTTGCAAGAAAAAAATCAGATGCATCCAATTTTTATGGATACAGTGGGTACAGAAAGTATTCAGACCCCTTTAAATTTTTCACTCTTTGTTTCATTGCAGCCATTTGGTAAATTCAAAAAAAGTTCACTTTTTTCTCATTAATGTACACTCTGCACCCCATCTTGACTGAAAATAAAATGAAAGTAGAAATTTTTGCTAATGCATTAAAAAAGAAAAACTGGAATATCACATGGTCATAAGTATTCAGACCCTTTGCTCAGACACTCATATTTAATTCACATGCTGTCCATTTCCTTGTGATCCTTCTTGAGATGGTTCTACTCCTTCATTGGAATCCAGCTGTGTATTGAGTGAGACCACTCATGTTTGATCGGCACATCACTGCATGTATTCAAATCTCATCATTTTGTTCATGTGCCTGCCGATCTCTGCGTTGGCACTGGAGAAGACTGACAACCTCTTTAAAGTAAACCTGTCAACTGTTTTTTCCCATGTAATATAGTGCTAGCATCTGTAAGTCCTCATATACAACATTATAGAATGCTGTATATATGTCCCAAATGTGCTGTCCACAAAACAAACTAACTTTTATTTTGCTCACAGATGGGATGGTCCAGTCTGATGGGCGTCGCTGATCTTGATCTGGTGCCTCCTTTCTTCATGCTTGTGTAAGCCAGCGGTAGCACCATACGCAGTGAAGAGGCAGTGACCCACAAAATTCAAATACAAAAGTCTCTTTAATGTGTTTCCTCACAGCATTAATGTCCACTCCACACAAGTACATATAAATTCAGTGCATATAACTAGTATCCATTTCACCATTTGCAGAATACATATTATACGACATCCTTGATTTTACAGACACTAAACACGCCAGTCTTCCTCTGACTAGTTCCCGTGGGTGTCTATGCTCCTATCCAAGACTCTATTCACACAGCATTACATGTTGAAGGCACTACACATGCTAGTCCTCCTCTGACTAGTTCCTGTGGGTGTCTTGCATCACAGTCTCTTTACTCACACAGCCGTACACAGTCCAGGATATCCTCCGGATCGCAGCCGGGCACCATAGCCACCTGTTTTGCAATCGTTACCAGTTGCCAGTCTTCTTTAGGGGACAGGACATCCACCTCCGGTTAACCTCTGGGCACAGGGCTGTCCACATCTGAGACCAGTCACCGTGGATGACTTACATCTCTGTTTACACTTCGGGTTGCCAGGCCTCACTCTGGCCCTGACTCACCTGAGACACACTAAGCACTCACTCAGATCTACTCAGACCTCACTAACCCTTTCCTGCAGGGCTTTTATCACAGAAACTTGTTGCTTTCAGCCACATGGAAAACCTGGATCCAGAATGGAACAGACTGCACAAACTACTATCTACTTCAAACACAACATCCAGAACAGGCTTCCCGTACCTCTGTCTTGGACACTAACATGTTCAAGACTAACACTTACTTTTATTATCAGTCTGCACTGCAGTCACAGCTGCGCTTGTGACCGCAATGCATCCTCATAGCCTCAATACTCCTCCGTGCGTATCCTGGGGAGGAGACACACAGCGCCTCCTAGCTGTAACATGGGTCACTGCCTCATACTTGGTAAGGATGACGCATTGTACTTCAGCCACACAGCGTCCTCCATCGCCTATATGCGCATAAGAACTTCTCTGCCCTGCCGAGGGTAAGAGCAAAGTACTGTAATGTACATCCGTGGGTAAAGGCTAAAGAATGCCAGCGCATGCGCTCTACAATACTTTACTTTGGTCAAGGCAGAGAAGTGTTCCTGAGCAGGAGTGCAATGCCGAAGACACTATGTGGATGACATGCAATGCGTCATCCACATGAAGCAAGAAGAGAGAAGGTGCCGGATCGAGTCCAACAATCCCCATCAGATCGGACCGCCTTGTTTGTGACCAAACACTAAAAGCTATTATTTGTTTTATATTGAGTGGATTGGAGACTTGTAGACAGCAGTGCATTCTGGAAGGCTGTCACATAGGGATTACAGGTGCTGGCCCTACGTTATATAGGAAAAACCTGTTGACAGGTTTAAGAGAAAACAGATTTACATTCTAAGTTATCACTTCCCTTACATCACTACAGCAGCACAACAGATAGGAATGTAGCACGAAAATCACTAGGGAGGGACCTGAGGCACTGATCTCAAAATGGACTGCAAAAGCCAATATTTTCAGTAAATCTCTACGCAAAGTCTGACACTGAGAAAAGTATTAGAATTGACCAAGAGGATACATTACACACATTGACATAAGGAGCGTGATGCCATGCTTGAGGATGGGACTCAACCCTTCAAAAATCCTACTGAATTGAAGAAATGTGAGCCTACAGTCAGTGAGCTGTCAGTCAAGCTGCAGCTGGTGGGACTGGGCAGGAAATACAGTCGGGAAGGTAGTGGCTTGGGAAGTGCTCTGACCAAGCCCAGAGAAATTGAGCCTCATTTACAAATGCGTGAAAGCAGCATTTTTTTAGCCTCTTATTATCACATAGCATGAGTAGCATAAGATGTGGATGACTTTTTCTTTCATAAAGCATCATGACCATATATACAGTTTAAGGCAATAGATTTGTTCTGTCAAATTCTTTCTAAGGAGTGGTTTGGGGGTCGTATACTCCCCTTAAGAGTTGCAATACATTACAGTGGTAAATACCTGCATGTTATACAATGACCTCAGACTAAAAATCTTATTCAGTATAAAATGATTGGAAGCACAGAAAGATGGCACAACTCAATACTTTCCTAAGTGCCATGCCTACAGAAATTTAATTAATGCCATATATTAATGTGCCATCACAACAGCTACATCGGGATGCCAACTGGCTGGAAAACACCATGCGCGATGCCAGACAAATTAGCGTATTACAGGCTGGCTCGTCTTTTCTGCGTCCTTGCGGTCGTCCTTTTTTTAATAAGTTTCTTTTTTGGAAAACCTTGGGTAAAAATCTTCTTTTTTTATTTCTTTTAGGTTTGGCTTCTGCGATACCTACTAATAAATCTTTTAGATGTTTTAAACTTCTTAAAATAATTAGAAGGAGTTAGGGAGAATTAAGTCGGCTTTTGTACTAGACATCTGCTGACGCATTATTTCATTTTGTCTAAAATGATTATGTCATCTGCTGCGCAAAAAAGACTCCAAAATCTGACATTTTGTTACCATGGAAAAAAACAAAAACTTTGATCAATTCCGCTGTTACCGTGCTGGGATCAGTAGTTAGCAGCCGGCGGTACGCTCACATCCAGGATCCAGGGTGCTTGACCTCGTAGCAGACCAATCGGACAATCCAAGAGAAAAGGGTCGCACTCAACGGGATAGGTGTGAATGTTTAATGACACAAGATTACATGTCACGTCGGGGATGTGATAACATGAGTGTCAAGGGCTGACAACGGCCGTTTCGCGCTACTCGAGCGCTTCCACGGGTCAAAGTGCAGGAGGAAATGACGGATTCTTATGCAAACCATGTCATCCAGTCACACCTCCTGCACCTGCCGCTGTTAAACAACAATGAAATGAACATAACAGTGCTCAGTGCAAACATATAAAATAGACATACAAATCACCGCTGCAGCGGGACAAAGTTAGGACATAGAACGTTAAACATCACAAAGACTGCTTACTCATATAAATCGTACACAATTATCTCTATTGTTAAATTAACCCTTACAGATAATTTAAATCTAAGAAATCTAATACTGGAATGTGGATCTAAAGACTACCTCGCACTGGATATTAAACAAATATATGTCTCCACAAATCATGATCTATACATCATATATATCGCTTTTTTAAGAGTATCTTGGCTCTAACATCACTAATTAATTATCACTACCACCTATGTTATTTAACCCATAAAGTTCTGCTGCTGGTCATAAAAATGATCGTTTTCTCACTAATATAAATATCAAATCAAAATATAAATCGTAGGTCAAGATTAACCAACTGAAAACCAGGTCACAATATATACACTTCAGACACTATATGATGTTAGTTACTAACAGGACAATATGTTAATTCCTTATCCAATTAAACCAGTTGTCATAAAAAAATGGCCATATCTACTTTATCATTAAAACCTACCGGACCAGTAGCTCGTGTATCCATGATCCATTTGGATTCTCGCCTCAACAGTAATTTATGCAAATTCCCCCCTTGTGGGGGTAACGTCACTTTTTCTATACCCGCAAAGGAGAGGACCCCTGAATCCATTCCGTGTACACTTCTAACATGATTAATAAGCCGCGGTACTCCTTTACCTGTTTGTATTGACTTAAAGTGCTCTCGAAATCGTACATAAAGCGGGCGTATTGTCTTTCCTATGTAAAAAAACCGACATGTACAAAAGATGACATAAACCACATAATCGGCTGCTAACTACTGATCCCAGCACGGTAACAGCGGTGCCGTCCGCTTCTTTTTGTTACATAATTACTCGCACTTGGCTTCAGGACTGAGCACGTTTTGGTTGCCGGATCTTTATAGTGACTGTTCAGACGCAGCATACAAAGTTGTTAACCATGTCGGAGGGCATGGAGGCGGATACAGCCACACTGGGTATTAGCCTACAGGCTGGTCGGGAGGATGTTGATAAGTATTTCAAAGAGTGTGAAACATGTGATGAAGTGCAAACTTTAAGCACTAAAGCTTTGGAATTTAAATTGATGAATTTGGCTGAGAGAGAAATTAAGTTATTTTGGACTAATAATTCATTGAAGTCCTACAGAGACTGTGGACGGACGCGTACCTCGCGGATTGAGGGTGTGGAAAGAAATTTCTGAGTTCAGAGGTGATGCTACCTTTCGTGTTGAATGGGAGAATATCCTACTTAAATGTTCGCAAGATTTATTACTATTAGTCTTGGCTACCAAGTCACGCAATTATGACACAGTCAAAGAAGAGTTAACTAAAGCACAAGATGAGTTAAAATCTAGATTGACGGACAACCAGTGGCTTACATTTAATAAAAAAATGGACAGCAAATTGTTACCTATGCAGGCAGAGATTAAATCAAGGAAACGAGATAAATTCCTACGAGATAAAAATGATTTTTTGAATGGCCAGATTTTTAATTGGAATAAACAACGTATGAATCCGCACACTGGACAGTTGGGGAATGCGAGATACAAGCGTCATAATAATAAAAAACGGAACCAGACTCCAACAAGGAGAGATTATTTGACAACGGATTCTGATTCCAGCATCGGAGAGGGTGCTAGTTCATCCACAATTTTACTTGATCAGCAAACATCATCAGAAGCAAGTGTGAATCGAGGGAATTTCCCTTTAGGCGGAGGATCAGAAGAGGAAGGAGGAAGATTTCAGGGCCGAAATCGCAAGAGAAAACAGGTCTCATGGAGACCGAGACATTAATGGACACAATGTCATATACAGTGATAAATTTAACTAGTCATGTATTGAATAAGTCACACTATTCGTTGCTAGTTAAGGGTCTGAATTTTTGCATACCAGATAAATTTGATTTGACAGAATTTAAGATTGATTTGTTCAAATCCATCAGGAAAATACATTTGTACAAGCATTTTTTGTTGAAACCTCCTAAAAATACCATATTACCAGGGGAAACCCAATGTAAAGTGGGCCCCTTGGGATTTATGGCAGGAGTAGGCACGTTAGCGGAAGTGCACGACGACGCTGCGTTTTTGTTGAGTCTTAATGAACCCAAGGGTGACAATATAGTTCATTCGCATATGGTTGACACTCCGTTTACAGGGGGTGACATCACAGTACATGCCCCCGGTCTCCCCCGGTAATCCCATTGATTTATTTGAGACACAAGTTATTAAAGATGTAGAGGCATTAATCTACCCGACTGCTCCCTCGAATTTAACGTTGGCAGAAAAGCGAGCAATGAGAGAAATTGGAGACTGGGCAGACACAGTAGTAAGGCCATCTGATAAAGGAGGGAACACGGTCTTGATGCCTAGCGACATGTATTTGGCAGAAGCCCACTGACAATTGTCTGACACAGTAACATATACGAAATTGGCAGGTGATCCCACCCCCAGATTTTTAAGAGATTTGAGGTCCTTACTCAGGCAATATGTTATAAAAAATATTAATTCCAAAAAAAAGGCAGAAAAATTATTACCTGAATTTCCGATGCGCCCGCACTGGTATCACGTACCAAAAATACATAAATCCCTATCTTGTCCTCCAGGTCGTCCCATCGTGTCTGGGATAGGCTCAGTCACGGAGGCGCTGTCTCAATACATAGATTGGCTATTACGACCACTGTTAACCCAGATTCCCTCGTATATAAGAGATACGAAAGCCTTTCTAAAAGAAATACATGAGTTTACGTGGCAACCTGCTTTTTTCTTAGCATCAATTGATGTAGAAAGTCTTTATACAAGAATTCCCCAACAATTGGGTGTTGATACTGTTAGGGAGATACTAAGTACCGTTGGAAAAGAGAAAGGTTTTGTTGATTTCATCTGTGATGCATTGAGCTTTATTTTAACACATAATGCTTTCACATTTGAATCAAAATGGTATTGTCAGAATGTGGGAACCGCGATGGGTACTCCAGTATCCTGCACGTTCGCGAATTTGTTCTTGGGGGCTTTTGAGGAGAAATACATTTACAATACGCAGAAATACTTTAGACATATCAGATTATACCTACGATACGTGGACGATATGTTTATAATTTGGGAAGGTACAAGAGAAGCATTTGAGGAGTTTGTTAACTACTTGAATGAGGTAAATCATATGAACATGGTATTTACACATAATTTTGGAGGTATGAAATTGGAGTTTCTCGATGTCCTGTTGGAAATCAAAGATGATATTATTTGCACATCGGTTTTCAGGAAACCAATAGCAACCAATTCCATATTACGTTTCGATAGTTATCATCCGGAACACACTGTTAATTCAGTACCATATAGCCAATTTTTAAGAATATTCCGGTCGAACAACACTGTGGAGGGTCGGGAACGACAAGTCAGAGAATTATATGATAGAGTGATACAACGAGGTTATCCAGATAAATTATTAGATACCACGGTTCAAAAAGTGAAATCTCAATGGGATGACAACAGGAGATGTATGGTGTATCAACAGAATAAGCCTAAAAAGCAAGAAAAGAGATTTACTTTTTGTTTTAGGTATGGACCGATGGATAGACAGATTAGATCAGTTATCAGGAAACATTGGCACATTTTGGAACAAGACAGAGAACTGTTTGAAATAGTGTCAAAAGGACCACTTATTTCTAGCAAACGAAGTACTAGGATTAGGGATGTGTTAGTCCATAATGGATTAACAGTTCAACGTGATACATGGTTGAATGTAGGAATCCCTAAAGGAAATTACAAATGCGGACAATGTTCCTTTTGCAAGTATCATTGTACGGACCGCACATTACAGATAGGTGCAGCCAGACACACTGTGTCCAGTCTAATCACATGTAAGACCGATTATGTGGTTTATGTCATCTTTTGTACATGTCGTTTTTTTTACATAGGAAAGACAATACGCCCGCTTTATGTACGATTTCGAGAGCACTTTAAGTCAATACAAACAGGTAAAGGAGTACCGCGGCTTATTAATCACGTTAGAAGTGTACACGGAATGGATTCAGGGGTCCTCTCCTTTGCGGGTATAGGAAAAGTGACGTTACCCCCACAAGGGGGGGAATTTGCATAAATTACTGTTGAGGCGAGAATCCAAATGGATCATGGATACACGAGCTACTGGTCCGGTAGGTTTTAATGATAAACTAGATATGGCCATTTTTTTATGACAACTGGTTTAATTGGATAAGGAATTAACATATTGTCCTTTTAGTAACTAACATCATATAGTGTCTGAAGTGTATATATTGTGACCTGGTTTTCAGTTGGTTAATCTTGACCTACGATTTATATTTTGATTTGATATTTACTGTATGTTAGTGAGAAAACGATCATTTTTATGACCAGCAGCAGAACTTTATGGGTTAAATAACATAGATGGTAGTGATAATTAATTAGTGGTGTTAGAGCCAAGATACTCTTAAAAAAGCGATATATATGATGTATAGATCATGATTTGTGGAGACATATATTTGTTTAATATCCAGTGCGAGGTAGTCTTTAGATCCACATTCCAGTATTAGATTTCTTAGATTTAAATTATCTGTAAGGGTTAATTTAACAATAGAGATAATTGTGTACGATTTATATGAGTAAGCAGTCTTTGTGATGTTTATCGTTCTATGTCCTAACTTTGTCCCGCTGCAGCGGTGATTTGTATATCTATTTTATATGTTTGCACTGAGCACTGTTATGTTCATTTCATTGTTGTTTAACAGCGGCAGGTGCAGGAGGTGTGACTGGATGACATGGTTTGCATAAGAATCCGTCATTTCCTCCTGCACTTTGACCCGTGGAAGCGCTCGAGTAGCGCGAAACGGCCGTTGTCAGCCCTTGACACTCATGTTATCACATCCCCGACGTGACATGTAATCTTGTGTCATTAAACATTCACACTTATCCCGTTGAGTGCGACCCTTTTCTCTTGGATTGTCTAATTATTGTAACTCCCTATTAATAATTTGAGGCTGAAATAGCTGAAGAACCTACCTGCTGCAGAACCTCTTATCACTACATCGAGAGGGAGTGTATTAAAGAAAAGCAGCACTAGAAGTAGGGTCACAATTCAGTAATGACACCCCCGCTTCTCCATAATATTTGTCTTTTGGATTCCCAATTTAAAGGGCTATCCAGAACTTGAGGTGATCAGTATCAGATCAAGAGGAGAAGTCTTGCTCCTGGTATCGACACGTTTATTGATGGCGCCATAGTATATCAGAAGTTGGGAGAAAGCTTGAAGCACATTATGCCACAGCATAATGTACAGATGTGTGCTCCTTCCATTGTGTCGTGGACCCTTCAAACAGCTGGTCAGTTGGATCTATTCACTCTGATATTGTAAACCTATAAACTAAACCTAAGTCATCAATCCAAAGAAATCTCTTTAGTGCAGACATCAGATATGCCGCAGAAATCATTTCTAGACATGAGTAAATCTTCCGAAATTCGAATTTGGCTGTGAAATTCAACTTGCATCAAATACATTTGGCGCTAATTGAAATGGTTAGGAATACATTAGAAAAAAACTTTCATACCTAAATTGGCTTGTTTCTCCTGAAGCTTCACGCACTCCCGGTAATGGTTCTCCGATCAGCTCCTATAGTTTTCTCGTTTCAGGTCTCTGGCATTGCCAATCTTCCCTAGGTTCCAAGGGACTGTCATGTAGAGTTTGAAGCACAATTTTGATATCAATTACGTGCGTTGCAGCATAACATACTTCCTTAACGTGGCCCACGCGACTGCTGAGTCTAGTAAATAACAGCACGGAAGGCAGAAAACAGAGGAAGTGACCAAAACACCAGTGGCGGCTGAAGAAGTACAAAAATGCTGAGGACAGGTTAGTAACATTTTTTTTGTTATCCCATTTCTTAAATTCCAGAAAAACGCCTCGATTTTTCTGGAATTTTTGGGAATCGGAAGGCAAAAGAATTCAGATTCTAGAATGTCCAAATATTTTAAGAGAATTGTGACATTATATATCAATATGCTAATCTCTAGTGGCTATTTACTGTATAGAGGTGAGCGGATCTTTTGAAATTCAAATTTGTCGACTTTGGCAAATTTTCCGAAAAATTTGATTTGGGTGATAAAATCTCAATATTGGCAATGCTGCAATTACTCGGAAAATACATGTGGGGGGAGAGGGAGAGGACTATAAGAGTTTACGTTCTGCAGGAGATAGATAGAGGGAGGACCCCACTGTACATTAGAGATTTTACTCTACATGAGACAGAAAGCACCCCATTGACTATTAGAGCTTACACTCTATAGGAGATAGAGAGGACTTCGCTTATCATAAGAGTTTATGAGAGAATGTGAAAGAGAGCACCCCACTGACTATAGGAGCTCACACTTACACAGGAGAGAGAGCAGCTGAGCAAAAGAACTTACACTCTACAGGAGAGAGAACCCTGCTGACTAAAGCAGCTTACATCTTACAGAAGAGAGATGATCTTGCTGACCATAGCGCTTACACTCTACAAGAAAGAGAAGACCACGCTGACCATAAGAACTTACACTCTACAGGAGAGAGGACTCCGCTGACCATAAGAGTTTACACTCTACAGAAGAAAGAGAGGACCCTGCTGATCATAAGAGCTTGCACTCTACAGGAGAGAGGGCTCTGCTGACCATAAGAGATTACACTCTACAGGAGAGAGAGAGGACCCCACTGACCATAAAAGCTTACACTCTGCAGGAGAGAGAGGACCCCGCTGACCAACTCTATAGGAGAGAGAGAGAACCCCACTGACCATAAGAGCTTGCACTCTACAGGAAAGAGGATTCCACTGACCATAAGAGCTTACACTCTGCAGGAGAGAGAGGACCCCGCTGACCAACTCTACAGGAGAGAGGATCCCACTGACCATAAGAGCTTACACTCTACAAGAGAGAGAGGACCCCGCTGACCATAAGAGCTCACACTCTACAGAAGAGAGGGCTCCGCTGACCATAAGAGCTTGCACTCTACAGGAGAGAGGGCTCCGCTGACCATAAGAGATTACACTCTACAGGAGAGAGAGGACCCTGCTGACCATAAGAGCTTACACTCTATAGAAGAGAGGGCTCCGTTGACCATAAGAGCTTGCACTCTACAGTAGAGAGAGAGAGGACCCCGCTGACCATAAGAGCTCACAGTCTACAGGAGATAGGACCCCGCTGACCATAAGAGCTCACACTCTACAGGTGAGAGAGGACCCCGCTGACCATAAGAGCTTACACTCTAAAGGAGAGAGATGACCCCACTGACCATAAGAGCTTGCACTCTACAGGAGAGAGGGCTCCGCTGACCATAAAATATTACACTCTACAGGAGAGAGAGGACCCTGCTGACACCATAAGAGCTTACACTTTACAGGAGAAAGAGGACCCCGCTGACTATAAGAGCTTACACTCTACAGAAGAGAGTGCTCCGCTGACCATAAGAGCTTGCACTCTACAGGAGAGAGAGGACCCCGCTGACCATAAGAGCTCACAGTCTACAGGAGAGGACCCCACTGACCATAAGAGCTTGCAGTCTACAGGAGAGAGAGGGCTCCGCTGACCATAAGAGATTACACTCTACAGGAGAGAGAGGACCCTGCTGACACCATAAGAGCTTACACTTTACAGGAGAAAGAGGACCCCGCTGACCATAAGAGCTTACACTCTACAGGAGAGAGAACCTTGCTGACCTTAGGAGCTTACACTCAACAGGAGATGACCACGCTGACCATAAGAGCTTACACTCTACAGGAGAGAGAACCTTGCTGACCTTAGGAGCTTACACTCAACAGGAGATGACCACGCTGACCATAAGAGCTTACACTTAACAGGAGATGACCCCGCTGACCATAAGAGCTTACACTCTACAGGAGAGAGAGAGGACCCTGCTGACCATAAGAGCTTGCACTCTACAGGAGAGAGAGAGGACCCTGCTGACCTTAGGAGCTTACACTCAACAGGAGATGACCCTGCTGACCATAAGAGCTTACACTCTAAGAAGAGAGAGGACCCCGGTCACCATAAGAGCTTACACTCTACAGGAGAGAGAGGACCCCGCTGACCATAAGAGCTTACACTCTACAGGAGAGAGAGGACCCCACTGACCATAAGAGCTTACACTCTACAGGAGAGAGAGGACACCACTGACCATAAGAGCTTACACTCTACAGGAGAGAGAGGATCCCACTGACGATAAGAGCTTACACTCTACAGGAGAGAGAGGACACCACTGACCATAAGAGCTTACACTCTACGAGAGAGAGGACCCCACTGACCATAAGAGCTTACACTCTACAGGAGAGAGCGAGAACCCTGCTGACCACAATAGCTTACACTCTGCAGGTGAGAAAGAGAGGACCTTGCTGACCATAACAGCTTACACTTAATAGGAGAGAGTGGACCGCACTTATAGTAAGAGTTTACACTCTACAGGAGAGGGAGACTTATCCACTCTCTTATCCAGTGACCTTAAAAATGGAAAACAACTCTGCCATACAAACTGCGCTCTACTGGAAACTGTTGATCTATGATATCCAAGGTACTGACCACCACTGTACAAGGTATGATAATCCGCTAGATGTCATTGCTGTACAGCATTACGGGAAGGATGCACAGCAGTGCAAAATTATGCTTGCCTGCTCTGTGATGTTTCAGCAGAGTGGGAAATGGTGCTGGGAAAGTTGTTTTATTGAATGACAAATCAAATCTCAAAATGTTCTAATTTGCGCAAAAGCCAAAATTTAAGGAAATTCATCTAGAACTCGATCCTCCATGAATTTATCCATTAACCTCTAGTCACTTAGTTTTTGTACTCTAAAGTTTGGATTATTCTAGATACATACAACCCTTCTGCATCAGGAATCATACCAGGATATGGTATAGATTGCTGTACCCGGAAACAAATATGAAAAGCACTGTATCAGATGCTGATGAGAGGGACGTGATCTGCAGCGCCAGATTCCATCATTGTTTGTGCACTGATGAAGTTAGGTGCTGCCTGTTTAAATCCGAACCTGTTTGTTTCAGGCTTTATTGGCTTTTCATCAGCCGTGTCCTGTATTTGACTTTCTCTTGAATTTCTGCTGACTTGACTGTCCTGTTCAGATGCTATCTCCAGCCTCTGGACTTTATCCAGCCTCACTGCAGCATCTGTCATGGAAATATTTCCAGCTCTCCTTCCCCCAGCCTTGTCATGACTACATTGAGGACGCATCTAAGCTTTTCTCTTAACTGACAGGCTTGCCTAACCTACTGCACCATTTTCAGATTCTCAATCAGGGTCGTATATTTCAACCGAGCCAGAGTGTCGATACAATCTGCACGAGCATTGTGTCAGCAATATTACGTTTACACTGCATGACCCGAGTGAGCACTAAATGATTCCTACATCGTACAATGACCATTACCTGAGTCCAACACATTATAGATTTTCCAATTATTTGCTGGTGACAAATACGTCTGATTCCTAAGTGTTATAACTCACGAATGTATCGGAAATGTAATTTATCAACGGTTTTCTGACCATAGTGCGTGTTGTAAATTTACAGCAGCTCCATCCAAAACAGAGACAGTAGAAAAGGAAGTGTCAGATCACAGTGGGGCCGACAGCTCTGAATGTGAAAATACTTGTGTTTGCAAATATTTATGTTGTTCTTTTATAAATGTGTGACTCAAAACTTCATTTATTTAACAAGTCATACTCTTCGTTTTATTTGCTGTAATGTTTGTCAAAATGTTTCTAAAAAAAATTTGCAAAGTATAAAGGAAATGAAGCATGGTTTTCTAAATATTTTAAAAATATAAATCTGAACATTGTGAGGTGCATTTGTATCCAGCCCCGTGTAGTCTGATACTCCTAAATAAAGTCATCAGTGAATAACTGCCTCTAGAAGTCCAATAATTAGTAAATTGACTCCACCTGTGTGTAATTTATTCTCAGTATAACTTAAGCTGTTCTGTGGAGGCCTCGGAAGTTTGTTTGATAACATTTGAGATCAAACAACATCATGAAAACCAAGGAACACACCAGACAAGTCAGGGATAAAGTTGTGGAGAAGAGTAAAGCAGGGTTAGGATATAAAAAAAAACAAAAAACAGGCCAAGCTCTGAACATCTCAACTGTTCAATTCATAATTAAATAATGGAAGGAGTATTGCACAACTGCAAACCTACCAAGACATGACTGTCCACCTAACCTAACATCCCAAGCAAGGAGAACACTAATTAGAGAAGCAGCCAAGTGGACCATGGTCACTGTGGAAGAGCTGCAGAGATTCACAGCTCAGGTGGGAGAATCTGTCCACAGGACAAATATTAGTCGTATACTCCACGAATCTGGCCTTTATGGAAGAGTGGCAAGAAGAAAGCCATTTCTGAAAGCAAGCCATGAAAGTCCCATTTGCAATTTGTAAAAAGTCATGTAGGGGACACAGTTCACATGTGGAAGAATGTGCTCTGGTCAGATGAGACTGATGTAGAACTTTTTTGGTTAAATGTAAAATGCTATATATGGCGAAACATTAACATTGCACCTCACAATAAAAACACCATCTTCACCATGGTGGTGGATTCATCATGCTATGGGGAAATTTTCTTCAACAGGGACAGGGAAACTGGTCAGAGTTGATGAGAAGATGGATGGAGCTAAATACATGGCAATCCTGTTGGAAAATGTGCTAGAGGCTGCAAAAGACTTGAGACAGGAGCATAGGTATGATGTCTCAGGATTCGATCCGGCAGTCTTGTGGTTGTCTGTAGCCACCGAGTCACTGGAGATCCTGTTGCTGTCCAGGTGCTGATTTCCCTTTGCCTTTTGTCACTCTATAAGACTCCTAATCCTATAGCGATAGGATTAGTTATGGATAGGTGTCTTATACACGTCTCTCCATTACTAACCCGTGGGCTTGATGTCACCAGACAATACAAAGGTGACATCAACCCCAAAAATATGAACCCCACTTGCCACCGCCAAAGGGCAAGTGGGAAGAGCCAGGCAAAGCACTAGAATTGGCGCATCTAATAGATGTGCCTTTTCTGGCTGCAGTCTGCTATTTTTATCCTTGGGGGGCCAATATCCATGGTCTCTTACCAGCCTGAGAATACCAGCCCCTGCTGTCTGCTTTAGGTTGGCTGGTTGTTAAAAATGGGGGGGAACCAATGTTAAAGCTGACCACAAGGGTTGCAGCCTGCAGCTGTCAGTTTTGCATGGCTGGTTATCAAAACTACAGGGGAACTCCACATAATTTTATTTTCTATTTATTTATAGCGCAGGCGGTGGCTGATGAATACTCCCATTAGTTGCTAGCAGCGTGAGCAAGGGACAATGATGTAAGCCATCTTTAGCACCTGCCTCCGGGGAACAGCGTGAACAGTACCGCTGATTCCCATGCGCCGGTATGTATGATACTGATATGACACACTTGCCACACGCATTCTACATGCATTAAACACAAGTACACAGGGACACAGTATATCTGGTACTGCTTTTTCCAGTACCGGAAATACTAATACTTGCGAAAGAGCTCTTGCACTTCACAAATACTTGCTATTTTGTGTTAGTATATAACATAAAATCCAAATAAAATAAATGTAACTTTGTGCATGTAACGTGAAATATATATATATATATGTGTGTGTATATATGTTATGTAATTAATTAAGACAGAATTTTTCAACATTGCAGCCACATTTCATTATGTTAATTCTCAGCTGAGTAAAATTCATCACCAACCAATGTGCAACTCCCAAAGGAAGAAAATTCATCCATCTTATTTTAATCATTTTTAATTGAGAATATTAATTGTAATGTAACAGAAGCTGGAATATAAATTTTCATGTATAATAATTAGGTTTTTTTTTATAATGGCATTCAGTTAATCCCCCCAAAAAACTAAGCATCATCCTTTCCACTCATGGTGATTACTGTTACATTTTTCTGTACATCTTAAGTAAATGGGAAGGGTTTCATGTGTTATGAGCTTTGTAAGCTTGACATGGTTCATGCTGTTCACATCCAGTTATAACTTGTAAAAAGGAGGAACGCAGCAGCACTCTGTAGAGACCAATATATATGTGAACACAAAATCTATCATAATTGCCGAGTAAACTGTAATAAAAAGTTAAAAAAAAGTTAAAAATTACTTATAAAAGTGAAGGTTCTTAGCGCATATTTGGCCAATTTATGTGAACCCATCAACCGCGGCAAGGTGGCACTTCTCTTTGTTCACATCCAATTATGTAGCAGTGGAAGGAAGTGAGGATTTTGAAAAAAAGTTTCATATAGAAGCAATAAATTGAAAATTATTTTTAAAATTGGACGAAAGAGACCACCAGTAGACCAAGCCATGGGCGACTATATTATAGGTCTTGCGTGTGCAACTGCAAAATGGTTCTGTAAGCAAATTGGCCGTTCACCTTACAAATTTCATGTGTTACAAAATTTTAACTCTGCCTCTGGCACTGGCTAGGTCCCCTGCCATCGTCGTCGGGTGATGCACATCATGACATACGTCACTGGTCTAAGTAAGAGCTAGATGCACCAAAGATGGAAAGCTGGACCTAAGAAGACGATATGACTGAACCGCAGTGTCTGCACTGCCAGACAGGTGAGGACTTGGTAAGTATAATTTTTTATAAAGCGTTCCTAGCCCTCTATATTGCAGTAAAATACTATAGCTGTCAACAGGTCTCCATTTTGCTGGATTTGACAAAAACAAATACCCCTTCTCAAAAAAAAAATCAGATTCTGGATAATTAAATTTATTTGTAAAATTTTAGGATAATTCTATTCACCTCAAATCTACTCACTTATCTCTAGAACTGAAGTGTGCACAACTAGTGCTTGTTGCTGCAACTCAGCACTACTGAATCCAATGAAACTCAACTGCAAAACCCGATACAATGCATGGACAGTTGTGGTGCTGTTTTTGGAAGAAAGTAGCAGTGTGCTTCATATTCTACCCAACTAGTTAAATGTAGACATTTCCATACATGTACTTCTATATATATAAATCTGAGTGTATGTAGTGTACTGCATATGTGTGTATGTATCAAGCCCCATCCACTTCGCATAGCCACACTCACTCCACATGCAAAACCCTGTCCACACGGCCCATGTTGTTAGCGCACATGGGCAGAGACACATTAACCTCAGAAGGCACCCTGCAAGACTTCCCTGCTGTGAGCTACAATCAGGGCCGTCGCCTTCAGAGTAGCAGTGCGTGGCAGGCCACATCTAGCTCCATCGTGTCTAGAATGGAGTTACTCCTGTGAGGCATGACATCAAGGGAAAGGGAGGAGCCTCTGGGATTACACCGCTGTGCTCATAACAGGAGGTTGCTGTGCATGTGTGAGGGGAAGAGAGGAGTGAGGGGAAAATAAGAGGAGAGAGGTGAAAAAGAGAGGAATGAGGGGAAAATGAGAGGAGTGAGAGGAAAATGAGAGGTGTGAGGTGAAAATCAGAGGTGTGAGTGGAAAATGAGAGGAGTGAGGGGAAAATAGTGGCGTGATCGGAAAATGACAGGTGTGAGGTCAAAATGAGAGGTGTGAGGGGGAAAATGAGAGATATGACAGGAAAATGAGACATGTGAGGGTAAAAATGAGAGGCGTGATGGGAAAATGAGAGAATTGAGGTGCTGCTGAAGTATGAGGCTGTGTATAGAGAAGAGTGAGGTGCTGCAGGTGGACGCTGTGTATAAGGCCACATTCACACGTTCTGTGTTTTGTCAATATTTTACCTCAGTATCTATAAGCCAAAACCACGAGTGGAAGAAAAATACAGAAGTGATGAAGTGTTTCTAATATACTTTTCCTATGACTGTTTTCCTCCAAGTTTTAGTCCTGACTAGTCCCGCGTTTGAGACTCTTAAATGAGGCTCCACGGACTTTATTTGCATATTCCTCCAAGTTTTAGCTTACAAATACTGAGATAAACATACTAACCAAATAACATGTGACCAAGGTCTAAAGGAGAAAAGTGTGGTGCTGCAGAAGAAATAGGCTGTGTATACGATACGCTTTATTGCAATTAGTGCAATTTCTCTCGGGATCAAGTTTTTCCAATTGTATATGGAAGAGGAGTGTGAGGTGCTGCCAGAGGAGTTGACTTTAAAGGAGAAAAGCTGTGCTGCAGAAAAATGCTGTGTATAAAGGAGGAGTGTGAGGTGCAGGAAGAGGCTGTGTAAAAAGAAGGAGCATGAGGTGCAGGAGGAATAAGGCCCCTTAACTGCCGCCATTAAAAGTCGTATCGGCAGTCGTCAAGAGGTTAATATTGTGTTAAAAAAAATTTTGCTTCAACAAAATGGTACCGATTGTATTCCGTGTACCAGTGCGGGAGCGTTGCTATGTTCAACAGCGACAATTTCTTGTTCTTGTGCGCATTACCACACTGGTCCTCCGAATACATGCACCAGCACCATTTTGTTGAAGCAAAATTTTTCTTTCTTGAAGACCACAATATTACATGCGCAGGCGCAGTAAAATAGGAAGCATGTCACTGAAGCTTCAGTGACCTGTCATTTAAGCCTAGAATGATCATGATGAGGCTAGAGCACCAAAAAAGATCTGCATATTGTTATTCTTTCAATGGCATTTGCAATGTCCATTAACAAGGCTCAGGGACAGTCCTTGAGTCATGGTCAACTCTACGTGATCTGTTCAAGAGTTGGAACTGCCAAAAATCTGTTCATCTTTGCACCGTAAGGAAAAACCAAAAATGTTGTTTAGCAAAAGGCTCTTGAATGAGTTGGAAATAAAATACTATCAATACTTGGGTAATCATTTAGTTAATTTGTGTTTCAAATCTGTAGTGTTGAATATATGATGTGAAATGTTTTTATGTGCAAAATAATCATAATTTGGTATAACTAACCACAGTTAGTTACTATGCCCGGGCAATGCCGGGCTCTTCAGCTAGCATTTTATAAAGATGTAATGTCCTAAAGAGCTTGGCTCTGATAATGACCAACATAAAAATTTTATCTATTGTGATCCAATGCTGTGGTGCAATTATTCCACTTTTCAATTTGGTAAAAAAGGTTTTCACTATGTTCCGATTCATCATTACCTTTGAGCCTGCTTTTTTGTCTAGTTTTGTGTGTTCCACCAACTGCTGCAAAAGGCACATGATGGCTGTTTAAATCAGCCATCATCTACCGGGAAAGATGCAAGCTTGGTGTGCGAGTCCGCATCAAAGTCAGGGAGACGACATCTTAAATGTACATCATATGTCGTGAAGAGGTCAAACAAACTTTTTAAATCTTTTTCAAAATTCTGTGTAGCTTCACTATAGCCCTCCCCCTTGGTGCATTTTTTTAGTGAAACAGTATGTTGGCTCAAATGTTGTGACTTTTAGCACCAACATGCTTTTGCTGCCAAAAGTTGCAGAACAGTTCAAGAGCGGAAGAAAGATTTTTTTTTTTTTTACTTTGCACCAAATTTATGAATTTTGTGTATTATTTTGTGAATTTGGTGCCAAAAATGGAACCTAATACCACAAGACTAAAAAGGTAAGTGACTTTAAAAAATTACTCAAGGCCTATCTGTATGGATTTTCGGCCTAAAATAAAAATGAATCTTCCTATAGTCTGATATATGAAAGTTAGTGAAGCAACAACATTGTCCTTCTGAAGTGAGGCGTGGTGGCCATTAGAGTTGAGCAAATTGAAAATGTAGATTGAATTCATGTTGAGTTTTAAGACACTCGATTATCCTGGCAAAAGCCCAAAAATTGCAATTAGATTTGTGCAAATTGCCCAAAAAATAACTGTCACCATTTTACATATTGCAGAAGGTTGCATCAGCCAGAGAAAGCTCACAAAGCCTCATAATGCCTTGCAGCATTCATATTATGCGAAATAAAGCAATGAATTGGGAGAGACTAGATTAGCTTGCAAAAAAGTCTAGGCAGGGAATGCAGCAGCTATTTCTAGGTAAATCAGGAAAGTGAGATAAATCCTGGAAACATTGTACAAATACTCCATAGACTGTTGTAAAACTGCAAAAGTGAATAACACTGAATAACACAGAAATTCAATTATTAAAGTGTGAGAGCCATAGGAGAGGTGCCTGCAGCAGGACCTGTATGATTAATCAGTGATATAGTGTAGCTGAGCTGGAAACTTTTCTGTTGCATTTGAATTATATGTTTTCAAATGCTTCATGCACTAGAAAGCAGCCAGCCAACACAATACTTTGCAAAGAAAAAAAATTGCATTTCTTGTGCAGTCCTTTTTATTAAGAGGAAAATAATTGTGTTTTAAAAATACTTATGTAAATTAACCAAAATAGAGATATGCACACTTTGTGACGTTATATATATCACAAACTTTTCTTGCACACTTGTTTTACTAGTCCAATACATCACCATTTGGTAGTTTCTGGTTTTCAGAATGTGTATCTTCCTAGAAATGTCTGGGCAAGAAAAACTAAAATTACATCTACAGAATGGGAGGAATAGAACTCAGCAACAGCACATGTGAAAAAGACTTGGGTATACTAATAGATCACAGACTGCACATGAGTCAACAGCGTGATGCAGGAAAAAAAAGGCAAAAACAGTTCTAGGATGTATTGATAGAAGCATAGAGTCTAGATCATGTTAAGTGCCGTATTTTTCGTATTATAAGACACACTTTTTTCCCAAAAAATTTTGGGGAAAAATGGAGGTGCGTCTTATAATGCGGATATATAGCTTTCCGGCCGCGGTGGAGCAGGGTCCTAGGGTCGCAAGAGTGGCGCATTGCTGCAGGATGCAGGCTGGGAAGAGGTGGTGCTTGATGTGTGCTGCTGTGGGTGAAAATGGCTGCTGTGCTCTGTGGTGTGGGGGGGCTCCGCTGACATTTTGTGAAACCCGGAGCCCCTCGCATATCCATATATCCATACTTCGATGCGGTGGCCTCAGTAAATTGGCTACGGATTTGACTGACTCAATGTAAATCAATGGGTGCAGAAATGCTGCAGATCTGCAAAAATATTTAACATGCTGTGGAAAATAAAACGCTGCAAATCAGGAAGGAATTTTCTACAGCAATCCTTTGCGGATTTGGTTCAACTCCGCGCCGAAAAAACACTGTGGATCCGCAACAAAGTTGCAAATTTGCTTGCAGAATTTTCTGCGCTGATTCTGCATCTCTTGGCAGAAAATGCAGAGTGAATTCTGCGCGTTTTTTGTGCGGATTTTATGAGTTTTTGATGCGGATTTACATTCGGTTTTGTATGTGGCTTTGTTTGCGATTTGTAAGCTCAATAAAGATGTACTAATGTACAATAAAAAATAGGCTTTTTCAAGTCCATGCTCCATTGTTGATGTGCTTCAACCAAGTTGGGCTCTATTCTAGATTCTCCGCCCACACACTCTTCCTCCTTCTGAGATCTTTTCATTTTACAAATCCGCTGCATTTTTGCGCCAAATCTGCAGCAAATCCGCAAACCTTTTTTCACATGTGGATTTAATCATAGAATCATAAAATGATAGAGTTGGAAGGGACCTCCTGGGCCATCTGGTCCAACCCCCTGCTCAATGCAGGATTCACTAAACCATCCCAGACAGCTGTCTGTCCAGCCTCTGTTTGAAGACTTCCATTGAAGGAGAACTCACCACTTCTCGTGGCAGCCTGTTCCACTCATTGATCACTCTAACTGTCAAAAAGTTTTTTTCTAATATCTAGTCTGTGTCTCCTCCCATTCAGTTTCATCCCATTGCTTCTAGTCTTTCCTTGTGCAAATTTGTTGCCGATTTGAGTGACTCAATGGAAGTCATTGGGTGAAAAACGCTGCAGGTCCACAAATGAATTAACATGCTGCAGAAAATAAAATGCTGCGAATCAGGTTGGAATTTTCCGCAGCATGTGCACAACAATTCTGGATTCTCATTGATTAACCTTGGTATAGGAATCCTTTGTGGATTTGGTGCAATTCCACGCACAAAAAAATGCTGCAGATCCACACCAAATCTGCAACATGGGCACATTGCCTCAGCCTCTGCCAAGAACATAAAAGACTTATAGTGTTTTTCTTTCATCACTAACTTACATTGTTAGAGAGGGTAGTCCAATGAGAAATCAAACCCTGTCTATTTGTCCCATGGTCTGGACACCATTGTAGGCAAAGTGAACAGCATACAAAGTTTATAAGACAGACAGTGACACTGGAATGGACGGAAGTCATGAAGTCTTGGTGCATCGCATATAAATAGAGGGTCAAACCACGCTTGACATGGACCACAAGCCTTGGCATGCAAATTCTTAGTATGCCCTTGTGCAGGAAATATTAATGAGTCTCCTGAACTTACAGGGATAGTCTGCGTGATCAGAGAAGACTAACTGGGATGGTTTTTGGACCTTTTTTAAATTTGTTTTGAAAAACATCAAAAACTATCAGATTGTTGTGTTATTAAACGGGCTATTACTTGCTTGCTACCACTTGCTATCCGTTTATATGATGAGGTTAATTTGATATCCCTAAAGTGGTGTGTGTGTTAAAAAGCTTGAAAAGAGGATAGATACAGTCCTAGGGGACCTCAGAGTGTTACACACATTTTTTAGAGCAATTGAAGGCTTTGCAATTTGCTGCTAATCAAATTTTTGGCAAAAATTCATCTAAGCTGGTCAAATTTGAATTTCAATAGATTCCCTTAACTCTAGTTTCCATATACAGCTCTGGCAAAAATTAAGAGACCACTGCACAGTTTTACAAAAATAAGCTTCTCTCCATGTCTGGCAGCCATTCCATTCCCGTGTCAGTTGAATTCCAACCAGAGTACACCTCATTCTACTTAATGTGCTTCTGATTAGGTGATTACCTGAACCAAATCTTATGTAAAGAAGGAAATAATAAAAAACCCTGCTGTGGTGATCACAATCCTCTTGCAATAGGACAAGCTGGATGGCAAAACAAGTTCTAGTAAGATCCCAAAAGTAATAGGAATGAAAAAATAACTTTTAACCAAGCCAAAGGAGTTGAAAAGAAAAGTCTTGAGCGAGGAAAAGAAGGGCTCAATTCTGGCTTTACTAGCAGAGGGATACAATGAGCATCATGCTGCCTCCATCCTTAAAATTTCTAAGACAGCTGTCCATTACAACAAGGTCAAGCAGCAGACATTGGGGACAACAAAGCTACAGACCAGCAGAGGGCAAATATGACTCTCCACTGACCAGGATGACTGTCATCTTATTCGAATGTCACTCCGCAACCGCAGGATGACATCAAGTGACCTACAATAGGAATGGCAAATGGCAGCTGGGGTGAAGTGCATGGCAAGAACAGTTCGTAACAGGCCTAGAGGCAGGGCTCAAGTCATGTAAAGATAGAAAAAAGCCTTTCATCAAAGAGAAGCAAAGGAGAGCCAGGCTGAAGTTTGCCAAAGACCATAAGGATTGGACCATAGAGGACTGGAGTAAGGTAATCTTCTCTGATGAGTCTAATTTTCAGCTTTGCCCAACACCTGGTCATCTAATTGTTAGACGGAGACCTGGAGAGGCGTACAAGCCACAGTGTCTTGCACCCACTGCAAAACTTGATGGAGGATCTGTGATGATCTGAGGATGCTTCAGCAAGGCTGGAACTGGGCAGGTTAATCTTTGTGAAGGACGTATGAATCAAGCCGCATACAAGGTTATCCTGGAAAAACAGTTTATTCCTTCTGCTCAGGCAATGTTCCCCAACTCTGAGGACTGGTTTTTCCTGTAGGACAATGCACCATGCCACACAGCTAGGTCGATCAATGTGTGGATGAAGGACAGCTTTCATACGTCTTGGCATGCTTTCCACCAGTCTTTCACACTGCTTTTGGGTGACCTTATTCCAGTCTTGGTAAAAAAATGTAAGCCGTTCTTCTTTGTTTGATGGCTTCTGACGATCCTTCTTCCTCTTGATTACATTCCAGAGGTTTTCAATGGGGTTCAGGTCTGGAGATTGGGCTGACCATGACAGGGATTTGATGTGGTGATTAAAAATGTGTGATTAAAAATCAAGGTTATTCCACAAAATATTGATTTCTGAACTCTTCCTGAGTTAAAACATTAGTATTGTTATTTCTAAATGATTATGAACTTGTTTTCTTTGCATTATTTGAGGTCTGCAATCACTGCATTTTTTTGTTATTTTGACCATTTCTCATTTTCTGAAAATAAATACAAAATTTAGTGCTTGGAAATTCAAAGACATATTGTCAGTAGTTTATAGAATAAAAGAGCAATTTACATTTTACTCAAAAATATACCTATAAAGAGAAAAATCAGACAAAATGAAAATTTTGCAGTGGTCTCTTAATTTTTGCCTGAGCTGTATTACAGGGAGGGCGATTGGAACAATAAAGTGCAGTTGACCAGCCATGTATGGCAACAGTGAGTTGCAGGCAAACGGGTGATATGTTTTTTCCAGTATCTTATAAGAAAGTTGCAGTACGTTCGCAAAAATAAAAAAAAGTCTATAAAAACCATGAAAAATATTAATACAAAAATATTGACTAGCAGCAGGAAATGGACATTTCTAGTCGACCGCGCTGAGAAAAGGGAAATTGACGTTTCTGGTTGACCGCACTCTCACTGAAAAATTAGTCATTCCATAATGTGGTAGTAATTAATTGCAGCTTTATTATGCGCTTCAAGTTTGTATCAAACTCCTTTTCAAATATAGACTACATACACCAAAAGTAAAAAAAAAAGTCATGATCATGATAAAAACCTGACTTTTAACCTCTTCCCATTAAAGCTTGTTTTCACCTTCTTGGACAGACCAAATTTTCCAATTCTGGCCAGTGTCATTTTATGTGATAATAACGCTGCAATGCTTCAACATATTTAAGAAAATAAGTATTTGATCCCTTGCTGATTTTGTTAATTTGGCCACTGACAAAGACATGAACAGTCTATAATGTTAAGGGTAGGTTAATTTTAACATTGAGAGATAGGATATCAAAAATAAAATCCAGAAAATCACATTGTACAAATTAAATAAATTTATTTGCATTTTGCAGTGAGAAATAAGTATTTGATTCCTCTGGCAAACAAGACTTAATACTTGGTGGCAAAACCCTTGTTGGCAAGCACAGCAGTCAGACGTTTTTTGTAGTTGATGATGAGGTTTGCGCACATGTCAGGAGGAATTTTGGTCCACTCCTCTTTGCAGATCATCTCTAAATCATTAAGATTTTAAGGCTGTCGCTTGACAACTCGGAGCTTCAACTCCCTCCATAAGTTTTCTATGGGATAAAGGTCTGGAGACTGGCTAGGCCTCTCGATGATCTTAATGCACTTCTTTTTGAGCCACTCCTTTGTTGCCTTGGCTGTATGTTTTGGGTCATTGTCTTGCTGGAGACCCAGTCACGACCCATTTTTAATGTCCTGGCAGAGGGAAGGAGGTTGTCACTCAGAATTTTATGGTACATGGCTCCATCCATTCTCCCATTGATGTGGTGAAGTAGTCCTGTGCCCTTAGGAGAGAAACACCTCCAAAACATAATGTTTCCACCTCAATGCTTGATAGTGGGGATGGTGTTTTTTGGGCCATAGGCAGCATTTCTCTTCCTCCAGACACGGCAAGTTGAGTTAATGTCAAATAGCTCAATTTGTCTCATCTGACCACAGCACTTGACTCACAAAATCATCCAGGTGTTCACTGGCAAACTTCAGACGGGCCTGCACATGTGCCTTCTTGAGCAGGGGGACATTGTGGGCACTACAGGATTTTAAACCTTTATGGTGTAATGTGTTACCAATGGTTTTCTTGGTGACTGTGATCCCAGGTGTCTTGAGATAATTAGCAAGTACCCCCTGTGTAGTTTTAGGCTGATCTCATCTTCCTTATGATCAGGGATACCCCAAGAGTTGAGATTTTGCATGGTGCCCCAGATCAATGTCAATTGACAGTCAGTTTGTATTTCTTCCATTTTCTTACTATTGCATCAACAGTTGTCTCCTTCTCACCCAGCATCTTACGTATGATTTTGTAGCCCATTCCAGCTTTGTGCAGGTCTATGATCTTGTGCCTGACATCATTTGAAAGCTCTTTGGTCTTGCCCATGTTGTAGAGGTTAGAGTCTGACTGATTAATTGACTCTGTGGACAGGAGTCTTTTATAAATGTGACTATATAAGACAGTTGTCTTTAATGCAGGTAACAAGTTGATTAGGAGCGTCTAACTGGTCTTTAGGAGCCAGAACTCTTAATGGTTGGTAGGGGATCAAATACTTATTTCTCACCGCAAAATGCAAATAAATTTATATAATTTATACAATGTGAATTGCTGTATTTTATTTTTGATATTCTATCTCTCAATATTAAAATTAACCTTCCCTTAAAATTTTTCATGACACATTGAACTTCATGTTAATCGTAGATTTAAGTCAATATGATTTGCATCAGTTTATGAAAATTTCCAACATTTGACAAAAATGTTGAAAAATTCCCAATCTTTGAACTTTGAATTTTTATGCCCTTAAATCAAATAGTCATACCACTCAAAATAATTAATAAATAACATTTATTGCAAGTCTGCTTTATGCTTGCATCATTTTTTAACAATGTTTTTTTTTAACAAAGTTAAAAACCCCTAATCAAGACATCATTGTAAAAATGGCACTTCTCATGGTATTCAAAATTGCATTCTGGAACTTTGTTACCTCTTAAGTAGCTTCACAAGAATAATAGAAAACTAGAAGAAAATAAAGAAAAATTACGTATTTTTCATTAAAATGGTGCTTTAGCCCTAAATTTTTCATTTTCATAGGGGTGCCAGGAGAAAATAGAATAGACCACCCATTTTGGTGTGCAATTTTTCGTAAGTACGCTGATGCTCCATATGTGGAGGAAAACCACTATTTGGGCACATGGCAGGGGTCAAAAGAGAGAGTACTATTTGACTTGTTGAGCACAGATTTGGCCAGAATAGTCTCCAGATACCATGTCACATTTGAAGAGCCCCCAAGGTGCAAAAACAGCAGAAGCCCCACATAAGTGACCCTATTTTTTATACTAAACTCATCATGGAATTTAGCTGGGGCTGTGGACAGCATTTTGTACTCATAGGTGCTTAACAGAATGTTCAAGCATTGGACAATAAAAATGGAAAAATAAAGTTTGCTCCCCAAAAATGTTGCTTTAAGGCTGAGTTCACATGTGGCGTTTTTTTCGCGTTTCCGAGGCGGTTTAAACCGCGCGATTTTGCCGCGAAAACGCGAAAAATAAGCATCCCATGCATTCCTATGGGATTCCGCAATGCTGTGCTAATGCTGCGGTTTTTACCGCGGCGGAATCGCTTCGCGGTAAAAAACGCAGCATGCTCATTATTTTGCGGAATCGCGGCGATCCCGCACCCATAGGAATGCATTGTTCCGCTTACTTCCCGCATGTGGCTGTGCACAACATGCGGAAAGAAAGCAGAACATTTGCGGATGGTACCCACGGTCCGGAGGAGAGGAGACTGTCCTCTGGGCTTTGGGTACCATATCCCTGTAAAAAATAGAATTAAAAATAAAAAATATTGTTATTCTCACCCTCCGACGTCCCGCGCAGCCTTCTCGCTTCTCTCCACGCTCCGGTCCCAGTAATCCTTTGCGAAAATGCCCGCGATGGCGTCCGATCTCGCGGGATCGCGAAGTCTCGCGGTCATTCGCGCGATGTCATCGCGAATTACCACGAGACGTCGTGATCCCGCGAGAACTGACGTCATCGCGGGCATTTTCGCAAAGGATTACTGGGAACGGATGCGCGGGACGTCGGAAGGTAAGAATAACAGTATTTTTTATTTTTTTTTTACATTTTATCTTTTACTACTGATGCCGCATAGGCGGCCTCAGTAGTAAAAAGTTGGTCACACTTGTCAAACACTATGTTTGACGAGTGTGACCAACCTGTCAATCAGTTCTCCAAGCGATGCTACAGATCGCTTGGAAAACGCTAGCATTTTGCAAGCTAAATACGCTTGCAAAATGCTAGTTTTTCCGCGGGAAAATCGCGGGAATTTAAAATGCGATTTTCCCGCGGACTGGAATTCCGGAATTCTCGCGGTAATTTCCGCGAGAGTTCCGGTATGTGTGCACTTAGCCTAACTCTAACTTTTTCATTTTCACGAGGGTATCAGAAGAAAATAGACAACCCAATTTGTTGTGCAATTTCTCCTGAGTTTGCCAATGCCTCATATGTCCCCCAATCTCCACAATTTTAAGCGTGCCCTGAAAACGCATTTATTCAGACTGGCCTATCGCCTCAACACATTAACCTAATCTATCCCTGTGTGGCACAGCCAAAAATTTTTACCATAACCAGATTTCCCGCATCATGTTCCCACATGCTTTATGCATCCATTAGCCCTCGGTGTCTGTACTGATACACACTTAACATTATGGCTGGTCCATACAATCAGGGCAACTGTTACCACCCACCTTTCGTGTCTACCTCTTTCCTCATAGACTGTAAGCTTGCGAGCAGGGCCCTCTTTCCTCTTGGTATTTGTTATAATCTACTGTATGTGATTATTGTTATGCTGTAATATCTATTGTCTGTACAAATCCCCTCTGAAATGTAAAGTGCTGCGGAATATGTCGGCGCTATAAAAATAAAATTTATTATTATTATATGTAAAAACTACTGTTTGGGAACAATGCAGAGCTCGGAAAAATGTTAGGATAGGAGCCTGTGAGCATGTGCAGTAGGAAGCTCCACCCTTGATTGGAAGATGTCCTATATTAATACTGCTGGAGATACCAGAGGTGCCGCCGAAATAAGATGTGATTCACACTGCAGTCTACCCTGTCTTTCTAATCTAATACTGGCGATACCAGATATGCTGTGTTAAGAAGAGGCTGCTCACATTGCTGACCATCCTGTCTGTCTGATCTAATAATGAAAATACCAGGGGTGCTGAGGTAAGAAGAGGCTGCTGACATTGCTGTCTACCCTGTCTATCTAATACTGGAGATAGCAGAGGTGCTCAGGTAAGAAGATGCTGCTCACACTGCTGTCCACCTGTCTACCTGATCTAATATGGGAGATACCAGAGGCACTGAGGTAATATGAGGCTGCTCACACTGCTGTCAACCTTGTCTGTCTAATTCTGGAGATAGCAGAGGTGCTGAGATAAGAATAGGTTGCTCACACTGCTGTCCACCTGTCTATCTGATCTAATACTGGAGGTACCAGGGGTGCTGAGGTAATAAGAGACTCCTCACACTGCTGGGTGCCCTGTTTTTCTGAATAGGGATATACAGTTGTGATCAAAAGTTTACATACCGGCAGAATTTTTTCTTTCTTGGTCTTTTTTCAGAGAATAAGAATGATAACATCCAAATTTTTTCTCCACTCATGGTTAGTGGTTGGGTGAAGCCATTTTTTGTCAAACTATTGTGTTTTCACTTTTTAAATCAGAAAGACAACCCAAAACATCCAAATGACCCTGATCAAATGTTTACATACCCTGGTGATTTTGGCTTGATAACATGCACAGAAGTTGACACAAATGGGTTTGAATGGCTACTAAAGGTAGCATACTCACCTGTGACCAGTTTTCTTGTAATCAGTGTGTGTGCATAAAAGCTGAATGAGTTTCTGAGATCCAGACAGACTCTTGTATCTTTCATCCAGCCACTCACATTTCTAGATCGTGAGTCATGGGGAAAGCAAAAGAATTGTCAAGGAATCTATGGGAAAAGGTAGTTGAACTGTATAAAACAGGAAAGCGATACAAAAAGATATCCAAGGAATTGATATTGCCAGTCAGCAGTGTTCAATCTTTGATTAACAAATGAAAAATCAGGGGCTCTGTAAAAACAAAACCACGGTCAGGTAGACCAACAAAAATTTTGTCCACTACTGCCAGGAAAATTGTTCAGGATGCAAATAAAAACCCATAAATAACATCAGCTGAAATACTGGACTCTCTGAAAACTAGCAGTGTGACTGTTTGAAGATGCACAATAAGGAGGCACTTAAAGAAAAATGGGCTGCATGGTTGAGTCACCAGAAGAAAGACATTACTGTGCAAATGCCACAAAGTATCTTGCCTACAATATGCAAAACAGAACAGAGACAAGCTTCAAAACTTCTGGAACAAGGTAATTTAGAGCAATGAGACCAAAACTGAAATTTTTGGATACAACCATAAATGTTACATTTGGATAGAGGTCAACAATGCCTATGATGAAAGGAATACCATTCCTACTGTAAACCATGGAGGTGGATCATTGATGTTTTGGTGATGTGTGAGCTACAAAGGCTCAGGAAACTTAGTCAAAGTTGAAGGAAAGATGAATGTAGTACATTATCAGCAAATATTGTAGGCCAATTTGCAACCATCAGCCCAGAAGCTGCGTATGGGACGTACTTGGATGTTCCAACATGACAACCATCCAAGGCCAAGTCGACCTGTCATTGGCTACAGCAGAACAAAGTGAAGGTTCTGGAGTGGCCATCTCAGTCTCCTGACCTCAATATCATTGAGCCACTCTGGGGAGATCTCAAGCATGCAGTTCATGATAGACAGCCCAGGAACTTAAAGGAACTGGAGACTTTTGCTAAGAAGAGTGGGCAGCTTTACCATCTGAGAAAATAAAGAATCTCATGCACAACTACCACAAAAGACTTCAAGCTGTCATCGATGTTCAAGGGGGCTATATACGGTATTAAGAAATGGGGTATGTGAACTATTGATCAGGGTCATTTGGATGTTTTGGGTTGTCATTATGATAAGTGAAAACAGTAGTTTGACAATAAATGGCTTCACCCAACCACTAACCATGAGTGGAGAAAAAGTTTTGGTGCTATTATTCATATTCTCTGAAAAAAAGGCAAAGAAAGCAAAAATTCTGCCGGGGTATGTAAACTTTTGAGCACAACTGTAAGTATCTCCAAGTCCCTGTAGTCACTGGATCCACTGAACATGCTCATTGCTATCTGTCCTAACATTCTGGGACAGGTTTCTGTTAGTGTAAGAAAGTAACGGCCATTTTTATTTCAAAGTGATTACACCTCTAGACAAAATTACTGTGATTTTCTATTTAAATGTATTTAGGAATTTATTTATAATGACATTTCCTTTAATTAATTATTTTTTCTATTCCTGGAGAACCCCTTTAATTTAATTGGCAAACGTGTAATATTTCTTGTCTATGGTAATGCTGCAGGGAAACCATACAGTTCTTGCCATCGTTCTTCACATAGTAATACCTGCATGGGTTTCTACTTCAGCCCATATTCTGGTGACAGCATCCCAGGAAATCTTTGGAAGTTACTCATCAATAAAAGCAGAAAGCCTATATAAAATATATAAAACTCTATAAAGAAAGGACTACAGGAAATACAGCTCTATCCAGGAAAGTTTCCATTCCCTCTCCAGTACTCGGTGACACATTACAGATCCATCAATAAACAGCGCTGGTAAAACTGTTCTGAGTGAATCAATGATTTATCGACTGCTGCGAGACCTTGATCTGTAGGTTATTTATTACAGATATCACCATCTACAGTGTAAGTAATGTAAAGCCATTCACCCCAGAATGATTTATATAGGATTTGAATGCAGTTCGGAGTATTTTACATATATATCTTATACCGTTCCATTCATTTTGCCCAACTATAAGATTTTACATAAAATATCTAAAAATTAGGTAAAGCGCAAAATGTAAATCAGGCTCTACAGAATCCACAGTATCTGCAAAATATGTAAAAGAGATTGGAAAATCGGTATGAATATTAAGATATGATAGAACTAATACTTGGCACTGGAATATGGTCTCCTCTGGGACCATAAGTGATATCTCGGCAGTCAGGTTATCATGACAGAAGCGATGACATTCCAATTACAGCTCCATGCAGATGCTCTTCTTGGTTGGATTTAACGCCCTGTGCTGCCCGAGAGAGTGAACACTAGCTGATATGGTGTTTCCCATGAACAGTACACATAGAATGAAGGGATTCTTGCTCCTCTGTCACCTTGCTACATGTTTAGAAGCAGAAGCTGCATGGAGGACATTATACAGGACTACTGAGCAGTGTACCTGTGAAGCCAGCTCCGAAGATAAACACTTACTAAAAAGCTACACTACAAAAGTCTGCTCATCTTTCTGCTTGTTCTCATACTGCTCATCCCTTCTTCAACATATTCTTCTAAAGGCATCAGTGAATTGTCAGACAGTCTTGTTTTAGGATAGATTTTTACCTGTTTAACAGAGTGAAGTCTGGAGGCAGGGAGAAAAGAAGTGGAGAAAAAAGTATATTTCTCTGATAAGATATATTAATAAGTTATATTCACTTGTACTATTGATTTCTGCAAAATTTACAACATTTCGAAAAATGACAGTGACTAGTTAACTCCCTCCTGCCCTGGTACAACCAATGATTTATTATAATCTTTTATGTGACATCCCCTTCTGCAATTAAGCAGTTTCTTTTATTCTTCTGATTGGCAGATGAGATCCCTGTGGCCAGAACCAACAATCAACTACTGACACGCTTCACCCTAGATTGATGCTCTGCTTCTATGGTCTGCATATACAAGCTATATGGAGTATTATGAGGAGGTTCACATTCTCTATTTATTATGTATTACACTTTTTTGCAGCGCTCGATCATATGTGGAGTAATAACAAAATAAACTGTAACATATTGACGCCTGTCATATCGTGATTTACCATTCGAAATGCAGATTAATAAATCAACTTCTCAATTCATCACTTCACCCGTCCATCCGCTCTGCACATTGTATTTCCTGCTAAAATAATATTTTTCAGGCATTTGTCAGATATCAGGAATATTTCTGTAACACATTCATCACCGAGAGCTGAAAGAATAAATCTTATAGGAGAAAAATGTGATAGATACAACCTGGATGTCAATCGACACAATTACAATATTGTTCTGAGACTCTTATTTGCAGTGCAATTGTTTTCATTCACAATTAGAGACGAGCAAGTTTTCCAAAAAGTTTGGATTCGCCCAAATCCAAATTTTATTGCAGCTTGGTTTGGGCGAATCCAGCAAAATGGCTGCTGGCTTGTCGCCACTTTGTAAGATTGTGAAGGACCTGGAATGGTTAAAAAATAAAGTTAAATATATATAAAAAAATTTAAAAAATTATATTCACTGGACCCTAACCGCATCTGTTGCGCAGCCCCACCATGGTCCGATTACCTTCTTTGGTCTGGTCAATTTCAGTGTCTTTCGGCGTCTGGCTATCTTTGGACTTTTCTTGTTCGTCATTTAGCTTCAGTGTTAGGGACTCACAATATCTGGGGACCCTTGACGATGGGTTGTGAGCATATCTGCTTTGGCCAAAATAGTAACCAATACCCCATATTTTTTATCATTTATCTTTTTGCACTTTTTATCATTTCTACAGGATGCAGCTTAGCCCTTCATGTTGGCTTGGTATTTGGTGTGATTGCATGTATATAGTGCTGAGCGGCCCGCCTATCTTGGCGTCATTGATAGGCTGCTCAGACACTATGCATCACACTTATCAGTGTGACTTATGTCTTATGCAAGCCTTATTAGTGTGCATTTCCCACTAGGCAGCCAGACCCTGATGGGTTAACTGGCTGTCTTTATCAGTGGAATGCACCTGTGCTGCCCCAGCCTTTATCACTGGGGCTTTGCTGTATCCTGCCAGTGCATTAGTCAGGGTTTGGTGAGTTGCCTAACAATTTGTTCGTTTTTTGTAAATTTTTGGAAAATTTATTTTTTCTTGTGTTCGTCATTTAGCTTCAGTGTTAGGGACTCACAATATCTGGGGACCCTTGACGATGGGTTGTGAGCTTATCTGCTTTGGCCAAAATAGTAACCAATACCCCATATTTTTTATCATTTATCTTTTTGCACTTTTTATCATTTCTACAGGATGCAGCTTAGCCCTTCATGTTGGCTTGGTATTTGGTGTGATGCATGTATATAGTGCTGAGCGGCCCGCCTATCTTGGCGTCATTGATAGGCTGCTCAGACACTATGCATCACACTTATCAGTGTGACTTATGTCTTATGCAAGCCTTATTAGTGTGCATTTCCCACTAGGCAGCCAGACCCTGATGGGTTAACTGGCTGTCTTTATCAGTGGAATGCACCTGTGCTGCCCCAGCCTTTATCACTGGGGCTTTGCTGTATCCTGCCAGTGCATTAGTCAGGGTTTGGTGAGTTGCCTAACAATTTGTTCGTTTTTTGTAAATTTTTGGAAAATTTATTTTTTCTTGTGTTCGACTTTTCTTGTGCCCAACATCTTTGCGCCACCTATGCTGACTATGCCCATGATGTCATAGTCCAAGTCAATGCTGGAGGTGCCAAGGATGGCGGGCACCAGGAGATGCCAAAGATAGTTCAGCATAGACCCGATGAAGATAACAGCAGTATGTTGAACAGTGGGACAGAACAGGGTCTAGTGAATATGTGTGTGTGCATGTATATATATATATATATATATATATATTAGATGGTGGCCCGATTCTAACGCATCGGGTATTCTAGAATATGTATGTAGTTTATTTATGAAGATTTAAGACCGCAACCAATCAGCGACGCGGCTTCATTCAATAGATCTGCATGTGTGAGGGTGCCATCACACTTGGCGATGCTCCAGCGATTCCGACAACGATACGACCTAGTAGGGATCACTGGTGTGTCCCTACGTGGTCGCTGCTGAGATGTCAAACAGTCAGATCTCACCAGCGACGCAGCAATGATATGGAATGATACAACGGTCATTGGGACCCTGTCTATCAGACCTGTAGTATTGAGGTCGTTCGTCGTTGTCCCTGTCAAACACACCGATGCATGCTGGCAAGCGGGAGACCAACGTTCAAAAGATGGTCCAGGATGATCCACCATGATCGGCGATCTCACAGCGGGGGCCTGGTCGCTGCTGCGTGTCACACTGAGCGAGATCGCTTGCGCCGGTCGGGATACTTCCAGTCATCCGGTCATCTCCCGGCTGCATCACCGCTGACCTCCGTGCGGCAGGAGATGACCCGCGGCAACCATCGGGAGATCAGCAGCTAGCGCCGCAGATCTCCCGACGGTAGTAGTGGCGTGCGTCCTTTGAATTCCGTGCCAATTCGTGGCCGGACAGCGCCTGTCGCTGATTGGTCGCACCCAGTCGGGAGTGACAAATCAGCGACGCCGAACTGCGCCTGTCGCTGATTGGTCTTGGCCGGCTGGGCGCGACCAATCAACGATGCCGGATTTCCGTTACAAAGAGACAGACGGAATTTGATGATTATATAGTAGATATACTTTATATATACAGTGGGGAAAAAAAGTATTTAGTCAGTCAGCAATAGTGCAAGTTCCACCACTTAAAAAGATGAGAGGCGTCTGTAATTTACATCATAGGTAGACCTCAACTATGGGAGACAAACTGAGAAAAAAAAATCCAGAAAATCACATTGTCTGTTTTTTTTTCATTTTATTTGCATATTATGGTGGAAAATAAGTATTTGGTCAGAAACAAGCAATCAAGATTTCTGGCTCTCACAGACCTGTAACTTCTTCTTTAAGAGTCTCCTCTTTCCTCCACTCGTTACCTGTAGTAATGGCACCTGTTTAAACTTGTTATCAGTATAAAAAGACACCTGTGCACACCCTCAAACAGTCTGACTCCAAACTCCACTATGGTGAAGACCAAAGAGCTGTCAAAGGACACCAGAAACAAAATTGTAGCCCTGCACCAGGCTGGGAAGACTGAATCTGCAATAGCCAACCAGCTTGGAGTGAAGAAATCAACTGTGGGAGCAATAATTAGAAAATGGAAGACATACAAGACCACTGATAATCTCCCTCGATCTGGTGCTCCACGCAAAATCCCACCCCGTGGGGTCAGAATGATCACAAGAACGGTGAGCAAAAATCCCAGAACCACGCGGGGGGACCTAGTGAATGAACTGCAGAGAGCTGGGACCAATGTAACAAGGCCTACCATAAGTAACACACTACGCCACCATGGACTCAGATCCTGCAGTGCCAGACGTGTCCCACTGCTTAAGCCTGTACATGTCCGGGCCCGTCTGAAGTTTGCTAGAGAGCATTTGGATGATCCAGAGGAGTTTTGGGAGAATGTCCTATGGTCTGATGAAACCAAACTGGAACTGTTTGGTAGAAACACAACTTGTCGTGTTTGGAGGAAAAAGAATACTGAGTTGCATCCATCAAACACCATACCTACTGTAAAGCATGGTGGTGGAAACATCATGCTTTGGGGCTGTTTCTCTGCAAAGGGGCCAGGACGACTGATCCGGGTACATGAAAGAATGAATGGGGCTATGTATCGTGAGATTTTGCGTGCAAACCTCCTTCCATCAGCAAGGGCATTGAAGATGAAACGTGGCTGGGTCTTTCAACATGACAATGATCCAAAGCACACCGCCAGGGCAACGAAGGAGTGGCTTCGTAAGAAGCATTTCAAGGTCCTGGAGTGGCCTAGCCAGTCTCCAGATCTCAACCCTATAGAAAACCTTTGGAGGGAGTTGAAAGTCCGTGTTGCCAAGCGAAAAGCCAAAAACATCACTGCTCTAGAGGAGATCTGCATGGAGGAATGGGCCAACATACCAACAACAGTGTGTGGCAACCTTGTGAAGACTTACAGAAAACGTTTGACCTCTGTCATTGCCAACAAAGGATATATCACAAAGTATTGAGATGAAATTTTGTTTCTGACCAAATACTTATTTTCCACCATAATATGCAAATAAAATGAAAAAAAAACAGACAATGTGATTTTCTGGATTTTTTTTTCTCAGTTTGTCTCCCATAGTTGAGGTCTACCTATGATGTAAATTACAGACGCCTCTCATCTTTTTAAGTGGTGGAACTTGCACTATTGCTGACTGACTAAATACTTTTTTTCCCCACTGTATATATAGTGGTAGATTGGCTCACTTGGCTGCTCACAGAGGTAGGTGTTGTGAGTTCATTTTTCCCTTCACCATTGAGGTCTGATGAACTCCCTCCTCTAGTGAAGGAAGGTAGTGAGACTGATTACCAAACACCTGGGCAGCTAGATGATGACTGGGTGGCTGGAATTGAGGACTGGATATAAGGCTGCCGACGTCCTTCTTCCTGGCTGGTGATTTTCCTGCTGGATTCTTGGAGACCAGTCTGATTCCTGCATCTCAAAGCTAAGTTTTTCTGCTCTGATTTGTACTCTTCAGTTTTGTTTTTGTTTTGCCTTGTTTTTTTGGAGTTCTGCCATCCCCGGCCGGGGGTGAGCTGAATTCCATTTTTGTCTCTGATCTGCTGATATTTTGCTCTGTCTTCAGAATATACCTGAGTGCTGATATAGTCTTTTGAAGCCTAGCGACTTCAGGGCCTGTTTTTCCTATCAGTCGGTTGGCTCATTTTGATAGGGTTTTTGCGGATGGCAGACAGCAGCTTTCCTATCCTGTCCTATGTAGTTAGCTTGGGCCCCATCATTTGTCAACCTATCTTTCTATCTGTGTTAGTGTTTTCATCTTGCTTCACCGTCATTATATGTTGGGGGCTGCCTATTGCTTTGGGGTCTGCTCTGGGGCAGTTTAGTTTTCCCCTTTCTGTCTTTAGGCTATATAGTTCTCCGGCTGTGATCGAGGGGTCTAGGGCACCGTAGGAACCCCCCACGGCTACTGCTAGTTGTTGTGGATAGGTTCAGGGGTCTGCAATCTGATAGCTGCCAACCTCTCTGATTTTTCTGGACTTAGCTAGTATTTTGTTTTTTCCTCCATCGGCGACTCATCATAACAGAATCACCAGTCATACCACAGATCCTAGGGTACTCAATAGCAGGAGAGAATTGTAAAAAAAAAAAAGAAAAAAAGTGTTCGAATTTTTTTTTTTTCTTTGTGTGCATATTTTTTCCTCTATATCTCTGAGGCCGTACGGGGAATTTTTCTCTCAATGGAGATGAAGCAATTGTCTGATCGTGTGGAGCAGCTTGCTGCTGAAGTGCAGGGAATTTCCGCCTATCTTGCTCATTCACATGCTGCTGAACCAAAGATTCCTACTCCTGATGTATTTTTGGGGGATCGGTCTAAATTCTTGAATTTCAAGAATAATTGTATATTATTTTTTGCCTTGAAGCCTAACTCGTCGGGGAACTCTGCGTAGCAGGTTAAAATTGTCATCTCTTTGCTGCGCGGCGATCCCCAGGATTGGGCGTTTTCTTTGAAACCTGATGATCCTATTCTGAATAATGTGAACGCATTTTTTCAAGCCTTGGGGTTGTTGTATGATGAACCTAATGCTATTGATCAGGCTGAAAAGACCCTGTTGGCATTAAGCCAGGGTCGGGATTCGGCAGAGTTGTACTGTCAAAAATTCTGAAAGTGGGCGGTCCTTACTACCTGGAATGATGGTGCCTTGTCAGCCCTCTTTTGGAAGGGTTTGTCAGAAACTGTAAAAGATACTATGGTGGGATTTCCTGTTCCCTCTTGTCTTGACGATTGTATGTCATTAGCCATTCAGGTGGATCGGCGTTTACGTGAACGCAAATCTACACGAGAGATGTTACCACCTGTTGAACAAATGTCTGAACCTATGCAATGTGATAGAGTTTTGTCTAGGGCGCAACGTCAGGAGTTCAGTAGGCGTAATAAGCTGTGTTTTTTTTGTGGAGATGCCTCGCATATTATTTCTGTCTGCCCTAAACGAGAGAAATGTTGTGCACACACATTTTCTGTGGGTGGTGTTCAACCTAAGTTTCTTCTGGCAATTACTCTGATCTGCTCCCTGTCCACATTTTCCGCCAAGGCTTTTGTGGATTCAGGAGCAGCTCTGAACCTGATGGACTTGGATTTTGCTAAACGTTGTGGATTTCCTATGACACCTCTGCGGACGCCTATCCCTTTGAGGGGTATTGATGCTACTCCTTTGGCGAAGAATAAACCTCAGTTTTGGACCCAGGTGGTAATGTGGGTCGCCCCAGACCATCAAGAAAATTGCAGATTTTTGGTGTTGCATAATTTGCATGATACCATTGTTCTGGGGTTTCCCTGGTTGCAAATCCATAATCCAGTTCTGGATTGGGAATCTTTGTCTGTGGTGAGTTGGGGTTGTCAGTGTGCCCTTAGTGATGCTCCTGTTTTCTCCACCTCTCCCCAGTCACATGATGTTCCTGACTATTTGGCTGACTTTTATGATGTATTTAGTGAGAATGAGTCTGCGTCTTTGCCTCCTCATAGGAGTTATGACTGTGCTATTGAGCTGAACCCGGGGTGTAAATTCCCCAAGGGTCGGCTTTTCAATTTATCTGTACCCGAGCACGAGGTTATGCGATCCTATATTAAGGAGGCATTGGAGAAGGGTCATATTAGACCATCCTCTTCACCCTTAGGTGCTGGGTTTTTTTTCGTGGCTAAAAAGGATGGTTCATTAAGGCCTTGTATTGACTATAGTGCCCTCAACAAAATTACTGTTAAATATTAGTATCCGTTACCCCTGATTTCTGATCTATTCTCCAGAGTTAAAGGTGCTTGCTGGTTTACCAAGCTTGACCTCAGGGGGGCGTATAATCTTATTCGCGTTAAGCATGGGGATGAATGGAAGACGGCGTTTAATACTCCGGAGGGACATTTTGAGTACCTGGTGATGCCTTTTGGGCTCACTAATGCCCCTTCTGTCTTCCAGTGCTTCATGAACGATATATTCCGAGACTTTGTGGATAAATTTTTGATTATCTATCTGGATGATATTTTGATCTTCTCCAAGAATTGGGACTCTCATGTGGAACATGTTCGGACTGTGTTCCGGATTTTGAGGGAGAATTCCCTGTATGTCAAGGGATCGAAATGCCTTTTTGGGGTACAGAGGATTTCATTTTTGGGATTTATTTTGTCTCCGTCAACTATTGAAATGGACCCAGCCAAGGTACAGGCCATTTATGATTGGGTTCAGCCCACTTCTTTGAAGGCCCTCCAGAAGTTTTTGGGTTTTGCTAATTTTTATCGGAAATTTATAGCTAATTTTTCTGGTATTGCCCAGCCATTGACGGATTTGACTAGGAAGGGTACTGATGTGCTAAATTGGTCTCCGGAGGCTGTTTCTTCCTTTCAGGAGCTGAAGCGAAGATTCACTTCTGCTCCGGTTTTGCGGCAACCTGATGTTTGACTCCCGTTTCAGGTGGAGGTGGACGCTTCTGAGATTGGTGCAGGAGCGGTGTTGTCCCAAAAAGATCCTGTGACATCTAAAATGAATCCTTGTGCAGACGCCCTCTCTAGGAGTTTCCTTGATGATTCTCCTGTTGTGACTAAGCCTGCTACCATCTTAGGCCAGGGGGTAGTTCTTTCTGCCATCTCGCCCGATTTGAGACGTGCTCTGGAAGAGTTTCAGGAGGACAAACCTGAGCGTTGTCCCAGTGGAAAGTTGTATGTTCCTGACCAGTGGAGGAAGAGAGTGATGTCTGAAGTTCATTGCTCTGCATTGGCTGGTAATCCAGGTATTTTTGGTACTAGAGATCTGGTGAGTCGATCTTTTTGGTGGCCCGCCTTGTCTCGTGATGTCAGGAATTTTGTGCAGTCCTGTGGGACTTGCTCCCGTTCTTAGCCTTGTTCTCGCTCTAGTGGCTTGTTGATGCCTTTACCGGTGCCAAGGAGGCCATGGACCCATATTTCAATGGATTTTATCTCTGATATGCCTGTCTCTCAGAGAATGACTGTTATTTGGGTGATTTGTGATAGATTCTCTAAGATGGTCCATCTTGTACCACTCCCTAAGTTGCCATCTTCCTCTGAGTTGGTGCCCTTGTTTTTGCAACAGGTGGTTCGCTTGCACGGGATTCCTGAGAACATTGTATCTGACAGAGGAGTTCAGTTTGTGTCTAGATTTTGGAGGACTTTCTGTTCCAAGCTGGGAATTCAGTTGTCCTTCTCCTCTGCGTTTCACCCTCAGACCAATGGGCAGACGGAGAGAACAAACCAGACTTTGGAGTCGCATTTGAGATGTTTTATTTCTGCCGATCAGGATGATTGGGTTTCATTTTTGCCCTTGGCCGAATTTGCTTTAAATAATAGAGCTAGTTCTGCCACTTTGATGTCACCTTTTTTTTGTAACTTTGGTTTTCACCCTCGATTTTCTTCAGGGCAGGTGGAGCCTTCTGCCTGCCCAGGTGTTGACACTGTGGTGGAGAGAATGCACCAGATCTGGGACCAAGTAGTGGAGAAGTTGTCTCTCTCCCAAGAAAAGGCCCAGCGGTTTTCCAACCGGCGTAGGACCATTGGTCCCCAGTTTAAGGTGGGTGATATGGTTTGGTTGTCATCAAAAAATATCGCTATGAAGGTGGCTTCTCCTAAGTTTAAGCCTAGATTTATTGGACCTTACAAGATTTTGGAGATTATTAATCCGGTCTCTTTTCGGTTGGCTCTTCCTGTCACACTTAAAATTCATAATGTGTTTCATAAGTCCTTGTTGAAGAGGTTTGTTGAACCAGTAGTTCCTGTGGTGGCACCTCCTGACCCTATATTGGTTGAAGGTAACATGGAATATGAGGTAGAGAAGATACTGGATTCCCGTCTGGCTAGACGGAGACTCCAGTATTTGGTTAAGTGGAAGAGTTATGGTCAGGAGGATAATTCCTGGGTCTCTGCCTCTGATATTCATGCCGAAAGATTGGTGCGTGCCTTTCATCGGGCTCACCCGGATCGCCCTGGTGGCATGGATGAGGGTTCGGTGACCCCTCCTCTAGGGGGAGGTACTGTTGTGAGTTCATTTTTCCCTTCACCATTGAGGTCTGATAAACTCCCTCCTCTAATGAAGGAAGGTAGTGAGACTGATTACCAAACACCTGGGCAGCTAGATGATGACTGGGTGGCTGGAATTGAGGACTGGATATAAGGCTGCCGACGTCCTTCTTCCTGGCTGGTGATTTTCCTGCTGGATTCTTGGAGACCAGTCTGATTCCTGCATCTCAAAGCTAAGTTTTTCTGCTCTGATTTGTACTCTTCAGTTTTGTTTTTGTTTTGCCTTGTTTTTTTGGAGTTCTGCCATCCCCGGCCGGGGGTGAGCTGAATTCCATTTTTGTCTCTGATCTGTTGATATTTTGCTCTGTCTTCAGAATATACCTGAGTGCTGATATAGTCTTTTGAAGCCTAGCGACTTCAGGGCCTGTTTTTCCTATCAGTCGGTTGGCTCATTTTGATAGGGTTTTTGCGGATGGCAGACAGCAGCTTTCCTATCCTGTCCTATGTAGTTAGCTTGGGCCCCATCATTTGTCAACCTATCTTTCTATCTGTGTTAGTGTTTTCATCTTGCTTCACCGTCATTATATGTTGGGGGCTGCCTATTGCTTTGGGGTCTGCTCTGGGGCAGTTTAGTTTTCCCCTTTCTGTCTTTAGGCTATATAGTTCTCCGGCTGTGATCGAGGGGTCTAGGGCACCGTAGGAACCCCCCACGGCTACTGCTAGTTGTTGTGGATAGGTTCAGGGGTCTGCAATCTGATAGCTGCCAACCTCTCTGGTTTTTCTGGACTTAGCTGGTATTTTGTTTTTTCCTCCTTCGGTGACTCATCATAACAGGTAGGCACAGGAATATTTCTTCTGTTGTTTAATTTAATATATGCGGCATAAACCCTGTGCAGATTCAACAAAAATAAACATGGCCTTTCTGGCATAATGGGAAAACAAAATATAACATATAGCATCGTCCATATGGGTGCGGAGATCTGACTGCTTAGGAAAAACAGCAGGCTTCAGTAATTAGCCTATCCTATAAACAGAACTCTGGAGCTTTTGCCTCCAGGTGCACTGAACCCCGAATGACTCAGAAGGCTGACTATTTACCTGCTAAATCCCACCCTGGGGTGGAAATATGGTGAACAATCCCCCACTCACTCTTCAGCTGTTCATTTAAAAACCTAGCCCTTACAATGGTTCATTAACCGCTCTCAGCATAGTGTGCTGGAGCATATTTCCTAGGTTCATATCACTGAAGCTAATAGTCTCAGTGATACAGATCACCCATCCTGTACATTACCAGTGACTTTGTCACTATATATATATATATATATATATATATTTATTTTATTTTTTTTACCTATATTTTTTATGCTAGGAGGTCTAGAGAGAGCCCAAGTATAATAATGTATATTTGATTTTCATCTAATAAGTTTAGAAACAAATTGAATATCCTTAATATGGCTAATCTGCAAATTTGATATTTTGAAGAGTCACTCATTCTTTCGAATAATGCACACGACCGATAATATTGGTTTTCACAGATAGCACTTGTACCCATGTTATTATATGAGGATGTACACACGTCCGTAATAATTTCGCAGACCGAGTGGTCCAAGGAAAACATCGAAGACATGTCCAATTTTAATCTGAATGACAAAATCAGCAATGCAAGTTTATAGAAAATATCAGATATACGCTGATGACCTGATGACATTCGAGTGAGGTCCGATTTTCACGAACTGACTTAATAATAATAATAATAATAATAATAATCTTTATTTATATAGCGCCAACATATTCCGCAGCGCTTTACAGTTTAACAGTTTCAAAACACAAGTCATGAGTAACAACGTTAACAATACAATAATTAAAGCAAAATAAGACGTCCCTGCTGGTGAGAGCTTACAATCTACAATGAGGTGGGGGAGATACAGAGTACAGACAGGTGTGTATTTACAATGGTGTATTTACAATGAAGGTTCAGCCATCTTGAGGGAGTAGGGATAAATGGAGAAAGTGAATGGGCTACACACGCACACTTACACATGAAATGACTTTGATTAGTGAACATGATAGGCCGCTCTGAACAGATGCGTTTTGAGGGAACGCCTAAAACTGTGCAAATTGTGGATAGTCCTGATGTCTTGGGGTAGAGCATTCCAGAGGATTGGCGCAGTGCAGTAGAAGTCTTGGAGTCGGGAGTGGGGTGTGGATTAATGCAGAGGTTAGTCGAAAGTCGTTTGCAGAGCACAGCAGTCAGTTAGGCTGATAGACAGAAATAAGGGAGGAGATGTAGGGGGATGCCGCACTGTGGAGAGCTTTGTGGGTGTGAACAAGTACTTTGAATTGGATCCTATAATGAATGGGCAGCCAGTGTTACGATTGGCGAAGAGCGGACGCGTCCGAATACCAATTAGCCAGATGAATGACCCTGGCTGCTGCATTAAGTATGGACTGGAGAGGGGAAAGTCGAGTAACGTGGAGGCCAATTAAGAGAGCGTTGTAGTAGTCCAGGCGGGAGTGGATCAATGCGACAGTGAGGGTTTTTGCTGTTTCCATGGTGAGAAAAGGGAGGATTCTGGAGATGTTATTTAGGTGTAAGTGGCAAGAGCAGGCAAGAGATTGTATATGGGATGTGAAGGAGAGATTGGTGTCAAACATAACACCCAGACAGCGTGCCTGCTGCCGTGGTGTTATTATGGTGCCACCCATGGAGAGGGAAGTGTCAGATATAGGGAGGTTAGTAGATGGTGGGAGCAGAAGAAATTCAGTTTTTGAGAGGTTAAGTTTGAGATAGAGATAGAGTTTGACATGATGTTGGAGACTGTGGACAGACAGTCACTGGCATTCTGTAGTACAGCGGGGGTAAGGTCAGGGGATGACATGTATAGTTGTGTGTCATCAGCATAAAGATGGTACTGAAAGCCAAATCTGCTGATGGTCTGTCCAATTGGGGCCGTGTAGAGAGGGAAGAGACAAGGCGGCCAAGGACTGAGCCCTGAGCTACCCCGACAGCGAGAGGAAGAGGAGATGATGTGGAGCCAGTGAACAAAACACTGAAGGAGGAGTGGTCAGAAAGATAGGAAGAGAACCAGGAGAGAGCAGTGTCCTTAATGCCTAGTGACTGGAGGCTAGAGAGTAGGAGACAATGGTCAACAGTGTTGAAAGCTGCAGAAAGGTCGAGAAGAATGAGCAGAGAGTGTTCACCGTTACATTTTGCTGTCAGAACGTCATTGGTAACTTTGATGAGTGCAGTTTCAGTCGAATGTAGGGAGTGGAAGCAGGACTGTGAAGGGTCTAAGAGGGAGTGAGTGGAGAGGTAACGGGTAAGGTGGCAGTAGACTAGGCGCTACAAGAGTTTAGAGATGAAGGGGAGATTGGTGACGGGTCTGTAGTTGTTTGTGCAGGATGAGTCGAGAGCAGATTTTTCTTTAGTAATGGAGTAACAATAGAGTGTTTGAAGGAAGATGGGAAAATACCCGAGGAGAGGGAAAGATTAAAGATTGTGGTTAGATGAGTTGTTATGACTGAAGAGAGAGACTGGAGGAGATGTGAGGGAATGGGGTCGGTAGTGCATGTAGTTGGATGAGAAGAATAGAGGAGTCTGGATACTTCTTCTTCTGTGATTGGATAAAATGTGGAAAGTGAGCCAGGAGAAATGCAGGTAGGGATGGGAGTCACAGCACTTGGTGGCTGGGAGCCGATTTCCTGATGGATATTATCTATTTTCTCTATAAATTGGGAGGCCGGGTCATCCGCACAAATGTCTGATAGGGGCTTGTGCTTTTGGCTTGAGGAGGGAGTGAAAGGTATCAAAGAGTTTCTTGGGGTTGTTGGCTAGTGAGGAGATCAGGGTGGTGAAGTACTGTAGGTCTGTTTGGCGAGGTGAAGGGCAGATTTATAGGTTCTTAAAATAAATTTGAAGTGGATGAAGTCTTCTGGTGTGCGGGTTTTTCTCCATCGGCGTTCAGCACTCCTAGATGCCTCCAAAGTGGGGCACGTGTGTGGGGTCAGGGACTTGTCTCTCTACAGCATAAGTATCACTGCAGCAAAAGTATCGTGAAGATGCAGTTATTACAATGGCAGTTGGTCACGGCAGGACAGGACCCCACACTATGTATCTGTCTCTTTTGGGTATGTCTGCTAAGTATGCACTTCTTATTACTTGTAGCTAGCTTTTCTATTAACCCTTCAACTCCCTCATCATGTTTACATATGCCCTCACAGTGTTTGCTCCATTACTCCTCACTCTGCTTCGCTATCCCCAAACCCCAGCACCTTCTAACCAAATAATTTCTCCTTCCCTCTTGCCTCCCCACCTGACCTCCTCTGCTGAACTGCTCCTCAACCTCAAATCTGTCCTAATGAAACCTAAAACAAGCTGCCCACTCTCCTCACATCTGCTTCTCCTCACTGCTGGCGAGTCACGACATTTCCCCCAATCCTGGACCCCCACAGCTCAAAACCCCCATTACTACCCCTTCCTACGACTCCCTATTTGATAAAAACTACCACAATCTTTCCAACTTAAAACCCATGCCATTGACACCCAAGCCCCTGCTCCTTCTCTCTGGAGCACTTTGGAATGCCCGCTCCATCTGCAATAAGCTTCATGTGATTCATGACCTCTTTCTCGCAATCTTGCCTTTCTCTGACTCACAGAAACCTGGCTGACACCCTCTGACACCGCCTCCCCTGCTGCGCTGTGTTACGGTGGCCTCCACTTCACCCACACTCCTCGCCCTGGCAACAGACACGGTGGAGGAGTGGGTCTTCTCCTTTTTTTCCAACTGCACCTTTAACCCAATCCCACCTCTTCCCTCCCTAATCCTCCCCTCTTTTGAAGTCCACTCTGTCTGCGTCTACTCCCCCTCCAACCTCCAAGTGGCCATCATATACTGACCTCCAGGCCCGACCACTGCCTTCATTGACCAATTCTCTACCTGGCTTCTTCACTTTCTTTCAACTGACATCCCCACTATCATAATGGGTGACATCAACATCCCCACTAATACCCTTCAGTCAGTAGCCTCCAAACTCCTGTCCCTTACTTCAACCTTTGGACTTACTCAGTGGTCCTCCTCAGCCACCCACACAGACGGACATACATTAGACCTGGTCTTCACCCGCCTCTGCTCTCTTTCTAACTTCACCACCTCCCCTCTCCCTCTATATGATCACCATCTACTCACTTTCTCATCTCTGTCCTCCTCTCCTGGCACCCATGTCCAGCAACATGCGCACCCCCCAGAAACCTTGCACACATAGACTCCCACGTGCTCTCTAACTCTTTTCTACCACTGGCATCCATATCCTCACTCCAAGACACAGACAGTGTGTCATGCTCGCGCCTTGGCTGATGGGCGTGAGCCGGGGGGTTGTGGCCTCACTGTGCCACAGACCAGACTACCCTGGAAGGGGCGTGACTACGACATCTACCTCGATCTTCACTGGAGTCTCTGTTGGTGAGGTCAGGCTTGTGCGGAAGGTAGCTGTCGGGTGCCACTCCAGGGTGGCGTCTTGCTGTGGCTGCTGATCCCACTCAGGGACAGGACACCTGGTCAGGTGCAAGTGACAGGTAGGCTGAGACACAGGGCAAGCAGGCACGGCTTGGAGACACAGGACAGCAAGCTAGACAAATACTAGAAATTAAAACTAATAAACTTTATTTTAATTTGATTAAAAAGGGACTTAGTCCATTTTAAAAATGCACATGTACAAAAACACAAACACAAACAAAAAACCGCTAAATACGGCAAAACCAAAATTCAAAAACTTTCCGGTTTACTCTTAGTGTCGTAGTCCAAATAGTACACAGGCACTCCTTCAGAGTATCCGCTTAGTATAAATTTGTTTGGAACAAGCACTCTCTTATAGTACCATAAATTGTCTATATTAAATCCATTGCTTTTAAATCGATGTGTTACTTCTGTGTTACATCCATCATTCACACTCACAATGATTTTTGACAATTTTTACAACAACAGCCTATACTATATACAATGGCATGGCACACAGTCTGAGATTCTTCAACTCGGTGTGAACCTATACATTGCTCTACTTATGCAGTTCACCACCTCCACAGACTTCTTTTAGAAAAAAATCTCGTATATCATGGAGAGATCTCACCCAAATATTACTCAGTAACGGGTTCCTCCATGTGACGCTCCCTTCTCCCTACGCGTTTCACCGTCCAGATCATCAGGGGAGTCTCTGGGTCAAACTTAATGCCTTCATGGAAAAAGTGCCATCACAGGGCTGTTCATTTGCTTGCTTTTTATAACATGCACTCATTAGTATGTTCCCGCCTCCTACAGGTAGGCCGGGTGTATGCCCGTGACCACTTCCTGTTGATGCGTTACCATAGTGATAGACCTATTACTCATATGTTTCCAATACCACCTTCTGACTCATTCAAATTAAACCCTTATCACAGATGTACTTAGACATATTACTAATCTATGATTGCGCAGGCATCAACCTTCTCATAGGGTATACATTCATGCGCGCTCTTTATACTTCGTTCAGCTTATCGGGTTGCCTGGTAACGCGCTGACGTCACTCCTCTCTCCTTCCTTTCTGGCGTGGACATACTGCGCCTGCGCGCTCTACCGTGTCAAGTCCAACCCTCTTTCCTATGTCAGAGCGCCTATTTCCTCCCATCACTGAGTCACCATCCAGGGGCACACCGCGCCTGCGCACTCCATATGCAGCCGCTTCTTACAAGCTCCATCCTCTGAGTGCATATAATCCCATCACAGGGTTATCACACGGGAGCATTTGTATATCTATCTACCCTTCACATGCGCTTCATCTAACGCTTTCTTTGCATCTGTCACCTTATGTCAATTTTCATATAAGTATAATCAGCGTTATTTAACGAAGCGACAGTATATGAAAACTTTAATATTTTTTTCATAAAAAGTCAATAACGATCTATAACCGCATATAATTATAATTAACATATTTTAGCGTTATATGGTAGATGTCCCCTGTTAATTTGATAGTAAATGGCATATATATACTTTAATCACTATTAATAACGGAATGTTCCCTCTACAATCCCCAGGCTACATATGGGCATAGATTTTACCCTTGTATAAGATATTGGAGTTAATACATAACAGTCATTTTGGGCATACTTCACAAATTCATCATCCGATATTGAGATCTTTAAGTAATAAAACTCTATTTCAAAACTTCTTGATTTTCTCTTTATCGATCACCTAGGACTATGTACAGTACTTGACTTGGACTTGATACATTTACCTTCAAGACGAAACTCCTTGTCGTCTCTTTGTCTCACTTTAGTTTATTAAACGGCTATCTCACACTTAGGGGAACAAAAAAGGGGACCATAGGTCCTATTCAAAAAGGTGTAACCCCTTCGGTCTCCCTCCAGAGTAACCCCACTACCCTTTAACCCCTATACAGGGATCTGGCTTTATGGGGGGCACAGTGGAGTTTGTCCTCTGGGGCTCAGCACTCATTGTATGTGGTAGGATAGGTTATAAAAAAGCTGCAAAGGATAGTTGGTTGTTCAGGCCTGTTGGTTGGAGTGTCCTCAACCAGAAAATCCATTTACATTCTTTCTGGAGGATCACTCTATCCCAATCTCCTCCTCTATGGGGATAAGGAACTTTCTCAATCCCAATAAATTGAATTTTACTATAATCACCTTGATGTATCCTATTGATGTGGTTTGCTATGGCTGTATCTCTTCGATTTACCACATCACCGACATGTTCACGTATCCTCTTCCTGAACTCTCTTCTGGTTTTCCCTACATATTCCATCCCACATATACAGGTTGCCTTATAAATCACCCCACTAGTGCGACAATTAATAAACTGTCTAATAGTGTAAATTTTCTTGTTGTTCATACTCATAAAAGTTTTCCCTTGCGTTACTGACTGACATGCTATACAGTTACCGCATCTATAGCACCCTTTTACCTCCCTTTCTAACCAGGTGCGTGCTGGAATCTCTCTAAAATGACTGTGCATGAGTCTATCTTGTAAAGATTTATTCTTTTTATATGTCACTTGTGGTTTGGAGCCTAACGTTTTCTCAATATCTGTATCCATTTTAAGGACTGGCCAGTGTCGTTCTAAAATTTCTTTGAATTTTTCTGACCCATTCGAGAACTTAGTAATAAACCGTGTGACCTCTTTGTCTTCTTTTTTTTCTTTTTTCCTTAATAGTTCTTTTCGATCTTTCTTTAATGATTCCCCATAAGCGGCCTTCAAAACATGATCTGGGTATCCTCTCTCCCGGAATCTCTCCCTCATATCATCGGCTTGTTCTTTAAATTTCTGAGGGTTTGAGCAATTACGACTTAATCTCAAATATTGTCCTTTTGGTATCCCTCTTTTTTGTGGAAGAGGATGGTTGCTCTCCCATCTTAGGAGTGAGTTAGTAGCTGTTGGTTTCCTATAATTGCTCGTTTCTAGGATTCCATCAATTCCCTTTTTGACACACACATCCAAAAATCTCATTTCTGATCTATGTACCTCATATGTGAATCTAAGGCCTAAATCATTACAATTAAGGTCATTCACAAAAGAGTCAAATTCAGATTCTGTACTCCTCCAAATCACAAAAATATCATCAATAAGGCTACGCTATCATGTCGAGAATTCATATCGTTAAACACAATTTTTTCCTCCCACCAGCCCAGGAGCAAATTTGCATAAGTGGGCGCACATGGGCAGCCCATTGCAGTGCCCCTGAGCTGGTGGAAGTACTTATTCCCAAAGAGAAAGACATTATTTGTAAGGCAGAATTTCAAAGCTTTTAAAACGAAATCATTATGTTTCATAAAGAAGCGTCCTCGAGACTTAAGATAGTATTCCACGGCCATCAGGCCTTTTTTGTGGGGTATCGAGGAGTACAAAGCCTCCACATCTATGCTCCCAAAAATCATGTCTTCCTCAAGGCATATACCATCCAATCTACATAGAAGATCACCTGTATCTCTAGTATATGAGCTCAAGTTCATCACAAAGGGTTTTAATATCTGGTCAAGATACATTCCTAGATTCTGGGTCACACTGTTAATACCTGCCACTATGGGTCGACCCTTTAAAGGGGTAAGACCTTTGTGGATTTTTGGGAGGCAGTAAAAAGTCGCCATAGTGGGATGTGAGGGAATCAGGAAGTCTTTTTCTTTTTTATCAATGACTTCCGAATCAAAGCCTCTTTTTCCCACTTGGTGAGTAGGGATACACTCCTATATCTGAAACCTGGGGTGAGGGTAATCCTCAGATGGCGAGGTACAATACCTGATCGTATATAGTTCTCAAGACTCTGAACCTCCCACCATGAGGCTATCTGATCCCTATAGATTTTATCCAGTTCTTTGAAAGCCGCACTATATGTCGGGGTATATCTTTTTTGTGTAAACACTTTATCAGAGAAAACTTCATTAGCCTCTGTAATCCATAGGTTTGTATCAATACCTGTAGTCAAGAAACCTGCCATAACTATACTTATACGGTTTTCAGCAAGTGATCTACTAGCTAGAAATAATATCTTCACCAGCAAGCTAGACAAATACTAGAAATTAAAACTAATAAACTTTATTTTAATTTGAATAAAAAGGGACTTAGTCCATTTTAAAAATGCACATGTACAAAAACACAAACACAAACAAAAAAACGCTAAATACGGCAAAACCAAACTTCAAAAACTTTCCGGTTTACTCTTAGTGTCGTAGTCCAAATAGTACACAGGCACTCCTTCAGAGTATCCGCTTAGTATAAATTTGTTTGGAACAAGCACTCTCTTATAGTACCATAAATTGTCTATATTAAATCCATTGCTTTTAAATCGATGTGTTACTTCTGTGTTACATCCATCATTCACACTCACAATGATTTTTGACAATTTTTACAACAACAGCCTATACTATATACAATGGCATGGCACACAGTCTGAGATTCTTCAACTCGGTGTGAACCTATACATTGCTCTACTTATGCAGTTCACCACCTCCACAGACTTCTTTTAGAAAAAAATCTCGTATATCATGGAGAGATCTCACCCAAATATTACTCAGTAACGGGTTCCTCCATGTGACGCTCCCTTCTCCCTACGCGTTTCACCGTCCAGATCATCAGGGGAGTCTCTGGGACAAACTTAATGCCTTCATGGAAAAAGTGCCATCACAGGGCTGTTCATTTGCTTGCTTTTTATAACATGCACTCATTAGTATGTTCCCGCCTCCTACAGGTAGGCCGGGTGTATGCCCGTGACCACTTCCTGTTGATACGTTACCATAGTGTTAGACCTATTACTCATATGTTTCCAATACCACCTTCTGACTCATTCAAATTAAACCCTTATCACAGATGTACTTAGACATATTACTAATCTATGATTGCGCAGGCATCAACCTTCTCATAGGGTATACATTCATGCGCGCTCTTTGTACTTCGTTCAGCTTATCGGGTTGCCTGGTAACGCGCTGACGTCACTCCTCTCTCCTTCCTTTCTGGCGTGGACGTACCGCGCCTGCGCGCTCTACCGTGTCAAGTCCAACCCTCTTTCCTATGTCAGAGCGCCTATTTCCTCCCATCACTGAGTCACTATCCAGGGGCACACCGCGCCTGCGCACTCCATATGCAGCCGCTTCTTACAAGCTCCATCCTCTGAGTGCATATAATCCCATCACAGGGTTATCACACGGGAGCATTTGTATATCTATCTACCCTTCACATGCGCTTCATCTAACGCATTTACAGACCTAAAGAAAAAAAGTACGGTTATGCCCCCCCCCCACAGGTGATGTCAACTCAATTGATATCTTTGTTAATCTTGTTACTAATGATTTGATGAAATCAGGAGATCTCTTGAACTCAAGATTCTATAATTTAGGGAAAGAGGAGATGGAAAGTCTAAAGAGACTTGAGAATGACAGGAGTGTCATTATAAAAAGCTCCGACAAAGGAGGGAACATTGTTGTTATGGATACGTCTAGCTACAAGAACATGTGCCTCTCTATATTGGAGGACAGGTTGAGTTATGAGATATTATCATCTAACCCCATAGTGAGTATATGTGATTCTCTTAGGATGTTAGTTAATGAAGACTTTGATTCGGAAGTCATTGATAAAAAAGAAAAAGACTTCCTGATTCCCTCACATCCTACTATGGCGACTTTTTACTGCCTCCCAAAAATCCACAAAGGTCTTACCCCTTTAAAGGGTCGACCCATAGTGGCAGGTATTAACAGTGTGACCCAGAATCTAGGAATGTATCTTGACCAGATATTAAGACCCTTTGTGATGAACTTGAGCTCATATATTAGAGATACAGGTGATCTTCTATGTAGATTGGATGGTATATGCCTTGAGGAAGACATGATTTTTGGGAGCATAGATGTGGAGGCTTTGTACTCCTCAATACCCCACAAAAAAGGCCTGATGGCCGTGGAATACTATCTTAAGTCTCGAGGACGCTTCTTTATGAAACATAATGATTTCGTTTTAAAAGCTTTGAAATTCTGCCTTACAAATAATGTCTTTCTCTTTGGGAATAAGTACTTCCACCAGCTCTGGGGCACTGCAATGGGCTGCCCATGTGCGCCCACTTATGCAAATTTGCTCCTGGGCTGGTGGGAGGAAAAAATTGTGTTTAACGATATGAATTCTCGACATGATAGCGTAGCCTTATGGCTACGCTATATTGATGATATTTTTGTGATTTGGAGGAGTACGGAATCTGAATTTGTCTCTTTTGTGAATGACCTTAATTGTAATGATTTAGGCCTTAGATTCACATATGAGGTACATAGATCAGAAATGAGATTTTTGGATGTGTGTGTCAAAAAGGGAATTGATGGAATCCTAGAAATGAGCAATTATAGGAAGCCAACAGCTACTAACTCACTCCTAAGATGGGAGAGCAACCATCCTCTTCCACAAAAAAGAGGGATACCAAAACGACAATATTTGAGATTACGTCGTAACTAGAGTTGAGCGACTTTTGCTTTTTTAGGGTCGCGTTTCGTTTCGTGAAACCCGACTTTTCCAAAAGTCGGGTCGAGCAAGATCGTCCGATTATAGGGAAAAGTCGGGGTCGTCCCGAAACACGAAACCCAATGTAAGTCAATGGGGAATAAAAGTCGGCAGTGAGAGGAGGACAGGAAACACACCTACAGTGCCCATTTGAATGCCAAAAGCATCAATTCTTCTTACTTAAGCTTGTCAACCTTAATTAACTTCATAATACAAGTTACGCACTGAAAAATGGGGGTTATTTGGCTAAATTTGTGGGGGGGGAGGGCTGGCTGCAGGTTTTCATGTGCCCTGGGCGAAAGAGCGCCCCTTTAACACATACCACAACTCATCATGCTCCGATACGGCAGAGAAATAGCGGTATAGTACAATGAAAAATACCTCACTTTTTACATCTCATGACGAGGCCCATCTATTTCTCCATACAAAATCATTGGTCCCATATAATGTTTGAAACAGTATATGATGAGCTCCACATAATGCTACAGTATATGTTGGTCCCCATGGATGAAGCTCCACTGTCTTATGGGCCCAAATAATGCTCCAAACATAATGGGCCCCATTTCTAATGCTCTAGTGTATAATGGGCCCTGTAAATGCTGCTCCAGTGTCTGATGTCCACCTTTGGAATGTTCCAGTGTATGGTGGTCCCCATCTATCATTCTCCAGAGTACAGTGCTCCCCAAAAATTGCTGTCCCAACATAGAAAACAATCAAATAAGTCTCCTCGCTAGGGAATCCCTGTACTTGTATGGACAGGTGCTGTAGCTTGCTTAACAGCTCGCCAGCCGTTCTCACGCCCAGTATGGATTGCACGTGATTGCACAAAGGTTAGAAAGGGTACCGTATCCCTGGATAACATGTATGGATAGCGTACACATTCAAAATATATGTCTATACAGCATGAGGCAGGCTCAGACGGTGTTAGGCCCAGTATGGATTGCACGTCATTGCACAAAGGTTAGAAGGGGTACCGTATCCCCGGATAACATGTATGGATAGCGTACACATTCAAAATATATGTCTATACAGCATGAGGCAGGCTCAGACGGTGTTAGGCCCAGTATGGATTGCACGTCATTGCACAAAGGTTAGAAAGGGTACCATATCCCCGGATAACATGTATGGATAGCGTACACATTCAAAATATATGTCTAAAAAGCATGAGGCAGGCTCAGACGGTGTTAGGCCCAGTATGGATTGCACGTCATTGCACAAAGGTTAGAAAGGGTACCGTATCCCTGGATAACATGTATGGATAGCATACACATTCAAAATATATGTCTATACAGCATGAGGCAGGCTCAGACGGTGTTAGGCCCAGTATGGACTACACGTCATTGCACAAAGGTTAGAAGGGGTACCGTATCCCCGGATAACATGTATGGATAGCGTACACATTCAAAATATATGTCTATACAGCATGAGGCAGGCTCAGACGGTGTTAGGCCCAGTATGGATTGCACGTCATTGCACAAAGGTTAGAAGGGGTAACGTATCCCCGGATAACATGTATGGATAGCGTACACATTCAAAATATATGTCTATACAGCATGAGGCAGGCTCAGACGGTGTTAGGCCCAGTAAGGATTGCACGTCATTGCACAAAGGTTAGAAAGGGTACCGTATCCCTGGATAACATGTATGGATAGCGTACACATTCAAAATATATGTCTATACAGCATGAGGCAGGCTCAGACGGTGTTAGGCCCAGTATGGATTGCACGTCATTGCACAAAGGTTAGAAGGGGTACCGTATCCCCGGATAACATGTATGGATAGCGTACACATTCAAAATATATGTCTATACAGCATGAGGCAGGCTCAGACGGTGTTAGGCCCAGTATGGATTGCACGTCATTGCACAAAGGTTAGAAGGGGTACCGTATCCCCGGATAACATGTATGGATAGCGTACACATTCAAAATATATGTCTATACAGCATATACAGCATGAGGCAGGCTCAGACGGTGTTAGGCCCAGTATGGATTGCACGTCATTGCACAAAGGTTAGAAGGGGTACCGTATCCCCGGATAACATGTATGGATAGCGTACACATTCAAAATATATGTCTATACAGCATGAGGCAGGCTCAGACGGTGTTAGGCCCAGTATGGATTGCAAGTCATTGCACAAAAGTTAGAAAGGGTACCGTATCCCTGGATAACATGTATGGATAGCGTACACATTCAAAATATATGTCTATACAGCATGAGGCAGGCTCAGACGGTGTTATGCCCAGTATGGATTGCACGTCATTGCACAAAGGTTAGAAGGGGTACCGTATCCCCGGATAACATGTATGGATAGCGTACACATTCAAAATATATGTCTATACATCAGGAGGCAGGCTCAGACGGTGTCAGGCACAGTATGGATTTGACGGCCCAGATTACACAGCGGAGGAGCAGGGAGAGGTAAAGATTGCAAATGCTGGGGCCCTGGCCAAGCAAGGGGGGCACACTCGTGGGCGTCGGTACTGGCACTGGGCCCCTCATAGTATCACCGTCAGAGACACTTGATTGCATTATGAGGGACCCTGTGCCAGTGCCCGCGCCCAAGAGTCGGCCTACCCACCTGTCCAGGGCAACGGCACTCGCACGGTGTCGTGCGCTAGGTGGTGACCCCGGCCATGGGGGGGGAGGCAGCACAGTTAGGGAGTTTTAGAAAGTGGCATATGTTGATGTTGGACATTCAACTGATGCAAAAGGCGAAATAGTTGAAGTACCAGGAAGAGGTGGACCAAAGCAAGCCATTTTTCTGTCACCCTATGTGTCATCAGGGGAAGGTGGGACAAAATCCTTGGAAACCCATGCGTGGTTCATTTTAATGAAGGTTAGATCATCCACATTTTGGGTAGACAGACGGGTCCTTTTTTCTGTCAGGATTGATCCAGCTGCACTGAAGACTCTTTCCGATAGCACACTTGCAGCAGGGCAAGCGAGCTCCTGTAAGGCATATTGGGCCAATTCAGGCCAGGTGTCCAGTTTAGCGGCCCAATAGTCAAAGGGGAATGACCTGTGTGGGAGAACATCGATATGGGAGGAAAAGTAGTTTGTAACCATAGTTGACAACTGCTGTCTCCTGTCACTTTCCATCGATGCAGTATTACCAGTTGTGTGAGCGGTATTTGAAAAATCAGTCCACAACATTGTCATGAAACCCCTGTCTCCAACGCCACTTCTGCTGTGTGCACCACGAACACCTCTGCCAAGCTGCCCCCGGCCCGTACGGCTCGTGTGAGAACCATCACCGCTGCTGTGTGCTGGGAATGCCTCAAGCAACCGATTTACCAGAGTTGCTTGTTTATTAGCCAATATTAGGTCAAGGTTCTCCTGTGGCATGATGTTTTGTAATTTGCATTTATAGCGTGGATCCAGGATGCTGGCCAACCAGTAGTCGTCATCGTTCATCATTTTGGCAATGCGGGGGTCCCTTTTTAGGATCCGCAAGGCATAATCTGACATGTGGGCCAATGTTCCCGGTGTCAATGATGCACTGCGAGTGCTGGGTGGAGGAGCACTTTCTGGCAAATCCACATCCCTCCAGTCACGCACAAACCCTGTACCAGACCTTGCCACGCCAACATTTTCACTTGCCCCACGAGATGCATCCTCCTCCCCTAAGTAATCATCCCCATCATCCTCCTCCTCCTCCTCTTCTTCCTCCACCTCGTCCAGGAGAGGTCCCTGAGCAGACAATGGCTGAATGTCGTCAAGGATTCCCTCCTCCTCTTCCTCCTCATCAACATTGGCTGCAGACGCCTGCTCCTTAAGGTGCGTCAAAGTTTGCATGAGCAGACGCATAAGTGGGATGCTCATGCTTAGGATGGCGTCGTCTGCGCTTACCAGCCGTGTGCATTCCTCAAAACACTGAAGGACTTTACAAAGGTCTTTCAGCTTCGACCACTGCACGCCTGTCAACTCCATGTCTGCTCTCAAAGTGCCTGGCCGTGTATCCTCCCACAAATGCATTATGGCCTGCCTCTGCTCGCACAGCCGCTCCACCATGTGCAGGGTGGAGTTCCACCTTGTTGCAATGTCGATAATGAGGCGGTGGTTGGGAAGGTGGAGCAATCGCTGCAGCTTCTGCATACGAACGGAGTGTACAGGCGACCGGCGGATGTGCGCGCCCAGTCTTCGCACCTTCTGGAGCAGGGCTGTTAACTCCGGATAATTTTTGAGGAAGCACTGCACCACCAGGTTCAAGGTGTGAGCCAAGCAAGGTATGTGGCTGAGTTTTGAAAGGGCTATGGCTGCCACAAAATTACGGCCGTTATCACTAACTACCTTGCCTGCCTCAAGATGTACACTGCCCAGCCATGACTCAGTTTGTCGCTTCAAGTACTCGGCCAGCACCTCGGCGGTGTGTCTGTCGCCCAAACACATCATCTGCAACACAGCCTGCTGACGCTTTCCATTAGCTGCTCGATAGGGGGACACATCGTGTGCAACAGTGGCAGCTGCAGATGGAGTGCTCGTACGACTGCGCTCTGTGGACGAGCTGTCGCTTCTGGAGGAGGAGGAGGAGGAGGAGGGTCGAACGCCTACAGCCAACTGTTTCCTAGACCGTGGGCTAGGCAGCACTGTCCCACCACCGCTGTCCCCTGTGGACCCTGCATCCACCACATTAACCCTGTGCGCAGTGATGGACACGTAACGGCCCTGGCCATGCCGACTGGACCATGCATCAGTTGTGAGGTGCACCTTTCCTCTCACTGACTGCTTGAGTGCATGGACAATGCGGTCTTTCACATGATGGTGGAGGGCTGGGATGGCTTTGCGAGAGAAGAAGTGGCGACTGGGTAGGTCATAGCGTGGTACTGCATAGGCCATGAGTTCGCGGAAAGCTGTGCTTTCCACCAACCGAAAGGGCATCATCTCAAACGAGATTAGTTTGGCAATGTGGGCGTTCAAACCCAGTGTACGTGGATGAGAGACTGAGTACTTTCTTGACCTACTCATAGTGTCTGGGAGGGTGAGCTGGACTTGAGAGCTGCATATGGTGGAAGTAGCGGTGGACAGGGCGGACTGAGAGAGGGTTGATGATGGTGATGGAGTTGGTGTTCTTTCTGATGGCCTAGAATCAGTCTATCGTTGATATAACAGTGGGATTCCCTGACTGCTGTGGCCTTGCAACGACACCTCAACATTTGCTGCTGTGCTAACCGGTGTGCTTACAGTGGGGGAAACAATGTAGCGTTGCTGACTACCTTCGTTGTGATCAGTTGCACATGTGGCACTTGAGGTTTGGTGTTGTGTCCACGCTTGCAAGTGCATGCTGGTTAAATGTCTAAGCATGCAACTGGTATTCAAATTTTTCAGATTTTTCCCTCGGCTAAAGGTCTTTGCGCACTTCTTACAGATAACCTTGGCCTGATCATGAGGATTTTGTTCAAAAAACTGCCACACTGCACTCTTCCTACTTTGGCAGACATTTTGCGGCCTAGCACGCTGTGATCTTTTGACCCTCTGGACAAGCTGTCCAGCAACTCTTTTGATGTTTGGAACCTGTCTTTGGAGTGCTCCGGGCCTGCCAGATAACAGCTGTTGCGATGTCGATGTCTGCTGTGGATGCTCCTCATCTGAGCTATTGGAAGCAGCACCCTCTTCCCCCAATGGATGCCAATCTGGGTCAACAACTGGGTCATCCATCACCTCCTCTTCTATGTCATGTGCACCTTTCTCTGTGTCACCGTGTATGGTGGTATAGTGTGCGGGAAGGGGCACCTGAGTCTCATCAGGGTCAAAATCTGGCTCTGTACACTGCGAGGACAATGTAGTGCTCTGAGTGAATGTACCAGCAGAATCATCCATCAGCGGCTGTGCATCAGTGCACTCCATGTCAGATTCATCTTGGCCTGGGTAATTCACCATTTGACTTGATAATTCAGGCATGGTATGTGAAAACAGCTCCATGGAGTAATCAGTAGTATGGCCTGCGTCATCCTTCAATCTTGGTTGGGGTGAAGGACACAAGGAAAGGTGTGGTTCATGAACATGAGCCTCCAATGACGACTCAGTGCTTTTACTTTTTACAACTGAAGAAGAGGAGGCGATAGAGCTGGAGGCTGAGTCAGCAATGTAAGACAAAACTTTTTCCTGATGCTCTGCCTTTAAAAGCGGTTTGCCAACTCCTAGAAAACTAAGCGTTCGAGGCCTTATGTAGACAGACGATGACGCAGAGTCAGCACCTCCTGCATTTGGTCCTATTTTGCTCTTGCCACTACCATCAGATCCACCACCAACACCATCATTACCAGCTGCCAACCCCCGCCCAATTCCACGGCCTCTTCCACCAGCCTTCCTCATTTTTGGTAGAAATGTAGACAAAATCCAACAAACTATATAGTAATGTAAAACAAGGTACAAGGTGTCTATAGGACAGGGGAGTTTTAGATTTTCTGCACACACTTGTGGACAGTGGACACTTGTGGATTGTGTGCGGCCCACTGATATCGGAGCGCTATGTGACACGCTCGATGGCACAGCTGCCTGTGACCAAAGTGACGAGAGGATAATGGAGATTTTGAATCTCTGCGTACACTTGTGGACAGTGGACACTTGTGGATTGTGTGCGGCCCACTGATATCTGAGCGCTATGTGACACGCTCGATGGCACAGCTGCCTGTGACCAAAGTGACGAGAGGATAATGGAGATTTTGAATCTCTGCGTACACTTTTGGACACTGGACACTTGTGGATTGTGTGCGGCCCACTGATATCTGAGCGCTATGTGACACGCTCGATGGCACAGCTGCCTGTGACCAAAGTGACGAGAGGATAATGGAGATTTTGAATCTCTGCGTACACTTTTGGACACTGGACACTTGTGGATTGTGTGCGGCCCACTGATATCTGAGCGCTATGTGACACGCTCGATGGCACAGCTGCCTGTGACCAAAGTGACGAGAGGATAATGGAGATTATGAATCTCTGCGTACACTTTTGGACACTGGACACTTGTGGATTGTGTGCGGCCCACTGATATCTGAGCGCTATGTGACACGCTCGATGGCACAGCTGCCTGTGACCAAAGTGACGAGAGGATAATGGAGATTTTGAATCTCTGCGTACACTTGTGGACAGTGGACACTTGTGGATTGTGTGCGGCCCACTGATATCTGAGCGCTATGTGACACGCTCGATGGCACAGCTGCCTGTGACCAAAGTGACGAGAGGATAATGGAGATTTTGAATCTCTGCGTACACTTTTGGACACTGGACACTTGTGGATTGTGTGCGGCCCACTGATATCTGAGCGCTATGTGACACGCTCGATGGCACAGCTGCCTGTGACCAAAGTGACGAGAGGATAATGGAGATTTTGAATCTCTGCGTACACTTTTGGACACTGGACACTTGTGGATTGTGTGCGGCCCACTGATATCTGAGCGCTATGTGACACGCTCGATGGCACAGCTGCCTGTGACCAAAGTGACGAGAGGATAATGGAGATTTTGAATCTCTGCGTACACTTTTGGACACTGGACACTTGTGGATTGTGTGCGGCCCACTGATATCTGAGCGCTATGTGACACGCTCGATGGCACAGCTGCCTGTGACCAAAGTGACGAGAGGATAATGGAGATTTTGAATCTCTGCGTACACTTTTGGACACTGGAAACTTGTGGATTGTGTGCAGCCCACTGATATCTGAGCACTATGTGACACGCTCGAAGGCACAGCTGCCTGTGACCAAAGTGACGAGAGGATAATGGAGATTTTTAATCTCTGCGTACACTTTTGGACACTGGACACTTGTGGATTGTGTGCGGCCCACTGATATCTGAGCGCTATGTGACACGCTCGATGGCACAGCTGCCTGTGACCAAAGTGACGAGAGGATAATGGAGATTTTGAATCTCTGCGTACACTTGTGGACAGTGGACACTTGTGGATTGTGTGCGGCCCACTGATATCTGAGCGCTATGTGACACGCTCGATGGCACAGCTGCCTGTGACCAAAGTGACGAGAGGATAATGGAGATTTTGAATCTCTGCGTACACTTTTGGACACTGGACACTTGTGGATTGTGTGCGGCCCACTGATATCTGAGCGCTATGTGACACGCTCGATGGCACAGCTGCCTGTGACCAAAGTGACGAGAGGATAATGGAGATTTTGAATCTCTGCGTACACTTGTGGACAGTGGACACTTGTGGATTGTGTGCGGCCCACTGATATCTGAGCGCTATGTGACACGCTCGATGGCACAGCTGCCTGTGACCAAAGTGACGAGAGGATAATGGAGATTTTGAATCTCTGCGTACACTTTTGGACACTGGACACTTGTGGATTGTGTGCGGCCCACTGATATCTGAGCGCTATGTGACACGCTCGATGGCACAGCTGCCTGTGACCAAAGTGACGAGAGGATAATGGAGATTTTGAATCTCTGCGTACACTTGTGGACAGTGGACACTTGTGGATTGTGTGCGGCCCACTGATATCTGAGCGCTATGTGACACGCTCGATGGCACAGCTGCCTGTGACCAAAGTGACGAGAGGATAATGGAGATTTTGAATCTCTGCGTACACTTTTGGACACTGGACACTTGTGGATTGTGTGCGGCCCACTGATATCTGAGCGCTATGTGACACGCTCGATGGCACAGCTGCCTGTGACCAAAGTGACGAGAGGATAATGGAGATTTTGAATCTCTGCGTACACTTTTGGACAGTGGACACTTGTGGATTGTGTGCGGCCCACTGATATCTGAGCGCTATGTGACACGCTCGATGGCACAGCTGCCTGTGACCAAAGTGACGAGAGGATAATGGAGATTTTGAATCTCTGCGTACACTTGTGGACACTGGACACTTGTGGATTGTGTGCGGCCCACTGATATCTGAGCGCTATGTGACACGCTCGATGGCACAGCTGCCTGTGACCAAAGTGACGAGAGGATAATGGAGATTTTGAATCTCTGCGTACACTTTTGGACACTGGACACTTGTGGATTGTGTGCGGCCCACTGATATCTGAGCGCTATGTGACACGCTCGATGGCACAGCTGCCTGTGACCAAAGTGACGAGAGGATAATGGAGATTTTGAATCTCTGCGTACACTTGTGGACAGTGGACACTTGTGGATTGTGTGCGGCCCACTGATATCTGAGCGCTATGTGACATGCTTGATGGCACAGCTGCCTGTGACCAAAGTGACGAGAGGATAATGGAGATTTTGAATCTCTGCGTACACTTTTGGACACTGGACACTTGTGGATTGTGTGCGGCCCACTGATATCTGAGCGCTATGTGACACGCTCGATGGCACAGCTGCCTGTGACCAAAGTGACGAGAGGATAATGGAGATTTTGAATCTCTGCGTACACTTTTGGACACTGGACACTTGTGGATTGTGTGCGGCCCACTGATATCTGAGCGCTATGTGACACGCTCGATGGCACAGCTGCCTGTGACCAAAGTGACGAGAGGATAATGGAGATTTTGAATCTCTGCGTACACTTTTGGACACTGGAAACTTGTGGATTGTGTGCAGCCCACTGATATCTGAGCACTATGTGACACGCTCGAAGGCACAGCTGCCTGTGACCAAAGTGACGAAAGGATAATGGAGATTTTTAATCTCTGAGTACACTTTTGGACACTGGACACTTGTGGATTGTGTGCGGCCCACTGATATCTGAGCGCTATGTGACACGCTCGATGGCACAGCTGCCTGTGACCAAAGTGACGAGAGGATAATGGAGATTTTGAATCTCTGCGTACACTTGTGGACAGTGGACACTTGTGGATTGTGTGCGGCCCACTGATATCTGAGCGCTATGTGACACGCTCGATGGCACAGCTGCCTGTGACCAAAGTGACGAGAGGATAATGGAGATTTTGAATCTCTGCGTACACTTTTGGACACTGGACACTTGTGGATTGTGTGCGGCCCACTGATATCTGAGCGCTATGTGACACGCTCGATGGCACAGCTGCCTGTGACCAAAGTGACGAGAGGATAATGGAGATTTTGAATCTCTGCGTACACTTGTGGACAGTGGACACTTGTGGATTGTGTGCGGCCCACTGATATCTGAGCGCTATGTGACACGCTCGATGGCACAGCTGCCTGTGACCAAAGTAACGAGAGGATAATGGAGATTTTGAATCTCTGCGTACACTTTTGGACACTGGACACTTGTGGATTGTGTGCGGCCCACTGATATCTGAGCGCTATGTGACACGCTCGATGGCACAGCTGCCTGTGACCAAAGTGACGAGAGGATAATGGAGATTTTGAATCTCTGCGTACACTTGTGGACAGTGGACACTTGTGGATTGTGTGCGGCCCACTGATATCTGAGCGCTATGTGACACGCTCGATGGCACAGCTGCCTGTGACCAAAGTGACGAGAGGATAATGGAGATTTTGAATCTCTGCGTACACTTTTGGACACTGGACACTTGTGGATTGTGTGCGGCCCACTGATATCTGAGCGCTATGTGACACGCTCGATGGCACAGCTGCCTGTGACCAAAGTGACGAGAGGATAATGGAGATTTTGAATCTCTGCATACAATTTTAGACAGTGGACACTTGTGGATTGTGTGCGGCCCACTGATATCTGAGCGCTATGTGACACGCTCGATGGCACAGCTGCCTGTGACCAAAGTGACGAGAGGATAATGGAGATTTTGAATCTCTGCGTACACTTGTGGACAGTGGACACTTGTGGATTGTGTGCGGCCCACTGATATCTGAGCGCTATGTGACACGCTCGATGGCACAGCTGCCTGTGACCAAAGTGACGAGAGGATAATGGAGATTTTGAATCTCTGCGTACACTTTTGGACACTGGACACTTGTGGATTGTGTGCGGCCCACTGATATCTGAGCGCTATGTGACACGCTCGATGGCACAGCTGCCTGTGACCAAAGTGACGAGAGGATAATGGAGATTTTGAATCTCTGCGTACACTTGTGGACAGTGGACACTTGTGGATTGTGTGCGGCCCACTGATATCTGAGCGCTATGTGACATGCTCGATGGCACAGCTGCCTGTGACCAAAGTGACGAGAGGATAATGGAGATTTTGAATCTCTGCGTACACTTGTGGACAGTGGACACTTGTGGATTGTGTGCGGCCCACTGATATCTGAGCGCTATGTGACACGCTCGATGGCACAGCTGCCTGTGACCAAAGTGACGAGAGGATAATGGAGATTTTGAATCTCTGCGTACACTTGTGGACAGTGGACACTTGTGGATTGTGTGCGGCCCACTGATATCTGAGCGCTATGTGACACGCTCGATGGCACAGCTGCCTGTGACCAAAGTGACGAGAGGATAATGGAGATTTTGAATCTCTGCGTACACTTTTGGACACTGGACACTTGTGGATTGTGTGCGGCCCACTGATATCTGAGCGCTATGTGACACGCTCGATGGCACAGCTGCCTGTGACCAAAGTGACGAGAGGATAATGGAGATTTTGAATCTCTGCGTACACTTTTGGACACTGGACACTTGTGGATTGTGTGCGGCCCACTGATATCTGAGCGCTATGTGACACGCTCGATGGCACAGCTGCCTGTGACCAAAGTGACGAGAGAATAATGGAGATTTTGAATCTCTGCGTACACTTTTGGACACTGGACACTTGTGGATTGTGTGCGGCCCACTGATATCTGAGCGCTATGTGACACGCTCGATGGCACAGCTGCCTGAGACCAAAGTGACGAGAGGATAATGGAGATTTTGAATCTCTGCGTACACTTGTGGACAGTGGACACTTGTGGATTGTGTGCGGCCCACTGATATCTGAGCTCTATGTGACACGCTCGATGGCACAGCTGCCTGTGACCAAAGTGACGAGAGGATAATGGAGATTTTGAATCTCTGCGTACACTTTTGGACACTGGAAACTTGTGGATTGTGTGCAGCCCACTGATATCTGAGCGCTATGTGACACGCTCGATGGCACAGCTGCCTGTGACCAAAGTGACGAGAGGATAATGGAGATTTTGAATCTCTGCGTACACTTTTGGACACTGGACACTTGTGGATTGTTTGCGGCCCACTGATATCTGAGCGCTATGTGACACGCTCGATGGCTCAGCTGCCTGTTACCAAAGTGACGAGAGGATAAGGGAGATTGGATTGCTTTTAAAAAAGCAGTTTGCAGAGCAGTGGGTAAACAGCAATGCCAGCGTGTCAGGAAGCCTTAGAAGGCAGCCCAACAACCAACACCACTGATACACCACAATATAGCCTCCCCTTGCACTGCACACACAGTGACTTGTGTGTTGTGCAGGCCAAATCGCTAGCAGCAGAAGCAGTTTTTTTGTCTTCTTCCCTGCCTAACGCTCTCCCTACAGAATCAGCAGCAACCTCTCCCTATACTAAGATCGGCAGAAGTAAGATGGCGGTCGGCGTGCACGCCCTTTTATACCCCCTGTGACGCCCACCAAAGCAAGCCAATCACTTGCATGCCCTTCTGAAAGATGGTGGTGACCCGTGCCTATGTCATCACGTTGCCCACAGTGTCCGTGGATCCTGATTGGCTGAAAAAGAGCGCAAAACAAACTTTTGAAACGCGACTTTGGCGCGTAAGTCGCCGACCTCGTGGCCGACCTCATCCTAGGGTCGGGTTTCGTTTCATGAAACCCGACTTTGCCAAAAGTCGGCGACTTTTGAATTTTTTCGACCCGTTTCGCTCAACTCTAGTCGTAACTGCTCAAACCCTCAGAAATTTAAAGAACAAGCCGATGATATGAGGGAGAGATTCCGGGAGAGAGGATACCCAGATCATGTTTTGAAGGCCGCTTATGGGGAATCATTAAAGAAAGATCGAAAAGAACTATTAAGGAAAAAAGTAAAAAAAGAAGACAAAGAGGTCACACGGTTTTTTACTAAATTCTCGAATGGGTCAGAAAAATTCAAAGAAATTTTAGAACGACACTGGCCAGTCCTTAAAATGGATACAGATATTGAGAAAACGTTAGGCTCCAAACCACAAGTGACATATAAAAAGAATAAATCTTTACAAGATAGACTCATGCACAGTCATTTTAGAGAGATTCCAGCACGCACCTGGTTAGAAAGGGAGGTAAAAGGGTGCTATAGATGCGGTAACTGTATAGCATGTCAGTCAGTAACGCAAGGGAAAACTTTTATGAGTATGAACAACAAGAAAATTTACACTATTAGACAGTTTATTAATTGTCGCACTAGTGGGGTGATTTATAAGGCAACCTGTATATGTGGGATGGAATATGTAGGGAAAACCAGAAGAGAGTTCAGGAAGAGGATACGTGAACATGTCGGTGATGTGGTAAATCGAAGAGATACAGCCATAGCAAACCACATCAATAGGATACATCAAGGTGATTATAGTAAAATTCAATTTATTGGGATTGAGAAAGTTCCTTATCCCCATAGAGGAGGAGATTGGGATAGAGTGATCCTCCAGAAAGAATGTAAATGGATTTTCTGGTTGAGGACACTCCAACCAACAGGCCTGAACGACCAACTATCCTTTGCGGCTTTTTTATAACCTATCCTACCACATACAATGAGTGCTGAGCCCCAGAGGACAAACTCCACTGTGCCCCCCATAAAGCCAGATCCCTGTATAGGGGTTAAAGGGTAGTGGGGTTACTCTGGAGGGAGACCGAAGGGGTTACACCTTTTTAATAGGACCTATGGTCCCCTTTTTTGTTCCCCTAAGTGTGAGATAGCCGTTTAATAAACTAAAGTGAGACAAAGAGACGACAAGGAGTTTCGTCTTGAAGGTAAATGTATCAAGTCCAAGTCAAGTACTGTACATAGTCCTAGGTGATCGATAAAGAGAAAATCAAGAAGTTTTGAAATAGAGTTTTATTACTTAAAGATCTCAATATCGGATGATGAATTTGTGAAGTATGCCCAAAATGACTGTTATGTATTAACTCCAATATCTTATACAAGGGTAAAATCTATGCCCATATGTAGCCTGGGGATTGTAGAGGGAACATTCCGTTATTAATAGTGATTAAAGTATATATATGCCATTTACTATCAAATTAACAGGGGACATCTACCATATAACGCTAAAATATGTTAATTATAATTATATGCGGTTATAGATCGTTATTGACTTTTTATGAAAAAAATATTAAAGTTTTCATATACTGTCGCTTCGTTAAATAACGCTGATTATACTTATATGAAAATTGACATAAGGTGACAGATGCAAAGAAAGCGTTAGATGAAGCGCATGTGAAGGGTAGATAGATATACAAATGCTCCCGTGTGATAACCCTGTGATGGGATTATATGCACTCAGAGGATGGAGCTTGTAAGAAGCGGCTGCATATGGAGTGCGCAGGCGCGGTGTGCCCCTGGATGGTGACTCAGTGATGGGAGGAAATAGGCGCTCTGACATAGGAAAGAGGGTTGGACTTGACACGGTAGAGCGCGCAGGCGCGGTATGTCCACGCCAGAAAGGAAGGAGAGAGGAGTGACGTCAGCGCGTTACCAGGCAACCCGATAAGCTGAACGAAGTATAAAGAGCGCGCATGAATGTATACCCTATGAGGAGGTTGATTCCTGCGCAATCATAGATTAGTAATATGTCTAAGTACATCTGTGATAAGGGTTTAATTTGAATGAGTCAGAAGGTGGTATTGGAAACATATGAGTAATAGGTCTATCACTATGGTAACGCATCAACAGGAAGTGGTCACGGGCATACACCCGGCCTACCTGTAGGAGGCGGGAACATACTAATGAGTGCATGTTATAAAAAGCAAGCAAATGAACAGCCCTGTGATGGCACTTTTTCCATGAAGGCATTAAGTTTGACCCAGAGACTCCCCTGATGATCTGGACGGTGAAACGCGTAGGGAGAAGGGAGCGTCACATGGAGGAACCCGTTACTGAGTAATATTTGGGTGAGATCTCTCCATGATATACAAGATTTTTTTCTAAAAGAAGTCTGTGGAGGTGGTGAACTGCATAAGTAGAGCAATGTATAGGTTCACACCGAGTTGAAGAATCTCAGACTGTGTGCCATGCCATTGTATATAGTATAGGCTGTTGTTGTAAAAATTGTCAAAAATCATTGTGAGTGTGAATGATGGATGTAACACAGAAGTAACACATCGATTTAAAAGCAATGGATTTAATATAGACAATTTATGGTACTATAAGAGAGTGCTTGTTCCAAACAAATTTATACTAAGCGGATACTCTGAAGGAGTGCCTGTGTACTATTTGGACTACGACACTAAGAGTAAACTGGAAAGTTTTTGAAGTTTGGTTTTGCCGTATTTAGCGGTTTTTTGTTTGTGTTTGTGTTTTTGTACATGTGCATTTTAAAATGGACTAAGTCCCTTTTTAATCAAATTAAAATAAAGTTTATTAGTTTTAATTTCTAGTATTTGTCTAGCTTGCTGGTGAAGATATTATTTCTAGCTAGTAGATCACTTGCTGAAAACCGAGACACAGGGCAGGCAGGCATGGCTTGGAGAGAAAGGACAGGCGGGCACGGCTTGGAGACACAGGACAGGTAGGCACGGCTTGGAGACACTGAGCAGGCTGGCGTGGTATGAGAAGAAACAGGTAGGGGCCTGTTCACACAGCAGGTGCAGGTATCGGTATAGACAGGAAGGAGTGGAATATGAAGGAACAGGTTTTGGACCTGTTCACACAGGAGGTATAGGTATGGATACAGGCAGGAGTGCAGAGCAGGCGGAGCCGCAGGAGTGTGGAGTTGGCGGAGATGCCAGAGTGCAGAGCCGCAGGAGTGCAGAGCAGCAGGAGTGCAGAGCCGCAGGAGTGCGGAGTAGGCGGAGCCGCAGGAGTGACAGACAGACAGAGCTGCAAGAGTGCAGAGGCACAGACAAAGCTGCAAGGATGCAGAGGCTCAGACAGAGCTGCAAGGGTGCAGAGGCTCTGACAGAGCTGCAAGGGTGCAGAGGCTCAGACAGAGCTGCAAGGGTGCAGAGGCTCAGACAGCTGCAAGGGTGCAGAGGCTCAGACAGCTGCAAGGGTTCAGAGGTTCAGACAGAGCTGCAAGGGTGCAGAGGCTCAGACAGAGCTGCAAGGGTGCAGAGGCACAGACAGAGCTGCAAGGGTGCAGAGGCACAGACAGAGCTGCAAGGGTGCAGAGGCACAGACAGAGCTGCAAGGGTGCAGAGGCTCAGACAGAGCTGCAAGGATGCAGAGGCACAGACAGACATTGCACAGGCAATGTTCAGTGGGTGTGGCGGATCTAAATAGTCGAGGGCTCTCGGTAATTGGTCAGGGACAGATTGAACAGGTGCACCCTGACTGTATAAGAGCCAGAGAGTTTTGGCGCTGCCCCCTATACACATATAGCCAGGAAGCATACAGGAGAACAGAGACACAGAGCACAGACCATAGGACTGGCAGCAAACAGAATTCACAGCATGACCCGGAGCAGTGAGTAAGTTGGTGTGCGGGGGAAGGGAGGCCATGCAGTGATGCCAGCAGGGTTGTTACACAGTGCCACTGATTTCTTCAATGCCACTCTCGCATCAGCTATTGACACGGTCGCTCCTCTCATTCATGGCAGAATGCGACATACCAACAGACAACCCTGGCACAATAACACCACTAAAAAGCTTCGGCAAGTGTCCAGGGCTGCAGAGCGGCGATGGAAGAAAACAAATTCGTAAGTTGACTTCACTTCATTCAAACAGGCAACACTCGCTTTCAAATCTGCCCTCACCTCTGCTAAACAGGCCTACTTCACAACCCTCGTATCTTCCCTATCCTACAATCCCAAACAGTTATTCAAAACTTTCAACTCCCTCCTCCACCCACCACTGCCCCCTCCAACCACCATCATCTCTGCTGAGGACTTTGCCAAACACTTCAAAAATAAGATCGACCAAACAAGGCAAGTCTTCATTGTTCAACCACCACAACCCCTTTGTATACAAGACCAATGCCCAAACCCCATAACCTCCCTCTCCAACATCACTGAAGGGTAGCTTAATCTCCTCTTCTCCAAATCGCATCTCACAACCTGTGCACTTGACCCCATCCCACCTCCTCCCCAACCTCACCACCACACTTATCCCATTCCTAACCCACCTCTTCAACCTATCACTGACATCCAGTACCTTCCCTTCTGCTTTTAAACGTGCCACCATCACGCCTATCCTTAAAAAGCCAACCCTCGGCCCAACTGCTATGTCCAGCTATCGCCCAATATCACTGCTCCCATTCACTTCCAAACTCCTGGAGCTGCACGTCCACGCTGAACTTTCCTCCCAACTCTCATCTAACTTGCTCATTGACAATCTACAATCTGGTTTCTGCCCCCATCACTCCACTGAGACAGCCCTTACCAAAATTACCAACGACTTACTTACAGCCAAAGTAAACAGACAGTACTCTATACTCCTGCTTCTAGACCTGTCTTCTGCATTCAACACAGTTGACCACTGCCTCCTACTACAGATCCTCTCCTCCTTTGGCATCAAAGACCTCGCCCTATCCTGGATCTCCTCATACCTTTTAAACTGCACATTCAGCGTCTCCCACTCCCACACTACCTCCTCATCGCACCCTCTCTCTGTTGGAGTCCCCCAAGGCTCTGTTATAGGAACCCTACTCTTCTCAATTTATACCCTTGGCCTGGGTCAACTCATAAATTCATTCCCATGGATTCCAGTACCACCTTTATGCTGACGACACTCAGGTCTACCTCTCTGGCCCAGATGTCACCTCTCTGCTGTCCAGAATCCCGGAGTGTCTATAAGACATATCCTCCTTCTTCTCCTCTCGCTTTCTCAAGCTCAATGTGGACAAATCTGAACTCATCATCTTTCCTCCATCTCACAGATCTTCCTTACCTGACCTATCTATCACAATAAATGACATCACACTTTGCCAAGTACCGGAAATCTGCTGCCTCGGAGTAACCCTTGACCTTGTCCTGTCCTTCAAACCACACATCCAAGCTCTGTCTATCACCTGTCGCCTCAAGCTCAAAAATATTTCCAGAATCCGTCCTTTCCTCAACCCTCAATCTACCAAAATGCTTGTGCGCGCCCTCATCATCTTCCACCTCGACTACAGCAACATCCTTTTCTGTGGTCTTCCTGCTAACACCCTCGCACCTCTCCAGTCCATCCTTAACTCTGCTGCCCAACTAATTAATCTCTCTCCTCGCTACTCCTCCGCTTCTCCCCTCTGCAAATCTCTTCATTGGCATCCATTCCCTCAGCGCATCCAGTTCAAATTACTAATACTGACCTACAAGGCCATCTATAACCTGTCTCCCCCATGTCTCTGAAATAATCTCCCAATACCTTCCCTCACATAATCTCCGGTCATCCCAAGACCTCCTTCTCTCCTCCAAACTTATTTGCTCCTCACCCAACCGCCTCCAAGACCTCACCCGAATAGCCCCTATTCCCTGGAATTCTTTGCCCCAACATGTCTGACTATCAACCACATTTGGATCCTTCAGACGGAACCTGAATACCCACCTCTTCAAGAAAGCTTACAGCCATTGCCCACTACCTCCTCATCACTAGTGGAGATATCACCTCAACCAACACTGGAACTGCTGCAACCCACCAAACTACTGTCTCCTTCCCCACCATCCTGTAGCATGTAAGCCTGAAAGGGCAGAGTCCACTCCTCTCTGTGTCAGTCTGTCATTGTAAGTTTGTTTGCTGTGATATCTGTAATTTGTATGTAACCCCATCTTATGTGCAGCACCATGGAAGCAATGGTGCTATATAAATAACTAATAATAATAATAATAATAATAATAAAAAATAGAGCATCACTGGAGAAGTTGAGTTTGCGATGTGAGCAAGGGCTGTTTTACTCTGTTTGTAGGTTCTGAGGGTGAGGGGCGCTACCTGGACAAGGGTGCTTCTAAGAGTGTCATTGTAGTGATGAACAGCCAGATCAGGACTGGAAAAAGAGGAGATTGGGGACAGGGAAGATTGCAGGGAGTCAAAGTGTCTGAGGGTTTAATGGCTTGTAGATTTCTAAATGTGAGATAGGTAGGAGTGTGCTGGGGTGGGCGAGGATTTGTGAGCGTGAAGGAGAGAATGTTGTGGTCAGAGAGGGGAAGCGGTGAGTTATTTAGGTAGGAGATTGAGCAGAGCCGGACAAAGACCAGGTCAAATGTGTTACCGTCTTTGTGTGTCTCAGAGGTTGAGAGCTGTGAGAGGCCAAGAGAAATGGTTAGTGTTAGAAGCTGGGATGCAGATGTGGAAATGGGGCTGTTAATGGGGATGTTGAAGTCTCCCAGGGCAAGGGTAGGGAGTTCTGAGGACATGAAGTGCGGCAGCCAGGCTGAGAAGTGGTCAAGGAATTGGGTGGGTGAGCCTGGGGGCCGGTATATGACCGCTACTCTGAGGGGGAGGGGACGGAAGAGCCTGATGGTGTGGACCTCAAAAGAAGGGAATGAGAGTGATGGCACTGGGGAGATGACCTGGAAGGTGCATTGTGGAGACAGGAGTATGCCGACTCCACCACCAGGTCTGTTTGTGGGTCTCGGGGAATGGGTGAATGGCTAATATGGAAGGTGGAGAAACTTTTTTCTGTGTTCTCTCTTCCTCCAAGAAAAGCTGATCTCACTCTGATCAGAAAAATTAGACCGTTTTTCTTAGATGGAAATAAAATGGCCTTGCGCACCTACTCTTATTCATAACCAAATAGTCTAGGAATTGGCCATTTTTTCCTGGGTTACTCTATAGATAATGGCTGATAAAGATGGACAAGTTGTGATGAGCTTAGTTTTAAACGAAAAAAAAAGAAATAAAAAGTGGATAACCCCATTGACTTGAGGATTGAGGTCTTATAACGTTGTCATGCTGTTAGGAACACCGCACTGGACTTGCTCACTGAGCCAGTGCGTGTGTCCTGAGTAAAGCAAACTGTGCTCAAAGATAAAAAAAGAGAAGAGCCAGCACTGCCAGTGGTCAGAACGCATAACATGAGGTGCATATGCACATATCTTACTGCATTCAAAATGAGACATTTAGCAAAATATTGATCAATATATTGAGCCACCCCGCCACGCCAAGGCTATCTCATATGGGGGGTCCTACTCTACATTTTTATTTATTCACTGTGCCATTGCGGTCTCCTAAATGTTTTAAAAGCAAGACCATGTCAAATGCAATCCATACCTGAAGCATATCTGCATCACTCCCGTGCAGCCAGATGGAGCAGGTGCAGATGAAGGCCAACCAGGTCTGAACACAGACATCTCAGGTTTGACCTCCACACACTGCCCAACCAGCAAACACAGATGAAGGGCAATGCAGGCTCAGACATGGATGCAAAAATAAATAAAGCCTAGGGCAGGGCGGGGCTGCCATGAGTGTGCACAGCAGCCTAGATCAATCACAATAAACACAGAAAAGATGGCGAACATGACCCAGCGTGCACGGCAACAGTGGTGGTCAGCCACAAAACCAATTTGCAATAAAAAAAGAGAAGAGCCAGCACAGAGTAGGACCCCCCATATGAGATTGCCTTGGCGTGGCGGGGTGGCTCAATTGAATTGATCAATTTTTTTGCTAAATATCTCATTTTTGAATACAGCTAGACATTATGTGCATATGTACTCCAATTTATGCGTTCTAACCTTAAGCAATGCTGGCTTCCCCCCCCTATTTTCTTCTTTGTGCTCAAAGATACCTGTGGAGCGGGCAAAAAAATTCAAGGTCAGTTATAATGTCAGGAACACCGCACTGAACTTGCTCACTGAGCCAGTGCGTGTGTCCTGAGTAAAGCGAACTGTGCTCAAAGATACCTGTGGAGCGGGCAGCAGCCGAGTAGATGCGTAATTCAGAGCAGCAGGACCTGAAGCACATGACTGCTAGGGGCATGGCCTAAACTCCAGAGAGCTAGGAGCTGCAAGAGAACTCCTAGCAGGGTAACTGCGAGACAAAGTTACCAAGGGGCATAGACAGGGAGGATAGTCAGGACGTAGCCAATGAGTCATACACAGACATAGCTGCAAGGTACAAGAGGGGCGAGCAGAGAGTAGTCAGATCACAGGCAATGAGTCATACACAGAGAGGGAAGCGCAGTACAGAATCAACAGGCAAACTCACAACGGGAACAGAACCTGGTCAGAACCATATAAACAAGCTATAACAACGAAAAGGCACAGGCACACAGAGGTCACCACACTCGACCAAAGGCAAAAGTATAACTGACAGGGATTGGCGCTTCCCAGGGGTTTAAGAAGCTCTCCCAGAACCAAAAAGAGGCCACAATCATTAACCCCAGGTGTGCAGGTCAAAACCTGCACTGAGCTCCAGACATTAACCCCTGACATGCAGCTCAAAAACCTGCACTGGGATCATGACAGTACCCCCCTCTCAACGGGGGGGCATCTGGAACCCAAGACTTCCCCGGGTACTTGGCATAGAAAGCCCGAACCAGACGATCTGCATGTACAGAGCGAGCAGGGACCCATGAGCGCTCCTCTGGTCCATATCCCTTCCAGTGGACCAGGTACTGCAAAGAGCAGCGCACCCGCCGAGAGTCCACAATATGTCCGACCTCATACTCCAATTGACCCTCCACCAGCACTGGAGGAACAACAGGCTCGGCGTCCTCTTTGACAGACCCTACGGATTTCAATAGAGATTTATGGAACACATTGGATATTTTTAAGGAGGCGGGGAGACGCAACCTATATGCCACTGGGTAGACTATCTCCATAATCTCGTACGGACCAATGAACTTTGGTCCCAACTTAGCTGGTGGTACCTTTAAGTTGATGTTACGTGTAGAAAGCCAAACCTTCTCTCCCACCTGAAACATGTCTCCCAAGGCTCTCTTTTTGTCAGCAAAATATTTGTACCTCCCCTGGGCCCGAGAGATATTGCGCTGGACTTCAGCCCAGAGGTTTTTTTTAACCGGTGAACGGACCCCTCTACCCCTGGACAACCGGAATCCACCCGTGAAAACTCCCCAAAATGCGGATTAAACCCATAGTTTATCAGGAATGGGGACATGTTGGTGGACTGACTCACCCGGTTGTTAAAAGCGAATTCCGCCAACGGTAACGCATCACACCAATCCTCCTGTCTTGCGGAGGTCAGACACCTGAGAATTTGTTCCATGGATTGATTGGTGCGCTCTGTCTGACCATTACTCTCCGGGTGATATGCCGACGAGAAGGAGAGTGAGCTGCCCAATTTCATACAGAACGCCCTCCAAAATTTGGCAGCAAACTGCACACCTCTGTCAGACACAACATTCAGGGGTACACCATGCAATCGGACCACATGCTGCACAAACAATCTTGACAATGTTTCTGCAGAGGGTAATGCTGCCAAGGGAATGAAATAGGCCTGTTTAGAAAACCTATCCAGCACCACCCAGATCACGGTATTGCCCCTAGAAGGTGGAAGGCCGGTAATAAAATCCATGGAAAGATGAGTCCATGGCCTATCAGGAACCGGTAGAGGTATTAGTTCCCCAGCCGGCCAGTTATGTGAGCTTTTGGAACGGGCACACACACCACAAGCAGAAACAAATTTCTTGACATTGGACCTTAGTGAAGGCTACCAAAAACCCCTGGCTACTGCCTCTCTAGTGGCCGTGATACCTGGATGAACACTCAGCCTAGACTCATGAAACTCCTGCAGAAGTCTAGGCCACAATAAATCTGGAACAAACAATTTATCCCCTGGCCTGGTTGCCGGAGCTAGGGCCTGAGCCCTTAGAATTTCTTGTTCCAACTCAGATGAGACCTCCACCACTACCACCCCTGGGGGAAGAATGGAGGACGGCGGCTCAGGGGGAGACACTGGGTCAAAACTTCTGGACAGGGCATCCGCTTTAACATTTTTGGACCCTGGTCGAAAAGTAATGGAGAACTGAAATCGTGAAAAAAAGTGACCAACGGGCTTGTCTAGGAGTAAGCCTCTTAGCAGATTTAAGGTATGCCAAATTTTTGTGATCCATGACAACCGTGATAGGGTGAGCCGCCCCTTCCAAAAAGTGCCTCCATTCCTCAAATGCCAGCTTGACCGCAAGAAGTTCTCTATTGCCTACATCTTGGTTTCTCTCAGCTGAAGAGAATTTCTTGGAGAAGAAGGCACAGGGTCTGAGATTGGTAAGGGTGGCCGGACCCTGGGACAGCACAGCCCCCACCCCCACTTCAGAAGCATCCACCTCCACAATGAATGGTTTGGACGGGTCTGGTTGTATCAACACCGGGGCGGACATGAAACATTTCTTAATAGCTGTGAAGGACTCCTTAGCAAGTACAGACCAATTTTTTACATCAGCGCCCTTCTGGGTAAGATTCGTGAGTGGTTTAACCACTTGTGAGAAACCTTTAATGAATTTCCGATAATAGTTCGCAAATCCTAAGAAGCGCTGGAGCCCCTTGAGATCTCGAGGCTGAACCCAGTCAGCGATCGCCAGCACCTTCTTAGGATCCATACGAAACCCCTCACAGGACACAATCAACCCCAAGAAAGACAGTTCCTGTACAAAAAATGAACATTTTTCCAATTTAGCGAACAATTGGTTCTCCCTGAGTCTCTGGAGAACTGTCCGTAGTTGTTGCAAGTGAGATTGGCTGTCTGGGGAATACACCAAAATGTCATCCAAATAAATAATAACAAATCAGCCTATCAGGTCAGAGAACACAACATTGATGAAATTCTGGAAAATAGCGGGTGCATTAGTTAACCCAAACCGCATAACCAGGTTTTCAAAGAGTCCTTCTGATGTGAGGAACGCAGTTTTCCACTCGTCCCCTTCCCGAACCCTTATCAAATTGTAGGCCCCCCGGAGATCTAACTTGGAGAAATTGGGCCCCAGCTAAGTGGTTACATAAGTCTGGGATGAGGGGAAGCGGGTAAGTGTTCCTAACCGTTATCTTGTTCAGTTCCCGAAAGTCGAGGCACGGCCGCAAACCACCATCTTTCTTCTTCGCAAAGAAGAATCCTGCTGCCACAGGTGACACAGAAGGCCTGATATGCCCTTTGCGGAGACTCTCAGCTATGAACTCCTTCATGGCTTGGCGCTCAGGCCCAGACAAATTGAACAATCGAACCTTAGGTAATTTGGCTCCGAGTATTAATCAATGGCACAATCGTAGGGTCTATGTGGTGGCAGTGCCTCAACCTCACTTTCGGAAAAAACGTCTTTGAAATCCTTCAGGTACTCGGGAATACGTTCCAGACCAACAGACGACACAGATACGAATATAACAGCGTGAACAAGATGTCCCAGGTTACCACATTTATCCTTGCATCCCCATTGAGTGATCTCCCCTGTAACCCAATCAATGGTAGGATTATGGCGTTGAAGCCAAGGCATCCCCAGTACCAGTCCTGCAGGCAAGTTATCTAGCACAAGACAACTTAGTTTTTCCACATGAGTGGAACCCACTTTTAGAGAAAAAAGTTCAGACCAGCAACAGATACCGTCCTGGGTAAGAGGGGACGAGTCAATTGCCACAAGTTTAACAGGATCCTGAAGCCTGACTGTCCCTATCTTATTAAGAGTCATAATTTTGGTATCAATCAGGTTCATGGCAGGACCACAGTCAACAAAAGCAGTAGTCTGAATCGGACCATTACCAAGTTCCAGTTCCACCTGCAGCACCATTTTTACACGTGAGGAAAATTGTACCTGAAGGTCTGGGTAGCCTCCTCGACTACTACCCAGACCTAGTCGTTTCCCGCCATCTTGGAGGATGACGGACAGGAGGAGCAGTCCTTCTTCCAGTGTCCAGATTCCCCACAATAGAAGCACAACTGCTTCTCCTGGCGGCGTCTTCTTTCCTTTTCCTCACAGGTGACAGCGCTCACCTCCATAGCCACAGGAAGAGTCCGGGTCTCATCTCCACTGGAGAATAATGATGTTTCCAGTTGCATAACGCCTCTAGCCCGCAGTCTGCGATCCATGCGAACCGCTTGGGTCATGGCATCCGCCAGGGAGTCAGGTGGAGGATGGAGTGCCAGGGCACCCTTCAGACGTTCACACAGGCCTCTATGGAACAGCCCCCGAAGGGCGGCATCACTCCAAGAAATCTCGGCTGCCCAACGTCTGAATTCAGTACAGAGCCACTCGGCCGAGTGCTCCCCCTGACAGACACTCATCACCTTGTCCTCAGCCAAATGCACTCTATCAGGCTCATCATAAATAAGCCCTAAGGCTTCAAAAAACGCATCCACAGACATTCTCTCAGGGGAAGAAGAGGAAAGCGAAAATGCCCAGGCTTGTGGGGACCCCCTAAGCAGGGACATAACCACCCCCACCCTCTGTTTCTCATCCCCAGAGGAGCGGGGTCTCAAAGAGAAAAAGAGCTTACAGCCCTCCTTAAATGCTCTGAATTCATCTTTGTTACCAGAAAACGTATCTGGCAATTTAACCCGGGATTCGGGTGGGACTAAAATGACATCTCTATTCCCCACCTGCTGAAAGCACCCCCTGAACTGAGTCCTCAACCCGCCGTTGGGACTGGGCCAGAGCTTGGTGTTCCAAACTAAGCTTCTGCAGCAACTGAGTCAAGCATTTCACCTGCTCAGATAAAGCACACATTGGGTCCATACTGCAGAAGTGAGAGAAAAAAAAAATTCAAGGTCAGTTATAATGTCAGGAACACCGCACTGAACTTGCTCTCTGAGCCAGTGCGTGTGTCCTGAGTAAAGCGAACTGTGCTCAAAGATACCTGTGGAGCGGGCAGCAGCCGAGTAGATGCGTAATTCAGAGCAGCAGGACCTGAAGCACGTGACTGCTAGGGGCATGGCCTAAACTCCAGAGAGCTAGGAGCTGCAAGAGAACTCCTAGCAGGGTAACTGCGAGACAAAGTTACCAAGGGGCATAGACATGGAGGATAGTCAGGACGTAGCCAATGAGTCATACACAGTGATAGCTGCAAGGTACAAGAGGGGCGAGCGGAGAGTAGTCAGGTCACAGGCAATGAGTCATACACAGAGAGGGAAGCGCAGTGCAGAATCAACAGGCAAACTCAAAAAGGGGAACAGAACCGGGTCAGAACCATATAAACAAGCTATAACAACGAACAGGCACAGGCACACAGAGGTCACCACACTCGGCCAAAGGCAAAAGTATAGCTGACAGGGATTGGAGCTTCCCAGGGGTTTAAGAAGCTCTCCCAGAACCAAAAAGAGGCCACAATCATTAACCCCAGGTGTGCAGGTCAAAACCTGCACTGAGCTCCAGACATTAACCCCTGACGTGCAGCTCAAAAACCTGCACTGGGATCATGACACATGCCCTCCAGAAAACACTGAACCGTAAAAGTAAAATGTATTTTTAAAGGAAAGAAAAAAAACTCTACAGCCTATTAATTTTATGACCCTATTAACAGAGAGCCTGCAAATTGATTTCAGCAGACCTTTACTGAAAACAAAGGTCACATGTTGTAATAAAGGTGACATCTCTGACAAAGGTCTAGAGTAATACGTTTCTCTTTCTTTTTTTTTCCAAACCTGTCATGATGTTATTGTGGAATGGAGTCAGCATATTAGAATTGCAGCAAAATGTTCCAGAAATCTCAGAGGTCACGAAACACCTAAAGAAAGACACAGTGTGAGAAACATTAGGAAGAAAATGAATCGCCACTGGCCAAAAAATGTCACTGCAAAGAAATATTAAAAAGTTACTGTCCTTCACTTGTGATGGAAGCTCCGGATTGACCTTTCAATTGATCAATTATTCAATTTTAGGAATAATCCATAGTAGCAGCCTAATGGTTCACTTCATAGGCAGATTTAAAGGGATTGTCAAGGATTAGAAAATTAATCTATGTTCTTGCTTAAAACATAGGGGATGTATGAACTGCAATACCAGACACATCCTGTAGTCAGATGTGGTGCTGCTTCCTCAGAGAGTACTTTTAGTTATAAACCTTGTCACTTTAGCCTTTTATGGACATCCCCCATACAAGTATGGCACAATATAGGCAAATAGTAGGAATTGGCCACAATTCAAATTTTTTTATTGGCGACTAGGAGATGAGAGTTAAAAAAACAGAAGGATATCTTTAGTCAATATGATAAAGTAAGTTGCTATCATTCTTTTTTATTTTTGGAGATTTACAGATCTTCTACGGAGGCAGACACTTCCATTAAAACCTAACTGCATGCAAAAACCTAAAAAATATTATGGGAATAGTAAAACGGGTTGTCGGGTACAAAATGATAAGACTGCAGTCACTCTGTGTGCATTCAGATGTATTGATCCCGCCCCCAGGGCACACACTGTGCACTGCGAGGATTCGCCGGTTTCTGAGCTGGGGCCGGCAGGTTCATATGTATTATACATACTACCAGTCAGAGTTTGATTAGTGGGCCTGACTTCGCGTTGCTACGCAGCCTCCTCATGATACCATTTACCTACGACATCTGTTATTATACCTTTACAATGGTGGTCAGTACGTGGGCAATGACATCAGTCATTTTCCATCTCCAGAGTCACAGGGTAACTCTCTCTCTCTCTGTAGAGTGCAAGCTCTTCTGGTCATCTGGATTCTCTCTCTTCTCTCCTCATGTGTATTTTCCATGCAATTAGGGTCTTTTCAGTATTGAGATTCATGCGAATTTTTTTGCCCTAAATCAAATTTTGAGGGAAAATTCAGTTAAAGGGATCCTGTCAGGAGGATTGTGCACAGTAACCTACAGACAGTGTAAGGTCGGCTCCATTATACTGATTAGGCTGGAGTCACACACAACATTTAAAAAAATCGGTCCATTTTTCACGGACCAGAATCGCACAAATGTTTCATGAACAGTGATCTGTATGTCATCCGATTGTCATGCGAGGACGCGATTTTTTCGCATCTAAGCATCCGTGAGACATCCGTACGACATCAGTATGGCGAGATTTTCTTGCCGGCTTGCAAAATGGACATATAATGGAGCCCAATGACAGGTTAAAACACAAACAAAAGAATAGATATATACACATAGAATACAAACATATATATATATATATATTGTATATACAGTCATGGCCAAAAGTATTGACACCCCTGCAATTCTGTCAGATAATATTCAGTTTCTTCCTGAAAATGATTGCAAACACAAATTCTTTGGTATTATTATCTTCATTTAATTTGTCTTAAATGAAAAAACACAAAATAGAATGAAGCAAAAAGCAAAACATTGATCATTTCACACAAAACTCCAAAAATGGGCCGGACAAAAGTATTGGCACCCTCAGCCTAATACTTGATTGCACAACCTTTAGCCAAAATAACTACCACCAACCACTTCCGGTAACCATCAATGAGTTTCTTACAATGCTCTGCTGGAATTTTAGACCATTCTTCTTTGGCAAACTACTCCAGGTCCCTGATATTTGAAGGGTGCCTTCTCCAAACTGCCATTTTTAGATCTCTCCACAGGTGTTCTATGGGATTCAGGTCTGGACTCATTGCTGGCCACCTTAGAAGTCTCCAGTGCTTTCTCTCAAACCATTTTCTAGTGCTTTTTGAAGTGTGTTTTAGGTTATTGTCCTGCTGGAAGACCCATGACCTCTGAGGTAGACCCAGCTTTCTCACACTGGGCTCTAAATTATGCTGCAAAATTTGTTGGTAGTCTTCTGACTTCATAATGCCATGCACACGGTCAAGCAGTCCAGTGCCAGAGGCAGCAAAGCAACCCCAAAACATCAGGGAGCCTCCGCCATGTTTGACTGTAGGGACCGTGTACTTTTCTTTGAATGCCTCTTTTTTCTCTTGTAAACTCTATGTTGATGCTTTTGCCCTAAAAGCTCTACTTTTGTCTCATCTGACCAGAGAACATTCTTCCAAAATGTTTTAGGCTTTTTCAGGTAAGTTTTGGCAAATTCCAGCCTGGCTTTTTTATGTCTCGGGGTAAGAAGTGGAGTCTTCCTGGGTCTCCTACCATACAGTCCCTTTTCATTCAGATGCTGACGGATAGTACGGGTTGACACCGTTGTACCCTCGGACTGCAGGGCAGCTTGAACTTGTTTGGATGTTAGTGGAGGTTCTTTATCCAACATCCGCACAATCTTGCGTTGAAATCTCTTGTCAATTTTTCTTTTCCGGCCACATCTAGAGAGGTTAGCCACAGTGCCATGGGCTTTAAACTTCTTGATGACAATGCGCACGGTAGACCAGGAACATTCAGGTCTTTGGAGATTGACTTGTAGCCTTGAGATTGCTCATGCTTCCTCACAATTTGGTTTCTCAAGTCCTCAGACAGTTCTTTGGTCTTCTTTCTTTTCTCCATGCTCAATGTGGTACACACAAGGACACAGGACAGAGGTTGAGTCAACTTTAATCCATGTTAACTGGCTGCAAGTGTGATTTAGTTATTGCCAACACCTGTTAGGTGCCACAGGTAAGTTATAGGTGCTGTTAATTACACAAATTAGAGAAGCATCACATGATTTTTCGAACAGTGCCAATAATTTTGTCCACCCTCTTTGTTATGTTTGGTGTGGAATTATATCCAATTTGGCTTTAGGACAATTCTTTTTGTGTTTTTTCATTTAAGACAAATTAAATGAAGATAATAATACCAAAGAATTTGTGTTTGCAATCATTTTCAGGAAGAAACTGAGTATTATCTGACAGAATTGCAGGGGTGTCAATACTTTTGGCCATGACTGTATACTAGAAATAGACCCGATGCTATTGCATCGGGAATGCGGTGAAATGAACATACGCCGGTGGGTGGCTGAGCCAATGAGCGGCGCCGCGTGGCTTTGGCTGGGGATTTGAATCCCCCGCCCCGCCGGCTGAGCCAATGACCGGGGCCGTGCAGGATTTGAATGCATGCATGGCCCTCTCACCCCCCTATTCTGGTATGAATGGTCCTCTCATCCCCCTTACCTGATATGCATGGTCCTCTCACCCCTATTAAACTGCACACATACAAAAAAAAACATTTATACTCACCTTTCTTCCCCGTGCTCCAGCGCTGTCACGTTCTGCCAGAGGCCGGGGGAGGAGAGTGGGGGGAGGAGTGTGGCGCCGGAGTACACGCATGCCCATACTCTGCTGTCCGGTGCCATATTGCTGAAGGCACACTGCAAATGTGTCTTCAGTAAAATGGCACCAGATAGCGCTGTGCACATGCATGATTCCAACACCACACTCTTGCCCCGGCCTCTGGTGAGACGAGAAGCACCGCAGCAGCGCTCCTCCCTGGTACGTAAGTAAGTATGTTATCCCCTGCCCCTTTACTACTATAGGATTAATAATGGAGAGGTGTCTTATTGACACCTCTCCATTATTAACCAGGCTTAATGTCACCTTTCAATAGCAAGGTGACATTAACCCCTTATTAACCAATGAGCCACTGCTAAAGGCAGTGGGAATAGAGAGGCTAAGTGCCGGAATTGGCGCATCTTATAGATGCGCCTTTCTGGGGTGGTTGGGGACAGATATTTGTAGCCGGGGGGGGAAGAACCATGGTCCCTTCCTAGGTTGTTAATATCTGTCTTCAGTCACTGGCTTTCCCTCTCTTGTGGAGAAAATTGCGCGGCAGCCCACGCAATTTCTTTTCTGCGATTATAGCCTTAAATTTAACCCCTAGAGTTCCAAATTTTTCCTAACACAAATGAATAAATTTATTAAACACTGACATATATAAATCATTTTGATATGACATGGTTTACTATACTTAAACAATGTGTCATATTATGTCGGGTTCTGTAATGATTTTACAGAAGCCAGCAATTGATCTAGCTGCTATTATGTTATGTAGAACTCTATGAAATATATATATATATATATATATTCTATGTGTATATATCTGTCACGGGTCCTTCCACACAATCAACAGAGCGCTGGAAGAGTGAAAAATCCCAAGACTCATGAGGCTATGTGCACACGCTGCGGATTCTGCTGCGGATCCGCAGTGGATTTGGCCCTGCGGATCCGCAGCAGTTTCTGCTGCATTGTACAGTACCATTATAATCAATGAAAAACAAAAAACGCTGTGCACATGCTGTGGACTTTTCCACGCGGATTTGCTGCGGTTTCAAATCCGCAGCATGTCGATTCTTTGTGCGGAATCCGCAGCGGTTTTACACCTACCCCATTGTCCAGGTGTCAAACCGCAGGCTAACCTGCAGGTAAAACGCAGGTCTTTTGACCTGCGGATTTTGCCAAATCCACGCAGAAAAATCCGCAGACCAATCCGCAGCGTGTGCACTTACCCTTATAGGCAAAACTAAAAGGTCCATAAACAGTCCACCACACTGAGGATACAATAGTCCAGAACACAAATGCAGTTCGCTAACAGGATGAATGTCCAAGGAGATGAGAGTCCATTAATACATCAGACAGAGGATAAAATGGGTCCCTATGCTTCCCCTTCTCTCTGACGTGCAATCTTCACATGATCATCACCACACAGCATCTGACTTGACCAGCACCAGCCCTCCCCAGCCCCCTCCTTATGTCCAGGGGTAGTCAGACAGGTTGGGGAGGTTTTCAGGCCTCCCTGACCTGACACAGGTGCCTTGGAGATTAAGGCACTACAGGGGGTTCAACAAGAGGCTTAAGGTACTGTCACACTTAGCGATGCACCAGCGATCCCGACAACGATATGACCTGGTCAGGATCGCTGGTGCATTGCTAAGTGGTCGCTAGTGAGCTGCCAAACAGGCAGATCTCACCAGCAACATAGCAGCGGTCGGCGGTCGTTACTTACCTGTCAGACGATGCGATGAAGACGTCGTCCCGCCCGCATCCATGCGCCGCTCATCACCACAGCAGGAAGCAGACGACAGAAACGGCCCAGGCCGTTCTCGAGTGATCAGCGATAACTAGCGGGGGAGCCGGTCGGAGGTAAGTATCACACATAGCGATATCACTAGCAATATCGCTGCTACGTCACAAAACCAGTGACATTATAGCGATATTGCTAGCGATATTGCTTAGTGTGACGGGCCCTATAGATTCAGTCAGGCTGCAGACAGTAAGGCTAATTTCACACTTGCTTTTTTTTGCAGCGCGTTTTTCCCGCAAAAAAACGCATTGAAAAAACGCATACAAAAGCATACAACTGCTGCGTTTTTTTCAAGCATTTTTATGAGCATGCATGAAAAAACGCAGCGTTTTTATGCGTTTGTATGCGTTTTTAGTGCGTTTTTACCGCGTTTGCGTTTTTTCCAAACATTAGGTGGCCCCTCACACTAACCCAAACCATGACTTTACTAACCCTAACCCTGACCCTAACCCTAACCCTAACCCTAACCCTGACCCTAACCCTAACCCTGACCCTAACCCTGACCCTAACCATAACCCTAACCCTAACCCTAACCCTGACCCTAACCCTAACCCTGACCCTAACCCTTAACCAAACCATACTTAACCCTAACCCTGACCCTAACCCTGACCCTAACCCTAACCCTAACCCTGACCCTAACCCTTAACCAAACCATACTTAACCCTAACCCAAACCCTAAACCCTAACTAACCCTAACCCTGACCCTAACCCTAACCCTAACCCTGACTCTAACCCTGACCCTAACCCTTAACCAAACCATACTTAACCCTAACCCAAACCCTAAACCCTAACTAACCCTAACCCTGACCCTAACCCTAACCCTAACCCTGACCCTGACCCTAACCCTAACCCTGACCCTAAACCCCCTTAACTAACCCTAACTCTAACCCAAACCCCTAAATTCCATGGTTAACAAAAAAAACGCATGTGCAAAAAAACGCATACATAAGCATGCCAATGCGCACATATGCGCACCCATAGACTTATAATGGGTGTCTTGCTGTAAAAAAACGCATTGCGCGCGCATGCGTTTTTTTGAGGCAAGTCGGACGCCCAAAAAATGCAACAGGATGCATTTTGTGCGCCCGAGCGCATACCGCAAAAAAACGCATGCGCGCAAAAACGCATACAAACGCGTGTGTATGCGCACATAAGCGCATCCCATGCAAAGTATAGGAAAAAAAAACGCATGCGTTTTTTAGCGCTAAAATCCCGCGAAAAAAAACGCAAGTGTGAAACCAGCCTAAGTGAGCTAATTCAATTATCATACTTTTGGAAGGTAATTAAGACTCTAGACAATATGGGAAATACACGGAATGATACAGGGCAACGAGAGAACACTATGGAAATCCGTAAAATATAAATAGACACAAAATGATACCCACATAACATTTCACACCATCACACCCTCTATTCTTTATTAACCTGTCAGTGTGATTTTACAGTATAGCACACTGAATTGCTGGCTTTTCTAAAGGACACCGGTGCGTATTTCTCGCAAATCACACGTATGCTCCGTGTGTAATCCGTTTTTTTCTCGCACCCATAGACTTGCATTGGCCGCGCCTGTGCAGTAGCAGCTATCAGTGTATAATAGCGATGATACAATAGCTGCTACTGCGCAGCCTCGGCGACACCATCTTGGAGGAGGACATTTTTATTTTTTCTCTAGCAAGATGGCGCCGCCAGCGCAATAGCAGCTATTGGATCACCTCTATATACACTGATAGCTGCTACTGCACAAGCGCGGCGGGCGCCATTTTCAAATAGATTTTGTTTATATATACTATCATGATAACTTCAACCACATTAATTATATACACATTACACATGGGATTATGCTGCAGCGCAGGTGCCACGGCCGGTGCCTGCCTGCGGAAGGGTTTTTTTTCAGTATGTACATATAGTATTCATTAGTATGTACATATAATATTAATTATGTAAACTAGGGGGCAGGTCAGTGAGGGATCAGCGACCTCTCAGCAGTCTGCATTATGAATACCTATTCAGAGCACCACATGAAGATCCCCACAGGCAGCCCCGGACCACGAGCATATTGTTATCTCAAAACTGAAAATAAAGATTAAACAACAACCACAAGATGGATTTCATCACCAGGTATCATTGTAATCAGTATAACAGTGCCCACCAGACACTTTCTGTAGGTTACTGTGCACAATCCTGCTGACAGGTTCCTTTAAAAGTCAGCAAATTCGAGTTTCAACATTTCTGCTCATCTCTCGCTGTAAAACAAAACCATGTGCAACAAGACCATAAAAGACCCATAAATGTCATGCACTGAATAGTACTGACCAAACAGGGATCTATAGTGGACACTCTTAAATAGCATATCAAACAGAAGAAATGGAGTACAAGTCCAATTAGACAAAAATACAATTTATTTTATAAATCAAATTGATGTTAACATTACAACATATAATATATACAAAAAGGATCAGGTACTATGCTGCTTTTGTCCGAAAAAATATATATATATAAAGTGCTTAGTGCATTACAAAAGTGATGGGCCAATAGTTCCAAGCTCTATATTTAGAGAGGGTCGCAAACAGGTGCACAATCTGAATGAAACAACCCATTATCCAACGCCATTGTGCTTACCCGTAATCATTCGGAACAGGACAGGAGCGGCACCGCCACCGACACGCGTTTCGCCTCTTTCTCAAGGTGCGGTGATGTTTTGTATGGTGGGTCAGGGTTAAATACCCTCTCAGCAGGTGCTCGTTATCGGCGCATGTTTCCGGTCCTGCGCCCCGGACCTTGCATCACCAGCGGCGACCAACATGGCGCCGCGTGTCAGGAGGCGTCGCAATGACGTCACTGGCACGCAAACGTCACAAAGAGTCGGCACCGGCAATGCTCCGAACGACACAGACCTCAGACATGCGCACTAGAGCAAATAGCCCGCGGACAATCACGGATAAAGGGGAAAAATATATATATATATCTCAATAGTGACATATAGTGAAGTTGTGTATACTATCAAAATACAGTGCATATCATCTCTATCAATGTATATCACTTGATCCTGCATAAATATTTAATAATACTGACCGTAAAAACGATCATTATAAAAATAAAAAATAAAGTGATATATAAGACCAAAGTGTTATTATAAGTAATGTGACATTCTGCAAAATTTATAAAATATGTTACATTATTTAAATATGTGATATAATACATATATATATATATATATATATATATATATTCCACGTCATAGCATCTTGAATCGTCCTTGAAATATAGATGTAACACCACTGATCCCACCAGATCTTCATACTCGAACGTCATGGTAGTATAAAATCCAATCACGAAACCAAACTAGACATTCAAAAGACATAAACAATAAAGAAATTAAAAACAAAACACCAAATTGTGGGATGGTTTAGATATATTGATGACATCCTCTTTATTTGGCAGGGCCCTGTCTCTGAGTTACATGACTTTATGGGGGGGCTGAACCGAAATGACTCCAACATCCATCTCACGTATGTTTTCCATCATCGTCAGATTACATTTCTTGATGTGACATTAAAAGTACAGGATGATGGTTGTATCTATACAGATCTGTATAGAAGGGAAACTTCTGTGAATGCCCTCTTACATGCATCTTCGTCACATCCGCATTCCACGATCAGATCAATTCCAGTCGGACAATTTCTTCGTGCCAGGAGAATATGTACCACTGAGACTTTATTTGAGGCACAAGCTGTTGACCTTGGGGAGAGATTCTCTCGGAGAGGTTACAGCAGGAGATGTATAAAGAAGGGATACTGGAGAGCCAAAACAGCTTCTAGGACTGATCTTTTGGCAAACAGATGGAGAGTATCTAAAAATAAAACTGATGGAGAAGTAAGATTTATATCAACTTATAACCATAGGTGGGACATGATAAGATCAATTCTTAATAAACATTGGGCTGTCCTAAAAACAGATTCCATTTTATGTGAATGTCTTCCTGAACGCCCTCTTATGACTGCATGGAGGTGTAATACCCTAAAAGACATGTTAGTAAAAAGTCATTATGTTTCCAAGAAACCTGACCCTTTTCAGGCGGGCACACCTAGGAATGGATTTTTTCCATTTGGGGGATGTTTGGCTTGCAAAAATTTGAGGAGAGCTGTGTCTTTCACTTCATCTGATGGCCGTGATGAATTCACAATCAGGGAATATATTACCTGCAGCACCACTTATGTGGTGTATTATGCAGTATGCCCATGTGGTTTGATATATGTGGGGCTTACAACACGTGAATTACGTGTTCGCATACGTGAACACATTAGAAACATCATGGCCGCTCGTGAGGTGGAGGATTTAAACAGCCTCAAATCCATTCCTGCACATTTCCGTCTGAAACATAAATGTGATCCTAGTGGTCTTCGGGCTTGGGGCATTGACAGGGTCCGTGCAGGAATAAGGGGTGGTGACACAAAGCGTGCATTGACTCAGAGGGAATGCCAATGGATCACGGTACTTGATACCGTGACACCGGCACGTCTCAATGAGAATTTGAGTTTCAGTTCATTCTTATAAATTGTTTGGTGTTTTGTTTTTAATTTCTTTTTTGTTTATGTCTTTTGTATGTCTAGTTTGGTTTCGTGATTGGATTTTATACTACCATGACGTTCGAGTATGAAGATCTGGTGGGATCAGTGGTGTTACATCTATATTTCAAGGACGATTCAAGAAGCTATGAAGTGGAATATATACAGTCATGGCCAAAAGTATTGACACCCCTGCAATTCTGTCAGATAATATTCAGTTTCTTCCTGAAAATGATTGCAAACACAAATTCTTTGGTATTATTATCTTCATTTAATTTGTCTTAAATGAAAAAACATAAAAAGAATTGTCCTAAAGCCAAATTGGATATAATTCCACACCAAACATAACAAAGAGGGTGGACAAAAGTATTGGCACTGTTCGAAAAATCATGTGATGCTTCTCTAATTTGTGTAATTAACAGCACCTGTAACTTACCTGTGGCCCCTAACAGGTGTTGGCAATAACTAAATCACACTTGCAGCCAGTTGACATGGATTAAAGTTGACTCAACCTCTGTCCTGTGTCCTTGTGTGTACCACATTGAGCACGGAGAAAAGAAAGAAGACCAAATAATTGTCTGAGGACTTGAGAAACCAAATTGTGAGGAAGCATGAGTAATCTCAAGGCTACAAGTCCATCTCCAAAGACCTGAATGTTCCTGTGTCTACCGTGCGCAGTGTCATCAAGAAGTTTAAAGCCCATGGCACTGTGGCTAACCTCCCTAGATGTGGCTGGAAAAGAAAAATTGACAAGAGATTTCAACGCAAGATTGTGCGGATGTTGGATAAAGAACCTCGACTAACATCCAAACAAGTTCAAGCTGCCCTGCAGTCCGAGGGTACAACGGTGTCAACCCGTACTATCCGTCGGCATCTGAATGAAAAGGGACTGTATGGTAGGAGACCCAGGAAGACTCCACTTCTTACCCCGAGACAAAAAAGCCAGGCTGGAGTTTGCCAAAACTTACCTGAAAAAGCCTAAAACATTTTGGAAGAATGTTCTCTGGTCAGATGAGACAAAAGTAGAGCTTTTAGGGCAAAAGCATCAACATAGAGTTTACAGGAGAAAAAAGCGGCATTCAAAGAAAAGTACACGGTCCCTACAGTCAAACATGGCAGAGGTTCCCTGATGTTTTGGGGTTGCTTTGCTGCCTCTGGCTCTGGACTGCTTGACCGTGTGCATGGCATTATGAAGTCAGAAGACTACCAACAAATTTTGCAGCATAATTTAGGGCCCAGTGTGAGAAAGCTGGGTCTACCTCAGAGGTCATGGGTCTTCCAGCAGGACAATAACCCAAAACACACTTCAAAAAGCACTAGAAAATGGTTTGAGAGAAAGCACTGGAGACTTCTAAGGTGGCCAGCAATGAGTCCAGACCTGAATCCCATAGAACACCTGTGGAGAGATCTAAAAATGGCAGTTTGGAGAAGGCACCCTTCAAATATCAGGGACCTGGAGTAGTTTGCCAAAGAAGAATGGTCTAAAATTCCAGCAGAGCATTGTAAGAAACTTATTGATGGTTACCGGAAGCGGTTGGTCGCAGTTATTTTGGCTAAAGGTTGTGCAACCAAGTATTAGGCTGAGGGTGCCAATACTTTTGTCCGGCCCATTTTTGGAGTTTTGTGTGAAATGATCAATGTTTTGCTTTTTGCTTCATTCTCTTTTGTGTTTTTTCATTTAAGACAAATTAAATGAAGATAATAATACCAAAGAATTTGTGTTTGCAATCATTTTCAGGAAGAAACTGAATATTATCTGACAGAATTGCAGGGGTGTCAATACTTTTGGCCATGACTGTATATATGTATTATATCACATATTTAAATTATGTAACATATTTTATGTCTTGACACTGTCTATATAAATTTTGCAGAATGTCACATTACTTATAATAACACTTTGGTCTTATATATCACTATTTATTTTTTATTTTTTATTTTTATAATGATCGTTTTTACGGTCAGTATTATTAAATATTTATGCAGGATCAAGTGACATACATTGATAGAGATGATATGCACTGTATTTTGATAGTATACACAACTTCACTATATGTCAATATTGAGATATATATATATATATTTTTTCCCCTTTATCCGTGATTGTCCGAGGGCTATCTGCTCTAGTGCACATGTCTGCGGTCAGTGTCGTTCGGAGCATTGCCGGTGGCGCCTTTTTGTGATGTTTGCGTGCCAGTGATGTCATTGCGATGCCTCCTGACACGCGGCGCCATGTTGGTCGCCGCTGGTGATGCAAGGTCCTGGCCGCAGGACGGGAAACATGCGCCGATAACGAGCACCTGCTGAGAGGGTATTTAACCCTGACCCACTATACAAAACATCACCGCACCTTGAGAAAGAGGCGAAACGCGCGTCAGTGGCGGTGCCGCTCCTGTCCTGTTCCGAATGACTACGGGTAAGCACAATGGCGTTGGATAATGGGTTGTTTCATTCAGATTTTGCACCTGTTTGCGACCCTCTTTAAATATAGAGCTTGGAACTATTGGCACCATCACTTTTGTAATGCACTAAGCACTTTATATATATATTTTTTGGGACAAAAGCAGCATAGTACCTGATCCTTTTTGTATATATTATATGTTGCAATGTTAACATCAATTTGATTTATAAAATAAATTGTATTTTTGTCTAATCATCTCTCGCTGTGACTAAACCTTCTTAGCACATTCTCTCTTGCTTCGTCCCTTCTGAAGAATGGCATTCTGCTGTGATCCATACACATATGAATATTCCTTTCTTCACACGTCCACCTTGCTGAGATTATGCAAATCTTGTCTTTCTGGATCTCATGTGTCTTGCATTTTCTAAAATGCTTCAAACTCAGCCCACATGTCATTCTGATTACCGGGGCTCACAGCATCCTGCCAATTCCACAGCACAGCATCATCTAAATGTTAGCTTCCTCTCTAATGTGCCGTGCTTTACTTTCATTGCAGATGTCTGCTGAATAAACATGACTTTCATGCTACATTCAGTCTGAATGTGTCAAGTTAGAACATCGGTAATGGAGGAGGAAAATGATGCAATTTTCAATAAATAGTTTACACTGTGATAGCAAGTCCCCAGAAAGTGGAGTCGCGTCTACACTAAATGGCCACTTTATTATAGTCATCGGCCCTTTCACGATAGGAGCTTTGGAAATGTTGAAATTCTGGCCCATAACCCTAGGTTACTGCATAAAATCAAGTAATCGATTTTTCACAGCAAAATTGTACAATCTGAGCGACTTCTATCAATACCTGATCATTAGTAATGACCATGCAGGAATTGTCTGTAAGTGTTGGGGCTGTCAAACAGCTGCAAGACATGCAGCCATGGGGACTAGAACATATTTTTCGAGCACACAGAAGACATTCAGATAGCACACAAGCATGCTCGGATATCGCCTTATCTGAGCACGTTCGCTCATCATTACTGGTCATCCATGGTAGATTAATTCTAGTCATAATTTCAGTAACTGACAACTTTGTGGGGTGTTAAGCATTGCTACAGTAAAAGATCAAGAAAAACCCTCCAGCAAAAGATGATTCTGTGAGCGGAAAGCAACGAAAGGAGTCAGAGGAGGATGTGAAGAATCGTTCTATTGAAAGGAGTCAGAGGAGGATGTGAAGAATCGTTCTATTGAAAGGAGTCAGAGGAGGATGTCAAGAATCATTATGGTACACCTAATTAAAATGGGAATGATTGTTGATATCAACTTCCTGTTTGTGGCACATTAGTGTATGGGAGGGGAAAAACTTTTCAAGACCATGGCGGCCATTTTGAAGTTGGCCATTTTGGATCCAACTTTGTAAATGGCCCACCCTGTAGATACACTTCAATTGTGAGACAGAATCTAAAAATAAAACCCAAAAAATCACATTGTATGATTCCTCAGGAATTCCTGGAAAATGTTGATGAATGCAAGAGAACTCCTTAACATTAAGGTAAAACAACAGTGTGCTCACATATATGGTTATTTGTAAATTATAGTAGATTAAATATATGCACAATATAAAAAAACTGTCTTGGAATTTTCCTAAATTTTGTTGTTTAAGTATAGTGCATCTAATCTATCAATCAGCTTTTTTAATATCCATCAACATAGCTTCATTAGGGCTTGTTCTTTTCAGGACGTGTACGGTTTTGGAGCGCATATCAATATAATGTACAGTATTATAAAAAAAAACTTTGGAGTGGGAAAAAAACCTGCAATTGAACAATTTTTAAATTTTTTTTCACCTTTTTTATTTTTTATTGTGTTTATCAGTATTAATCACATGCTGACTGATTTCCTCTTTAACTCCCTTCCTTCCTTCTATCATTAGTAAGGAGAGTTAAGCCAGCCCACCAAATGCCACATCATTAAGGGGATATTCTCAAGTTCGGTTTTGCTTGGCTGGACTTAGACTCTCTCAAAAGAATTAACAGAGCAGTACAGTGTTAATGTTCATTTACAGCTCAGTTCACATAAGACCATTTTGAGCCCAAATTCTAAACATTGATAATGGACCCAGAGGTCGGACCCCAATGATTGGGAAGTTATCCCCAATGCTCTGGATAAAACATAACTTACAAACTTGAGAAAATCCCTTTAATGTCATTCAATACTCCCAATATAGTGTATGTGTAAAGTTACCTCCGTAGGTTCAATCACGCCTGAAGCAGCCACAAACACCACCGTGGAAAAATCAAATCATGCAGGCCATACAACAGAGATGGACAAAAAACACATAGTAAAAAAATAAGGGATTCAAAGAAGGGAATGTGAAAAGGTCAAACTGTACTAAGTGTACATAATATGTAGCCCAGAAAAGCTATAAAAAGATACCCATCATGGCTGGGTGTTACACATGTGCTGCTCAGGATGCCACAACGCATGTTTCGCGGTTTGAATACCGCTTCCTCGGGGGCGTGGCTTGAATAATGAAAATGCCTAGTTAAATATATGGCTGAGGACAATCATATGACTGAAAACAGCCAGTGCGATAACAAAAATAAGCACATGCGCCTTGCAGTGAAGAGAAAGCTCCACCCCCTGAGCCATCACGGGGCACGCCTGCGACGCCTGATGGCGACCGGCACCCAGCCGTCACTGGAACTATGCTGGGAAGCGCGCCGTGCAACAGAGCATCACCCGGAAGACGGCCAGGACCAGACTGCAGACCAGGCAGCACCCAGAGCACATGACTCACTGACGTCACCTGGGGACGGCCGGCGCTTCAGCCATCACCCAGGTAATGCAGGAATCAATCAAGGCGCACCAACGCTGCAGGGGGACGGCCGGCTCCTGACTATCACCCCGGCAACGCAGCACGCACCCCGGAGGCAAAAGAAGGGGAGCTCACACTGCCCCCACATGAACAAAATTACGTGTAGAATAAACAATTATATAATTATGCTGACTGCACATGTGTGTACCCACAAAGTTTCTTAGTATTCAAAAACCTATAACTAAATGCACAGCTATGATCATGACATATAATGTGGACGAGCATATGGACATAAGAAATAAAAGGATCAAAAAATTCAAATATACTATCAGAATGTCCACAAAAAGTTGGATGACTTATAATGAGTCCTCATATTTTTCAGGTATTCCTTTTATCTTGCTAGATGGTCGTCATCACAGAAAATTCATGGTTGTGAAAAAAAAACAAATGACCGTAGTGAAAATATCTAAAGCCGAACATAGAAAAAAAACAAATTAAAACACAAATTAAAAAACAAATAAGTTAAAAACAATGGGCGAGGAGACCAAAAATGAGGCCGAGAGTCTAAGGCTACAATAAATCACAAAAAAGATGCAAAGCCCAACGTTTCATTTAAACAATGTGGTGTCATGGTCCCAAGGACCATGATCCACCTGCATTCCTTCTGAGCCAGGAGGCCTTTGATGTCTCCTCCTCGTATACCGCTCTTTATATGTTGAATTCCCCTTACCAAAAAAGTCGTAGGATCGCAATTATGCGCTACTTTATAGTGTCAGTGTATTGTTTTTAATTGAGTCAAATCGGAGACTGTCTTAGCCGCAAGAATGTCCCGGATATGTTCTCTTGTCCGTATCTTTAATTGGCGACTAGTAAGCCCCACATATATTTTTGCACACCCACAGGTGGCATAGTAAATCACCTGAGTGGTGTTGCAAGTTATGTGTTGCCGTATAGAAAAATTTCTTTTACCATCTGCTGATTCTAAAGTCGATGTACGTAAGACATTCTTGCAAGCCACACAGTTTCCACAAGGAAAACATCCAGTTGGGGGGCCAAGAGAATCAAATAGATTTTTAGTAATGGGTACATAGTGGGAATGTACAAGGATGTCTCCAAGGTTGGGACTCCTGCGATATGTCATTAGAGGGTGTTCAGATACAAATTTGGTTAGTGAGGGTTCCATTTTTAAGATGTTCCAATGTTTGTTTAGAACATCCCTCATCCTATCCCATTCTCCATTAAACGTTGAAATAAATCTAACAGTCACCTGTTGTTGTTTTTTGTTATTCTTAGGCGTAGGATGTAAAAGAGTTAATCGATTAGCTTTTTTTGCTCTATTATACCCCCGCTTAATACAGTGATGACTGTAACCCTGTGTGGAAAAACGATCTCGAAGATCCCCTGCCTCGTGCTGAAAACTAGTCTCTGATTAGTAGCAAGGTATACTCAAACAGAGAATGAGTCAAATTAGTGGCATGGATGCCAAATATCTGAATACCCAGTATACCAGCCACCACCTGAGCAGGGAAAAAAGCTTGGCTGTTATGAATGAGTCACCGAAGGAGGAAAAAACATAAATACAAGCTAAGTCCAGAAAACCGGAGAGGTTGGTAGCTATCGGATTGCAGACCCCTGATCCTATCCACAACAACTAACAGTAGCCGTGGGGGGTTCCTAGACCCCTCGATCACAGCCAGAGAACTAAATAGGCCTAAAGAAAGAAAGGGGAAATCTAAACTGCCCCAGAGCAGACCCCAAAGCAATAGGCAGCCCCCAACATATAATGACGGTGAAGCAAGATGAAAACACTAACACAGATAGAAAGATAGGTTGAGCAAACGATGGGGCCCAAGCTAGCTAAAAAGGACAGGATAGAAAAGCTGCTGTCTGCAATCCGTAAAAAACCCTACCAAAAAATGTCCCAACCGTCTGATAGGAAAAACAGGCCCTGAAGTTGCTAGGACTTCAAAATGACTATATCAGCACTCAGGTATATTCTGAAGACAGAGCAAAGAGAAAAACTGATCAGAGACAAAACTGGAACTCAGCACACCCCCGACCGGGGATGGCTGAACTCCAAAAAACAAGGTAAACAAAACAAAACTAATAAGTTCAATAGCAAAGCAAAAACTTATCTTTGGGAAGCAAGAATCAGACTGGTCTCCAAGAATCCAGAAGAGAAATCACCAGCGACTCAGAAGGGCGTCGGCTGCCTTATATCCAATCAGAAGTTCCTGTTGCCCAGTCATCATCTACCTGACCAGGTGTTTGGTAATCAGCCTCACTACCTTCCTTCACCAGAAGAGGGAGTTCATCAGACATCGACGGTGAAGGGAAAATGAACTCACAACAGTACCTCCCCCTTGAGGAGGGGTCACCGAACCCTCATCCATGCCACCAGGGCGATCAGGATGGGCCCGATGAAAGGCACGAACCAATCTTTCGGCATGAATATCGGATGCAGGGACCCAAGAATTATCCTCCTGGCCATAACCCTTCCATTTAACCAAATACTGGAGTCTCTGTCTAGCCAGGCGAGAATCCAATATCTTCTCAACCTCATATTCCACATTACCTTCAACCAATACCGGGTCAGGAAGTGCCACCACAGGAACTACTGGCTCAACAAACCTCTTTAACACAGACTTATGAAACACGTTATGGATCTTAAATATAACAGGAAGAGCCAATCGAAAAGAGACTGGATTAAGAATCTCCAAAATCTTGTAAGGTCCAATAAATCTAGGTTTAAACTTTGGAGAAGCCACCTTCATAGCGATATTCTTTGATGACAACCAAACCATATCACCCACCTTAAACTGGGGACCAATGGTCCTATGTCGGTTGGAAAACCGCTGGGCCTTTTCCTGGGAGAGAGACAACTTATCCACCACTTGGTCCCAGATCTGGTGCATTCTCTCCACCACAGTGTCAACACCTGGGCTGGCAGAAGGCTCCACCTGCCCTGAAGAGAATCGAGGATGAAACCCAAAGTTACAAAAAAAAGGTGACATCAAAGTGGCAGAACTAGCTCTATTATTTTAAGCAAATTCGGCCAAGGGAAAAAATGAAACCCAATCATCCTGATCAGCAGAAATAAAACATCTCAAATACGACTCCAAAGTCTGGTTTGTTCTCTCCGTCTGCCCATTGGTCTGAGGGTGAAACGCAGAGGAGAAGGACAACTGAATTCCCAGCTTGGAACAGAAAGTCCTCCAAAATCTAGACACAAACTGAACTCCTCTGTCAGATACAATGTTCTCAGGAATCCCGTGCAAGCGAACCACCTGTTGCAAAAACAAGGGCACCAACTCTGAGGAAGATAGCAACTGAGGGAGTGGTACAAGATGGACCATCTTAGAGAATCTATCACAAATCACCCAAATAACAGTCATTCTCTGAGAGACAGGCATATCAGAGATAAAATCCATTGAAATATGGGTCCATGGCCTCCTGGGCACCGGCAAAGGCATCAACAATCCACTAGAGCGAGAACAAGGTTTAGACCGGGAGCAAGTCCCACAGGACTGCACAAAATTCCTGACATCACGAGACAAGGCGGGCCACCAAAAAGACCGACTCACCAAATCTCTAGTACCAAAAATACCTGGATGACCAGCCAATGCAGAGCAATGAACTTCAGACATCACTCTCTTCCTCCACTGGTCAGGAACATACAATTTTCCAATGGGACAACGCTCAGGTTTGTCCTCCTGAAACTCTTCCAGAGCACGTCTCAAATTGGGCGAGATGGCAGAAAGAACTACCCCCTCACCTAAGATGGTAGCAGGCTTGGTCACAACAGGAGAATCAGCAAAGAAACTCCTAGACAGGGCGTCTGCCTTGACATTCTTAGTGCCCGGAAGAAAAGAGACCACAAAATCAAAACGGGTGAAAAACAAGGCCCACCTAGCCTGTCTAGGATTCAAGCATTTGGCCGACTCCAGGTAAATCAAATTCTTGTGGTCAGTAAGGACCACGACTTGATGTTTAGCTCCCTCCAACCAATGTCTCCACTCCTCAAATGCCCATTTTATGGCTAACAGTTCCCGATTCCCCACATCATAGTTACGTTCGGATGGGGAGAACTTTCGGGAAAAGAAAGCACACGTATTCATTTTAGATGTTACAGGATCTTTTTGGGACAAAACAGCTCCTGCACCAATCTCAGAAGCATCCACCTCTACCTGAAACGGGAGTGAGACATCAGGTTGCCGCAAAACCGGAGCAGAAGTGAACCTTCGCTTCAGCTCCTGAAAGGAAGAAACAGCCTCCGGAGACCAATTCAGCACATCAGCACCCTTCTTAGTAAAATCAGTCAGTGGTTTGGCAATACCAGAAAAATTAGCTATAAATTTACGATAAAAATTAGCAAAACCCAAAATCTTGTGGAGTGCCTTCAAAGAAGTGGGTTAAACCCAATCATAAATGGCCTGTACCTTGGCCGGGTCCATTTCAATAGTTGACGGAGACAAAATAAATCCCAAAAATGAAATCCTCAGTACACCAAAAAGGCATTTCGATCCCTTGACATACAGGGAATTCTCCCTCAAAATCCGGAACACAGTCCAAACATGTTCCACATGAGAATCCCAATTACTGGAAAAGATCAGAATATCATCCAGATAGATGATTAAAAATGTATCCACCAAGTCTAGGAAAATATCATTCATGAAGCACTGGAAGACAGAAGGGGCATTAGTGAACCCAAAAGGCATCACCAGGTACTCAAAATGTCCCTCCGGAGTATTAAACGCCGTCTTCCATTCATCCCCATGCTTAATGCGAATAAGATTATACGCCCCCTGAGGTCAAGCTTTGTAAACCAGCAAGCACCTTTAACTCTGGAGAATAGATCAGAAATCAGGGGTAACGGATACTGATATTTAACAGTAATTTTGTTGAGGAAACGATAGTCAATACAAGGCCTTAATGACCCATCTTTCTTAGCCACGAAAAAAAAACCAGCACCTAAGGGTGAAGAGGATGGTCTAATATGACCTTTCTCCAACGACTCCTTAATATAGGATCGCATAGCCTCGTGCTCAGGTACAGATAAATTGAAAAGTCGTCCCTTGGGAAATTTACACCCAGGGCTCAGCTCAATTGCACAGTCATAACTCCTATGAGGAGGCAAAGACGCAGACTCATTCTCACTAAATACATCATAAAAATCAGCCAAATAGTCAGGAACATCATGCGACTGGGGAGAGGTGGAGAAAACAGGAGCATCACTAAGGGCACACCGACAACCCCAACTCACCACAGACACAGATTTCCAATCCAAAACTGGATTATGGATTTGCAACCAGGGAAACCCCAGAACAATGGTATCATGCAAATTATGCAACACCAAAAATCTTCAATTCTCTTGATGGTCTGGGGCGACCCGCATTACCATCTGGGTCCAAAACTGAGGTTTATTCTTCGCCAAAGGAGTAGCATCAATACCCCTCAAAGGGATAGGTGTCCACAGAGGTGTCATAGGAAATCCACAACGTTTAGCAAAATCCAAGTCCATCAGGTTCAGAGCTGCTCCCGAATCCACAAAAGCCTTAGCGGAAAATGTGGACAGGGAGCAGATCAGAGTAATTGCCAGAAGAAACTTAGGTTGAACACCACCCACTGAAAACGTGCGAGCAAAACGTTTCTCTCGTTTAGGGCAGACAGAAATAATATGCGAGGCATCACCACAGAAAAAACACAGCTTATTACGCCTTCTGAACTCCTGACGTTGCGCACTAGACAAAACTCTATCACATTGCATAGGTTCAGACATTTGTTCAAAAGGTGGCAACACCTCTCGTGCGGTTTTGCGTTCACGCAAACGCTGATCAACCTGAATGGCTAATGACATAGAATCGTCAAGACCAGAGGGAACAGGAAATCCCACCATAGTATCTTTTATGGTTTCTGACAAACCCTTCCGAAAGAGAGCTGCCAAGGCACCATCATTCCAGGTAGTAAGGACCGCCCACTTTCAGAATTTTTGACAGTACAGCTCTGCAGAATCCCGACCCTGGCTCAATGCCAACAGGGCCTTTTCAGCCTGATAAATAGCATTAGGTTCATCATACAACAACCCCAAGGCTTGAAAAAATGCGTTCACATTAGTTAGAATAGGATCATAAGGTTTCAAAGAAAACGCCCAATCCTGGGGATCGCCGCGCAGCAAGGAGATGACAATTTTAACCTGCTGCACGGAGCTCCCCGACGAGTTACAATTATTCTTAAAATTCAAAAATTTAGACCGATCCCCAAAAAACACATCAGGAGTAGGAATCTTTGGTTCAGCAGCATGTGAATGAGCAAGATAGGTGGAAATTCCCCGCACTTCAGCAGTGAGCTGCTCCACATGATCAGACAATTGCTTCATCTCCATTGAGAAAGAAAAAAAAATTCCCCCTACGGCCTCAGAGACATAGAGGAAAAAAATTCTGACAAACTCTCTTTTTTTTTTTTTTTACAATTCTTTCCTGCTATTGAGTACCCTAGGATATGCGGTATGGCTGGTGACTCTGTTATGAATGAGTCACCGAAGGAGGAAAAAACAAAAATACAAGCTAAGTCCAGAAAACCGTAGAGGTTGGTAGCTATCGGATTGCAGACCCCTGATCCTATCCACAACAACTAACAGTAGCCATGGGGGGTTCCTATGATGCCCTAGACCCATCAATCACACCCGAAGAACTAAATAGGCCTAAAGAAAGAAAGGGGAAATCTAAACTGCCCCAGAGCAGACCCCAAAGCAATAGGCAGCCCCCAACATATAATGACGGTGAAGCAAGATGAAAACACTAACACAGATAGAAAGATAGGTTGAGAAAACGATGGGGCCCAAGCTAACTAAAAATGACAGGATAGAAAAGCTGCTATCTGCAATCCGTAAAAAACCCTACCAAAAAATGTCCCATCCGTCTGATAGGAAAAACAGGCCCTGAAGTTGCTAGGACTTCAAAATGACTATATCAGCACTCAGGTATATTCTGAAGACAGAGCAAAGAGAGAAACTGATCAGAGACAAAAATGAAACTCAGCACACCCCCGACCGGGGATGGCTGAACTCCAAAAAACAAGGTAAACAAAACAAAACTAATAAGTTCAATAGCAAAGCAAAAACTTATCTTTGGGAAGCAAGAATCAGACTGGTCTCCAAGAATCCAGCAGAGAAATCACCAGCGACTCAGAAGGGCGTCGGCTGCCTTATATCCAGTCAGAAGTTCCTGTTACCCAGTCATCATCTACCTGACCAGGTGTTTGGTAATCAGCCTCACTACCTTCCTTCACCAGAAGAGGGAGTTCATCAGACATCGACGGTGAAGGGGAAAATGAACTCACAACACTTGGCAGTGTGACCAGATATACAAGCTGGAAAGCCAACCAGAGCAAAAGAGGAATTGGGGAGCCAGTGCTGGAACTGGGACAGATGAAGAATGGTTTATAGCTTACAGAACATAATCACCTCCTGTAGTCAAAAAGAAGGCCATGTACTATGTTACCGATTCCTTGAAATCAGATTTCAATCTAATTTAGCATCTGTGGCATGTTCTGGGAATTCAAGTTTCATCCATTGAAGCTGCTCCACATGGCTCACAGAACATAATCTTTATACAAAATTGGGCTTAAGACTGAAAATACTTTGAAATAACCAAATATGAATTCCTAATCTGCTAATACCGTGGCCGCTCTTGACCACTGCCTTGCTATTACCCACCAATTTTTATTTACATGGCAACACTGGTAATGTCTCATCCTTACCAGCCATTCATTGTCCTTATTGGTCTTCTGTCATCTACAGTACCTTGGCATCACCGCTGAGGCAAGTGGTTGGCTGCAGTGATCATGTTGGGTAGACGGCAAATCACCATTGCAGCCCTATAAATGAGGACTGTTGAGGAGCACCAGGGGATTCAAAAGGCATAAACTGCTTATTTAGCTATTTTATGGCCTTACCAGACTCAGTCCTAATTTTCTATGAAATCTGACAACATATTTAAAGGATCTGCTGCTAAAGTCTTGGTACCAAACACCTTCAGAGGTCTTGCGGTGTTAACTTCTTCCCCTGCCAACTTATAGAATTAGGCTGTGAGACACCCACTTCTCACATTCACTTATGAAGAAAACCTTGTAATCCTGTTTCCACTGCCCACTTATAGACAAAGCCCCTTAGTCCTGCTTTCTTGCCCTAGAGAAAGCTTGTCAGTCCTTTTCCCCACCCACTTATAAAGAAAGCATGTGAGTCCTACTTTTCCCACCCATTTATAGAAAAGGTGGTTTCCCACCTGTTTATGAATAGAGCTTGTGAATCCCATTTCCATCCATTCAAAGAATGTTTTTTTCCTTCTTTTTCCCCACACATTGCTGGTTGATAGCTCCTCGGGGATGGGCCTATATAAACTATCCTTCCTGAAGCTCCTCCTTCACCCCTTGCTGATCAACTAAAGGAAACCTGACAGAGACTAGCAAACTTTTGGCACAAACATGATGGAAATGGCACCAGAATGTGCTACTGGGTCTGTATTGAAAGCACAACAGGTATAAAAGTGGGCCTTATAGGAAAATAACTGAAAAAAAAGCAAACAAAACGGTTGCAAGCAGCAAAAAGTTAATTTCTTAACTGCTGCAGAGAACATACAGGAAAACTGCATAAAATCTATACTAAATTCTCTGTTCTCACTGCATTGCAATAAGTAAAGTGATAAATCTTAGATTCCCTTGTAAATGATAGAACTCCTCAAAATCAAAAATGCCATACCGGCTGCCAAGTTTTAAATGAGATTTTGACTCTTGAGACTGAACTGACTGTAACGTGCATTAATACTTTAAGGAATCCTATAGATTAACAGAGATACAAGGTATGCATAGATATTATCAGGATTTTCAAAATTCTGCAAATAAATGACCTTCTTTCCAATCTATGAAGAAAAGGTTGGTTCCATGGTTGAGTCCTAGATCCCATTCTTCAAGGTACCTTTAAAAGAATCGATTGAACAGATGCAATAAGTGCAACTGAACAGTCAGCGGCAATGTACAGCACTGCTCCTGCAGTAACTGCTGGCAATGAACCTAAGTAAGAGGCCATAGTCAATAGCGAATGTCATTACGGTAGCTACTATCAGAGCGTACCTGTTAGATCCTGCCAAAAGCAGGGCCTAATAGGATGTCTGTCAGTTCTACACTAATAGGTATAATACAGTGCAATATATGAGCAATCTAGCAGACAAAATGGGGACTAAGTGGCACTAAAAAAAAAGGTTATAATATTGTAAAAATATTTAGATAGAAAAATGCTTCAAAAACATATCCACTTTTAAAATTGATTTAATACAGTCATATGTAAAAGTTTGGGCACCCCTATTAATGTTAACCTTTTTTCTTTATAACAATTTTGGTTTTTGCAACAGGTATTTCAGTTTCATATATCTAATAACCGATGGACTCAGTTATATTTCCGGATTCAAATGAGGTTTATTGTACTAACAGAAAATGTGCAATCTGCATTTAAACAAAATTTGACCGGTGCAAAAGTATGGGCACCCTTATCGTTTTCTTGATTTGAACACTCCTAACTACTTTTTACTGACTTCCTGAAGCACTAAATTGGTTTTGTAACCTCATTGAGCTTTGAACTTCATAGCCAGGTGTATCAAATCATGAGAAAAGGTATTTAAGGTGGCCACTTGCAAGTAGTTCTCCTATTTGATTCTCCTATGAAGAGTGGCATCATGGGCTCCTCAAAACAACTCTCAAATGATCTGAAAACAAAGATTATTCAACATAGCTTTTCAGGGGAAGGATACAAAAAGTTGTCTCAGAGATTTAACCTGTCAGTTTCCACTGTGAGGAACATAGTAAGGAAATGGAAGAACACAGGTACAGTTCTTGTTAAGCCCAGAAGTGGCAGGCCAAGAAAAATATCAGAAAGGCAGAGAAGAAGAATGGTGAGAACAGTCAAGGACAATCCACAGACCACCTCCAAAGACCTGCAGCATCATCTTGCTGCAGATGGTGTCACTGTGCATCGGTCAACAATACAGCGCATGCATAACGCCTTTTTGTATGACCAAACAACTCAACCTTTGTTTCATCAGTCCACAGGACCTTCTTCCAAAATGTAACTGGCTTGTCCAAATGTGCTTTTGCATACCTCAGGCGACTCTGTTTGTGGCGTGCTTGCAGAAACGGCTTCTTTCGCATCACTCTCCCATACAGCTTCTCCTTGTGCAAAGTGCGCTGTATTGTTGACCGATGCACAGTGACGCCATCTGCAGCAAGATGATGCTGCTGCAGGTCACTAAAACCAATTTAGTGCTTCAGGAAGTCAATAAAAAGTAGTTAGGAGTGTTCAAATCAAGAAAATGATAAGGGTGCCCATACTTTTGCACCGGTCAAATTTTGTTTAAATGCAGATTGCACATTTTCTGTTAGTACAATAAACCTCATTTGAATCCAGAAATATAAGAGTCCATCAGTTATTAGATATATGAAACTGAAATACCTGTTGCAAAAACCAAAATTGTTATAAAGAAAAAAGGTTAACATTAATAGGGGTGCCCAAACTTTTACATATGACTGTATCTAAAAATTTTAAAGGCAAGCCTGACCTATAAAGTAATTATAAGGAATCAAACACTGAAAAAAAAAAATCTTATAAAACTCTCAAAGCTTGTCTTCGCCATGTCGTTCATCTTATTACTGAGTGTGAAGTCGGATATCATTTGATACATACTACCCAGCCAACAAAGTAGGACATAGAAAAGTCGAATGATATTCTCATTTTATCTTTGCTAATCCATTCTACCATCCTTCTGGAGTACTAGATCAAATAGAAGCAAAATGTAAAGTAAACATAAAAGTGGACAAAAAAACACTTAGTAAAATCTTAGCAACAAGTATAATAACAAATACATAATATACTGTATAAGGAAGAAGCTTTTATAATTCTTATTTTTTTTAATTGGAAAAAATGAATTTGATCATGTCTGCCCATCCCTATCATCAAGCCAATTGACTAATGCATAAGGCCCCATTAAACTAATGTCAGCCAAATCTTAAGAAATCAGTAAGTCATCCATTTATCTCACAGCCAAATCATGTGCTCATCGGCGGCAGAACAGAACCATACGTCCTGTCTTTGTTACCCAGTTTCACAGCACGTCTCATTGTCACTCATGTTCTCACTATGCAAACACTCATTCAATGTGCCACATGCATGCATACCCTCTCACTGCCCAGGCCTCCCTGTTGAGTCCCCTGCTCCGTCTCATGCGTCCCAATCTTGGCGTGTGCCACACTGCTCCCCTGGCAGTGCACTTAGGGCACGCGCATGTGCACTCCTGGTCATTTAAAGAGGCAGTACACTCTATCCTTTGTGTCTTCAGCCAATAGATGAGAGGCACGCAATACTAAAGGCACCTCCACTTATAGGGAGGTGCCTGAGCAACAATTCAATTTTGCTTATTTGCTAGCTGTAAGCCTGTTGTCAGATCCCTGTACCTGCGTCTGTTCTTTTCTGATCTGTTTTTGTACCTTGAACTGCTCCAGAGGTACCTGAACCTGAAACCACACCTGCGGTACCTGTGCCTGAAACCACTTCGGCAGTACATGAAGTACCTGTAGTACCTAAGCCTAAAATTGCTCCAGTGGCACATGAATTTGTACCTGTACTTACTATCCAGCCCTGTCAATACCAGAACAAGTATCCGGTCCCACCTAGGACTCCGAGTTGGTGTGCACTGTTCTGACCATTGGGTCAGCTGCTGCGGTACAGGATCTGTCCTGTCATAGCATCTGGCATCCATCAGTGGTTCAAGTTAACCACACTATCTGTTGCCCTAGCGAAAACACAGGTGGTTGCCTAGTTACATCCCTTCAAGTTCTTTCCAGTCCATGGCACAGAGGGTCCACGATCCATGTGTGTTGCATATGGTTATATTGGCACACTGCAATTTAACCCTCAGATGATGCAGCTATACACCTCTAGCATCAAATCAGGCAAAGAGCACCAAGAAATGGCATCTTCTACAGGATGACATTAGGGAATTAAGTTCCTGGAATCACATGCTAAGAAAGTTGATGAGCCAATGACTTACTATCTCTTATTGGATATGCCAGGGGTGCCCAGACTCAGTGAATATATCATATAAACAATATATTAAAAAGCGAAGTTGAGATGATTGAATACTTTGAAATTCAAATTTGAAAGCTTCAATGAATTTTGCAAAACAATTTGTTCGGAAGTGAATCGATTCTCCATGAATCGCAAATACCACAAAGCCTCCAATTGCCCTGAAACGATGTGTGAGTCTACTAGAACCATACTGAACCCCTTTCATGGTCTAACACAAACATAACCTTTTTAATATCCAAGCAACCTAAGATATGTGACTATGGGTAACTGGATAGTAGCTGTTTTTCACTGTTATGCTGTTATGCTGTCACACACTATCTCTAATGTTTATTCAGTTTTTTACGACTTCCTTTCCCTATCTTTATTGCTAAGATGTGATATCTTCTCACCATCCAGATTTACTTTAAAATGGCTGGCTGCTACATTCTGTGCCTCAGCTTTAATACAGGCTATGATAGTTCCTCCTCATTAACTGTGCAATGCCATGTGATCTGATAACTGCAAGGCATTATGAGGAAGCCCATGCCACCACTCCTAAGGTCATATGAGCCTTCTCTTACTGATGCACTCTTTTGCTTTAAGTAAAATGGCAGACTTTTTTTTGGCAGTTTATGTGAATCAAATCTAAAATTGTTCTAATTCCCATGGTCCAGTGAATATTCTAAAATTTAATACAAATTGGAATCACATGGAATAAAGTCGCTTATATCTAGTGTTAACCAATACAATATGGTTACATATCAGTACTTTTATAAGGGACCAAGTATATTCCTCTTACAAAGACTTTGTGGTCGCTCTTAACAGGCCTTTTAAGGGCAGACTTTTCACTAGCCACTCCGCTTAATATGTCTCAGGGGAGCCGTAGCCTTTACTCTTTAACCTCAATACAGGAATCTGGTCTTACACAAGGCCCGCTAGATTATGCTAACCGAGTGTCTGCTGGCCGGTAGAGTGAGATGGCAGGATTGTATTAGCTGGGTCAAAATCAGAGTGGACTGTAACAACACAAAACAGGAGACAGAAGCCCAAGTGAAAACTAGGTTGCTGGATTAAGAGACTGAATCATCAGGCAGAGAAAGGGTCAAGTCAATTCTGGGGTCAGCAACAGAATATAGTGGGTCGCCCTCTCACACCCAGGGCAGTGGGGTACTCGGTATCGGGCCAGTGTCAAGTTGGGAATGTGTCACAGCAGCAGTGACCCGGTCCGTGGCCCTGGGCGCCCAATATCAATGGTGGTGATGTTAATGGTGTTAAAGTTTATTAGAATAGTTCGTGACGCCACCCGTGGTGTTTGGCAAGAAAGATGTTGAGCCAACGCTGGATGCAGATCCGCTGGGACTGATGGTGTGGTGCAGCAAAGATGGTGTAGCTCCCCACAGGTGGAGCTGTAGTCCTAGGGCAGTGTAGGTGCAATGGATGAGGAGAGGCGCAGAATGGTATAGATGTTGTTACCCAGGTGTAGCGGTGCTGGAATAACTGGAGGACACCAGGGTGTGCGGTTCCAAGGCTTTACTCACTGTTTGCAGTTCAGACACACGCCTGCCTCCGTACTGTGTTCTCCAGGTCAGGGCCCCAGCCAACCTCCAAGTCAGATAGGATTCTTCCTTCCACACTCCGCCAATATGTACCTTCACTGAACGACTCTTCCAATGCGCCTTTAGGTGTGAAGCACTCCAGTACTTAGTTACCCTGGAATGCCTCTCTCTAGGTGTTCCTAGTCTCTACTTGTATGACAGACAGCTGTAGCCTGCTTCGGGGACTCCTCACTGCGTCCCGGCTCTCTATTCAGTTGCTGTTGTGTCCCAAGTCTATGATGGGAGCAAGGCGTTAGTGGCTCACTTCTCCTCTGGTGTCTGTTGCCGGACATAGAGATCCAATCAACCTCGGGGACCGGGCCCCGGCCTTTGCGCTCTGGACTGGAAGGGTTCTCTCTCTTTCTCAACCTGGTTCCCACCGTCCTTCTATTCTCCTTCGTTCCGATCTGTTCTATCTCTCTTATGGAATCTGTAGTCTCCCGTCTACGTCTCTTTCTCCTCTTCCTTCCCGTGCCAGCTGGCTCAGGTCACTGAGGCAGCTGCAGCACTCCTTCCTCCATCCCTTCTTCCAGGGATCCCCACTCCTCACTGAGTGGCTGTCCTCTCCTACTCCACCTGCCCTCTTCTGCACAGTGACCTCAAATCCTACACCTTCCCTCTCTTTTATATCTAACTCCATCCGCTTTCCTGCACATCTTGTGTTATGAAGCAGGGTTCCACGAGGGGTGCTCTGCTATCCCCCAGCCTGAAGCTGTTAGGTGGCCCCACTGAACTATCCTGTGTGTGGAATGCAGGTGTGGAGTGTGGTCAGGAGTTTCCACCTTACCTGGAGGGTGGGGCACTACACCTTAGGAGAAGGTGCAGTACCTCTGTGGCGACTGAAGCCTCAGGGGTGCCAAAATAGCACTTGGGATTAGGTAGCAGAGATACAGGGTTGGAAACAGGGTTAAGACAATCCTATAATTGGCAGTTAAAGTCTGACTGATAAGAGTTTAAAGTTTAACAGTTTAGAGGAGACCCCCGGCATGGTCCTGGCAGATAATTAATTACATCTCCCCAGATGCTCAATCGCCACAGAGGTACTGCACCTTCTCCTAAGGTGTAGTGCCCCACCGTCCAGGTAAGGTGGGAACTCCTTTCCACACTCCAACACTCGCACCCCACACAACAGGGTAGTTCTGCACAACCACATTGCGGCTCAGTGCTTAGAGAGTAGCAGAGCACCTTTCGTGGTTCCCTGCTTGGAACACTGGACATGCTGGGAGGTGGGTGGAGTTAAGATACATAAAAGAGTGGGAAAGTGTAGGATGACAGGTCAGTCTGACAGAAGGTCAGTCGGGTAGGAAGTCACTCAGACAGGAGTGAGGATCCCTGGAAGAAGGGATGGAGGAAGGTGTGCTGCAGCTGCCTCAGTGACCTGAGCCAGCTGGCACGGGAAAGGAAAAGAAGGAGAAAGCCGTAGAACTGAAACCTAAGCTTCTATAAGAGAGAGAAAGACAAGTACGGAACGAAGGAGAATGGAGAACAGAGAGGACATGGGTTGGAAGAGGAACCCTGCCTATAGGTTCTCAGCGCAAGGCCGGGGCCCTGTCCCGGAGGTTGTATGGACACTTATGGTTCTGCAGCAGACACCGGTGGAGTAGTAGGCTGTAAATGCACTACTCCCATCTAAGACTTGGGGCACAGCAGCAATTGGATAGAGAGCCGGGACTCAGGAGAAAGGAGTCCCCGAAGCAGGCTACAGCTATCTGCCGTACAAGTAGAGTTCTTGGGAACATCAGTCAGGAGGAACTCCAGAGTACCAGGGTACTGGAGATCTTCACACTTAAAGGCACTATAGAGGAGTCGTTCAGAAAGGTACATGTTGGCGGAGTGTTGGAGGGGAGCGTTCCATCTTGCCTGGAGGTTGACTGAGTCTCTGACCCGGAGGACACAGCCCAGAGGCAGGCACCCTTGTGTACTGATGACTGTGAGTAAAGCTTTGGAACTACATGCCCCGGTGTCTTCCATTCATTCTTGCGCCAACCCGCTCAGCACCGCTACATCTGGGTACCATCCTTTACACCGCCTGCGCCTCTCCTCATCCATTGCAACTACACAACCCTGGGGCTACAGCTTCACCTGTGGGGAGCTACACCATCTATGCTGCAATACACCACCAGCCCCAGAGGATCCGCATGCAGCGTCGGCCTAACATCTCACTTGCCGAACACCACAGGTGGCATCACGAACTATTCAATTACATTACAAACTCCCATTGATTCTTGGGCACCCAGGGCCACGGACCGGGTCACTGCCGCTGTGACACATTCCCCTGACACTGGCCCGGTACCGAGTACCCCACGGCCCAGGGAGGGCGACCCAACTTGGCGTCACGAACAGGATGACGAGACCCGATGCCATCGGGTTCTGTGTGCCTGAGATTTGCTGGACTTTGAACTTTTGAAAATGTGCAGAAGACCCAATTTAATAGACTGTGACATGAATATTAAAAATGGCCGCTGGCGCGGAGAAGAAGGGCGTGAAGAGATGGGAGGTCCTAGGAAAAGACCGCGAAGAGTCTTGGGTCTCCCCTGCCTGAATTACTATGCAACAGCAACATGGCCCACCCCCCGAGGGGTTTGTATACTGGCTTGGTATGGAGGCACTGGAAGAAGACGCCGCCCCCAGAAGGAGGGGCAGAAGAAGCCAGTGGTGGGAAAGGGGCCGAGTCGGGGAGAAGAACGCCAGAACACCATTTTGGAGAGAGAGGAAAGGAGGCCTGTAGAGCGAGCGGAGGTTAAGTTGGATCTCCCCGGCACCATGGCTGAAGGCTCCTACCCCGTAGTGGAGATGAACCGCCAGCAGCTGGAGGACAAAATTGCCCAGCTGACGCTCCGCCTGCAACTGAGGCAGGAAGCACTATGGACATTGAATCTGCAGCGCGCCCAGGAGGGGCCTACACCTGCGGTACTCGCGACACCGGTACCAGCTGCTGCTGCACCAGACCTCTTCCCGGCAGACCCTGTGGAGCCTGCGACCGCTGCCATGTCACCAGCAGCGTGCCTTGTTCCCTCTCTGCCGCTACCACCAGAGGAGTTGTACACAGCCCAGGGAGCTGAGCGGAGGAAAATAAGCCCCTGCCTGGACCTGACGTGGCTGCACAGGTCCCGCCAGTGACCCCCGCGGAGCCCGAGCTGCCATTGGCTCCGCCGCCGTCCCCGGTGTCTCACCGGTCAGCGCCCGTTGCCACCATGCCTGCACCGGAGCGGAGACCACGCTGCCAGGAGGCACCAGGTATATACTCCGGCCCTCCTAATTGGTTGCCCTACAAATTCACGTTGTCCGAGGTGGGTTTGCGGGAACCCGAAATGTGGCAGTTGGAAGAGTCCGCTGGGGGCGCTAGTCAGTCAGAGATGGGGCGGTGGAGGAGGTCCCTACTGAGAAGGGTACGGCTGGAACAGGAGCGCACGATTCGACATCTTCGGGGAATAGAGGAGTCTAGGTCGCTTTGGAAAAGTGACCTCGGGATCCCTTCGCTGCCAAGTCCCCATGTAGTTGCCTATCAGCGCCGACAAGCTGCAGAATCCCTCGGTGCTAGGCCTCGGACCAGAGCAATGGAATCACCTATTGAGGAGCAGTTGATGGGCATTGAGATGCATCATGGGTTCCCTTTACCACAGCTTCAGTGCCCTATAGCAGGTAACCAGAAACAGAATCAAGATGAAGATACCATTTCTGGTAGCGGTTCCCAATCAGCTTCCGGAACCCCAGGCGGGGACCAGCACTAATGACTTGCAGTAAGGCCGGTTTCACATTTGCGCTTTATAGCGCAGCGATAGCCTGCGCACGGCCGCTGCTAGGCCCCGCCCCCTCCCGGCTCCCTGCCCGTCCCATCCGGTCATCGCCGCCTACTAGCGCACATGGACGCTTGCGATCTGCGCACCCTATCTTTAGCATAGGGTGCGCAGATCGTGCGCTGGCCGTGCGCTAGCAGGATTTTGCCGTGCGCTGCGCACTTTTGAAGGTGAGCCGTGCGCGCCGAAATGCAACATGCTGCGTTCGGCGCACATGGGCGCACCTTCAAAAGTGCGCAGCGCACGGCAAAATCCTGCTAGCGCACGGCCAGCGCACGATCTGCGCACCCTATGCTAAAGATAGGGTGCGCAGATCGCAAGCGTCCATGTGCGCTAGTAGGCGGCGACGACCGGATGGGGCGGGCAGGGAGCTGGGAGAGGGCGGGGCTTAGCGGCGGCCATGCGCAGGCCGTCGCTGCGCTATAAAGCGCAAATGTGAAACCGGCCTAACTCTCGTTACCCAGGAGGGTTTGTTTGCACCGTTGTGCCTCTTGTTTTATTTTTGACCATCATGGTTAGTTTTGTTTTCCCAGTGTTGCCCTGTGTTGTTGGCAGCCTTCATATTGAACTAGCGATAATGAACTTGAAGTGATCCAAAAACTTTTACTTGTAAATAGTTGCACCTCCTAAGGTGCCCTCTCTTGGTTTTACATATGGACACTGTGAGAAGATTATGGCTACCTCAAAGGACACTGCAAGAGATCCTGGCTGGGAGCGGTGTCCAGCACTTGCAAGAATAATTGTTGAAAGTTTTAATGGGAAGTATTTTATAATGTGTTTTATGATAGCTTTTATATAGCATCATAAATGTTTTGATACAGGGATGAGAGATTTGAATAAAGAGTTGAAAATGTAAATGGTGAACCAGGTATCACAGGTGTCACTTGAAAGAAAGCAGAAAATGTGCACTAGAAAGAGAAGAAGAAATGTGTACTAGACAAAGAAAGATGAAGAATACTGCAGTGATAGTGAGTCACAGATAATAGTACTTAGAATTACGTAGAGTATGAAAAATTGAACTTTAGGACTTGAAATTAGATAGCTAATTAAGAATTGTTTGCAACATTCAAGAAACAATGCCTCCTATATTAGGAAGTTTAGTATAAGAAATGTTTATGTAGCATTACAAAATTTTGTATGTTCCTGTGTTTGTCAATCTTTATCTTGCAGCCCGTGCTGTGTTTATGTGGACCCCCTGAGGCTCAGTCGCCACAGAGATACTGCACCTTCTCCTAAGGTGTAGTGCCCCACCGTCCAGGTAAGGTGGGAACTCCTTTCCACACTCCAACAATCGCACCCCACACAACAGGGTAGTTCTGCACAACCACATTGCGGCTCAGTGCTTAGAGAGTAGCAGAGCACCTTTGGTGGTTCCCTGCTTGGAACACTGGACGTGCTGGGAGGTGGGTGGAGTTATGATACATAAAAGAGTGGGAAAGTGTAGGATGACAGGTCAGTCTGACAGAAGGTCAGTCGGGTAGGAAGTCACTCAGACAGGAGTGAGGATCCCTGGAAGAAGGGATGGAGGAAGGAGTGCTGCAGCTGCCTCAGTGACCTGAGCCAGCTGGCATGGGAAAGGAAAAGAAGGAGAAAGACATAGAACTGAAACCTAAGCTTCCATAAGAGAGAGAAAGATAAGTACGGAACGAAGGAGAATGGAGAACAGAGAGGACGTGGGTTGGAAGAGGAACCCTGCCTATAGGTTCTCAGCGCAAGGCCGAGGCCCGGTCCCCGAGGTTGTATGGACACTTATGGCTCTGCAGCAGACACCGGTAGTTGGCTGTAAATGCACTTCTCCCATCTAAGACTTGGAGCACAACAGCAATTGGATAGAGAGCCGGGACTCAGGAGAAGGGAGTCCCCAAAGCAGCCTACAGCTGTTTGCCATACAAGTAGAGTTCTTGGGAACATCAGTCAGGAGGAACTCCAGAGTACCACGGTAATGGAGATCTTCACACTTAAAGGCGCTATAGAGGAGTCCTTCAGAAAGGTACATGTTGGCGGAGTGTTGGAGGGGAGTGTTCCATCTTGCCTGGGGGTTGACTGAGCCTCTGACCCGGAGGACACGGCCCGGAGGCAGGCACCCTTGTGTACCGCTGACTGTGAGTAAAGCTTTGGAACTACAAGTCCCGGTGTCCTCCATTCATTTTTGCACCAACCCGCTCAGCATCGCTACATCTGGGTACCATCCTTTACACCGCCTGTGCCTCTCTTCATCCATTGTAACTACACGGCCCTGGGGCTACAGCTTCACCTGTGGGGAGCTACACCATCTATGCTGCAACACAACACCAGCCCCAGAGGATCCGCATGCAGCGTCGGCCTAACACCTCACTTGCCGAACACCACAGGTGGCGTCACAAACTATTCAATTACATTACAAACTCCCATTGATTTTTGGGTACCCAGGGCCACCGACCGGATCACCGCCACTGTGACACATTCCCCTGACACCGGCCCGGTACCGATTACCCCATGGCCCTGTGAGGGCGACCCATATACTGCAAACCACAGGTTGACTGGCTAGAGAGACAAATCCCATGTATACTAAAATTTTACTGAAACACATTTGCTTCACCCAGCAGTGTTAATGCAGAGACACCAAGCAACATAGGAAAAGGTAGCAGCAGCGTTTTCAATCATGGATGTGACAAGTCCACAGGCCAGTCAGTCACGTACCGTAATAAATATTACTCGATCGACCACGAGAAATTGGGGTTTCAGCAAAGAAGTTGTTATTAAAGAAGCTAAAATATGAATACTGTCAATTTATTCAGAGTTTATGATATTTTATATAGTTATAACTAATGCAGATAGTCTTACTGGTCATACTATTGTTTTCATATCTATTGGTTATACATGAATACACAATTGGTTAGAACGCAGCTCATACCGAGGCCGAGAGCTGCAGACAAGCTGATTGCTATGGGGCAAGTAATAAATCTGTCACCACCCGTTTCTTTAACAAGCCAAGATGTTCCGTGCCCATTTTCATTTTCCACTTGCATGTTCCTGCACATTAAACTGTGTGATTTTCATAAGCACGCTGTAGGGGACAGATACAAATGAGAGAAAACAAAATTGTATAGAAATTCAATTATTCTGAAACTTTTGAATTATGATGATGGATAATGATCTGTCACATTTAAATTGCTTCTCAAAACTCATATAACCATGTGAAGAAAGAGAAAACCGTTACGGCTTAGCTGCTGATGAAAAATAATAACTCGCTACGTCTGAGCTCTTCTTTAATTTACGCTGTTCCTGGACAATCATTGCGAATCGCAAAAAAAAAATCATATTACTGATCCGAACAGATGTAGCAGAGCTACAGTAAATATATTGTTAGACTTCTGGTTCTTTCGTTTGTATCTTGGTTAAATGATAATTCTTGAAATTTGCTCTTACACCTCTTGTGTAGTGCAATACAACAAGCAAAGCTAGGAAACACTAATACATTTCATAAAAATAATATGCTTATTTCTCCACTCTCGAGCCATTTCTTCTCCTGCTCCTGCTTCCTCAACTCAACATTCACCCTGAAAATGTGCTAAAATCCATCTTAGTCAAAAGAAGCTGAGGGATAAGCGTTAGTGATGAGCAGACCCGTGGATTTCCGGGTTCGCTGAACATACGGTAAAAAGTTTGGTTCGGATGTGAACTTGACCCCGGACCCGAACCCAATAGAAGTCAATGGGGACAGGATATTTTGCGCATTTTCGTAGGCACGAGTACTACTGGATGAATGGTGAGGCCAGAATGAGTAGAGGTGGTTTTAGATTGGGTGGCTGGGAGTGCCTTCAGTTCCTTTGCTTTTGTCTTTCACCCAGTCCCCTGCTGAAAGTACACCTGTATTTTGATGACTCTGCTGTCTGTGGTTCCGTGGGCCATCCACCTGGCCATGCCCTACAATTTGAAGAGATAGAGTCCACTGATGCCCAACCACTTGTTCTGTTAGAGGATTAGTACATGGGAGAGCTAGTTCTAATCGTCATCAGACCATTGCAGCACATCTCTGATGATGCTGATGATAAAACACAAGTGCCAACTGCTGCAGCTTCCTACTTTGTGTAAACCAGCAAGGAGGTCAGGGGTGAAGACTGGGAGGAACATCATGCAGGGGATTATTATTATTTATTTTTAGAGCACCTTTGATTTCATGGTGAAGACAGTAGGATCAGGGGTTGCAGCAGCTCTGTTGTTGGTGAGGTGAGTGGGGTCATTGCAGGCTAGAAGCTGTTCTGAAGATATGGGTTTTCAAGATTCCTTTGAAATTTACGGATGTAGGGGATAAACGGATGTGTTGGGCTGCAAAATTCTACAGGATTTGGGATACTCGGGAGAAGTCTTGCAGGCGATTGGATGAGGAACGTACCATTGAGGATCAGAGACACAGAAATAGCTACTCTGTAGCAACTCACATAGGACAAGCAAAAATGCATTCCCAGACTTACTTTGAGCAAGCCACCACTGCCAGGCAAGTCCTTAAAGGGAACCTGTCACCTCATTTTTTGCCTATATGCTGCGGCCACCACCATTAGGGGCTTAACTACAGCCCCCGATGTAACCTAAAAGATAAGAAAAACAATTTAGATTATACTCACCCAGGGGCAGTCTGATGGGGGTCTCAGGTCCGGGTCCGGTGACTCCCATCTTCATGCGATTACGTCCTCTTCCTTGTTCCTGTTGTTTCAGTTGAGGGCAGAGTAAAGTACTGCAGTGCGCAGGCATCGGGAAAGGTCAGAGAGGCCAGGCGCTTGCGCACTGCAGTACTTTACGCTGCCCTCAACAGGGCAAATCAGTACACCTGTGCAGGAGCCGCTACAGAAGCAAGGAAGAGGACGTCATTGCATGAAGATGGGAGGCCCCGCACCAGCGAGACCCATCGGACCGGACCGCCCCCCCTCCCAGGTGAGTATAATCTAACTTGCTTTTCTTATCTTTCAGGTTACATCGGGGGCTTATCTACAGCATTATAGAATGCTGTAGATAAGCTCCTAATGGCGGTGGCCGCAGCAAAAAATGAGGTGACAGGTTTTCTTTAAGGGCTGGGATATTCTTCATCAACTCCCAAAGGGCGGGGGGCTTTACAGAGCCCGTCCCAGACTGCGGTCGCAGGGTAGCGGACATTTGCTAACGGGGATGATGTGGAGTCAGGTACAAGAGTAAATCCATAGTTAGCAAAATACCCAAATGGAAACCCCAGGGCAAAAGCTAATAAAGTAGAACCAATAATGACCATTAGCAACTACTGAGAAGCAACCGGAGCTCAACCAGGAAGCACTCACCATACACCATGGGAAATGAATAAACAGCACTGAGCTGGAATAGAAGCAGGTCTCATAAAGCCAACCCTAATCCAATGGTAATAATCAGGTGATGCATTCCTCCCAGTCATGTTCAGGGAACCACTCCCTAATCAGCTGTACAGCTGGGTGCACAAATTCCCACCTTTGGTTAACACCAGGCAAGACAGAGTCCTGCATTGCCTGTCAACCGGGAAACACACCGTCCCATATCTCGCAGACCACAAAGCCAGTGGGAAGCATAGCATCTCATGTTCCCACATCACTCACCACTTCACACACGAGGCACCACTGTATGTAGCAGCGAAGCAGTCTGGAAGCCAGAGGAGGATGATAGCATCCACTGCAGGTGTAGGGGAGCCGAAGCGACTGCAGGTACCTGTAAGCCGGGTCTGAAACTAAAAGGGCTGCATCCCCTGTTCCTGGGGGGAAGCCTGAGTGAGCCAGACCAGCTTCTGAACCCAGGAGAGTGGGAGGAGCCAGAAAAGGGTGCGCAGCAACGGAGGCATAAAAAGAAAAAGTGAGCGAAGCAGGCGAGTCTGGCGCCAGCGCAGAGCAGTGGAGAGGGCAGCGCAGAGAGCGGTGATCAGCATGCTCTGCTTCCCCCACCAGAGGGTACCAGAGTGGCTACGGGCCGTATCAAAGGAGCCCCCGTCACTTGCAGAGAGAGTCATGCAGAGCAGAGCCGTGCAGAGCAGAACCTTGTAGAACCATGTACACAGAGCAGAGCCGAGCCGGATGTTGCAGCAGCCACGGAGAGTAGTGCTCCGGCCAGGAGTACCAGCGCCAAGCAGATCAGCATCGCCCTCCGCCAACAGCGGGGACCAGGGAGAGCGGGACATGCGGTGTGTGTCCAGTGACTGCCGGAGAGACCCAGGTGCCGTACATTACGTGACCGTGAGTACTGCACATGCAATGCCCCAAGAGAGGCCACACATGGGACTGGCACTTGCGCCCTGACATGGGCAGAGAATAGTTGTCCTGACCCTTGTTACCCGACTACCCCAGTTAAGAAAGTTAAGGAGCCACGCTGGGCTCTCACAGGACTGTGGCCCGTGCTTTTGTTAGCCACATCAGTATATGGACAAGGGGCAGTGGAAGGTACCGGAGACCGACCACTGCCGCCAGAAGCCAGACCAATGACTACAGTACCATCCAGGTGTGACGTCCGTCTGGTGCGAGTCTGAGCTGCAAGTAAGACAGCACCCCGAGAAACCCCGAGACCCTTTACCCCTGTACAGGGATCTGGAATTACAGCAGAGCCCAAGAGGTAGCTGCCTTTAAGAGCAGCGAACCAGAGCAGGACAGTCGACAGAAAAGGATTAATAAAAGGGACCAAAATCGTAGTCAGGAGTCCAAGTCAAAACCATCCGGGCAGCAGAGGTACCAAATCAGCACACTGAAGCAGAGTCAAAATCCAGGCCAAGGTCAGAGTCACCGGAAGAGCAGCAGAGGTACAAAATCGGCAGGCTGAAGAGGGGTCAGAAATCCAGGCAAAGGTCAGAGGCAAGACAGTAAATTACACACTAGCACACTGGGGAAACCAAGACTATATCTGACGGCCTGCAGGACAGGCCCCAAAGTATTTGAAGGATAAAGCTATCACTCACAGGCTCATAGTCTGATGACCTCATCTGGACCGCCCCCAGAACCAGGCCAGATGGCGATGCACCAACCCCTTCACCCCTGACAGAGGAGCGGAGCCTGCACCCACCAGATGCCTGCGCAGGAGCCCCTTCTCTGTCACCACCATCACCCATGGGAGAATCAGGGCGATGCCCAACGACAGAGGCATGCGTCAAAGGAGCAGACCCACATGAGGACATAGCCCTCCTATTGCCAGCACCACCAGTCGAAGGAGTCCGGAGCCTCCCAGTGGCCAAGGCAGGAACAGCAGCCCCCAAGCCCCAACGGCAACATGACAGTTCGGCGCCTCCCAGTGGCCGAGGCAGGAACACCAGCCCCTGATTCCGACGGCAACGTGACAGTACCCCCCCTTCTAAGAGGGGCCTCCGGACCCTTAAAACCTGGTTTGTTGGGATGAAGGAGATGAAATTTCCCCATCAACCCCTTGGCATGAACGTTACTGGCAGGGACCCAGGACCTTTCCTCCGAACCGTACTCCTTCCAGTGCACGAGATACTGCACAGATCGTCTCACTAAGTGGGAGTCAAGGATACCCTGAACTTTGTATTCCAAGGCACCCCTTACCAAAACTGGAGGAGGAGGGGACAGGCCAGGATGAATTGGAGAGTGGTACAATTTGAGAAGGGACTTATGGAATACATTCGGCAGTTTGAATAGTTGAGGGAGTTTTAGACGAAAGGCTACTGGGTTAATCACCTCAATAATTTCAAATGGACCAATGAACCTGGGACCCAGTTTGGCAGACGGCAGTTTAAGCCTAATATTCCTGGTAGAAAGCCAGACTTTGTCTCCAACTCCCAGGTGCGGCCCCTTGGATCGCCATCTGTTAGCAGAAGAAGCTTGTCTAGCATGAGCCCCTTTTAAGTTTATGTTAACTTCTGACCAGATAGTTTTTAACTGTTGTATAGATCTTTCTACCCCAGGGAGCTCTAACATCTTAGCAGAGAATGAAACAAAGCGTGGGTGCAGCCCATGATTACAGAAAAAAGGGGTAGTCTTGATGGACTCCTGGTACTGATTATTCAGGGCTAGAGTTGAGCGAAACAGGTCGGTCAGATTCAAAAATCGCTGACTTTCGCCAAAGTTGGGTTTCGCCGATCGAAACCCGACCCTAGCGTGAGGTCGGCCATGAGGTCGCTGATCAGCGCGCCAAAGTCGCGTATCAAATGATGCTTTCAGCACCTTTTGTCACCCAATGATGGAGGATGCACACTGTGGGCAACGCGATGACATGCGCTGCGGCCAGCACCATCTTAGAGAAGGGCAATGAAGTGATTGGCTGACTTTGTGTGGCGTCACAGTGGGTAAAAAGGCTGTGAACGCCGACCGCCATCTTACTTCTGCCGATCTTACAATAGGGAGAGGTGCTGCTGCTGATTCTGAACAGGGAGAGCTTTAGGCAGGGAAAAAGAAAAAAAAACTGCTTCTGCTGATAGCGCTTTTCACTGTACAGTTAGTGTGCAGTGAAAGGGGAGGATTTTTGTTGTGTGCAGCAGCGCTGGTGGTGATTAGGCTTCCTTTTAAGGCTACCTGCTAGCTGCATTGCTGTGTGCACACTGCTGTTCAAACTGCTTTTTTCAAAGCACTCCAAATTTTATTATTTTGTCCTGGTGAGTTACTGAGCGTTCATTTTTTCACATACCGTCTAGCGGTGTATGCTCCTCACACACTACCGTGTACCGCCTTCTAGCATGGACAAATAGAAGCTACCTGTGTGTGACTCTGGAAAAAAAAGCCGAGGAGTTTTTCTGTTTTTCCAGACCTACACCTTAGAGTCCTGTCCGTTTTTCAAACAGTTTCGTAGTTCTGCTGTTTGATGACGGTCAAAACTAGACAGAGACAGCGTGTGTCAGTCCGTATACAAATACAGGGAGCTTGACAATTTTACATACACACACCGTACAGTTTTGTACGCTCCTCACACACTACCGTGTACCGCCTTTTAGCAAGGACAAATAGAAGCTACCTGTGTGTCGACTGTGGAGAAAAAAGCCAATGAGTTTTTCCATTTTTCCTGACCTACACCTTAGAGTCCTGTCCGTTTTTCAAACAGTTTCGTAGATCTGCTGTTTGATGACGGTCAAAACTAGAGAGAGACAGCGTGTGTCAGTCCGTATACAAATACACAGAGCTTGACAATTTTACATACACACAACGTACAGCGTTGTACGCTCCTCACACACTATCGTGTACCGCCTTCTAGCACGGACAAATAGAAGCTACCTGTGTGTGACTCTGGAAAAAAAAAGCCGAGGAGTTTTTCAGTTTTTCCAGACCTACACCTTAGGGTGTGTGCAGACCCTGCGGAATCCGCTGCGGATTTATCCGCACGGATTTTGCAAAAACCGCAGATAAACCGCAGGTTTGGTTTGGTCCTGGTTTGGTCCTGCGGATTCACCATCTCCACAATGGTGGAGATAGGAACCCGCTGCGGATTCCGCAGGCAACTTATATTCGCACATTCTTATCTTTTCCCAGATATTTAATGATTCTTTGAACATGAGCAGTCTTGATAGGTCTGCATTTTTTTCATTTTGTTTTTTCTTTTTTCTTTGCCTTTTTTTTTTTCTTTTGAAATCCCTCCCTCCTATACCTTCAATCCGTCCTACCTAATCACTTGTGCACTGATTTTAGTTTCATTCTTTGGATTACCACTGTTTAAAATAATTTTTTCTTGTATTTCTGTACTTTAAGTAGCGTCTGATTTTTTTGCATGTATATTTTGTCAAATTTGCAGTGTACCGATGAAGGCTTATTATCATAGCCAAAACGTCTAATACTTGTGACTGCTAATAAAATCCTTCACATATCGCAAAAGTTGAGTGACAAATTTTTTTTTAAATTAGTAAGTTTAACCTCAACTGTGGGTAAAATCCTGGAGGGTTGTCACGCTCGCGCCTTGGCTGAATGGCGCGAGCCGGGGGTTTGTGGCCCCACTGGACCACAAACCAGACTACCCTGGAAGGGGCGTGACTACGACAGCTACCTCGGTCTTTACTGGAGCCTCTGATGGTGAGGTCAGGCTTGTGCAGCAGATAGCTGTCGGGTGCCACTCCAGGGTGGTGTCTGGCTGTGGCTGCTGGTCCCACTCGGGGACAAGTCACTCTGACAGAGGCTATAGACAGGCAGGCAGGTAGACACGACAGGCACGGCTGAGACACAGGGCAGGCGGGCACGGCTTGGAGACACAGGACAGGCGGGCACGGCTTGGAGACACAGGACAGGCGGGCACGGCTTGGAGACACAGGACAGGCGGGCACGGCTTGGAGACACAGGACAGGCGGGCAAGGCTTGGAGACACAGGACAGGCGGGCACAGCTTGGAGACACAGGACAGGCAGGCACGGCTTGGAGACACAGGACAGATTGGTGTGGTATGAGAAGGAGCAGGTAGGGACCTGTTCACACAGCAGGTGTAGGCAGGAGGGAGTGGTGTATGCTGGAACAGGATCTGGACCTGTTCACACAGGAGGTGCAGGTATGGATATAGGCAGGAAGGAGTGGAATATGAAGGAACAGGTTTGGACCTGTTCACACAGGAGGTGCAGGCAGGCAGAGCCACAGGAGTGCGAAGCAGGCAGAGCCGCAGGAGTGCGGAGCAGGCAGAGCCGCAGGAGTGCGGAGCAGGCAGAGCGGCGAGGGTGCAGATGCACAGATAAAGCGGCGAGGGTGCAGATGCACAGATAAAGCTGCGAGGGTGCAGATGCACAGATAAAGCTGCGAGGGTGCAGATGCACAGATAAAGCTGCGAGGGTGCAGATGCACAGATAAAGCTGCGACGGTGCTGATGCACAGATAAAGCTGCGTGGGTGCAGATGCACAGACAGGGAGGACACAAGGAAAGACACGGCAGAGAAGGAACCACAAACAAGGAGACTGACAGACAGAGGTAAGACTGAGTTCAGACAGAGACACCGGGACAAAGACACAGGGACCAGGATATTCTGCCTCCTGGCAGGCGGACAGAGAACAGACAAGGCACTGGGAACAAGACTCAAGGGCCAGGATATTCTGCCTCCTGGCAGGCGGACAAGGTACAAAGCGAGACAAAAAGAGTATTCCTACAGAGAAGGAGATACACAGAACAGGGCCTGGCTTCCTCAGCAGCAAGGTACTAACTGAGTATAGACATTGCACAGGCAAAGGTCAGTGGGTGTGGCGAAACTAAATAGTCAAGGGCTCTAGGCGATTGGTCAGGGAAATATTACACAGGTGCACCCTGACTGCATAAGAACCAGAGAGTTCTGGCGCCGCCCCCCTATACACACATAGCTTGGAAGCATAGAGCAGAGGCACAGAGCACAGGACTGGCAACAGACAGATTTCACAGCATGGCTTGAAGCAGAAAGAAAGTTGGTGTGCGGGGGAGGGGAGGCCATGCAGTGATGCCAGCAGGCTTGTTACAGTACCCCCCCCTTTTCGGCCCCTCTTCCTCAAGCCTGCCAGAATGACCAGAAAAAGAAGTATGGGACCACACACAGTCCAGGTTGACACGACATCCTTCTGGTAGGGTGGAATAAGTGTGCCATCAGGAATCCCAGAGTGCCAAGCTTCTTGGTGCCTGATGGAGTCATCTTCCAACACAGAGGGTATAAGGACTTGGATTTCTTCCTCCTGGGTAGCAGAAAGCAGGGACCTGGAAGCCTCAGACTTGACCCCTACTTCAGCCGGCCGGCTGGAAACAGAAGAGACCTTCACTGAGTCCAACTTCAACCTGATATCCCAAGTAAATTGGACCTCCTCCTTAGTATCTTCATTAGCCGGCCAACTAGAAGTTGAGGGTACCCACACTGGAACCATCCTTCACCCGTTATCAGAAGAGAACTGGACCTGTTCCTCTGGGTTGGTAAAAAGCAGACGTGCAAGAGCTTCTGCTCCAACTTCTTCATCCACCTGCCACATGGAATCTGAAGGCATCCATACAGAATCCATCTTCTGCCCATGGCCTGAAGAAAAATTTTCAAGCGACAACGAAGCTTCTGGGAACTGGTGACAGGAGGTGTGTGGAGAGGGCGCCACTGCTTCCTTTTCTTCAGTGACATCAGCACACCATGACCCAATAGCCAGCAGAACAGATGGGGAAGGTAACACTGTAGCCTGACCTTGCAACATTGGAACTAGATACCTTTGGTGACTAGGTAGCTCCAAATGCGGCACCACACTGGGTCTTCGGACCGGAACGGGCAGTAGAGCATCCGGCTCAGAAGGACCGATGGGCAAACTGGTCAGTAAGTGTAAAATAAACTTCTCCAAATATAATGCTCTGATTTGGAGCTGTAGTTGTCCCTTCGACACTCTACTGTTCATAAGTAGGGCACGACCATCACCAAACACCGTCACCGGATTCTGGAGCTGTGGAACAGGAACCATACACAGACTCCGTCTGGCTTGCAGCTTTAACACATCTGCAGGGCCGAAGCTCCCACAAGGCACACGAACAGTCACCGATCTTAGTGAGGAGGAGGGAGTCTTACCGAGGGCAGCCTCTCCCACTGACCCAAGGTTTTGGAGCTTGCGCTCCCTCGGACAGAAGCCATCCGGGTGTTCCATACAACCGCAGCAATACTGTATGCCCATCTTATGACTGGTTTCAGGCTGCTGCTTTGCCAGCCCACTCTTAACAGTCTTCTTGGGTTCAACTCGAGTCGCTGCTTTAACAGGTGGAGGAACTAGAGGGTTTTGGTTGGCGGTCGCGGTCTGACGAGGCGGTTTCTTCACTGGTTTCGCCTGTCTGGCGCGCCTCTCAGATCTGGAAAGGGAAGACTTGGCAGACGTAGCTGGACTGGGTACTTCAAAGGCTTTACGGAAGGCCACTAGGAAGGCCTCTAGGTCCGTGATGATAGGATCCCCTGCTTCCCAGAGGGGACAGATCCACATCAAAGCTTCTCCTGCTAAGTAGGACATTGTATATCCCACTTTGACCCAATCAGAGGGGAAACAGGAGGAATTCCACTCAATGTACTGCAGGCACTGCTCTAGGAACAGGAACCCTTGGCACTCCTTAGGATCTCCATAGAATCTTGGAGGATCTTCAGGGTCAAGCCTCTCATAAGCCAGGAGCTGGTTGTAGATGGTATTGGAGACAATGATGGGTTCAGAAGTCTCAACAATCGGAACCACACAGGGCGGAACAAATTCTTCCAGATGCTCATACTGGCAGAGAGAAAGTCCCTCATGCTCTGCAAGCAGAGGAACATGGGACTCAGCGGGGACCATGGCCTGTGCAAACTGTCACGCTCGCGCCTTGGCAGAATGACGCGAGCCGGGGGTTTGTGGCCCCACTGGACCACAAACCAGACTACCCTGGAAGGGGCGTGACTACAACAGCTACATCGGTTTTCACTGGAGCCTCTGATGGTGAGGTCAGGCTTGTGCGGCAGATAGCTGTCGGGTGCCACTCCAGGGTGGTGTCTGGCTGTGGCTGCTGGTCCCACTCGGGGACAAGTCACTTTGACAGAGGCTATAGACAGGCAGGCAGGTAGACACGACAGACATGGCTGAGACACAGGGCAGGCGGGCAAGGCTTGGAGACACAGGACAGGCGGGCACAGCTTGGAGACACAGGACAGGCGGGCACGGCTTGGAGACACAGGACAGATTGGTGTGGTATGAGAAGGAGCAGGTAGGGACCTGTTCACACAGCAGGTGTAGGCAGGAGGGAGTGGTGTATGCTGGAACAGGATCTGGACCTGTTCACACAGGAGGTGCAGGTATGGATATAGGCAGGAAGGAGTGGAATATGAAGGAACAGGTTTGGACCTGTTCACACAGGAGGTGCAGGCAGGCAGAGCCGCAGGAGTGCGAAGCAGGCAGAGCCGCAGGAGTGCGGAGCAGGCAGAGCCGCAGGAGTGCGGAGCAGGCAGAGCGGCGAGGGTGCAGATGCACAGATAAAGCGGCGAGGGTGCAGATGCACAGATAAAGCTGCGAGGGTGCAGATGCACAGATAAAGCTGCGAGGGTGCAGATGCACAGATAAAGCTGCGAGGGTGCAGATGCACAGATAAAGCTGCGACAGTGCTGATGCACAGATAAAGCTGCGCGGGTGCAGATGCACAGACAGGGAGGACACAAGGAAAGACACGGCAGAGAAGGAACCACAAACAAGGAGACTGACAGACAGAGGTAAGACTGAGTTCAGACAGAGACACCGGGACAAAGACACAGGGACCAGGATATTCTGCCTCCTGGCAGGCGGACAGAGAACAGGCAAGGCACTGGGAACAAGACTCAAGGGCCAGGATATTCTGCCTCCTGGCAGGCGGACAAGGTACAAAGCGAGACAAAGAGTATTCCTACAGAGAAGGAGATACACAGAACAGGGCCTGGCTTCCTCAGCAGCAAGGTACTAACTGAGTATAGACATTGCACAGGCAAAGGTCAGTGGGTGTGGCGAAACTAAATAGTCAAGGGCTCTAGGCGATTGGTCAGGGAAATATTACACAGGTGCACCCTGACTGCATAAGAACCAGAGAGTTCTGGCGCCGCCCCCCTATACACACATAGCTTGGAAGCATAGAGCAGAGGCACAGAGCACAGGACTGGCAACAGACAGATTTCACAGCATGGCTTGAAGCAGAAAGAAAGTTGGTGTGCGGGGGAGGGGAGGCCATGCAGTGATGCCAGCAGGCTTGTTACAGTACCCCCCCTTTTCGGCCCCTCTTCCTCAAGCCTGCCAGAATGACCAGAAAAAGAAGTATGGGACCACACACAGTCCAGGTTGACACGACATCCTTCTGGTAGGGTGGAATAAGTGTGCCATCAGGAATCCCAGAGTGCCAAGCTTCTTGGTGCCTGATGGAGTCATCTTCCAACACAGAGGGTATAAGGACTTGGATTTCTTCCTCCTGGGTAGCAGAAAGCAGGGACCTGGAAGCCTCAGACTTGACCCCTACTTCAGCCGGCCGGCTGGAAACAGAAGAGACCTTCACTGAGTCCAACTTCAACCTGATATCCCAAGTAAATTGGACCTCCTCCTTAGTATCTTCATTAGCCGGCCAACTAGAAGTTGAGGGTACCCACACTGGAACCATCCTTCACCCGTTATCAGAAGAGAACTGGACCTGTTCCTCTGGGTTGGTAAAAAGCAGACGTGCAAGAGCTTCTGCTCCAACTTCTTCATCCACCTGCCACATGGAATCTGAAGGCATCCATACAGAATCCATCTTCTGCCCATGGCCTGAAGAAAAATTTTCAAGCGACAACGAAGCTTCTGGGAACTGGTGACAGGAGGTGTGTGGAGAGGGCGCCACTGCTTCCTTTTCTTCAGTGACATCAGCACACCATGACCCAATAGCCAGCAGAACAGATGGGGAAGGTAACACTGTAGCCTGACCTTGCAACATTGGAACTAGATACCTTTGGTGACTAGGTAGCTCCAAATGCGGCACCACACTGGGTCTTCGGACCGGAACGGGCAGTAGAGCATCCGGCTCAGAAGGACCGATGGGCAAACTGGTCAGTAAGTGTAAAATAAACTTCTCCAAATATAATGCTCTGATTTGGAGCTGTAGTTGTCCCTTCGACACTCGACTGTTCATAAGTAGGGCACGACCATCACCAAACACCGTCACCGGATTCTGGAGCTGTGGAACAGGAACCATACACAGACTCCGTCTGGCTTGCAGCTTTAACACATCTGCAGGGCCGAAGCTCCCACAAGGCACACGAACAGTCACCGATCTTAGTGAGGAGGAGGGAGTCTTACCGAGGGCAGCCTCTCCCACTGACCCAAGGTTTTGGAGCTTGCGCTCCCTCGGACAGAAGCCATCCGGGTGTTCCATACAACCGCAGCAATACTGTATGCCCATCTTATGACTGGTTTCAGGCTGCTGCTTTGCCAGCCCACTCTTAACAGTCTTCTTGGGTTCAACTCGAGTCGCTGCTTTAACAGGTGGAGGAACTAGAGGGTTTTGGTTGGCGGTCGCGGTCTGACGAGGCGGTTTCTTCACTGGTTTCGCCTGTCTGGCGCGCCTCTCAGATCTGGAAAGGGAAGACTTGGCAGACGTAGCTGGACTGGGTACTTCAAAGGCTTTACGGAAGGCCACTAGGAAGGCCTCTAGGTCCGTGATGATAGGATCCCCTGCTTCCCAGAGGGGACAGATCCACATCAAAGCTTCTCCTGCTAAGTAGGACATTGTATATCCCACTTTGACCCAATCAGAGGGGAAACAGGAGGAATTCCACTCAATGTACTGCAGGCACTGCTCTAGGAACAGGAACCCTTGGCACTCCTTAGGATCTCCATAGAATCTTGGAGGATCTTCAGGGTCAAGCCTCTCATAAGCCAGGAGCTGGTTGTAGATGGTATTGGAGACAATGATGGGTTCAGAAGTCTCAACAATCGGAACCACACAGGGCGGAACAAATTCTTCCAGATGCTCATACTGGCAGAGAGAAAGTCCCTCATGCTCTGCAAGCAGAGGAACATGGGACTCAGCGGGGACCATGGCCTGTGCAAACTGTCACGCTCGCGCCTTGGCAGAATGACGCGAGCCGGGGGTTTGTGGCCCCACTGGACCACAAACCAGACTACCCTGGAAGGGGCGTGACTACAACAGCTACATCGGTTTTCACTGGAGCCTCTGATGGTGAGGTCAGGCTTGTGCGGCAGATAGCTGTCGGGTGCCACTCCAGGGTGGTGTCTGGCTGTGGCTGCTGGTCCCACTCGGGGACAAGTCACTTTGACAGAGGCTATAGACAGGCAGGCAGGTAGACACGACAGACATGGCTGAGACACAGGGCAGGCGGGCACGGCTTGGAGACACAGGACAGGCGGGCACAGCTTGGAGACACAGGACAGGCGGGCACGGCTTGGAGACACAGGACAGGCGGGCACGGCTTGGAGACACAGGACAGGCGGGCACGGCTTGGAGACACAGGACAGGCGGGCACGGCTTGGAGACACAGGACAGGCGGGCACGGCTTGGAGACACAGGACAGATTGTTGTGGTATGAGAAGGAGCAGGTAGGGACCTGTTCACACAGCAGGTGTAGGCAGGAGGGAGTGGTGTATGCTGGAACAGGATCTGGACCTGTTCACACAGGAGGTGCAGGTATGGATATAGGCAGGAAGGAGTGGAATATGAAGGAACAGGTTTGGACCTGTTCACACAGGAGGTGCAGGCAGGCAGAGCCGCAGGAGTGCGGAGCAGGCAGAGCGGCAAAGGAGCCGTGCAGACAGAGAGGCTAGGGTGCAGATGCACAGATAAAGCGGCTAGGGTGCAGATGCACAGATAAAGCTGCGAGGGTGCAGATGCACAGATAAAGCTGCAAGGGTGCAGATGCACAGATAAAGCTGCGAGGGTGCAGATGCACAGATAAAGCTGCGAGGGTGCAGATGCACAGATAAAGCTGCGAGGGTGCAGATGCACAGATAAAGCTGCGAGGGTGCAGATGCACAGATAAAGCTGCGAGGGTGCAGATGCACAGATAAAGCTGCGAGGGTGCAGATGCACAGACAGGGAGGACACAAGGAAAGACACGGCAGAGAAGGAACCACAAACAAGGAGACTGACAGACAGAGGAAAGACTGAGTTCAGACAGAGACACCGGGACAAAGATACAGGGACCAGGATATTCTGCCTCCTGGCCGGCGGACAGAGAACAGACAAGGCACTGGGAACAAGACTCAAGGGCCAGGATATTCTGCCTCCTGGCAGGCGGACAAGGTACAAAGCGAGACAAAGAGTATTCCTACAGAGAAGGCGATACACAGAACAGGGCCTGGCTTCCTCAGCAGCAAGATACTAACTGAGTATAGACATTGCTCAGGCAAAGGTCAGTGGGTGTGGCGAAACTAAATAGTCAAGGGATCTAGGCGATTGGTCAGGGACATATTACACAGGTGCACCCTGACTGCATAAGAACCAGAGAGTTCTGGCGCCGCCCCCCTATACACACATAGCTTGGAAGCATAGAGCAGAGGCACAGAGCACAGGACTGGCAACAGACAGATTTCACAGCATGGCTTGAAGCAGAAAGTAAGTTGGTGTGCGGGGGAGGGGAGGCCATGCAGTGATGCCAGCAGGGTTGTTACAAGTTATTTCTAAGAGATACTATACTGGAGTATCTGGAGAAGAATAACCTTATGACCCAATATCAACATGGGTTTACAAGGGACCGTTCCTGTCAGACTAATCTGATAAGCTTTTATGAAGAGGTAAGTTCAGGTCTGGACCAAGGGAATGCAGTGGACGTGGTACATGGACTTTTCAAAAACTTTTGATATGGTGCCACACAAAAGGTTGATACATAAAATGAGAACAATGGGGATAGGGGAAAATATGTGTAAGTGGGTTAAGAGCTTGCTCAGGGATAGGAAACAAAGGGTGGTTATTAATGGAGCACACTCGGACTTGGTCACGGTTAGCAGTGGGGTACCACAGGGGTCAGTTTTGGGCCCGCTTCTTTTTAACATTTTTATTAATGACCTTGTAGGGGGCATAGAGAGTAGAATTTCAATATTTGCAGATGACGCTAAACTCTGCAGGGTAATCAATACAGAGCAGGACAATTTTATATTACAGGAGGATTTATGTAAACTAGAAGCTTGGGCTGATAAATGGCAAATGAGCTTTAATGGGGATAAATGTAAGGTCATGCACTTGGGTAGAACGAACAAGATTTATAATTATGTACTTAATTGTAAAACTCTGGGCAAAACTGTCACTGAAATAGACCTGGGTGTATGGGTGGACGACAAACTCACATTTAGTGGCCAGTGTCAGGCAGCTGCTGCAAAGGCAAATAAAATAATGGGATGCATTAAAAGAGGCATATATGCTCATGAGGAGAACATAATTTTACCTCTATATAAGTCACTAGTGCGACCACACTTAGAATACAGTGTACAGTTCTGGTCTCCGGTGTATAAGAAAGACATAGCTGAACTGGAGCGGGTGCAGAGAAGAGCGACCAAGGTTATTAGGGAACTAGCGGGTCTGCAATACCAAGACAGGTTATTACACTTGGGGTTATTTAGTTTGGAGAATCGAAGGCTTAGGGGTGATCTTATTACAATGTATAAATATATGCGGGGACTGTACAAAGACCCTTCTAATGATCTTTTTACTCTTAGACCTGTGACGAGGACAAGGGGGCATCCTCTACGTCTGGAGGAAAGAAGGTTTAAGCATACTCACAGACGCGGATTCTTTACTGTAAGAGCAGTGAGACTATGGAACTCTCTGCCATATGATGTCGTAATGAGTGATACCCTACTAAAATTTAAGAAGAGACTGGATGCCTTTCTTGAAAAGTATAATATTACAGGGTATATACACTAGTCTCCTTAATATTGCGTTGATCCAGGGAGCTAGTCTGATTGCCGTATGTGGAGTCGGGAAGGAAATATTTTCCCCAATGTGAAGCTTACTGTTTGCCACATGGGGTTTTTTGCCTTCCTCTGGATCAACATGTTAGGGCAAGTTAGGATTGGATATGGGTTGAACTAGATGGACTTAAAGTCTCCCTTCAACCTTAATAACTATGTTACTATGTTACTATGTTATACGAACAAGATTATATGCTCCTCAGAGGTCAAGCTTAGTAAACCAATGGGCTCCCAACAGCTGATTAAAAAGATCAGGGATGAGTGGAAGCGGATACTGGTTTTTCACAGTGATAGCGTTTAACTCATGGTAATCAATGCAAGGTCTGAGACCACCATCTTTCTTTTCCATAAAAAAGAACCCAGCCCCAACAGGTAATGTAGATGGTCTAATAAACCCTTTACGTAAACTGTCTGCTATGTAGTCTTTAATGACCTGACACTCTGGACCAGAGAGATTAAATATTCTCCCCTTTGGGAGACGAGAATCTGGTATCAAGTCTATGGGGCAATCGTACCCTCTGTGGGGGGGTAATTTCTCTGATTCCACTATGGAAAATACATCCTCATAATCTTTAAATGCATAAGGTACAAAGGGAGGTTTGATTTTAACTTGGTTCACTGATAGCGATATACAGTTGTCCTGACACTGTGGGCTCCAGCGCACAATATCACCCAGGTGCCAGTCTATGACCGGATTATGTTTGCGCAACCATGGTATACCCAGAATAACTGCAGATGATAGATTATCAATAACAAAAAATGACACATGTTCATCATGTAATGACCCCACTAACATTGATACTTCCTTAGTAACAAACTCCACTCCACCTTGGACAATAGATGTGCCATTAAGTGCAGTGGTTTGAATGGGGGCATTAAGCCTTAGCAGTGGTACACCAAGATCCCTTGCTACCAGGAAATCCATGAAGTTCCCTTCAGAACCACTATCCACATAAGCCTCCAAACACACAGATTTCTTAAGGTATCACAAAGAAATGGGTAAAAAAACTTTGGCCGTATCTGCAGGCAATACCTGGGCCCCTGAGAAGGCTTGACCAGAACAACCCAAGGGCTGATGTCCCATTGAGTGAAGACTTCTGACATCCAGTGTTTTCCCTGAGGTCTCCAGACTGTGGCTTATGCAGCATGTTTGTGCAAGATGATGGGAATGTTCCTCCACAGGGCTGTGCAATGAAGCAGGTAACAGGTGCTTTAGCCACAGAATCAACTCATCGAGGCAGGAGTGAGAAAAAAAAATTCAGGGAAAAAGGTAAAGGAATGCTTTTATATATGTTTGATATATATTTAAAAATGATTTTGGGCCAGATATATTGTGACGTCCGTCTGGTGCGAGTCTGAGCTGCAAGTAAGACAGTACCCCGAGAAACCCCAAGACCCTTTCAAGAGAGGCCACACATGGGACTGGCACTTGCGCCCTGACATGGGCAGAGAATAGTTGTCCTGACCCTTGTTACTCGACTACCCCAGTTAAGAAAGTTAAGGAGCCACGCTGGGCTCTCACAGGACTGTGGCCCGTGCTTTTGTTAGCCACATCAGTATATGGACAAGGGGCAGTGGAAGGTACCGGAGACCGACCACTGCCGCCAGAAGCCAGACCAATGACTACAGTACCATCCGGGTGTGACGTCGGTCTGGTGCGAGTCTGAGCTGCAAGTAAGACAGCACCCCGAGAAACCCCGAGACCCTTTACCCCTGTACAGGGATCTGGAATTACAGCAGAGCCCAAGAGGTAGCTGCCTTTAAGAGCAGCGAACCAGAGCAGGACAGTCGACAGAAAAGGATTAATAAAAGGGACCAAAATCGTAGTCAGGAGTCCAAGTCAAAACCATCCGGGCAGCAGAGGTACCAAATCAGCACACTGAAGCAGAGTCAAAATCCAGGCCAAGGTCAGAGTCACCGGGAGAGGAGCAGAGATAGAAAATCGGCAGGCTAATGCGGAGTCAAAATCCAGGCCAAGGTCAGAGTCACCGGGAGAGGAGCAGAGGTACAAAATCGGCAGGCTGAAGCAGAGTCAAAATCCAGGCCAAGGTCAGAGTCACCAGAAGAGCAGCAGAGGTACAAAATCGGCAGGCTGAAGAGGGGTCAGAAATCCAGGCAAAAGTCGGAGTCAAGAATAGCAAAATACACACTAGCACACTGGGGAAACCAAGAATATATCTGGCGGCCTGCAGGACAGGCCCCAAAGAATTTGAAGGATAAGGCTATCCCTCACTGGCTCATAGTCTGATGACCTCATCTGGACCGCCCCCAGAACCAGGCTAGATGGCAATGCACCAACCCCTTCACCTCTGACAGAGGAGCGGAGCCTGCGCCCACCAGATGACTGTGCAGGAACCCCTTCTCTGTCACCACGGGAGAATCACAGCGATGCCCAACGACAGAGGCATGCGTCAAAGGAGCGAACCCACATGAGGACATGGCCCTCCTAACAGCAGCCCTCGAGTCCGACAGCAACGTGGCAGTCCGGTGCCTCCCAGTGGCCAAGGCAGGAACAGCAGCCCCCGAGTCTGACGGTGACGTGTCAGTCCACCGCCTCCCAGTGGCCGAGGCCGGAATCCCAGCCCCCGATTCTGACAGCAACGTGACACCGGGAAAAGGCACTGCACCTGCCATTGCCGGCGCTATTGAATTTGCAGCAGGAGCTGCAGTGTTAGGACTTCCTAATACGCTTGCTACTGAAGTGTCGTTATTTGTATCGTTGTACTTCACTATGCCATTCATACTGTTTAACTCTTTACCTCCCGCCGTGGAGTGTTCCCCCTGTAAATAAACCTTTCAACCCTTGCTCTGTCTCCCGTCTGTCACTGCATCCCACGTTCTTGTGCTTTACTACACTGGCACACCTAACATACGTTGTGGAATTGAGAGACAATTACAGAATTTGGAAGATAGAGAAGCAGAGGAGTAGCGAGGACAGAAATGGATTAGTAGGGCAAGAGAGTAATGGAAAAAATGGAGAGAGGTGATGATGCGATGGGAGATGATGAGGTCCTAAACCCCACATTAAGTCAAGGCTATCCGAGTGACTTGGCCAGTTTGGAACCTTTTCTCTGTCCATGTTGCCTCCTTCTCCACTTCCCTCACCATTTCCTCATCTCGTCAGAAAGTGTGGGCAGTGTGTGCGCGCTTTTGATGTTTTCACCCTGCTGCTGCTTGCCTCACTTTTGCCTTCCTGCTTCCTGCCTTATACGCGACGTATCCACAAGGTGGAACTCCACCTCGCATATGGGTCGCCCTCCCAGGGCCGTGGGGTACTCGGTACCGGGCCGGTGTCAGGGAGAGGTGTCACAGCAGCGGTGACCCGGTCCGTGGCCCTGGGCGCCCAAAAATCAATGGGAGTTTGTAATGTAGTTTAAGTGGAATGGAATAGTTCGTGATGCCACCTGTGGTGCTCGGCAAGTGAGATGTTAGGCCGATGCTGCACGCGGATCCTGTGGGGCTGGTGGTGTGTTGCAGCATAGATGGTGTAGCTCCCCACAGGTGAAGCTGTAGCCCCAGGGCCGTGTAGTTGCAATCAATCAGGATAGGCGCAGGTGGTGAAAAGGATGGTACCCAGATGTAGCGGTGCTGAGCGGGTTGGCGCAAGAATGAATGGAGGACACCGGGGCTTGTCGTTCCAAAGCTTTACTCACAGTCTGCAGTACACAAGGGTGCCTGCCTCCGGGCCGTGTCCTCCGGGTCAGAGACTCAGTCAACCTCCAGACAAGATGGAACGCCCCCCTCCAAAACTCCGCCAACATGTACCTTCCTGAACGACTCCTCTATAGCACCTTAAAGTGTGAAGATCTCCTAGTACTGAGTTACACTGGAGTTCCTCCTGACTGATGTTCCCAAGAACTGTACTTGTACGGCAGACAGCTGTAGCCTGCTTCGGGGACTCCCTTCTCCTGAGTTCTGGCTCTCTATCCAGTTGCTGTTGTGCCCCAAGTCTTAGATGGGAGTAGTGCATTTACAGCCAACTACTCCACCGGTGTCTGCTGCAGAACCATAAGTGTCCATACAACCTCGGGGACCGGCCTGCAGCCCCGGCGTCCCCCGATTGACCAGCCGGTGGAGCGGTAACCGGTAAGCCAGCTGAACCCAGGGCCTGGCCAATGTTAACTAGGGGGGGAAGAGAATGTCTGAAGCAAGAGCAGACGCAGCGGCGGACGCCACTGCAAACCCCACAGCGCCACAAGATGCAGGGCCCAGCACAGCTGCGGCTCCTATAGCGCCGCTGAATCCAGCAGCAAGCGCTGCCTCCAGGGCACCGCAAGAATCAGCGCCCACCGCAGCAGTCCCCATATTGCCGCTGTCCATGCTCTATGTAAGGTGAGCGGCCTGGCTACCGCAGTACTCAGGTGAGTCACATACCCTGAGTGAATTCAAAGAGAGACTGTGCAGTTTGTTTGAGGTGTATCCTCTGTCTGAAAGCCAAAAAGTGAACATCCTTATTGGGCAGCTAACTGGTGCAGCACAGAGGGAGGTAAAAGCCTGGCAGGACACTGATAAAGAGACTGTTAAAAAGATTCTGGCCAAGCTAAAAAGCACCTTTGACACTCGCACTGCAGCTGAAATAAAGATGAGATTCTTTGGGTGTAAGCAGAGAGTGCAGGACAGTATACGGGACTAAGCACTTAACCTGCAGGAGGCGCTGCAAGCCATAAAGCAGATTGACCCAGACAGTGTGAAAGATGGAGACAGACTGTTAAAGGAGCAATTTATTGAGGGACTCCTATCCAGTACCCACAGAGCACAGCTGCGCATCATAGCCCTACAAAACCCTGACCTAAACTTTGCAGACTTCAAGGACAGGGCTATTCAGGTGCTGCATGAACCAACTGTCAGCCGCCCAGCACCCCCTAAGCACCCAGCAATCACATACCATCAAGAAGCAGCATCTTTCCCTCTCAGCCCTGTGGAGGCTGATGCACAGACTCTGGACAAAGACCCATCTGCAGAACTGCGTCTTCAGGTCCAGGAGTTGACCAAAAATATGGCTGCACTTGCCAAAACTGTGCAGTCCATGCAGGAGTCATCAAGGGAGAAGATCCAGCTGGCCTCCAGTCCAGAGGATGTCCCATGGCTACGGAAGAAGAGGATCCCGCCACGGCGAGAGAGAGACAGCGATCGCTATGACCTGGAGGGACGTCCCATCTGTCGTCGCTGCTGCAAGGCAGGCCACATCGCAAGATTCTGTTATTTAAACGAGCAACCCCTGGGGCAGAGGGCCAACCCCCAGGAGTAGGACCACAAGGCCCAAAGAACTGGCGAGCCAAGTATGTTGGAGGGCGACCGGTCCTCCCAGTGATGATTAACGGCATCCCCATGAACGCTTTGCTGGACACTGGCTCTCAGGTGACAACTATGCCATATATCCTTTACAAGCGGTATTGGGCTGACTCCGAACTTACTCGTGGCCCAAGTGATGAGCTGACAGTAGTTGCCAGCAATGGTCAGTCTTTGCCGCAAGTAGGATGTAAAGAGATTACTATTAAAGTGGGGCGAGTAGAGTTAAAATCTCAAGGTCTGATAGTTGTAGACATTGATCGACGAGAATGTAACCCAATGATGACCTTAGGTACTAATATGATTGAAAATTGTCTTGCCGAGGTTATTGTTTCATTGCAACAGGTGGCAGAGACTGCTGGTTCCAGTGAACAAAGAGTCCTGCAGAAGGAGATCAAGGCCCTGATGCAAAGACAGCAGGTAGAACTGTCTGGCGGAGAAATTGGCAGCGTCAGAGTGAGTGATTCTTTACCCATTGCGATACCCCCAGATGTGAAATGTTAATTTGGTGTCAGGCAGCCATTGGCCTCAGAGGAAAAGATTACCAAGCATTGGTAGAGCCAGTGTACTCTGATAGCCGGCCCACTGTCCTGACAGCCAGAGGGGTAGTTGATGTTCGCAAAGGGAGAGTACCTGTACGTCTCTTGAATTGTGGGGAAGAGAAGGCCATAATACCTTGGTATGCCACAGTTGCTAAGCTGCTTACTGTCAGCAACAACGCCATACAGGCGGCAGAGCCCTTGGTCTCGTCCGACCAGGTGGAGGACAATGGCTCTGTAAAGCAGTTGGAGGAGTGGTGTCAGCAGCTGCAGGTAGGAACTGACTCCACCCCTTCATACCAAAAGAGTGGGGTTTTACCGAGTGACTCAGGAGTATGAGTGGGTATTCAGTAAACACCCCCTAGACTTTGGGAAGGCAAAAGGGGTTCAACAACATATCCCCACTGGAGATCATCCACTCATTAAAGAAAGGTACCGGCCTATACACCCAACACAACACCAAAGTGTGCCTTATCAGTAAGGATGGAGGAGAAACATCATCAGCAGTATAGAGGGATCATCTGAAACTGTGCCCTGACCAGCTAAAGGAAAGAATGGGAGAACAAAACAACCTTTAACCCCTAGAAGAAGAAGAAAAGGTCAACACTGTACTCAGAGAATTTCCTGCAAACTGGACAAGAATGGATCAAGCCATCATAGTTCCTGTCCTAATCTTTCCCCAGCCTACTGCAACTGAAGTAGCAGAGACTCAAGACAACTCTGAAAATCAGGAAGTTCAGGCAGCGGATGCCACACCAGCAGTGGAGTCAGAGAATCTTCACCCTGCCAGTGGTGAACCTGTCATGCCCACAGTGAGTCTAAGAGTTCGCAGACGGCTACTACCCAGTTTACCCTTACCAGTGCTACGTAGGTCTGTCCGTAGTACCCAAGGTATTCCACCCCTAAGGTTCCGCATATAGATAAGTTTTGTAAATATTAACCTGTAAATATGCAACGTTTCAAGTTTTGTGCCTAGAGAGACCCTGTAAGACTTTTTGGATATTTTATTTTGTTTCGATGGACAATTGGACCACAGGACTATGTGTGGTCCAAACTCTACTTGTAAATAGCTTACCAACTTGCTCAGGAATTGGACCATGGATATTGACGCTTGGACTAGTCGTCATCAGGACTATTTTTGAGCTTTGGTTTTTTTCTTGTTTTTTTGTATTTTTCAGTTTTGGAAATCTTGTTATATTTATAATTGTTTATATGTTTACATGTTTTCTCTTCAGTCCGGGAGTGCTGAATTGCACTAGGGGGGAATGTGGTGCCCCCAGGAGTATGATCACAACACACAACACAGTTTCCATTCCAGGTCAGCAGAGGGAGCTCTGAACCAAAACTGGGGGAGGAACTGCTCTCTGGGGGCCAGGAGGGAAAATTAGAGGAGTTCGTTTGAGGAGGGCAACGTGTGTGGACGTGGAGGAGAAGAGCTGGGAGATTGAGCAGAGAGTTCAGGCTCATTCCCAGCTATAGCACATGATCTGGAGCCCGGTCTCCAAGGCTGTATGGACACTGATGGTCCTGCAACAGAAACTGGAGGAATAGGAAGCTGTAAATGCTCTATTCCCACATAAGACTCGGAGACACAACAGCGACGTGTGAGCCAGAAGAGGAAGGCTACAGCTGTCTGCCATACGAGGGAGTTCTAAAGAGAATGAGCAAGTGGAACTTTGTTGTAGCACAGTACTGCAAGTACCTAAAAATAAGCGCTAGGAAGGAGACTACACAACCCATCTGCATAGAGAGATTCCTAAGTTGCTTCCAGGTTAGCCAGCTCCTGTGCCATCTGTAATCTGGACCCTGGACTGCATTTGCCAAGCAAGGCAAAGGTAAAGAAACTGCACCCTGTTGTGTCATTGCCTTCTTCCTCCAACACCCTCAGCACTGCTACATCTCTGTGCCTGACACTGCACCATCTACGTCTCTCCCCTATCTCTTCATCTACACTGCCCTGGGACTACTGCCCTACCTGTGGAGGGCAACAACATCATTGCTGCACCACACCATCTGCCCCAGAGGATCTGTCTGCAGCGTCGGCTTAACATCACGAATCATTCACTCATAAACTTTATACCATCACTTAACCCCTTTTACATGGGCGCCCAGGGCCACGGACCGGGTCACCGCTGCTGTGACATTCCCCTTTGAGAGACCGGCCCGGTACCGAGTACCCCACAGCCCTGGGAGGGTGACCCACATCCACACATGTCTTGGAGGATGGGATCTTGTACCATCAGCTACCAAGTACAGAAATGTCCAGCTAGGGGATAGTTTTGGAGGAGGATGAGGAACAAAAGTGTTCACAGCAGAATGGCAATAAAAAAAAAAAAAAACACAAAAATTGAGCTTGGTTTGAGTTGGTACACATGCAGCATATAAATGCATGTTTACATGGCCAAAAAAGCATACAAAGCCTACAAAACACAAAATGAAAAAATCCCTGCTATAATTAAAAAAATTATAGCAGGGATTTTTTCATTTTGTCTTTTGTAGGCTTAGAATGGCAATAAAAGTAGTTCAGGGGCTTCACTGTAGCATGGCTGGGGGGAAACAGAGGACCCAGACAATAAACCTCTCACCAAAGACAGCTTGTTTTTGCCTCTTGGCAGCCTGGCACACATGGGGCAATAGTTGCTGCTGTGCCTGTGCAACAACCACCAATTTTGCGGGATTATTACAAGTGCTGGTTACTGTGTGGCCACCCTGCTGGATCCCCACTATAAGCACAATGTGCCATCCTTACTTCTGTCACTACAGCATGATCGAAAAATGTGGGAATACAAACACACGATGATAAACGCACTATTGAAAGTGTCCTCACCTAACAGCGTAGGCTCAGTGAAAGCACAATGCAGAGGAGGAGAAAGTCACCAACACACCTACATGGAAGGGAGGGCTAGCATGGCAATAATGTAAAAAACCTTTTACTCAGCATGTTGCAACATTCAGCCCTACCATCTGATACAGTTCGTATTAGCAGGAGGCAGCGTTTAGGTTATGCCTGTGTAGCAACTTACTCGGGATTAATAGGTTAGACAATAAAAAAATCCAACTGAGCCTGCCGGTTCCTGTACAGACTAGGTATCCTGACACAGCAGTCCTTAGTGGTGCCAGGGGTACAGAGCTACTGGACCTAAACTCTCTAAATGGTCATCAAATTGTTTCAAGATTCTCTTAAAGAACAGGAGGGAAGAGCAGAGTCTGAATTAACTACAATAAGAAGTGTGCTGAACAAAGGAAAGCTGTTACAGTGAGTAAATTACATAGCAAAGTACCAAATAATAAAGCAAGTACTCTTAACAAATATACGGTCTACTTAATAAAGTTAAATAGAAGATGCTGCAAAGTGTATCAAAGAAACAACAAGGGGAAAATCCTTAACTCAAAGCTCACTGACTGGTTCCAAACAGAAATACAATGTCAGAACTATTAATATATCATCAGCAGGAAATGCTTTGGGACAGACTATAAAGCTGCACCCAAAAGGAGATAGGTGGACAAAGGATAACACCTGTGTTAAACTACACAGATTGCAGACAGAAAACAAAGGCCAAACCCTCAGAGAAAAGATGTGTCTCCTGTGGCTTGGCAGAAAGAGAAGCCGACCACTATACACAAGCTCATGGAATCAAATTCTTGAGCAAGACAGTTTCATAAACATTGTGGAAGAGTATGTGTCCACAAGTCTCCACTTAATGATTAACGGATCTGGCCCATTTAACTTCTGGGTCTCCAAATTGGACACATGGCCTGAGTTTGCCCTTTACACCTTGAAGGTGCTGGCCTGCCCTGCAGAAAGTGTACTGTTGGAACGCTTGTTTAGTACGGCCAGAGGTGTGATCACAGACAGGCCCCTCTAACTGTCAACAGCCAACATGGGCAGGCTCATTAAAATGAATCAGGCGTGGATCCCAGAGAACTTGTCCGAATTTAGATTTATACCAGGAGATCCTAGCCATTGTTCAACTGCACTACAGTTTGTTTGTTCTAGACTGCTTTGCAGAGTCCCCCACAGAGGTTGTTTTCAGAGTATTCCCACAGAGACGCATGCAGTGTACACACACAGGTTTTTCTGGCACAGTATTCCCACAGACACGGTTGCAGAGTAGAAAAATGTGTTCTTACACACACTACTCCCACAGACACAGGTGCAGAGTATAATTATTTTTTTTGACATGGTTGCAGAGTAGAAAAATGTGTTCTTACACACGCTACTCATAAAGACACAGCTGCAGAGTACACAGATAGGCTTTTTGGCACAGTGCTCCCGGTAGCTTATTGTCACAGTACACACAAATGCGCTTTGGCACAGTACACAAAGAGGATTTTTGGCACCTTAATCCTAGAGGCAGAGTTTCAGAGGCTTAAAGGAAACCTGTCAGCAGGATTGTGCGCTGTTATACTGATTAAAATTATACCTTGGTAGATGAAATCCGTCTTGTGGTTGTTTAATCTTTTTTTTCAGTTTTGAGTTAATGATTAGAGTTGAGTGACTTTTGGTTTTTTAGGGTCGAGTTTCGTTTCGTGAAACCCGACTTTTCCAAAAGTCGGGTCGAGCAAGATCGTCCGATTATAGGGAAAAGTCGGGGTCGTCCCGAAACACGAAACCCAATGTAAGTCAATGGGGAATAAAAGTCGGCAGTGAGAGGAGGACAGGAAACACACCTACAGTGCCCATTTGAATGCCAAAAGCATCAATTCTTCTTACTTAAGCTTGTCAACCTTAATTAACTTCATAATACAAGTTACGCACTGAAAAATGGGGGTTATTTGGCTAAAGTTGTGGGGGGGGAGGGCTGGCTCCAGGTTTTCATGTGCCCTGAGCGAAAGAGCGCCCCTTTAACACATACCACAACTCATCATGCTCCGATACGGCAGAGAAATAGCGGTATAGTACAATGAAAAATACCTCACTTTTTACATCTCATGACGAGGCCCATCTATTTCTCCATACAGAATCATTGGTCCCATATAATGTTTGAAACAGTATATGATGAGCTCCACATAATGCTACAGTATATGTTGGTCCCCATGGATGAAGCTCCACTGTCTTATGGGCCCAAATAATGCTCCAAACATAATGGGCCCCATTTCTAATGCTCTAGTGTATAATGGGCCCTGTAAATGCTGCTCCAGTGTCTGATGTCCACCTTTGGAATGTTCCAGTGTATGGTGGGCCCCATCTATCATTCTCCAGAGTATAGTGCTCCCCAAAAATTGCTGTCCCAACATTGAAAACAATCAAATAAGTCTCCTCGCTAGGGAATCCCTGTACTAGTCTCGACTCCTCGTCATCCCCATCTTCCATCTCACTGCACAGTATTTCAACTTTGCAAGTGCTGTGATCCTGGGCAAGAAGGGGGGCCCACTCATTGGCGACGGCACTGGCACAGGGCCCCTGATAGTACGGTGGTGTGTCTGATGGCGGGTGGGCCGAACCTGCACTTTCATCTGCAGCTTCCTCTTTGTCACCGTGTAAGATGGAACTGTATATGGGAAGGGTAACCTGAGTTTCATCAGGGTCAGATTCAGGCCGGGTAGCGTGCGAGGGGAATGTAGTGGTCTGGGTCAATGTACCAGCAGATTCATCGAGCAGTGGCTGGGCATCAGTGCACTTGTGTCGCCCCCAGGAGTACGGTCGCCACAGTGGCATTACCTTCTTCCTAGGGAGTGTGATGTCATGCTTGGGAGCAACGAAGGATCTCTCTAGCAGGTTAACTGATTGGGCGGCGTTATTCCCACGAGTCATGACCCTCCAAACAGCGTTCATGAAGGCAAAGTGTTTGTTTTACGTGGGCAGTATGGTTGCAAAGCTGAACCTTAAAGGAATGTCCAGAAGGGCACCACCAGGAGTGGAGCCTACGGTTAAATTCGACTCCATCTGGGAAACCTCAAGCATGCCAGCTACAGAACAGATGCACACATTGCAAGCTTAATTCCGTTAACGAACGAGACTCCGTCATGCCCCGCGGTCCGAGTCCGGCTTACTAGAGGGACACGTGAGGCTCTGGCACATGAGATTGGCCAATAACTGGTGAGTCATGCCCTTACATGTCCGTGGCTGCATGTGCGCTACACTGAAAAGGCCAGCGTTTGTCGCTTACAGGTGCAGATAACCCGCTGAACAACGTTAGTGATGGGGATCACTGATTACAATTATTACCCGCGAACAATGATTTCCCAGTAAGTGCAGGTCAACTGCAGTTCCGGAATTAGGCCTAACCGTCATTCCTGAAAAAATGAAAAACTTACGTGTGCAAACCACAGGTGCTGTAGCTTGCTTAACAGCTCGCCAGCCGTTCTCACACCCAGTATGAATTACACATGATTGTACAAAGGTGAGAAAGGGTACCGTATCCCCAGATAACATGTATGGCTAGCGTACACATTCAAAATATATGTCTATACATCAGGAGGCAGGCTCAGACGGTGTCAGGCCCAGTATGGATTGCACGTGATTGCACAAAGGTTAGAAAGGGTACCGTATCCCCGGATAACATGTATGGATAGCGTACACATTCAAAATATATGTCTATACATCAGGAGGCAGGCTCAGACGGTGTCAGGCACAGTATGGATTGCACATGATTGCACAAAGGTTAGAAAGGGTACCGTATCCCTGGATAACATGTATGGATAGCGTACACATGCAAAATATATGTCTCAGGAGGCAGGCTCAGACGGTGTTAGGCCCAGTATGGATTGCACGTGATTGCACAAAGGTTAGAAAGGGTACCGTATCCCCAGATAACATGTATGGATAGCGTACACATTCAAAATATATGTCTATACATCAGAAGGCAGGCTCAGACGGTGTTAGGCCCAGTATGGATTGCACGTGATTGCACAAAGGTTAGAAAGGGTACAGTATCCCTGGATAACATGTATGGATAGCGTACACATTCAAAATATATGTCTCAGGAGGCAGGCTCAGACGGTGTCAGGCCCAGTATGGATTGCATGTGATTGCACAAAGGTTAGAAAGGGTACTGTATCCCCGGATAACATGTATGGATAGCGTACACATTCAAAATATATGTCTATACATCAGGAGGCAGGCTCAGACGGTGTCAGGCCAAGTATGGATTGCACGTGATTGCACAAAGGTTAGAAAGGGTACCGTATCCCCAGATAACATGTATGGATAGCGTACACATTCAAAATATATGTCTATACATCAAGAGGCAGGCTCAGACGGTGTTAGGCACAGTATGGATTGCACAAAGGTTAGAATGGGTACCGTATCCCTGGATAACATGTATGGATAGCGTACACATTCAAAATATATGTCTCAGGAGGCAGGCTCAGACGGTGTCAGGCACAGTATTGATTGCACGTGATTGCACAAAGGTTAGAAAGGGTACCGTATCCCTAGATAACATGTATGGATAGCGTACACATTCAAAATATATGTCTCAGGAGGCAGGCTCAGACGGTGTTAGGCCCAGTATGGATTGCACGTGATTGCACAAAGGTTAGAAAGGGTACCGTATCCCTGGTTAACATGTATGGATAGCGTACACATTCAAAATATATGTCTCAGGAGGCAGGCTCAGACGGTGTTAGGCCCAGTATGGATTGCACGTGATTGCACAAAGGTTAGAAAGGGTACCGTATCCCTGGATAACATGTATGGATAGCGTACACATTCAAAATATATGTCTCAGGAGGCAGGCTCAGACGGTGTTAGGCCCAGTATGGATTGCACGTGATTGCACAAAGGTTAGAAAGGTTACCGTATCCCTGGATAAAATGTATGGATAGCGTACACATTCAAAATATATGTCTCAGGAGGCAGGCTCAGACGGTGTCAGGCACAGTATGGATTGCACGTGATTGCACAAAGGTTAGAAAGGGTACCGTATCCCCGGATAACATGTATGGATAGCGTACACATTCAAAATACACTCACTGGCCACTTTATTAGGTACACCATGCTAGTAACGGGTTGGACCCCCTTTTGCCTTCAGAACTGCCTCAATTCTTCGTGGCAGAGATTCAACAAGGTGCTGGAAGCATTCCTCAGAGATTTTGGACCATATTGACATGATGGCATCACACAGTTGGCGCAGATTTGTCGGCTGCACATCCCTGATGCGAATCTCCCGTTCCACCACATCCCAAAGATGCTCTATTGGATTGAGATATGGTGACTGAGGAGGCCATTTGAGTACAGTGAACTCATTGTCATGTTCAAGAAACCAATCTGAGATGATTCGAGCTTTATGACATGGCGCATTATCCTGCTGAAAGTAGCCATCAGATGCCTGTTCTTAGCTGAGAGGAGTGGTACCCAGTGTGGTCTTCTGCTGCTGTAGCCCATCTGCCTCAAAGTTCGACGCACTGTGCGTTCAGAGATGCTCTTCTGCCTACCTTGGTTGTAACGGGTGGCAATTTGAGTCACTGTTGCCTTTCTATCAGCTCGAACCAGTATGCCCATTCTCCTCTGACCTCTGGCATCAACAAGGCATTTCCGGCCACAGAACTGCCGCTCACTGGATTTTTTTTCTTTTTCGGACCATTCTCTGTAAACCCTAGAGATGGTTGTGTGTGAAAATCCCAGTAGATCAGCAGTTTCTGAAATACTCAGACCAGCCCTTCTGGCACCAACAATCATGCCACGTTCAAAGGCACTCAAATCACCTTTCTTCCCCATACTGATGCTCGGTTTGAACTGCAGGAGATTGTCTTGACCATGTCTACATGCCTAAATGCACTGAGTTGCCGCCATGTGATTGGCTGATTAGAAATTAAGTCTTAACACACAGTTGGACAGGTGTACCTAATAAAGTGGCCAGTGAGTGTATATGTCTATACATCAGGAGGCAGGCTCAGACGGTGTCAGGCCCAGTATGGATTGCACGTGATTGCACAAAGGTTAGAAAGGGTAATGTATCCCCAGATAACATGTATGGATAGCGTACACATTCAAAATATATGTCTATACATCAGGAGGCAGGCTCAGACGGTGTCAGGCACAGTATGGATTGCACGTGATTGCACAAAGGTTAGAAAGGGTACCGTATCCCTGGATAACATGTATGGATAGCGTACACATTCAAAATATATGTCTCAGGAGGCAGGCTCAGACGGTGTTAGGCCCAGTATGGATTGCACGTGATTGCACAAAGGTTAGAAAGGGTACCGTATCCCTGGATAACATGTATGGATAGCGTACACATTCAAAATATGTCTCAGGAGGCAGGCTCAGACGGTGTTAGGCCCAGTATGCATTGCACGTGATTGCACAAAGGTTAGAAAGGGTACCGTATCCCCGGATAACATGTATGGATAGCGTACACATTCAAAATATATGTCTATACATCAGGAGGCAGGCTCAGACGGTGTTAGGCCCAGTATGGATTGCACGTGATTGCACAAAGGTTAGAAAGGGTACCGTATCCCTGGATAACATGTATGGATAGCGTACACATTCAAAATATATGTCTCAGGAGGCAGGCTCAGACGGTGTCAGGCCCAGTATGGATTGCACGTGATTGCACAAAGGTTAGAAAGGGTACCGTATCCCCGGATAACATGTATGGATAGCGTACACATTCAAAATATATGTCTATACATCAGGAGGCAGGCTCAGACGGTGTCAGGCCCAGTATGGATTGCACGTGATTGCACAAAGGTTAGAAAGGGTACCGTATCCCCAGATAACATGTATGCATAGCGTACACATTCAAAATATATGTCTCAGGAGGCAGGCTCAGACGTGTTAGGCCCAGTATGGATTGCACGTGATTGCACAAAGGTTAGAAATGGTACCGTTTCCCCGGATAACATGTATGGATAGCGTACACATTCAAAATATATGTCTATACATCAGGAGGCAGGCTCAGACGGTGTCAGGCACAGTATGGATTTGACGGCCCAGATTACACAGCGGAGGAGCAGGGAGAGGTAAAGATTGCAAATGCTGGGGCCCTGCCCAAGCAAGGGGGGCCCACTCGTGGGCGTCGGTACTGGCACTGGGCCCCTCATAGTACAGCGGTGTGTCTGACGGCGGGTGTGCACCACCACCGTCAGAGACACTTGATTGCACTATGAGGGACCCTGTGCCAGTGCCCGCGCCCAAGAGTCGGCCTACCCACCTGACCAGGGCATCGGCACTCGCATGGTGTCGTGCGCTAGGTGGTGACCCCGGCCATGGGGGGGAGGCAGCACAGTTAGGGAATTTTAGAAAGTGGCATATGTTGATGTTGGACATTCAGCTGATGCAAAAGGCGAAATAGGTGAAGTCCCAGGAAGAGGTGGACCAAAGCAAGCCATTTTTCTGTCACCCTATGTGTCATCAGGGGAAGGTGGGACCAAATCCTTGGAAACCCATGCATGGTTCATTTTAATGAAGGTTAGATCATCCACATTTTGGGTTGACAGACGGGTCCTTTTTTCTGTCAGGATTGATCCAGCTGCACTGAAGACTCTTTCCGATAGCACACTTGCAGCTGGGCAAGCGAGCTCCTGTAAGGCATATTGGGCCAATTCAGGCCAGGTGTCCAGTTTAGCGGCCCAATAGTCAAAGGGGAATGACCTGTGTGGGAGAACATCGATATGGGAGGAAAAGTAGTTTGTAACCATAGTTGACAACTGCTGTCTCCTGTCACTTTCCATCGATGCAGTATTACCAGTTGTGTGAGCGGTATTTGAAAAATCAGTCCACAACATTGTCATGAAACCCCTGTCTCCAACGCCACTTCTGCTGTGTGCACCACGAACACCTCTGCCAAGCTGCCCCCGGCCCGTACGGCTCGTGTGAGAACCATCACCGCTGCTGTGTGCTGGGAATGCCTCAAGCAACCGATTTACCAGAGTTGCTTGTTTATTAGCCAATATTAGGTCAAGGTTCTCCTGTGGCATGATGTTTTGTAATTTGCCTTTATAGCGTGGATCCAGGATGCTGGCCAACCAGTAGTTGTCATCGTTCATCATTTTGGCAATGCGGGGGTCCCTTTTTAGGATCTGCAAGGCATAATCTGACATGTGGGCCAATGTTCCCGGTGTCAATGATGCACTGCGAGTGCTGGGTGGAGGAGCACTTTCTGGCAAATCCACATCCCTCCAGTCACGCACAAACCCTGTACCAGACCTTGCCACGCCAACATTTTCACTTGCCCCACGAGATGCATCCTCCTCCCCTAAGTAATCATCCCCATCATCATCCTCCTCCTCCTCTTCTTCCTCCACCTCGTCCAGGAGAGGTCCCTGAGCAGACAATGGCTGAATGTCATCAAGGATTCCCTCCTCCTCTTCCTCTTCATCAACATTGGCTGCAGACGCCTGCTCCTTAAGGTGCGTCAAAGTTTGCATGAGCAGACGCATAAGTGGGATGCTCATGCTTAGGATGGCGTCGTCTGCGCTTACCAGCCGTGTGCATTCCTCAAAACACAGAAGGACTTTACAGAGGTCTTTCAGCTTCGACCACTGCACACCTGTCAACTCCATGTCTGCTCTCAAAGTGCCTGGCCGTGTATCCTCCCACAAATGCATTATGGCCTGCCTCTGCTCGCACAGCCGCTCCACCATGTGCAGGGTGGAGTTCCACCTTGTTGCAATGTCGATAATGAGGCGGTGGTTGGGAAGGTGGAGCAATCGCTGCAGCTTCTGCATACGAACGGAGTGTACAGGCGACCGGCGGATGTGCGTGCACAGTCTTCGCACCTTCTGGAGCAGGGCTGTTAACTCCGGATAATTTTTGAGGAAGCACTGCACCACCAGTTTCAAGGTGTGAGCCAAGCAAGGTATGTGGCTGAGTTTTGAAAGGGCTATGGCTGCCACAAAATTACGGCCGTTATCACTAACTACCTTGCCTGCCTCAAGATGTACACTGCCCAGCCATGACTCAGTTTGTCGCTTCAAGTACTCGGCCAGCACCTCGGCGGTGTGTCTGTTGCCCAAACACATCATCTGCAACACAGCCTGCTGACGCTTTCCACTAGCTGCTCGATAGGGGGACACATCGTGTGCAACAGTGGCAGCTGCAGATGGAGTGCTCTTACGACTGCGCTCTGTGGACGAGCTTTCGCTTCTGGAGGAGGAGGAGGAGGAGGAGGGTCGAACGCCTACAGCCAACTGTTTCCTATACCGTGGGCTAGGCAGCACTGTCCCACCACCGCTGTCCCCTGTGGACCCTGCATCCACCACATTAACCCAGTGTGCAGTGATGGACACGTAACGGCCCTGGCCATGCCGACTGGACCATGCATCAGTTGTGAGGTGCACCTTTCCGCTCACTGACTGCTTGAGTGCATGGACAATGCGGTCTTTCACATGATGGTGGAGGGCTGGGATGGCTTTGCGAGAGAAGGAGTGGCGACTGGGTAGGTCATAGCGTGGTACTGCATAGGCCATGAGTTCGCGGAAAGCTGTGCTTTCCACCAACCGAAAGGGCATCATCTCAAACGAGATTAGTTTGGCAATGTGGGCGTTCAAACCCAGTGTACGCGGATGAGAGACTGAGTACTTTCTTGACCTACTCATAGTGTCTGGGAGGGTGAGCTGGACTTGAGAGCTGCATATGGTGGAAGTAGCGGTGGACAGGGCGGACTGAGAGAGGGTTGATGATGGTGATGGAGTTGGTGTTCTTTCTGATGGCCTAGAATCAGTCTTTCGTTGATATAACAGTGGGATTCCCTGACTGCTGTGGCCTTGCAACGACACCTCAACATTTGCTGCTGTGCTAACCGGTGGGCTTACAGTGGGGGAAACAATGTAGCGTTGCTGACTACCTTCGTTGTGATCAGTTGCACATGTGGCACTTGAGGTTTGGTGTTGTGTCCACGCTTGCAAGTGCATGCTGGTTAAATGTCTAAGCATGCAACTGGTATTCAAATTTTTCAGATTTTTCCCTCGGCTAAAGGTCTTTGCGCACTTCTTACAGATAACCTTGGCCTGATCATGAGGATTTTGTTCAAAAAAGTGCCACACTGCACTCTTCCTACTTTGGCAGACATTTTGCGGCCTAGCACGCTGTGATCTTTTGACCCTCTGGACAAGCTGTCCAGCAACTCTTTTGATGTTTGGAATCTGTATTTGGAGTGCTCCGGGCCTGCCAGATAACAGCTGTTGCGATGTCGATGTCTGCTGTGGATGCTCCTCATCTGAGCTATTGGAAGCAGCACCCTCTTCCCCCAATGGATGCAAATCTGGGTCAACAACTGGGTCATCCATCACCTCCTCTTCTATGTCATGTGCACCTTCCTCTGTGTCACCGTGTATGGTGGTATAGTGTGCGGGAAGGGGCACCTGAGTCTCATCAGGGTCAGAATCTGGCTCTGTACACTGCGAGGACAATGTAGTGCTCTGAGTGAATGTACCAGCAGAATCATCCATCAGCAGCTGTGCATCAGTGCACTCCATGTCAGATTCATCTTGGCCTGGGTAATTCACCATTTGACTTGATAATCCAGGCATGGTATGTGAAAACAGCTCCATGGAGTAATCAGTAGTATGGCCTGCGTCATCCTTCAATCTTGGTTGGGGTGAAGGACACAAGGAAAGGTGTGGTTCATGAACATGAGCCTCCAATGACGACTCAGTGCTTTTACTTTTTACAACTGAAGAAGAGGAGGCGATAAAGCTGGAGGCTGAGTCAGCAATGTAAGACAAAACTTTTTCCTGATGCTCTGGCTTTAAAAGCGGTTTGCCAACTCCTAGAAAACTAAGCGTTCGAGGCCTTATGTAGCCAGACGATGACGCTGGCTCAACACCTCCTGCATTCGGTCCTATTTTGCTCTTGCCACTACCATCAGATCCACCACCAACACCATCATTACCAGCTGCCAACCCCCGCCCAATTCCACGGCCTCTTCCACCAGCCTTCCTCATTTTTGGTAGAAATGTAGACAAAATCCAACAAACTATATAGTAATGTAAAACAAGGTACAAGGTGTCTATAGGACAGGGGAGATTTTGAATTTCTGCAGACACTTGTGGACACTGGACACTTTTGGATTGTGTGAGGCCCACTGATATCTGAACGCTATGTGAAAGGCTCGATGGCACAGCTGTGACCAAAGTGACTAGAGGATAAGGGAGATTTTGAATCTCTGCACACACTTTTGTACACTGGACACTTTTGGATTGTGTGAGGCCCACTGATATCTGAGCGCTATGTCACAGGCTCGATGGCACAGCTGTGACCAAAGTGACTAGAGGATAAGGGAGATTTTGAATCTCTGCACACACTTTTGGACACTGGACACTTTTGGATTGTGTGAGGCCCAATGAATATCTGAGCGCCATGTGACAGGCTCGATGGCACAGCTGTGACCAATGTGACTAGAGGAAAAGGGAGATTTTGAATCTTTGCACACACTTTTGGACACTGGACACTTTTGGATTGTGTGAGGCCCACTGATATCTGAGCGCTATGTCACAGGCTCGATGGCACAGCTGTGACCAAAGTGACTAGAGGATAAGGGAGATTTTGAATCTCTGCACACACTTTTGGACACTGGACACTTTTGGATTGTGTGAGGCCCAATGAATATCTGAGCGCTATGTGACAGGCTCGATGGCACAGCTGTGACCAAAGTGACTAGAGGGTAAGGGAGATTTTGAATCTCTGCACACACTTTTGGACACTGGACACTTTTGGATTGTGTGAAGCCCACTGATATCTGAGCGCTATGTGACAGGCTCGATGGCACAGCTGTGACCAAAGTGACTAGAGGATAAGGGAGATTTTGAATCTCTGCACACACTTTTGGACACTGGACACTTTTGGATTGTGTGAGGCCCACTGATATATGAGCGCTATGTGACAGGCTCGATGGCACAGCTGTGACCAAAGTGACTAGAGGATAAGGGAGATTTTGAATCTCTGCACACACTTTTGGACACTGGACACTTTTGGATTGTGTGAGGCCCACTGATATCTGAGCGCTATGTCACAGGCTCGATGGCACAGCTGTGACCAAAGTGACTAGAGGATAAGGGAGATTTTGAATCTCTGCACACACTTTTGGACACTGGACACTTTTGGATTGTGTGAAGCCCACTGATATCTGAGCGCTATGTGACAGGCTCGATGGCACAGCTGTGACCAAAGTGACTAGAGGATAAGGGTGATTTTGAATCTCTGCACACACTTTTGGACACTGGACACTTTTGGATTGTGTGAGGCCCACTGATATATGAGCGCTATGTGACAGGCTCGATGGCACAGCTGTGACCAAAGTGACTAGAGGATAAGGGAGATTTTGAATCTCTGCACACACTTTTGGACATTGGACACTTTTGGATTGTGTGAGGCCCACTGATATCTGAGCGCTATGTGACAGGCTCGATGGCACAGCTGTGACCAAAGTGACTAGAGGATAAGGGAGATTTTGAATCTCTGCACACACTTTTGGACACTGGACACTTTTGGATTGTGTGAGGCCCACTGATATCTGAGCGCTATGTGACAGGCTCGATGGCACAGCTGTGACCAAAGTGACTAGAGGATAAGGGAGATTTTGAATCTCTGCACACACTTTTGGACACTGGACACTTTTGGATTGTGTGAGGCCCAATGAATATCTGAGCGCTTTGTGACAGGCTCGATGGCACAGCTGTGACCAAAGTGACTAGAGGATAAGGTAGATTTTGAATCTCTGCACACACTTTTGGACACTGGACACTTTTGGATTGTGTGAGGCCCAATGAATATCTGAGCGCTATGTGACAGGCTCGATGGCACAGCTGTGACCAAAGTGACTAGAGGATAAGGGAGATTTTGAATCTCTGCACACACTTTTGTACACTGGACACTTTTGGATTGTGTGAGGCCCACTGATATCTGAGCGCTATGTCACAGGCTCGATGGCACAGCTGTGACCAAAGTGACTAGAGGATAAGGGAGATTTTGAATCTCTGCACACACTTTTGGACACTGGACACTTTTGGATTGTGTGAGGCCCAATGAATATCTGAGCGCCATGTGACAGGCTCGATGGCACAGCTGTGACCAATGTGACTAGAGGAAAAGGGAGATTTTGAATCTTTGCACACACTTTTGGACACTGGACACTTTTGGATTGTGTGAGGCCCACTGATATCTGAGCGCTATGTCACAGGCTCGATGGCACAGCTGTGACCAAAGTGACTAGAGGATAAGGGAGATTTTGAATCTCTGCACACACTTTTGGACACTGGACACTTTTGGATTGTGTGAGGCCCAATGAATATCTGAGCGCCATGTGACAGGCTCGATGGCACAGCTGTGACCAATGTGACTAGAGGAAAAGGGAGATTTTGAATCTTTGCACACACTTTTGGACACTGGACACTTTTGGATTGTGTGAGGCCCACTGATATCTGAGCGCTATGTCACAGGCTCGATGGCACAGCTGTGACCAAAGTGACTAGAGGATAAGGGAGATTTTGAATCTCTGCACACACTTTTGGACACTGGACACTTTTGGATTGTGTGAGGCCCAATGAATATCTGAGCGCTATGTGACAGGCTCGATGGCACAGCTGTGACCAAAGTGACTAGAGGGTAAGGGAGATTTTGAATCTCTGCACACACTTTTGGACACTGGACACTTTTGGATTGTGTGAAGCCCACTGATATCTGAGCGCTATGTGACAGGCTCGATGGCACAGCTGTGACCAAAGTGACTAGAGGATAAGGGAGATTTTGAATCTCTGCACACACTTTTGGACACTGGACACTTTTGGATTGTGTGAGGCCCACTGATATATGAGCGCTATGTGACAGGCTCGATGGCACAGCTGTGACCAAAGTGACTAGAGGATAAGGGAGATTTTGAATCTCTGCACACACTTTTGGACACTGGACACTTTTGGATTGTGTGAGGCCCACTGATATCTGAGCGCTATGTCACAGGCTCGATGGCACAGCTGTGACCAAAGTGACTAGAGGATAAGGGAGATTTTGAATCTCTGCACACACTTTTGGACACTGGACACTTTTGGATTGTGTGAGGCCCAATGAATATCTGAGCGCTATGTGACAGGCTCGATGGCACAGCTGTGACCAAAGTGACTAGAGGATAAGGGAGATTTTGAATCTCTGCACACACTTTTGGACACTGGACACTTTTGGATTGTGTGAAGCCCACTGATATCTGAACGCTATGTGACAGGCTCGATGGCACAGCTGTGACCAAAGTGACTAGAGGATAAGGGTGATTTTGAATCTCTGCACACACTTTTGGACACTGGACACTTTTGGATTGTGTGAGGCCCACTGATATATGAGCGCTATGTGACAGGCTCGATGGCACAGCTGTGACCAAAGTGACTAGAGGATAAGGGAGATTTTGAATCTCTGCACACACTTTTGGACATTGGACACTTTTGGATTGTGTGAGGCCCACTGATATCTGAGCGCTATGTGACAGGCTCGATGGCACAGCTGTGACCAAAGTGACTAGAGGATAAGGGAGATTTTGAATCTCTGCACACACTTTTGGACACTGGACACTTTTGGATTGTGTGAGGCCCACTGATATCTGAGCGCTATGTGACAGGCTCGATGGCACAGCTGTGACCAAAGTGACTAGAGGATAAGGGAGATTTTGAATCTCTGCACACACTTTTGGACACTGGACACTTTTGGATTGTGTGAGGCCCAATGAATATCTGAGCGCTTTGTGACAGGCTCGATGGCACAGCTGTGACCAAAGTGACTAGAGGATAAGGTAGATTTTGAATCTCTGCACACACTTTTGGACACTGGACACTTTTGGATTGTGTGAGGCCCAATGAATATCTGAGCGCTATGTGACAGGCTCGATGGCACAGCTGTGACCAAAGTGACTAGAGGATAAGGGAGATTTTGAATCTCTGCACACACTTTTGGACACTGGACACTTTTGGATTGTGTGAGGCCCAATGAATATCTGAGCGCTATGTGACAGGCTCGATGGCACAGCTGTGACCAAAGTGACTAGAGGATAAGGGAGATTTTGAATCTCTGCACACACTTTTGGACACTGGACACTTTTGGATTGTGTGAGGCCCACTGATATCTGAGCGCTATGTCACAGGCTTGATGGCACAGCTGTGACAAAAGTGACTAGAGGATAAGGGAGATTGGATTGCTTTTAAAAAAGCAGTTTGCGGAGCAGTGGGTAAACAGCAATGCAGGAATGTCAGGAAGCCTTAGAAGGCAGCCCAACAACCAACACCACTGATACACCACTATATAGCCTCCCCTTGCACTGCACACACAGTGACTGGTGTGTTGTGCAGGCCAAATCGCTAGCAGCAGAAGCAGTTTTTTTGTCTTCTTCCCTGCCTAACGCTCTCCCTACAGAATCAGCAACCTCTCCCTATACTGAGATCGGCAGAAGTAAGATGGCGGTCGGCGTGCACGCCCTTTTATACCCCCTGTGACGCCCCCCAAAGCAAGCCAATCACTTGCATGCCCTTCTGAAAGATGGTGGTGACCCCTGCCTATGTCATCACATTGCCCACAGTGTCTGTGGATCCTGATTGGCTGAAAAAGAGCGCAAAACAAACTTTTGAAAAGCGACTTTGGCGCGTAAGTCGCCGACCTCGTGGCCGACCTCATCCTAGGGTCGGGTTTCGTTTCATGAAACCCGACTTTGCCAAAAGTCGGCGACTTTTGAATTTTTTCGACCCGTTTCGCTCAACTCTATTAATGATATGCTCTTGCTTCAGGGCGGCCTGTGGGGGGCTGCTTCACGTGGTACTCTGATTAGGTATTCATAATGCAGACTGCTGACAGGTCACTGATCCCTCAGTAACATCAAATCAAATCAAATTCAAATCAAATGTATTATTATCGCCAAGTACATATTACATATATACAAGGAATTCTTTGTGGCAAAGAGGCAACATAATATATAACAACAGATACAACAAGTAACATCTAACAAGACAGATACAGTATATAGTCTACACATGACGATTTAATTGTTGAACAGAGAGTGGATAGAAGCTGTTCATATGGCGGTTGGTGCTGCATTTGGGGACTCTGAAGCAATGTCCTGAAGGGAGTAGTTGGAATGAGGAGTGTCCCGGGTGAGAGGGATCGGATGAAATTTTCAATGCGTGGGATCGAATAATCTTATCATAAAGATCCTGGATTTTAGGCAGAGGGGAACCTATAATTCTCTCTGCTGTTCTGAAAGTCCTTTGTAATCGGAGTTTGTCATGCGCAGTGGCTCCCCCATACCAGACTATCAGAGAGGAACAAATCACAGATCTGATGACAGCATTAAAGAATAAGATCAGTAGATTCTTAGACAAACCATATCTTTTCAGCTGACACAGGAAGAACATCCTCTGTTGTGCTTTTCTTATAACAGCATCCACATTTTTCCCCCATTTAAGATCATGAGAGATGATAACACCAAGGAATTTGGTCTCTGTGACCCTAAGAACCACTTCGTCATGGATGTAGATTGGAAGTATCTCATGTTGATCTTTCCTAAAATCCACAACTATCTCAGCAGTTTTTTTAGTGTTGAGTACAAGATTATTGGCTTTACACTAGTCACATATTCTTTTCACCTCACTCCGATACAAGTCTTCAGCATTTCCCCTGATGAGACCAATCAAGTGTCATATCATCGGCAAATTTCAAGATTTTTACTGAGTCTGCTGAAGAGATGCAATCATTCGTATAGAGAGAAAACAGTAACGGGGACAAAACACACCCCTGAGGTGCCCGGATGTTTGTGACCAAGGTGTCCAACGTGAATGGTCCAACTTTTACACTCTGTATCCTGGCTGTCAGGAAGTTATAAATCCACAAGCATAAGTTGAGAGGGACTCCCTAAACATGCCCCCTAGTTTATATAATGAATATATATACAGCTGTGCTCAAAAGTTTACATACCCTGACAGAAGTTTTGCTTTCTTGGCCTTTTTTCATAGAATATGAATGACAACACCAAAACTTTTTCTCCACTCATGGTCAGTGGTTGGGTGAAGCCACTTATTCTCAAACTGATGAGTTTTTTCTTTTTAAATCATAATGACAACCCAAAACATCCAAATGACCCTGATCAAAAGTACACATTTCTTAATACCATGTATCGCCCCCTCTAACATTAATGACAGCTTGAAGTCTTTTGTGGTAGTTGTGGATGAGGGTCTTTATTTTCTCAGATGGTAAAGCTGCCCACTCTTCTTGGCAAAAAGCCTCCAGTTCCTGTAAATTCATGGGCTGTCTAGCATGAACTGAGCGCTTAAGATTTCCCCAGAATGGCCCAATGATATTGAGGTCAGGAGATTGAGATGTCCACTCTAGAACCTTCACTTTGTTCTACTGTAGCCAATGACAGGTCAACAAGGCCTTGTGCTTTGGATTGTTGTCATGTTGGAAAGTCCAAATATGTCCCATGTGCAGCTTCCGTGCTGATGATTGCAAATTTGCCTCCAGTAATTTCTGATAAGGTGCTGCAGTCATCTTTCCCTCAGACTAACTTAATTTCCTTCTATGACAGAATCACTGACTGGGTGGATCAGGGAAATGCTGTAGATATGGTATATCTTGACTTCAGCAAAGCATTTGACAAAGTATCTCACAATCCTTATTGAAAAAATGACGAAGTATGGAATGGAAAAGGCAGCTGTTAAATGGATTCATAACTTTAATTATCGGACCCAAAGGGTGGTCATAAATGGCTGCACATAGAGTTGGATGACTGTCTCAAGTGGGGTACCACAGGGCTCTGTCCTGGGCCCTGTATTGTTCAACATCTTTATCAATGATTTAGATGAAGGAATAGAGGGTAAACTGATTAAATTTGCTGATGACACAAAGCTAGGAGGGATAGCTAATACTAGAGAAAAGAGAGAGAGGATTCAAAAAGATATAAATAAACTGGAGCAGTGGGCAGCAGCTAACAGAATGGTTTTTAACAGGGAAAAATGTAAAGTACTACATCTGGGCAATAAAAGTGAAAAAAGCATATACAGAATGGGAGGAATAGGGCTAAGCAACAGCACATGTGAAAAAGACTTGGGTATACTAATAGATCGCAGACTGAACATGAGCCAACAGTGTGATGAAGCAGCAAAAAGGCAAATACAATTCTAGGATGTATTAACAGAAGCATACAGTCTAGATCACGTGAAGTTATTATTGCCCTCTACTCCTCTTTGGTCAGACTTCATTTGGAATACTGTGTCCAGTTTTGGGCACCACATTTTAAAAAAGACATCAACAAACTGGAGCAAGTTCAGGGAAGAGCGATGAGAATGGTGACTGGTCTGCAAACCATGTCCTATGTGAAACGGTTGCTGGATTTGAGAATGTTTAGCTTGCAAAAGAGAAGACTGAGAGGAGACTTAATAGCTGTCTACAAATATCTCAAGGGCTGTCACATTGTAGAGGGATCATCTTTATTCTCATTTGCACAAGGAAAGACTAGAAGCATTGGAATGAAACTGAATGGGAGGAGACACAGATTAGATATTAGAAAAAACTTCTTGAAAGTTAGGGTGATCAATGAGTGGAATAGACTGCCACGAGAGGTGGTGAGTCCTCCTTCAATAGCAGTTCAATAGAGGGTGGACAGACATCTGTCTGATATGATTTAGTGAATCCTGCTTTGAGAAGGGAGTTGGACCAGATGGCCCAGGAGATCCCTTCCAACTCTACCATTCTATGATTCTATGAGCTTTTGCAAAAAATTTAAAGTCTGTCCGTGAGCACCCTGAGATCCTATGTGCAAAAATAAAAAAAGAAGTGTTAGGCAGGATCGTAGGCCCTTTCCAATCCCCTCCTTTTTGGAACTTTAGAGTTTCTCCATTGGGTTTAGTTCCTAAGAAGGACCCTGGCACGTTTCACCTTATACACCATCTTTCCTACCCCAAGGGTGAATCTGGGAATATGGAATTTCGCTGGAGGATGCCTCGGTATCATATGTCTCATTTGAGAGGACGGTAGTCCTGGTCCGCCAGGCTGGCGCCAGAGCTCGTCTAGCGAAGTCCTATATTGAATTCACTTTCCGCCTCCTGCCATTTCACCCTGATTGTTTTCATCTTTTGGGCTGCCAGTTGGATGATGGTTTTTATTATGATATGTGCTTCCCTATGGGTTGTTCTGTATCTTGTTATTATTTTGAGCTCTTCAGTTCCTTTTTGGATTGGGTTGTTAGATCTGGAATGGGTTCCAGGTCTGTCACACATTATTTGGATGATTTTTTATTCGTGGGACTCAAAGATTCTGAGGTTTGTTTGCAGTTATTGAACTTTTTCAAAGACATATCCCACCAGTTCGGTGTTCCCTTATCTGCGGAAATGACTGTCGGTTCAGTTACAACCCTGTCTTTCTTAGGAATTAAAATTGACACAGTCAATATGGTTTACCTTTTACTGGACGAAAAAGTCAAGAAGCTTACATAAATGATTAAAGTTACCCTACACCAAATGCATTCCTTACTTGGGCTATTGGTTTTTGCCTGTAGGGTCATGTCGATTGGCAGCGTGTTTTCGCATTGCTTGTCCTTAGCAACAAGAGGGGCGTCCCGGCCGAGCCATAGAATTCAGTTAACCAAAACTTTGCGGTCTGATTTGGAGGTTTGTAAAAAATTTTGATTTAATTTAATGGTCGCCCTTGTTTCATGTCCTCCAAAGTTTCAAGCCCGGAGCTAAAGTTATTTTCGGACGCTGCAGGGTCGTCTGGTTTTGGTACCATTTTTGGAGATCAGTGGTGTGCGGCCGCTTGGCCGGATTTGTAGAAATCACAAGGGCTTTGCAAAAACCTTACTTTATTAGAACTTTTTCCCATTGTAGCAGCTGTAGAAATATGGGGTACTCAATTGGCTAACAAAAAAGTATGTTTTTGGTGAGACAACCTCAGTGTAGTTCATTGCATAAATCGCTTGACTTCATAACTTCACTCCCCCCCCGCCCCCCGGTACTTGGTCTGCTTCGTCATTTAGTCCTTTTATGTTTAAGCAAGAACATATGGTTCAGGGCCTGCCATGTTCCAGGAACTGAAAATGGAATCGCTGATGCTTTGTCACGTTTTAATTGGCAGGTTTTCAGAGAGCTTCTTCCCGGTGTCCTATCGGAAGGTTTGATTTTCCCATATTCCCTATGGGACATAGTGGCCAACAGTTGATGCCGTCGGTCCATTCGTCAGTAGCTTCTTCGACTTGGCTGTCATATGGTAAATCTTTGGAAGAGTGGTGTCGATGATCAAAGGAAGACCAGTTCACTCTTGCTGCCAAGATAGACTTGATGTAACAATTGAATTTTTGATGCTACTTTTAAGTCTCCTCAACCTTCCCTCCAGTTTTCCGGTCGGGTTCATGCATTTTTGTATTCTGCATACCTATTTTATGGATATCTAAATAAAATGTTTTGGATTTTACCCTTTTGAGCTGGACCGTCCTTTCCGTGTTTTATTATTTGAAGACATGGTTTTCGTAGAGGATGCAATACGTCTCCGCATTCGCAAGTCAAAAACGGACCCTTCGGGCAGGGTCACTTGGATTCTTTTAAACCAAGTTTCAGGCACCATTTTCCCTGCTAAGATGGTTTCAAATTGTTTGGATTTCAGATCTAGTGGAAAATTTTTCTTAATGCATGTGTATGGGTTCCCCTTAACTAAATTCCAATTTCAGTCAATTTTTCGCAAGTGCCTACAGGCTTCTGGAGTGCAACCAAGGGATTATGGGACACACTCTTTTTGGATAGGGGTCGCTACTGAGGCTGCAAGGGCGGGTTTGCCAGAGGTAGAGGTGCAAAGGATAGAAAGGTGGTGTTCTACCTGCTATGCCAGGTATATTAGACCGGATTTACTAATGTAATTTATTTTCTCTTTTGCCTGTTAGGTCCTTCCTGGCCAACGGTGTGGCTTTTAGCCCACTCTTACATTTTCTGGGTGGCTCAGAGGGCAGAATGCTGAGCAGGTAGAAGAAATATGGGTTTTCAGGGTATGGATGTAAATTGGAGAGGTATTAGAGGTCTGAAATGGCCTCAGGTGTTGCAAGAAGTGGTTGACATTGAGAGAGATATTTCAGGACCAGTAATACTGGTATTACATGCTGGGATGAATAATTTGTGTTCCTATGAAGTTGCTGAGCTTATAAGTATGATTAGGTCGGACCTGGAATGGTTCCCCAGTTTTCTCTGAACTCATTCTAGTTTGGTCAGAGATAGTCCTCCGAGCTGTGTGGCAGGGAGCTCAGGACGGGATGGCCGTGGAGTGGACCAGACGCACTATAAACATACGTATGGCTTAATTTGTGCGGGATAAATTTGGTGGTGAGGTGACAATTCATCCCTTCTAAGGTCAGATGGTGTCCGCCTCACCGATATTGGTTTGGATATTCTCTTGTCGGGGTTCCAAAATGGGATTGAACAAGCTTTCTGCGTGACAGGTGGGGTCGGAGTCCTGTGTAGTCCTACTCAGGATTAGAGATGAGCGACTGGTTTCATGAAACCCGACTATCACAAAAGTCGGGTCGAACAAAATCAGCTGATTATCGTGAAAAGTCGAAAGCTGACTGAAACACGAAACCCAATGCAAGTCAATGGGGAAGCAAAGTCGGCAGGGAGTGGAGGACAGGAAACACACCTACAGTGCCCTTTTGAATGCCAAAAACATCAATTCTGATTACTGAAGCTTTTCAACCTTAATTTACTTCATAATACTAGTTACACACTGAAAAATGGGGGTTATTTGGCTAAATTTGTGGGGGGGGAGGGCTGGCTCCAGGTTTTCATGTACCCTGGGCCAAAGAGCACCCCTTTAACACATACCACAACTCATGATGCTCTGATACCACAGAGAAATAGCGGCATAGTACAATGAAAAATACTTCACTTTTTACATCTCATGACTGATATCCATTTTTAATAGCTTCAAAAACGGACAGTATATTACTCCATACAGTATTATGGCCACCGCATAGTGCGCTATACAGAGTAATGAGGCCCATATATTTCTCCATACAGAATCATTGGTCCCATATAATGTTTGAAACAGTATATGATGAGCTCCACATAATGCTACAGTATATGTTGGTCCCCAAGGATGAAGCTCCACTGTTTAATGGGCCCAAATAATGCTCAATACATAATGGGCCCCATTTCTAATGCTTTAGTGTATAATGCGCCCTGTAAATGCTGCTCCAGTGTCTGATGTCCACCTTTGGAATGCTCCAGTGTATGGTGGGCCCCATATATCATTCTCCAGAGTATAGTGCTCCCCAAAAATTGCTGTCCCAACATTGAAAACAATTAAATAAGTCTCCTCGCTATGGATTCCCTGTACTAGTCTGAACTCCTCATCGTCCCCATCGTCCATCTCACTGCACTTGGCTGTTTAGGCAGAGGGCGTACAGACATGATGTCATGGCGCTCTCTGATCAGACTATCACTGTCAGGAAACGCGGAAGACGTGATGGCGGTGGAGCAGGGAGAGGTAAGTATTTCAACTTTGCAAGTGCTGTGATCCTGAGCAAGCAGGGGGGGCCCACTCATTGGTGACGGCAGTGGCACAGGGCCCCTCTAATAGTACGGCGGTGTGTGCCAGTGTGTCTGATGGCGGGTGGGGGCCCTGTGCCAGTGCCGTCGCCCATGAGTATGCCCCCCCACCAGCTTAAGGAACCTGCACTTTCATCTGCACCTTCCTCTTTGTTACCGTGTAAGGTGGTATAGTATGCGGGAAGGGGAACCTGAGTTTCCTCTGTGTCAGATTCTGGCTGTGTAGAGTGTGAGGGGAATGTAGTGGTCTGGGTCAATGTACCAGCAGAATCAATTAGCAGTGGCTGGGCATCAGTGCACTTGTGGCGTCCCCAGGAGTACGGTCGCCACAGTGGCATTACCTTCCTCCTAGGGAGTGTGATGTCATGTTTGGGAGCAACGAAGGATCTCTCTAGCAGTTAAACCAACACACAACACATTTCCCACTCCACGCCAGCAGGGAGACCTCTGAACATGACTGCTGAGGAGCTGCTCTCTGTGGTCGGGAGGAGGTAAGTTAGGCCATTCTGTGCAGGGAAGGGGAAGTGTGTGGACGTGAGAAGGGGAGCTGGAGGATGAGCAGAGTTAAGGCTCACTCCTAGCTTGAGCGCATGGTCCGGATTCCGGTCTCCGAGTTTGTAGGGACACTGACCTTCCTGCAGCAGAATCAGGAGGAAGTAGCAGCTGTAAATGCTCTGTACCCAACTGAGGCTCGGAGGCCCCAGCATCGACATGTGTGAGCCAGAAGGAAAAGGCTATGGCTGCCAGCCATATGAGAAAGTTCCAAAAGAGAGTCAACAGGGGAACTTCATTGAACTCAGCACTGCGAGTACCTCAGATAAGCGCTAGAACAGAGGCCACACTACCTATCTGCAGAGAGAGAAATCCAAATTGGCTTCCAGGCTGACCAACTCCTTCTCCATCTGTACTCTGGGTCCTGGACAGCACCTACCAAGTACAGGTAAAGGAACTGCACGACTGTGTCTGTCATCTTTCTCCTGCCCCTGGCGCACGGCTCAGCTACATCCTGTACTGCACACCATCTCCCAACTCTTTCATCTGCCCTGCGACTACGGCCCTACCTGTGCAGGTCTTCTACATCTTAGCTGCACCACAACATCTGTCCCACAAAAGCGACACTGCAGCGCTGGTCAATCTAATCAGAAACCAGAGGTTGCGTCATGTATCATTCACCTATTAACGTAATTCACCCCTTTGCATGGATGCCCAGGGCCACGGAACGGGTCACCACCACTGTGACACATCCCTGTGAGACACCGGCCCGGTACCGATTAACCCCACTGCCCTGGCTGGCCACCCACACTCCATGTCAGATTCATCTTGGACTGGGGCATTCACGATTTGACTTGATAACCCAGGCATGGTATGATAGAAAGAGCTGCATGGACTAATGTGAAGTGTGGCCTGCTGCCTCATTCAGTTTGTGTGGGGGTGCAGGACACAAGGAAAGGGGTTTTTCCTGATCAGGAGCCAGCACTTGACCACTCAGTGCTTGCATTCTTTGAATCTTCAGAAGAGGCGGGCATATTTGATGGAGTCTGTTTCGGCAAATTAAGCCAAAACCAGTTCCTCATGCTCCACCTTTAAAAGCGGTTAACCTACTCCCAGAAAAGGTATCATTCCAGGCGTTCTGGAGCCAGACCATGACGCAGGCTCAACACCTCCTGCCTTAGCTGCTATTGTGCTTTTGCCACTACCAGCAGATGCACCACCACCATCATCACCAGCTGGCCCCCCGCGCCCACGTCCGCGGCCTCTTCCACCAAACTTCAAAATTTTGCACAAAATAGACACAAAATAACATCAGATATATGGTACTGTATCAGAAATGTACAGCTCTATTCAGTCAAAGGATAATTGTCAATCTAATATATAAAACTCAAAGGGTGTATGTAAGTGTGTGTATGTGTGTATGTCCAGGATAGGCATCCGCACCATCGCAGCTACAGCCACAAAATTTGGCACAGTCACACGTCTGGACCCCAAGAGCGTCCTAAGCTATGTTGTGAGGCGAAATTTTAACCCTGCGCGTTCCAATTCACCAAACAATTTTGCCCCTATCTACATACTGGGGGAAAAAGTGTGTGCGCGTCAAGCCCCGTCCCTCATTATGATGTCATAATGCCCCTATTTGCATACTGGGGAAACAGTGTGTGCGTATCAAGCCCCGCCCTTCATTATAATGTCACAATGGTTGCCATGGCGATGCTGATGTCATCATAGGTTGCAAGACCTGCCGCCGCTCATTATGATGTCATAATGGTTGACTATGGAATGGAGGATGTGTGATGAGTATATGGGCACCAGACTATGGGATGGAGGATGTGTGACGGGTATATGGGCACCGGACTATGGGATGGAGGATGTGTGATGGGTATATGGGCACTTGACCATGGGATGGAGGATATGTTTGACAGGTACAGTGGGGCAAAAAAGTATTTAGTCAGTCAGCAATAGTGCAAGTTCCACCACTTAAAAAGATGAGAGGCGTCTGTAATTTACATCATAGGTAGACCTCAACTATGGGAGACAAACTGAGAAAAAAAAATCCAGAAAATCACATTGTCTGTTTTTTTTTCATTTTATTTGCATATTATGGTGGAAAATAAGTATTTGGTCAGAAACAAGCAATCAAGATTTCTGGCTCTCACAGACCTGTAACTTCTTCTTTAAGAGTCTCCTCTTTCCTCCACTCATTACCTGTAGTAATGGCACCTGTTTAAACTTGTTATCAGTATAAAAAGACACCTGTGCACACCCTCAAACAGTCTGACTCCAAACTCCACTATGGTGAAGACCAATGAGCTGTCAAAGGACACCAGAAACAAAATTGTAGCCCTGCACCAGGCTGGGAAGACTGAATCTGCAATAGCCAACCAGCTTGGAGTGAAGAAATCAACTGTGGGAGCAATAATTAGAAAATGGAAGACATACAAGACCACTGATAATCTCCCTCGATCTGGTGCTCCACGCAAAATCCCACCCCGTGGGGTCAGAATGATCACAAGAACGGTGAGCAAAAATCCCAGAACCACGCGGGGGGACCTAGTGAATGAACTGCAGAGAGGTGGGACCAATGTAACAAGGCCAACCATAAGTAACACACTACGCCACCATGGCCTCAGATCCTGCAGTGCCAGACGTGTCCCACTGCTTAAGCCTGTACATGTCCGGGCCCGTCTGAAGTTTGCTAGAGAGCATTTGGATGATCCAGAGGAGTTTTGGGAGAATGTCCTATGGTCTGATGAAACCAAACTGGAACTGTTTGGTAGAAACACAACTTGTCGTGTTTGGAGGAAAAAGAATACTGAGTTGCATCCATCAAACACCATACCTACTGTAAAGCATGGTGGTGGAAACATCATGCTTTGGGGCTGTTTCTCTGCAAAGGGGCCAGGACGACTGATCCGGGTACATGAAAGAATGAATGGGGCCATGTATCGTGAGATTTTGAGTGCAAACCTCCTTCCATCAGCAAGGGCATTGAAGATGAAACGTGGCTGGGTCTTTCAACATGACAATGATCCAAAGCACACCGCCAGGGCAACGAAGGAGTGGCTTCGTAAGAAGCATTTCAAGGTCCTGGAGTGGCCTAGCCAGTCTCCAGATCTCAACCCTATAGAAAACCTTTGGAGGGAGTTGAAAGTCCGTGTTGCCAAGCGAAAAGCCAAAAACATCACTGCTCTAGAGGAGATCTGCATGGAGGAATGGGCCAACGTACCAACAACAGTGTGTGGCAACCTTGTGAAGACTTACAGAAAACGTTTGACCTCTGTCATTGCCAACAAAGGATATATCACAAAGTATTGAGATGAAATTTTGTTTCTGACCAAATACTTATTTTCCACCATAATATGCAAATAAAATGAAAAAAAAACAGACAATGTGATTTTCTGGATTTTTTTTTCTGTTTGTCTCCCATAGTTGAAGTCTACCTATAATGTAAATTACAGACGCCTCTCATCTTTTTAAGTGGTGGAACTTGCACTATTGCTGACTGACTAAATACTTTTTTGCCCCACTGTATATGGGCACGCGACTATGGGATGGCGGATATGTATATGGGCACGGGACTATGGGATGGAGGATGTGTGATGGGTATATGGGCACTGGACTATGGGATGGAGGATATGTATGATGGGTATATGGGCATGGGACTATGAGATGAAGGATGTGTGATGGGTATATGGGCACTCAACTATGGGATGGCGAATATGTATGATGGGTATATGGGCATGGGACTATGGGATGGAGAATATGTATGATGGGTATATGGGCATGGGACTATGGGATGGAGGATGTGTGATGGGTATATGGGCACTCGACTATGGGATGGAGGATATGTATGATGGGTATATGGGCACGGGCCTATGGGATCATGGATATGTATGATGGGTATATGGGCACAGGACTATGGGATGGAGGATAATTATAATTTGCTATAACTAACCACAGTTAGTTACTTTGCCCTGGCAGCGCCGGGCTCTTCAGCTAGTCTCCATATATATTCCATCAGTCACACAGAGATGCTCACAGGCTCAGTATGGATTAGACAAGAATATAAAAAGTAGACAAAGTGTAGAGTATCATCAGATAGCAGGTATATATAGCATAGTTTAAACATTAACAATGTACGTCTATATATCAGGAGTAGTGTTGAGCTACCACGCTAGTGTTTTGGTTCGTCACACAGGAAGCAAGTTCGTCGAATGTTCATCGAATCCCATTGAAAACAATGGCAGGCAAACAAAAACACATACAAACACATAGAAAACAATTACAAAACACCTTAAAAGGTGTCCCAAAGCAGAGAAAATGCTCAGAAGACAAAAATTACATATGGAAAAGGGCAACTACATTTAGAAAAGAGGTGGAGGAGTAAAAGGAGGAGGTGGAGGAGACACAGATATAGGCTTGTCATTCCCTTATGAAGTCAAGAAAGGCTGGAATAAAAATGTAAAATACCAACCAAAAAAAAAAATTCTGAAATCGAACACGATCATATACCGTCAGACTTCCCACCAATAAATTATGCCAACTGGCGATCGGGCAGGCGTTATTCCCACGAACCTCCAAACAGCGCCCATGAAGGCAAAGTGTTTGCTTTCCGGGGGCAGTATGATTGCAAAGCTGAACCTTAAAGGAATGTCCAAAAAGGGCACCACCAGGAGTGGAGCCTGCGGCTTAATTGGACTCCACCCGGGAAACCACAACCATGCCACCTCAAGAAAAGATGCACATATTGAAAGCTTTGTCGATTGTGTGTGTGGTGTGGTATGTCCGTTTGTAGTTGTGCTAGCAATTTGTCAGCTTTATTCCGTTAACGAACGAGACTCTGGCATGCCCCCGCGGTACGCGTCAAGCTTACTAGAGGGATACGCGAGGCTCTGGCACTATCATGGTCTATCATGGCGTTACATGTCCGGGGCTGCATGCACGCTACACTGAAAGGACCAGCTTTTGTCGCTTACAGGTGCAGATAACCAGCAGAACACCGTCAGTGATGGGAATCTGTGATTCCAATTATTCCCCGCGAACGATGATTTCCCAGTAAGTGCAGGTCAACCGCAATTCCTGAATTAGGCCTAACTGGCATTCCTGAAAAATGCAAAACATTACGTGTCCAAACCACAGTTGCTGTAGCTTCCTTAACAGCTCGGCAGCCGTTCTCAGGCCCAGTATGGATTCGACAAGATTCTAGAAAGTTGATAAATGGTACAGTTTCACCGGGTAACATGTATATATGTAGCATAGTTTACACATTAAAAACCTATGTCTATAGATCAGGAGGCAGGCTCAGACGGTCTCAGGCCCAGTATGGATTAGACGTGATTGGACAAAGGTGAGAAAGGGTAACGTGTTATGAGTTCATTTTCTCCTTCACCTCTGATGTCTGATGAACTCCCTCTGCTGGTGAAAGGAGGTAGTGAAATTTATCTGGATGGGAAGAACCTGTCATCTGAACAGGTGGAGTGTGATTGGACATCCGGAATTTCTGAGTGGATATAAGGCAGCCGACGCCCTGCAGGGTTGCTGGTGATCCTTTCTGCTCTGAGCTCTGGCATCCAGTTTAGTTCCTGTCTACTAAAAGCTAAGTTTTTGCTCTGCTATTTTTCCATGAGATTTTGTCTGTTTACTTAGTGTTTGTGTTCAGCCTGCCCTGGTTGGGACGGGCTGAACTCCATTTTTGTCTCTGATCAGTTGATCTCTTTGCTCTGTCTTCAGAATATACCTGAGTGCTGATATAGTGATTTTGAAGTCTAGTGACTTCAGGGCCTTTTCTAGCAGACGTGTTGGACATTATTTTTGGCAGGGTATTTGCGGATTGCAGCCAGCATCTTTTCTGTCCTTTCCTATCTAGTTAGTTGGGCCCCATCGTTTGCTCAGCCTGTCTTTCTGTCTGTGTTTTCATCTGTTTTTCACCAACAATACATGTTGGGGGCTGTCTATTGCTTTGGGGTCTGCTCTGGGGCAGTTTAGATTTCCCCTTTCTTTCTTTAGGCTTATTTAGCTCTCCGGCTGTGATGAGGGGTCTAGGGCACCGTAGGAACCCCCCACGGCTACTGTTAGTTGTGGTGAATAGGATCAGGGGTCTGCAAACCGCTAGCTACCAACCTCTCCGGTTTTCTGGACTTAGCTTGTGTTATTGTTTTTTCCTCCTCCGGTGACTATTTCATAACAGTAACGTATCACCGGATTACAGGTATGTATAGCATAGTTTACACATTAAAAACCTATGTCTATAGATCAGGAGGCAGGCTCAGACGGTCTCAGGCCCTGTATTGATTAAACGTGATTGGACAAAGGTAAGAAAGGATAACGCATCACTGGATAACAGGTATGTATAGCATAGTTTACACATTAAAAACCTATGTCTATATAACAGGAGGCAGGCTCAGATGGTCTCAGGCCCTGTATGGATTAGACGTGATTGGACAAAGGTGAGAAAGGGTACCGTATCACTGGATAACAGGTATGTATAGCATAGTTTTCACATTAAAAACGTAGGTCTATATAACAGGAGGTAGGCTCAGACGGTCTCAGGCCCAGTATGGATTAGACGTGATTGGACAAAGGTGAGAAAGGGTACCGTATCACTGGATAACAGGTACTGTATGTATAGCATAGTTTACACATTAAAAACCTATGTCTATAGATCAGAAGGCAGGCTTAGACGGTCTCAGGCCCTGTATGGATTAGACGTGATTGGACAAAGGTGAGAAAGGGTACCGTATCACAGGATAACAGGTATGTATACCATAGTTTACACATTAAAAACGTAGGTCATATATCTGGAGGCAGGCTCAGACGGTCTCAGGCCCAGTATGGATTAGACGTGATTGGACAAAGGTGAGAAAGGGTAACGTATCACCGGATTACAGGTATGTATAGCATAGTTTACACATTAAAAACCTATGTCTATAGATCAGGAGGCAGGCTCAGACGGTCTCAGGCCCAGTATGGATTTGACCAGCTTGTACAAAGTTGAGAAAGGGTACATTATCACTGGATAGTAGGTATATATAGCATAGTTTAAATATTTAAAATCTTCATGTTCTCAGTATGGATTAGACAACAATCTAAAAAGTAGAAAAAAGGAAAAGTATTTGAAACGTACACCAGTATACACTTTTGGTGGTATTTTTAAATCTTCATATATATTTCTGTCTCAGTAAGACAGTCCAGACTCTCCGCAATAGGAAATGAGATGCATACAATTACTGACATAAATTCTAGTGATTGCAGAAATCTAGGAATTCCTATTCACGGGATAAACTTCCAGCACAATTCTCAGAGGCGATGCAGACCCTCAATTAATTAGTGTGTGGAGACAGCGAAAACCTTTCTTTGTGAAGAAAGTGTTGGTGTGTCGCAGTACCGTTGATCTCATCGCCATTACTCATATCCATATAATTTTGATCACAGGGGGAGATGTAAACATGGTGCTCACTGCCTATCATGCTCTGTCACGTAACTTTGGAGTGCAAAAGACAGAAGCGACAGGCCGTAGGCGATTCATTTGGATTGGCATGAGAGGGCACATTTAAAAATGTGCACTGGAATGTCACACGTCTGTGGGTAGGAAAACTGTGAAAGCTGATGAGAAACCAGCACTGCATCTCATTGTGAGTCGACGTCCATAAGAAATGGAAGCCATTGATCTTCTGAAGCTAGATCCCGGCCAGCGGGACAGGGCATAGCTACATCTTAACCATCATCTTCAATCATTTCACCAAATTTGTAGTGGCAGTCCCAGTGAAGGATTTGACAGCCCAGACTACACAGCGGAGGAGCAGGGAGAGGTAAACATTGCAAATGCTGGGGCCCTACCCAAGCAAGGGGGGCTCACTCGTGGGCGTCAGTACTGGCACTGGGCTCCTTATAGTACGGCGGTGTGTCTGACGGTGGGTGTGCACCCCCACCGTCAGAGACACTTGATTGCACTATGAGGGACCCTGTGCCAGTGCCCGCGCCCAAGAGTCGGCCCACCCACCTGTCCAGGGCAGTGGCACTCGCACGGTTGCGTGCGCTAGGTGGTGACCCCAGCCATGGGGGGAGGAGGCAGCCCAGTTAGCGAGGTTTACAAAATGGCATATGTTGATGTGGGACATTCACCTGCTGCTAAAGGCAAAATTGGTCAGGTCGCAGGAAGAGGCAGATTAAAGAAAGCCATTTTTCTGTCAACCTATGTGTCATCAGGGGAAGGTGTGACAAAATCCTTGGAAACCCATGCATGGTTCATTTTAATGAAGGCTAGATCATCCACATTTTGGGTCGACAGACGGGTCCTTTTTTCTGTCAGGATTGATCCAGCAGCACTGAAGACTCTTTCCGATAGCACACTTGAAGGTGGGCAAGTGAGCTCTTTAAGGTATATTGTGCCAATTCAGGCCAGGTGTCCAGTTTAGCTGCCCAATAGTCAAATGGGATTGACCTGTGAGGGAGAACATCGATATGGGAGGAAAAGTGGTTTGTAACCATAGTTGACAAGTGCTGTCTCCTGTCACTTTGAATTGACTTGAATTGAATTGCCCGGTGTACTGGATCACGTGGGCCCGCGTGTTTCCGGTTTCGCCGTGGCATTGATCTAGCTGGCTGATGACGGGCCGACTGCGCATCTTGATGACTTCCGGCGGGCGCGTTATATGAACCAGATGGTTGCGCTAATTTCCACGCCCCCTGAGGAAGGAGCTGTTTGGCTCCGAAACGCGCATCGGGGACAGGACCGACCTTGCTGCCTCACCGGTTCTAGGTATAGTTATGCAGTTTTCTATATCCTTGCTAAGATGCCTTTGTGCTCTATTTATTGAATGCTTCTGTATTTTACACCTTGGCAGGGTAAATTTTCTATTAAGGGCAGTAGCACTCGCTACATGATGATGTTCTATACACCTCTTGCTATATATACAAAGTTTCTGTAATTATGTGCCCCTGACCTAATACTGGCTACAATATTTAGCTCTGCATTTTCTCTGCCTGACTAGGTGTTTGCAACACAGTTGGCCCTATGGACTATTGTGCTCATTTACATGCTGTGTCTCCCCTCCCACATACTGTGTGTCCATTTTATTTGTAATTATTTTTACTTGTATTTTCAATAAACATTATATTTTATGGATTTTTGACTGCTTTTCTCTGTGGTAACTTCTAGTAATTGTGCAGTTGTCCTGCATTTGTCCTATTTAATTATGTGGATCATGATATATGAATTATATCACTGATCATTTTGTACGGCCATTATTTATTTTGGCCTCCACATATAATATGTCTATTATCCTATTGCTAGACTTTGAATTGATGCAGTATTACCAGTCGTGTGAGCGGGACTTGAAAAATCAGTCCACAACATGGTCATTAAACCCCTGTCTCCAACACCACTTCTGATGTGTGCACCACCAACACCTCTTCCAAGTTGCCCCTGGCCCCTACGGCTCATGTGAGAACCATCACTGCTGCTGTGTGCTGGGAATGCCTTAACCAACCGGTTTACCAGAGTTGCTTGTTTGTTAGCCAATATTAGGTCAAGGTTCTCCTGTGGCATGATGTTTTGGAATTTGCCTTTATAGCGTGGATCCAGGATGCTGGCCAACCAGTAGTCATCATCATTCATCATTTTGGCAATGCGGGGGTCCCTTTTTAGGATCTGCAAGGCATAATCTGACATGTGGGCCAATGTTCCCGGTGTCAATGATGCACTGCGAGTGCTGGGTGGAGGAGCACTTTCAGGCAAAACCACATCCCTCCAGTCACGCACAAACCCAGTTCCAGACCTTGCCGCGCCAACATTTTCTCTTGCCCCACGAGAAGCATCCTCCTCCCCTAAATAATCATCCCCATCATCATCCTCCTCCTCCTCTTCTTCCTCCACCTCGTCCACGACAGATCCCTGAGCAGACAATGGCTGACTGTCATCAAGGTTTCCCTCCTCCTCTTCCTCATCATACTCGGCTGCAGACGCCTGCTCCTTGATGTGCGTCAAAGTTTGCATGAGCAGACGCATAAGTGGGATGCTCATGCTTATGATGGCGTCGTCTGCGCTTACCAGCCGTGTGCATTCCTCAAAACATTGAAGGACTTTACAGAGGTCTTTCAGCTTTGACCACTGCACACTTGTCAACTCCATGTCTGCCCTCAAAATGCCTGCCCGTGTATCCTCCCACAAATGCATTACGGCCTGCCTCTGTTCGCACAGCCACTCAACCATGTGCATGGTGGAGTTCCACCTTGTTGCAACATCGATAATTAGGCGGTGCTTGGGAAGGTGGAGCAATCGCTGCAGCTTCTGCATACGACTGGAGTGTACCGGCGACTGGCGGATGTGCGAGCACAGTCTTCGAACCTTATGGAGCAGGCCTGTTAACTCCGGATAATTAGTGAGGAAGCACTGCACCACCAGGTTCAAGGTGTGAGCCAAGCAAGGTATGTGTCTGAGTTTTGAAAGGGCTATGGCTGCCACAAAATTCTGGCCGTTATCACTAACTACCTTGCCTGCCTCAAGATGTAGACTGCCCAGCCATGACTCAGTTTGTCGCTGAAAGTAGTCGGCCAGTACCTCCGCCGTGTGTCTGTCGCCCAAACACATCATCTGCAACACAGCCTACTGATGCTTTCCACTAGCTGATCGATAGTGGGACACATCGTGTGCACCACTATCAGCTGCGGATGCAGTGCTCATGTGACTGCACTCTGTGGATGAGCTTTCGCTTCTGGAGGAAGAGGAGGAGGAGGGTCGAACACTTACAGCCAAATGTTTCCTATACTGTGGGCTAAGCAGCACTGTGCCATCATAGCTGTTCCCTGTGGACCCTGCATCCACCACATTAACCCAGTGCGCAGTGAAGGACATGTAACGGCCCTGGCCATGCCTACTGGACCATGCATCAGTTGTGAGGTGCACCTTTCCACTCACTGATTGCTTGAGTGCATGGACAATGCGGTCTTTCACATGAAGGTGGAGGGCTGGGATGGCTTTGCAAGAAAAGAAGTGGCGACTGGTTAGGTCATAGCGTGGTACTGTGTAGGCCATGAGTTCACGGAAAGCAGCGCTTCCAACCAACCGATAGGGCATCATCTCTAACGAGATTAGTTTGGCAATGTGGGCGTTCAAACCCAGTGTAGGCGGATGAGAGGATGAGTACTTTCTTGTCCTACTCATAGTCTCTGGTAGGGTGAGCTGGACTTGAGAGCTGCATATGGTGGAACTAGCGGTGGACATGGCGGACTGAGAGAGGGTTGATGATGGTGATGGAGTTGGTGTTCCTTCTGATGGCCTAGATTCAGTCTTTCATTGCAATAACAGTGTGATTCCCTGACTGATTTGCCCTTGCGACGACAACTCAACATTTGCTGCTGGTGGTGTGCTAACCGGTGGGCTTACAGTGGGGGAAGTGATGTAGCGTTGTTGACTACCTTCATTCGGAGCAGGTGCACATGTGGTACGTGAGGTTTGGTAGTCCGTCCACGCTTGCAAGTGCATGGTGGTTAAATGTCTAAGCATGCAACTGGTATTCAAATTTCTCAGATTTTTCCCTCGGCTAAAGGTCTTTGCGCACTTCTTATAGATAACCTTTGCCTGATCATTAGGATTTTGTTCAAAAAAGTGCCACACTGCACTCTTCCTACTATGGAAGACATTTTGAGGCCTTGCACGCTGTGCTAATTTGACCGTCTGGCCAAGCTGTCCTGCAACACTTTTGGTTTTTGTAAACCGTTTTTGGACTGCTACGGGCCTGCCAGATAAGAGCTGTTGCGATGTCGATGCCTGCTGCGGATCCTCCTCCTCCTCTTCTGAGCTATTGGCAGCGGCACCCTCTTCCCCCAATGGATGCCAATCTGGGTCAACAACTGGTCATCCATCACCTCCTCTTCAATTTCATGTGTACCTTCCTCTGTGTCACAATGTAAGGTGGTATAGTATGCGGGAAGGGGGACCTGAGTTTCATCGGGGTCAGATTCTAATAAAATCCTCTATAGGAACAAAGAAGCGCAATAGGGTCTTATCTGATGATAATGGTATAAAGATATATAAAATCCACTCACCCGCTAAAGGAGAGATAAGGCATATGGAAATCGTCAGCTGCTGCACGTCCAAATGTTCAGACAAGTGACCGCCAGTATATCGCTTCTTATGGAACTTATTTTTTGGACTTTCATGCGCTGCTTGACATAATACACAATCCAGTTATATTAAATTATATTATAATATTTGTCATCCCCTGAAGAAGTGTTTTCCACTTCGAAACGCGTTGGAATGAAATGGGAATAAATGATTGATCTTTTAATATAACTGGATTGTGTATTATGTCAAGCAGCGCATGAAATTCCAAAAAATAAGTTCCATAAGAAGCGATATACAGGGTCAGATTCAGGCTCAGTACACTGCGAGGACAATGTAGTGCTCTGAGTGAATGTACCAGCAGAAAAATCTAGCAGTGGCTGTGCATCAGTGCACTCCATGTCAGATTCATCTTGGACTGAGGAATTCACGATTTGACTTGATAACCCAGGCATGGTATGTGAAAAGAGCTCCATGGAGTAATCTGTAGTGTGGCCTGCCACATCCTTCACTTTTGGTAGGGGTGAAGGACACAAGAAAAGGTGTTGTTCCTGACCACGAGCCTCCACTGATGGCTTTTATTTTTTGAAACTTCAGAAGAGGAGGCGATAGAGCTGGAGGCTGTGTCAGAAATGTAAGACAAAACTTGTTCCTGAAGCTCCGGCTTTAAAAGCGGTTTACCTACTCCCAGAAAAGGGAGCCTTCGAGGCCTTGTGGAGCCAGACGTTGACGCAGGCTCAACACCTCCTGCCATAGGTGCTATTGTGTTTTTGCCACTACCAGCAGATGCACCACCACCACCATCAGTACCAGCTGGCAACCCCCACCCACTTCCACGGTCTCTTCCACCATACTTCCTCATTTTTTGAAAAATGTACCCAAAAGACCACCAGCTATATGGTACTGTAAAACAAAGTACAAGGTGTATATAGTATTGGGGAGAATTGGAAGCTCCCTAGAGATTTTAGGAGGCTGACAATGATGCTCTCAGTCCAAGTGTGGCAGCAGGCAGCCTAATAAGCAGGACTGCTGCACACAAAAGTGGGGAAAAATGAACGCTTGGTAACTGTGCAGAAAAGAGGAAGAAAAGTATTTTTGCTTTTAAAAAAGCAGTTTGCACAGCAGTGTGCACAGCAATGCAGCTATCAGGGAGCCTTATAAGGCAGCCTAATAACCAACAGAGCTGATGCACAAAAATATATCCTCCCCTGTCACTGCACACAAACTGTTTTGTTGTACAGTGGAAATCGCTACCAGCAGAAGCAGTTTTTTTGTTCTTCTTTCCTGCCTAACGCTCTCCTTTATTTAGAATCAGCAGCTGCAACCTCTCCCTAATGCTAAGATCGGCAGAAGTAAGATGGCGGTCGGCATGCACGCCCTTTTATAGCCCCTTGTGACGTCACACAAAGCCAGCCAATCTCTTGCATGCCCTTCTCAAAGATGGTGGTGACCGATGCCCATGTCATCGTGTTGCCCACAGTGTGCGTCCTGGCTGAAAAAGGGCACTGGAAGCATCATTTGAAACGTGACTTTGGTGCTCTGGTCACCGACCTCGTGGCCGTCGTCACGCTATGGTCGGGTTTCGTTTCATGAAACCCGACTTCAGCAAAGGTTGGCGACTTATGAATTTGACCGACCTGCTTCGCTCAACTCTAGTGCCAGCACATGTCTTTGATGAATCACAATTTATTTCCCAGACTGCTGAAAAACACACACCAGTCCAGAAAAGTTATTTTTTTGGGCCTAGAAATGTCAGCGAGACAGATAATGCAGATTATTTATTTTTCAACACTACTAGAAAACACAGAGTGGTCCTGAAAAATTCTCTCTTTGGACTAGTAATGACAATGAGATGTCTGATGCCAATTATTAATTTCTTAGACTATGAGAAAACACACAACAGCTTAAAAGACAGTGCTCCAACAGGAAAATGGGTGTACAGTAGAGTTGAGCGATACCAGCCAATACTTGAAAATATCGGATCGGAATGGATCGGCCGATCTTAAAAAAAAGTATCGGTATCGCCGATTCCGATACCGGGAACCAATGCAAGTCAATGGGGCCAAAATATCGGAATTAAAAAAAAAACCTTTCTTTCCTTGTAGGTTAATTCTACATGAAGAAAAACAACTAAGAATAATGTAGAATGTATTGTGGGAGGTGGAGGAGACATTAAAGCCATAGAGGTTTAGCCCAATCAAATGGAATAGCAGGAATTAAACTTTTTTTTTAAAGATGTTAGGAGTTACAAAGATATTGACTATGTTAGCCTCATTTATATTTTGCCAGACATGTATGTCTTCTTCTTCTTTCTTCTTCTTTCTTATTCTTCTTCCTTTTTTTTACCTTCTTCTTCTTCTTATTCCTTTTTTTACATTCTTCTTCTTCTTCCTCCTTTTTTTACATTCTTCTACTTCCTTTTTTTACATTCTTCTTCTTCCTTTTTTTACATTCTTCTTCTTATTCCTTTTTTTACATTCTTCTTCTTCTTCCTTTTTTAAATTCTTCTACTTCCTTTTTTTACATTCTTCTTCTTCTTCTTCCTTTTCTTACATTCTTCATATTCTTCTTATTCAACAATTATTATTCTACATATTCAACTTCTTCATCTTCTTCCTATTCTTCTTCATCATATTCTTGTTTGTGTCAGGCATTCCTGTAGTTGTTATCTGGAAAAGTTAGAAGTTTACACCTTCCGTTCTGCCTGTCACAAAAGATTTACAACAGGATTTGTCCGCGTTCAGTTTGGCCTGCAGCAGCAGGCCTTTTCCAGGGGCACCACGAGGAGGAACGGACTCACCCCCATACACTGCTTAGTCTTCTTCTGCTTATAAATAAGATAATATCATTTGCTCAGAGTATTAGTCTTATGCTTAATGTTCTTCTGCTTTGTTTTTTTATGCTTCTTGGTCTTCTCTCTCTTGTTGTTCTGCATCTTGGTGGTTGTCTTCCTGTTCTTTGTCCTCTTGAACCAGCTGACGGTACTGGCACCGGGAGGGGCAGCAGAAGGAACAAGAGCCAATGGCACTACCGAGGACCAGCTGACGGTGCTGGAACCCGGTTACTAAGCAGGAGGTACCTGTGCTACAAAGCACTACCAAGGACCAGCAGACGTTGCCGGAACTCGGATACCGAGATGGAGGCACCTAGGCCAAAGGCTCTGACGAGAACCAGCTGACGGTGCTGGAACCCGGAGGGGTAGCATAAGCTGCAAGAGCAAATGGAAATAGCGAGGACCAGCTGACAGTGCTGGCACCCGGAGGGGCAGCAGAAGGAATAAGAGCCAACGGCACAACCAAGGACCAGCTGACGGTGCTGGAACCCGGTTACTAAGCAGGAGGTACCTGTGCTACAAAGCACTACCAAGGACCAGCAGACGTTGCCGGAACTCGGATACCGAGATGGAGGCACCTAGGCCAAAGGCTCTGCCGAGAACCAGCTGACGGTGCAGGAACCCGGAGGGGTAGCATAAGCTGCAAGAGCAAATGGAAATAGCGAGGACCAGCTGACAGTGCTGGCACCCGGAGGGGCAGCAGAAGGAATAAGAGCCAATGGCACAACCGAGGACCAGCTGACGGTGCTGGAACACGGTTACTAAGCAGGAGGTACCTGTGCTACAAAGCACTACCAAGGACCAGCAGACGTTGCCGGAACTCGGATACCGAGATGGAGGCACCTAGGCCAAAGGCTCTGACGAGAACCAGCTGACGGTGCTGGAACACGGAGGGGTATCAGAAGTTACCCCTGAAAAGCAAAGTTGGCATGCCGCAAGCTGGCCGCAGTTACCGAATCACACAGTCCTACAGGGGGTGCTTGTCCTACTGGCACTATGGAACAAGCCTTTCTTACCAGAACCCGCAGTCCACATAGGAAGCACCTAAACTGCTGGCACCCTAGCCTCGGCTAACCCAACCGCAACACGACATGGCAACTTGGGGTGGCAAACTGACATTGACACTTCCCGGAAACAGCAGGCAGGGCTGGAACCAAGCTGGGCAGGAGGGAGTACCCGTGCCAAAGTCAGTTATGAGCAGCAACTGGCGATGTTGGAGCCCAGGACAAGCACTTAGCAGGCTGAGGCCTGATGTGCTGTCAATTGGGAGGCAGCAGGACAGATTGCCATCAAAACAGCAGGGGAACAGCTGACGTTACTGAACCCCACAAACACAGGAGCTAGTGTTTTACTCTGTGAAGACGGCACTTCCGAGCAACAACTGGCTGTGTTGAAGCCCAGGGACAAGCACGGAGCAGGCTGAGGCTGCATTGAAGAAATTTTAAGATCGGTTGTAGACTACTAATTTGAACCAAGCTCCACTTAGGCCTGTGGCTTCACTGATTTTCGTATTTCCCCTGTCCTCCAACCCCGCCAGTTACAGCTCCGAAGTGGCGTCTGCACAATCCACACTTGTTCCTGTGTTACAGGTGTTCAGTCCGGTCAGTTAATCCCCTGATGTGTGTCCGGCAATGTCGCCTGCTCTGTCCACATTCCCATTATGGGAATGTGGACAGAGCAGGCGACATTGCCGGACACACATCAGGGGATTAACTGACCGGACTGAACACCTGTAACACAGGAACAAGTGTGGATTGTGCAGACGCCACTTCGGAGCTGTAACTGGCGGGGTTGGAGGACAGGGGAAATACGAGAGACAGTGGAGCCACAGGCCTAATTGGAGCACGGTTAAAAATCAGTAGTGGTATGACTGTGTAGGCAGCAGGAGACTTTGCCATCTACACAGCAGGGGATCAGCTGACGTTACTGAACCCCACTGAGACACGGGAGCAAGTGTCTCTTTCCGTGTGGACGGCACTTCCGAACTACAACTGGCTGTGTTGAAGCCCAGGAAATAGGAGGGTGTAGGCAGAGGCCTACTGTATTTTGAAAGAGGTGACAGCAGGAGAGACTGCCATCCACAAAGCAGGGGATCAGCTGACGTTACTGAACCCCACTGAGACACGGGAGCAAGTGTCTCTTTCCGTGTGGACGGCACTTCCGAACTACAACTGGCTGTGTTGAAGCCCAGGAAATAGGAGGGTGTAGGCAGAGGCCTACTGTATTTTGAAAGAGGTGACAGCAGGAGAGACTGCCATCCACACAGCAGGGGATCAGCTGACGTTACTGAACCCCACTGAGACACGGGAGCAAGTGTCTCTTTCCGTGTGGACGGCACTTCCGAACTACAACTGGCTGTGTTGAAGCCCAGGAAATAGGAGGGTGTAGGCAGAGGCCTACTGTATTTTGAATAAGGTGACAGCAGGAGAGACTGCCATCCACACAGCAGGGGATCAGCTGACGTTACTGAACCCCACTGAGACACGGGAGCAAGTGTCTCTTTCCGTGTGGACAGCACTTCCGAACTACAACTGGCTGTGTTGAAGCCCAGGAAATAGGAGGGTGTAGGCAGAGGCCTACTGTATTTTGAATAAGGTGACAGCAGGAGAGACTGCCATCCACACAGCAGGGGATCAGCTGACGTTACTGAACCCCACTGAGACACGGGAGCAAGTGTCTCTTTCCGTGTGGACGGCACTTCCGAACTACAACTGGCTGTGTTGAAGCCCAGGAAATAGGAGGGTGTAGGCAGAGGCCTACTGTATTTTGAAAGAGGTGACAGCAGGAGAGACTGCCATCCACACAGCAGGGGATCAGCTGACGTTACTGAACCCCACTGAGACACGGGAGCAAGTGTCTCTTTCCGTGTGGACGGCACTTCCGAACTACAACTGGCTGTGTTGAAGCCCAGGAAATAGGAGGGTGTAGGCAGAGGCCTACTGTATTTTGAAAGAGGTGACAGCAGGAGAGACTGCCATCCACACAGCAGGGGATCAGCTGACGTTACTGAACCCCACTGAGACACGGGAGCAAGTGTCTCTTTCCGTGTGGACGGCACTTCCGAACTACAACTGGCTGTGTTGAAGCCCAGGAAATAGGAGGGTGTAGGCAGAGGCCTACTGTATTTTGAATGAGGTGACAGCAGGAGAGACTGCCATCCACACAGCAGGGGATCAGCTGACGTTACTGAACCCCACTGAGACACGGGAGCAAGTGTCTCTTTCCGTGTGGACGGCACTTCCGAACTACAACTGGCTGTGTTGAAGCCCAGGAAATAGGAGGGTGTAGGCAGAGGCCTACTGTATTTTGAAAGAGGTGACAGCAGGAGAGACTGCCATCCACAAAGCAGGGGATCAGCTGACGTTACTGAACCCCACTGAGACACGGGAGCAAGTGTCTCTTTCCGTGTGGACGGCACTTCCGAACTACAACTGGCTGTGTTGAAGCCCAGGAAATAGGAGGGTGTAGGCAGAGGCCTACTGTATTTTGAAAGAGGTGACAGCAGGAGAGACTGCCATCCACACAGCAGGGGATCAGCTGACGTTACTGAACCCCACTGAGACACGGGAGCAAGTGTCTCTTTCCGTGTGGACGGCACTTCCGAACTACAACTGGCTGTGTTGAAGCCCAGGAAATAGGAGGGTGTAGGCAGAGGCCTACTGTATTTTGAATAAGGTGACAGCAGGAGAGACTGCCATCCACACAGCAGGGGATCAGCTGACGTTACTGAACCCCACTGAGACACGGGAGCAAGTGTCTCTTTCCGTGTGGACGGCACTTCCGAACTACAACTGGCTGTGTTGAAGCCCAGGAAATAGGAGGGTGTAGGCAGAGGCCTACTGTATTTTGAAAGAGGTGACAGCAGGAGAGACTGCCATCCACACAGCAGGGGATCAGCTGACGTTACTGAACCCCACTGAGACACGGGAGCAAGTGTCTCTTTCCGTGTGGACGGCACTTCCGAACTACAACTGGCTGTGTTGAAGCCCAGGAAATAGGAGGGTGTAGGCAGAGGCCTACTGTATTTTGAAAGAGGTGACAGCAGGAGAGACTGCCATCCACACAGCAGGGGATCAGCTGACGTTACTGAACCCCACTGAGACACGGGAGCAAGTGTCTCTTTCCGTGTGGACGGCACTTCCGAACTACAACTGGCTGTGTTGAAGCCCAGGAAATAGGAGGGTGTAGGCAGAGGCCTACTGTATTTTGAATGAGGTGACAGCAGGAGAGACTGCCATCCACACAGCAGGGGATCAGCTGACGTTACTGAACCCCACTGAGACACGGGAGCAAGTGTCTCTTTCCGTGTGGACGGCACTTCCGAACTACAACTGGCTGTGTTGAAGCCCAGGAAATAGGAGGGTGTAGGCAGAGGCCTACTGTATTTTGAAAGAGGTGACAGCAGGAGAGACTGCCATCCACAAAGCAGGGGATCAGGTGACGTTACTGAACCCCACTGAGACACGGGAGCAAGTGTCTCTTTCCGTGTGGACGGCACTTCCGAACTACAACTGGCTGTGTTGAAGCCCAGGAAATAGGAGGGTGTAGGCAGAGGCCTACTGTATTTTGAATAAGGTGACAGCAGGAGAGACTGCCATCCACACAGCAGGGGATCAGCTGACGTTACTGAACCCCACTGAGACACGGGAGCAAGTGTCTCTTTCCGTGTGGACGGCACTTCCGAGCTACAACTGGCTGTGTTGAAGCCCAGGAAATAGGAGGGTGTAGGCAGAGGCCTACTGTCTTTGTAATGCGGAGACAGCAGGAGAGACTGCCATCTCCACAGCAGGGGAACAGCTGGCAGTGCTGAACCCCACTAACACTTGAACGAATGTGTTTGGCTCTGTGGAGACGACACTTCTGAACACCAACTGACGTTGTTGGAGCCCAGGATTAGGCGAGGAGCAGGCTGGGGCCTACTGGATTTTGGCAGGTGAATGCAGCAGGAGACTTGCCATCTCCACAGCAGGGGAACAGCTGACAGTGCTGAACCCCACTAACACTTGAACGAATGTGTTTGGCTCTGTGGAGACGACACTTCTGAACACCAACTGACGTTGTTGGAGCCCAGGATTAGGCGAGGAGCAGGCTGGGGCCTACTTGATTTTGGCAGGTGAATGCAGCAGGAGACTTGCCATCTCCACAGCAGGGGAACAGCTGACAGTGCTGAACCCCACTAACACTTGAACGAATGTGTTTGGCTCTGTGGAGACGACACTTCTGAACACCAACTGACGTTGTTGGAGCCCAGGATTAGGCGAGGAGCAGGCTGGGGCCTACTTGATTTTGGCAGGTGAATGCAGCAGGAGACTTGCCATCTCCACAGCAGGGGAACAGCTGACAGTGCTGAACCCCACTAACACTTGAACGAATGTGTTTGGCTCTGTGGAGACGACACTTCTGAACACCAACTGACATTGTTGGAGCCCAGGATTAGGCGAGGAGCAGGCTGGGGCCTACTTGATTTTGGCAGGTGAATGCAGCAGGAGACTTGCCATCTCCACAGCAGGGGAACAGCTGACAGTGCTGAACCCCACTAACACTTGAACGAATGTGTTTGGCTCTGTGGAGACGACACTTCTGAACACCAACTGACGTTGTTGGAGCCCAGGATTAGGCGAGGAGCAGGCTGGGGCCTACTTGATTTTGGCAGGTGAATGCAGCAGGAGACTTGCCATCTCCACAGCAGGGGAACAGCTGACAGTGCTGAACCCCACTAACACTTGAACGAATGTGTTTGGCTCTGTGGAGACGACACTTCTGAACACCAACTGACGTTGTTGGAGCCCAGGATTAGGCGAGGAGCAGGCTGGGGCCTACTTGATTTTGGCAGGTGAATGCAGCAGGAGACTTGCCATCTCCACAGCAGGGGAACAGCTGACAGTGCTGAACCCCACTAACACTTGAACGAATGTGTTTGCCTCTGTGGAGACGACACTTCTGAACACCAACTGACGTTGTTGGAGCCCAGGATTAGGCGAGGAGCAGGCTGGGGCCTACTTGATTTTGGCAGGTGAATGCAGCAGGAGACTTGCCATCTCCACAGCAGGGGAACAGCTGACAGTGCTGAACCCCACTAACACTTGAACGAATGTGTTTGGCTCTGTGGAGACGACACTTCTGAACACCAACTGACGTTGTTGGAGCCCAGGATTAGGCGAGGAGCAGGCTGGGGCCTACTGGATTTTGGCAGGTGAATGCAGCAGGAGACTTGCCATCTCCACAGCAGGGGAACAGCTGACAGTGCTGAACCCCACTAACACTTGAACGAATGTGTTTGGCTCTGTGGAGACGACACTTCTGAACACCAACTGACGTTGTTGGAGCCCAGGATTAGGCGAGGAGCAGGCTGGGGCCTACTTGATTTTGGCAGGTGAATGCAGCAGGAGACTTGCCATCTCCACAGCAGGGGAACAGCTGACAGTGCTGAACCCCACTAACACTTGAACGAATGTGTTTGCCTCTGTGGAGACGACACTTCTGAACACCAACTGACGTTGTTGGAGCCCAGGATTAGGCGAGGAGCAGGCTGGGGCCTACTTGATTTTGGCAGGTGAATGCAGCAGGAGACTTGCCATCTCCACAGCAGGGGAACAGCTGACAGTGCTGAACCCCACTAACACTTGAACGAATGTGTTTGGCTCTGTGGAGACGACACTTCTGAACACCAACTGACGTTGTTGGAGCCCAGGATTAGGCGAGGAGCAGGCTGGGGCCTACTGGATTTTGGCAGGTGAATGCAGCAGGAGACTTGCCATCTCCACAGCAGGGGAACAGCTGACAGTGCTGAACCCCACTAACACTTGAACGAATGTGTTTGGCTCTGTGGAGACGACACTTCTGAACACCAACTGACGTTGTTGGAGCCCAGGATTAGGCGAGGAGCAGGCTGGGGCCTACTTGATTTTGGCAGGTGAATGCAGCAGGAGACTTGCCATCTCCACAGCAGGGGAACAGCTGACAGTGCTGAACCCCACTAACACTTGAACGAATGTGTTTGGCTCTGTGGAGACGACACTTCTGAACACCAACTGACGCTGTTGGAGCCCAGGATTAGGCGAGGAGCAGGCTGGGGCCTACTGGATTTTGGCAGGTGAAGGCAGCAGGAGACTTGCCATCTCCACAGCAGGGGAACAGCTGACAGTGCTGAACCCCACTAACACTTGAACGAATGTGTTTGGCTCTGTGGAGACGACACTTCTGAACACCAACTGACGCTGTTGGAGCCCAGGATTACGCATGCCGCATGCAGAGGCCAATGGGCATCGGTTTTTATGGAGGTTGTGGACTACTACTGATTCTAACCATGCTCCACTTAGGCCTCTGGCTCCACTGTCTCTACTATTTACCCTGGCCTCCAACCCCGCCAGCTACATCTCTGAAGTGGCGTCAGCACAATCTACACTTGTTCCTGTGTTACTGGTGCTCAGTCCCATCAGTTGATCCCCTGATGTTTGTCCGGCAAGTTCGCCAGCTCTGTCCTCATTCCCACTACTGGTTATGGGAATGTGGACAGAGCAGGAGACCTTGCCGGACACACATCAGGGGATAAACTGATGGGACTGAGCCACAGGAACACAGGAACAAGTGTAGATTGTGCTGACGCCACTTCAGAGATGTAGATGGCGGGGTTGGAGGTCAGGGGAAATAGTAGAGACAGTGGAGCCAGAGACCTAAGTTGGGCACGGTTAAAAATCAGTAGTGGTTTGAATGTTGATGGAGCTGGTGACTCTGCCGTCCACACAGCAGGGGATCAGCTGGCATTACTGAACCCCAGTAACACAGGAGCTAGTGTGTTTCTCTGTGCAGACGACACATCTGAGCGACAACTGGCTGTGTTGAAGCACAGGGATTATAGTTCAGGTGGTAGAAAAATGAACACACCAGCAGACCTGGATACAGTTGCCAACCACTAATTTAGTCTGTAAGAGGAATGGCAAAGTCTTTGGAGATCCAGGCCTTGTTCATTTTCAGAAAAGTCAGCCGGTCAACATTATCGGAAGATAGTCGCGTGCGACGGTCTGTTAGTACACCACCTGCGGCACTAAAGACACGTTCCGATAATACACTGGCAGCAGGGCAAGCCAGCACCTCCAATGCATACTGGCTAAGCTCTGGCCATGTATCCAGCTTAGAGACCCAAAACTTGAAGGGGAAAGAGCCATCTGGGAGTACAGCGACAGGGCAAGACATGTAGTCTGACACCATCTGACGGAAGCGTTGCCTCCTGCTGACTCGAGGCGTCGCTGATGGTGTAGACAATTGTGGTGGACACACAAAACTTTGCCACATTTGGGCCATAGTGGTCTTGCCTTGTGCTGCGGCACTGCCTCTGCTCCCTCTTTGTGCAGAGTTTCCTCCACTGCCTCGACGCACAGAGCTGCTTTGTAAAGCACTAGCAACAATGCTGTCGGGTGGAATGGAAAACATTATGGACTGCACCAGTGACTCTTCGTACTCCCGCATTTTACGCTCCCGGTTCAACGTTGGTATGAGCCTTTGTACGCTGTCCCGGTAGCGAGGATCTAGGAGGGTGTACACCCAATAATCAGCCGAGACGAGAATGTGGGCGATGCGGCGGTCGTTTCTCAGGCACTGCAGCATGAAATCAACCATGTGCTGCAGACTCCCAACTGCCAAAGAACCGCTGTCCCCTGTTTGAGGCGTGACCTCGACCTGCTCTGCATCACCCCACCCTCGCTGTACATACTGAGTAGAGGTTTGTGTACCTCCCTCCTCTGGAGAGATGTCTTCCTCCTCCATCGACTCCTCCTCATCCTCCTCACAAAGTGTCCCCTGCCTAGGCCTTTGTGAGGAAACACGTAGCGCAGACTGTCCAGAAGCAGATGGCATTTGGGACTCCTCATCCTCCACCTCTTCTGAAACCTCATCCCTTAGTGCTTGCAGTGTTTGTTGAAGCAGGCAGATAAGGGGGACAGTCATGCTGACTAGTGCATCATCTGCACTCGCCATCCGCGTGGATTCATCGAAGGCACGCAAAACGAGGCAGATGTCCTTCATAGAGGCCCACTCAATGGTGCTGAAGTGTGAACGGCGCACAGTGCGACTTGTTTGCGCCTGATGCAGCTGGTACTCCATGACTGCTGCCTGCTGCTCACACAACCGCTCCAACATATGTAACGTTGAATTCCACCGGGTGGGTAGGTCACATATGATGCGATGTTCCGGAAGGCCAAATCGTCGCTGCAGAGCAGCGAGGCGCGATCTTGCCGTGCTGGAACGTCGCAAGTGAGCGCACTCTATGCGGACCTTGTGCAACAGTGCATCAAGATCCGGATAGTCCCTCAGAAAGCTCTGCACGACCAAGTTAAGAACATGTGCCAGACATGGGATGTGTGTGAGGTTGCCTAGGCCAAGAGCTGCCACCAGATTTCGGCCATTGTCACACACTACCAAGCCCGGCTGGAGATTCGCTGGCCCAAACCACACATCGCTCTCCAGCTTGATAGCATTCCAGAGCTCCTGCGCTGTGTGGCTTCGATTCCCCAAAGAAATTAATTTGAGTACAGCCTGTTGACGTTTGGCCACGGCTGTGCTCATATCGGTCGTAACAGGCTCCTGCTCTGCTGTTTCTGAGGAACTTGAGTAGGAGGAGGAGTCTATGTGTACAGACTGGAGTCCTGCAATCCGTGGCGTTGGAAGAACACGTACAGCGCCACTCTCCAGATCCGTACCCGGCTCCACAACATTGACCCAGTGGGCAGTGAGGGAAAGGTATCGTCCCTGTCCATGGTTACTGGTCCACGCATCGGTGGTCAGGTGGACCTTGCTACTAACGGCGTTTAGTAGCGCATGTTTTATTTTGCCCTCAACATGTTTCTGCAGGGCAGGGACGGCTCGCCTGCTGAAATAAAAGCGGCTGGGCACGTTGTATTGGGGGACTGCCAATGCCATTAAGTCCCGGAAGGTGTCAGTGTCCACCAGCCTGAATGACAGCATTTCAACTGCCAGAAGTTTGGCAATGCCAGCATTCAGAGACTGTGCTCGGGGATGGTTTGCCGAGTAAGGGCGCCTTTTATCCCATGCCTGTGCTACCGATGGCTGTGATGGATGGGAACGTGCTGTTATGGGTGGAATCTGACAGGGTCTCCGGACAACAGTGGCAGAGGTTCTTCCTTGGCGATCCTGTGAGGAAGCCGAACCAGCAGTGAGCTGGAGGAAGAGGGCCCAACACGAACTGAAGAGGTGGTAGGTGGTGCTGTACGTTGGCCTACGTCTTCAGGGTGTCTCTGCAACTCCAACTCGTGCTTGGTGCGCACATGTTTCCACATATTTGTGGTATTGAGGTTGCTGACATTTCTCCCTCTTTTGACTCTGATGACACAGCTTGCATTTGACAAAGCAAATGTCATCTGCAACTGTGTCAAAAAAGGACCACGCACTGCAACTCTTGTGAGCGCCCGGTTTGCCTTTGGAAGGAGGAATGCTCCTAACGGGTGCCGAAGTGGAGGGTACAGGCAACCAAGTCTTCCCCCTCCCTCTGCCTCCTGTTTTGGCCGGTAGGGGAATCTCTTCCTCCGAGCTGCTCCCACCACCTTCCTGTTGCTCACGCCATGATGGGTCAAGGACCTCATCATCTTCCCTCCCCTCTTCAAACAGCTGCTTCTCCGGGGTTGTCTCGCCAGCACCGTACGCACCAGAAAGTGGCAACTGAGTCTCGTCATCATCTGATGCGTACTGAGGTGTGCTGACCATAGGCACTGGCCCACTCGCCTCTTCAGATTCAGAGGGACAAAGAAGTTGCGCATCACTGCATACTCCCTCTTCTTCACATTCAGGAATGCTGCTTGGCTGGCCCCCTCTTTCCAAGCCAACAGATTCCGAGAACAGAAGTAGAGACTGTGATGGCTCCTGTCCATGTCTCTCTGACTGCCTGGGCACTTTGGCAGGTGGTGAAGAGACAGATGGTTGCTCTTCGGTGCTCTGACCCTGAGAGGATGCGGAAGTAATTGAAGTCGATGCGTTAGCTGCCATCCATCCGACAACGGCTTCAATTTGTTCCTCCCGCAGCAGTGGGGTACGTTGAGGTCCTACAAAGCTGCGCATAAAGGACTGTTGCCTGCTAAAACTGGGGGATGCTGATCCACTGGTGCCCGCAGCAGGCCCAGAATCCCCACGTCCTCTACCTGTAGAATCCCCACGTCCTCTCCCTGCAGAATCCCCACGTCCTCTCCCTGCTGAAACTCCACGCCCACGCCCCCGCGCCTTACTCCCTGCCTTCTTCATCTTGCAAGACTGCTTAAGATAGGCAAAAAAGTACAAAGGGGGGCCTTAGTGTGCTTATTCCTGAACAGCTGGTTACAGGTACAAGAAACACTAATTTTATGAAGTGTGTGTGTGTGGACTAGACTTTAATAGGAGCTGATGTGGCCTACACAAGTTCAAAATGTAGTGTTTGGTGAACTTTTTATGTGGTTTCTTTGTTTGAAACAAACTCAAAGTATGAGAACAAAGAATTGAAACTGATAGTATCACCAACTTTTTGGAGCTATTACAATGCAGGCAGGTAACCTACAATGCAAAAGATGAGGCTCCCAAAAAATTGGGTAATACTAATCTGGCTGCGCCGGCAGGGCACAAGCCAGAAAAAAAGGCTCCTCTATCTACTCCTATATAGTGTTTGCAACCAACCAATGTTGATGGATACGGATGGATGCACACTAATAGGAGAAGAAAAAATGAGCTGCACTCAAATAATAATAATAATAATAATCTTTATTTTTATATTCCGCAGCGCTTTACACACATCATCATCACTGTCCCCGATGGGGCTCACAATCTAAATTCCCTATTAGTATGTCTTTAGAATGTGGGAGGAAAACGGAGTGCCCGGAGGAAACCCACGCAAAAACGGGGAGAACATACAAACTCCTTGCAGATGTTGTCCTTGGTGGGATTCGAACCCAGGACCCCAGCGCTGCAAGGCTGCAGCGCTAACCACTGAGCCACCGTGCCGCCCAAAGACAAATATGTGTGAGGCAGTGACGCACGTTGAGCGTCCTACAACCAGACGTAGCTGCAGGACACTCTACTCAGCGTGAGCTGCACTCACACACAGTCAGAGACCTCTCAGACAGCCGTCAACAGTGCAGCTAAGTGGGCACTGGCACTGACAGGCTGCAGAAAGGCTCCGCTGTGTACTCCTATATAGTGTTTGCAACCACCGTAGATGGAGACGGATGGATGCACACTAATAGAAGAAAAAATGAGCTGCACTCAAATAAAAATATGTGTGAGGCAGTGACGCACGCTGAGCGTCCTACAGCCAGACGTAGCTGCAGGACACACTACTCAGCGTGAGCTGCACTCACACACAGTCAGAGACCTCTCAGACAGCCGTGAACAGTGCAGCAAAGTGGACACTAGCACTGAAAGGCTGCAGAAAGGCTCCGCTGTCTACTACTAGTGTTTGCAACCAACGTATATGGATACGGATGGAAGCACACTAGATTGAAATTATTTAAAAAATGCAGCTCAAAAAATAAAAGATGTATGAGGCAGCAGTGATCACACTGGGTGGCCTACAGCCTGACGTGGCTGCAGGACCCACTCCACAGCGTGAGCTGCACTCACACAGCCCTTGCAGACAGCTGTGAACACTGCTGCTAGGGCAAAGAAGGCTACAGTGGTGGTTTATGTAGCCTGGGTAAAGCACTAGATGTTTGGTGGAATCGCTATTTCTAACTGTCCCTCACAGTCTTCTACAGCAGCCTGTCCCTAACTGAATTCACAGCAGAGTGACCAGAAATGGCGGCTGCGGTGGCTTTTATAGTGCATCATGACATCATTTCGGCAGCCAATCACAGCCATGCCAATAGTTAACATGCCTACATGCCTAACAGGATGTGCCCACACTTCGGAGGATTCCCATTGGCTTAATCAAAGCAAGCAGGCTCATAGCATGATGGGAACTTCCTATTCCGATTCCGATCCCGGAATCCGATATGAAAAAAGTATCGGAATTAAGTATCGGAATTCCGATACCGCTAATATCGGCCGATACCCGATACTTGCGGTATCGGAATGCTCAACACTAGTGTACAGTAAAAAGTCTGTGTTCCGATCTGCGTTAAGTGTCCGGTACGAACCAAACGAATGTACAAAGTTTTACAAGTACTATGGATTTATGCAAAAAAGTTTATGACTGATACTGTTATAAATATTAGATGCCCCGATGAATTGGCTTTGGAGCTGCAAGTATGGGTAGCATATAAAAAGATGCTCATTAAAAGAAAAGTATAAGCTCCTCCAGTTCTCGCTTCAGTGAAATGCTATATCCCTTTAGTTGCAGAGAACCCCCTTTATGTACAGTATTTAGCAGTCATGCATAGATTGGATATTCTTTTCACAGAGCCCACCACCACGTCACCGCTATGCTCCCATAATATACTTTGTACTTGCACTGCAGATGTTTAACGATTATGTCTGTTTGTTAACAACTAATTTTTTTAAGTGTATCTGAATATTGGACTTGAAAACAGCCAAATTAACGTTCTGCCTTGTTAGCAAAAATGGGTTTTGCACAATCTAAATCCTAATTGAAATCATAATGGTAATGAGCTGTGGCACGCTGAGAATACATTAATTAATGACTGCTATAGAGGAAAAAACATATCAGCCATGGGAAATAATCTCTTTTAAAAGTTGGGACTGAACTACTGTATTTATGTCGGGCAATCTGATGTATAAAGTCCATCAAAAGATTGTACTAAATAGTATCACTGTTACTGATGAGTGGATCAGACAAAATTTGACTATGCCTATTCGCGCAATTTGATTATTCTCTACAAATTTGATGTCCCTAATTATAATCTGGAGTTTCTCCAGACACTGGAACAAAATAAATGTACTCACCCTCCGCTCATCTCTCTGGACCCTCCATTCCTCACAGTCATCCATCCGGTCCTCGTCGCATGTTCTAATTTCCGACACTCAGGGAGGGTTCTGCACAAGCGTGTTAAAGGTCACAACAAGTGACGAGCAAGCATGCTCGCCACTATTCGTTGCTTGCCCGTGCATCACAGTGCTCTTGATGCTCGGAGGTCGCCAAGTATTGAAGGGGTTTCTCGGCTGGAGCTCGGGTCCCTGCCCTGCATGTTTGGTGCTCTTAAGAGAGCCAATGAACATGCAGGGATTGTCTGCCACACTGTAATGCCGCAGTCATGTTGGTTGTGGCATTACAGTGATTGGCTGGCAGCACAGCGTCAACAGGTCTATTTCAGACCTGGCGCCACCATGCCCGTCACATTCTGTGTCTGTGTGTGCGGGCGTCTGCATCTGATTTCAGGTTTCTGTGTGTGTATGCGTGTGTCTACAGGTGTGTACGGTGTCTTTGTGTGCGATAACACTGTCACACCGCCTTGTGGGATGCAGGCCTAGTATCTCAGAGGGTGGCTCAATCACGGTGACTCTGTTGGCTCTAACAATCCCTAGGTTAGGTGGCAATTAATAAAGGGGGAGTTTATGGATATATGAGACTGAGGGTTATGCTGATGCCTGCAAGGTATGAGGCCGCAGAGGAAAGAAGCATACACCGGAGGATCCGTGCAAACTTGAAAGATGAATTTTACTGAAGGCTTGAAACAATTCTTATGTTTTTCCATAAAACAGTCATGGATAACAGATACAATTTTCCTTAAGCATTGTGTTAGTCAAAGCTTTTTCTCAGTCCCGGCCTTGGGAGGATGGCAGTAACTTTTCATATAACTCACTGTGCTGCGTGAAGGGGGAGGATTAGCTGACCTTAATCGGATCGGAGTATCCAGATAATCTGCTGCGCAGCTCTGCAGCTCCTTCGCTTGTCTCAGCACTTTGTTGCTGTAAACGCGGGGAACTCAAAAAAAAAAAGTGCTTTGTATTACCCGCTTGTCCTAGATGAGAAGCCTCAATTTCCTACCTCCTCTCACCACCAAGACCTCACATAACAACGTTTTTCAGTCTCTCACACCACCTCCAACTGCCACTTATTTTCCAATCAGAAAAACAAGTTGTAATGCCAAACTAAGGCAGAAGAGGGCAGCATAGTACTACAAGTTGTAATACCAAAACAAGGCAGGAGAGGGCAGCATAATAAATAATTTACCTCCTCCCAAGGCGAAACAGAAAACCGTTAACACAAATGCAAGAACATATTAGTAATGGTTTTTCTTGTCGCTACCACACTACCGCCGGTACTGTCAGTCACAGCAGTGCGGGATCATGCTGTCAGATGTCAGTGTGATTCCGTAGCTGACTGTGACCCGCAGCGGTGAAGCACGCTTGGCCCAATGAGACTACTACTCCCATCAGGCTATCTCTGGTGTCACTGATAACAGTGACAACAAGTGCCGCTGATGGGAGAGTAGTATCATCTGCCGGTGCCTGGGCTGATAAGACTACTGCTCCCATCGGGCTAACTCTGGTGTCACTCGTTGCTCAAGTTGAGCAAATTGGAAAGCTCAAGTTGCTCGACCCGAGCATTGAGCCCAATGTAAGTCTATGGGAAACCTGAGGTTTTTTGGCGACCCCCCGGAGGTCTTTTGAGGGTCTAAAACCTGCAGAAAGCTATGGAAAAAGTGCTCAAATGACATGGTAACATCATGGGGAAGACCCCTGGAAGCATTTCTGACTCCAAGGTCACTGCTGTGAACAATGTTGCGTTTGAAATTTAGCAGAGAATATATGTGTCTATCTGCGGCTGTCTGCGTGTGTGTGCAACTGCGTGTGTGCAGCTGTCTGCATGTATGCGTGTCTGTGTCTGTGTGTGTGGGTGTGGCTGTCTGCGTGTGTGCACGGCTGTGTGCGGGTGTCTGTGTGTGTGTGTCTGCAGGTGTGTGCAGGTGTCTGTGTGTGCAGTTACGCTACCGCCGGTACTGTCGGTCACAGCAGTGGGAGAATAGTATCATTTGCTGGCTCCTGGGCCAATGAGACTACTGCTCCCATCGGGCTATCGCTGGTGTCACTAATAACAGTGACAACAGTTGCCGCTGACAGGAGAGTAGTATCATCTGCCGCCACCTGTGCTCACTGTTAAAAAAAAGAGTAAAATTACATACATATTCATTATTCACATAATACATACATTTTGATATATATACTGTATACATATTCACATAGAAATAAAAAACACATTATATTCTCCGCACACCAAATCCCCAATGCCCTCATCTCGTAGAAATAACGTAAAAAAAACCACCATATACTCCCTGTCTGCTGTAGTCTAAGGTATTCCAGATTGTCCGACGACGATCTCACGAGTAGAACAGTCACATCGGGAGATGTTCGGCGATACACTGACAGGAGATAATCGCCCCACCAGTGTATCAGCTGATTGACTCCATGCTGTCACTTATTGCACCACTGGGTGGGAAAGTTTTCACATCGTTTTTCCCAGAAGCCGACCAAGCAGGATCATCTTGCCCGACAAATTTATGGAGCATCCTTTAAATATAGCTCCTTCATGCATTCAGAGTTCACTAGCTCCCAGAACTTGGGCCGATTATGTGGCCGCTTGGTGGGAGTGGAGTATGTGGCGCCCCTGAGGCTCCTGAGGTGTGGTGCTCCACCATCCAGGTAAGGTGGAGACTCCTGACCACACTCCAACACCTGAAACCCACACCACAAAGTAGTGTAGCAAAGCACCTTCGGCGGCTCCCTGCTTGGAGTATAGCAAAGCACCCATTGGTGGCTCCCTGCTTGGAACACGAAACGTGCTGGGAAGTGGGTGGAGTTAGTTTACATTCAAGAGAGCGGGAAGAGTTTAGGATTTTAGTTGGTTAGTTGGTTGTTGAGTTGAGTGGTGAGGGAGAGAAGAAGATCCCAGGAGAGAGGGATATATGGATGGAAGTGCTGCAGCAGATCCCAGTGACCTGGGTCTGCTGGCACAGGAAAGGAAGAGAGAGAGAGCAACATAGACTGAAAGCCTGATTTTCCATAGAAAGCAAGATTAGTACGGAACGTGAGGAGTAAAAGAGGACAGAGGACGTGGGTTAGAAGAGAACCCTTCCTAGAAGTTCTAAGCGCAAGGCCAGGGCCCGGTCCCCGAGGTTGTATGGATACTAATGGTCCTGCAGCAGACACCGGAGGAATAGAAGTAGTGACCGCTTTATTCCCACACAAGACTTGGGGGCACAACAGCAACTGGATAGTGAGCCAGGACTCAGTAGCAAGGAGTCCCCGAAGCAGGCTACAGCTGTCTGGTGTACAAGTAGAGTTCATAAGAACATCGGACAGGAGGAACTCCAGTGTAACTCAGTACTAGGAGTACTTCATTTAAAGGCACTATAAGAGGAGACGTTCAGAAAGGCACATGCTGGCGGAGTGTTGGAAAGGAGTATTCCATCTGGCCTGGAGGTTGACTGAGTCCCTGACCCGGAGGACACGGCACAGAGGCAGGCACCTGTTTGTACAACAGACAGTGAGTAAAGCTTTGGAACTACATGCCCTGGTGTCCTCCACTCATTCCTGCGCCAACCCGCCCAGCACTGCTACATCACTTGCGCCTGACACTACATCATCCAAGTGACACTTCACCTACACTGCCCTGGGACTACAGCACTGCCTGTGGAGGGCTATAACATCACTACTGCACCACACCATCTGTCCCAGAGGATCTGTCTGCAGCGTCGATTTACATCTCCATTGCCGAACACCACAGGTTGCATCATGAAACACTTATAAACTTTCATCACCATAAGCACACTGCAACAATCCCCTTTTATAATGGGCGCCCAGGGCCACGGGCCGGGTCTCAGCTGCCGTGACATCTCCCATTGAAGCTCATTGGGCCCGGTACCGAGTACCCCACAGCCCTGAGAGGGTGACCCAAGTACCTTTTGTATTGTAGAGATCCACCATATGAGTGGACGGGGATTTACTTGCTTGGTCGATCTTTGAGGCATACGCTGGGACACTCAAGGTTAAACACTTAATTTGGTTTATTAAACTGCAGCATAAACCACTCTTCATGAACTAAATAGCATGTAGCTTCAAGTACAATGTCCGTTAAACATTCAGGTTTACAGCATAAACACAGTCTACTACTGACCCCGGTCAGCATTACTCACGGGTTATCAGAGAAGCGGCCGCACTGGTTTCACCGTTCTGAACATCGCCTTGCTCACTAGGCTGCCTAACAGTTCCAGTCCCCCAGCCGGGCACTAGCTCCCCTATGCAGAGCCGTCACAGCCTCTACCAGGTCCAGGGCCATTCAATGTGCTCTTCAGGAAGTTCAGTCCCAGACACTTCCAACACACACAGGCCTTCCAGGACCTTGCACTCTGACCACTCAGGAACAAAATACACCACCCATCTGATCAGACCTCAGTCACATTATATATCCCAAACCACCCCCATATGTGGGCGGTGTATGTGTGGCTAGCCAATCCCGCCCAGCTCTCTGACTAGCCCTATAAGCCCCTCTTATAAGTAAATAACTTGTGGACTACAAGTCCCAGCATAACAACGTCATTTTGGGGCTTATAGCGCAGATAACCTCTGCAACACATACTGGACATTTAGGCTGAGTTCACATGTGGCGTTTTTTTCGCCGCGAAAACGTGAAAAATAAGCATCCCATGCATTCCTATGGGATTCCGCAATGCTGTGCTAATGCTGCGGTTTTAACCGCGGCGGAATCGCTTCGTGGTAAAAACCGCAGCATGCTCATTAATTTGCGGAATCGCGGCGATCCCGCACCCATAGGAATGCATTGTTCGGCTTATTTCCCGCATGTGGCTGTGCCCACCATGCAGAAAGTAAGCAGAACAATTGCGGATGGTACCCATGGTCCGGAGGAGAGAAGACTGTCCTCTGGGCTTTGGGTACCATATCCCTGTAAAAAATAGAATTTAAAATAAAAAATATTGTTATTCTCACCCTCCGACGTCCTTCACGCTTCTCTTCACGCTCTCGTTCCCAGTAGTCCTTTGCGAAAATGCTCGCGATGACGTCCCTTCTCGCGGGATCGCGAAGTCTCGCGGTCATTCGCGCGACGTCATCGCGAATCACCGCGAGACGTCGCGATCCCGCGAGAACTGACGTCGTCGCGGGCATTTTCGCAAAGGATTACTGGGAACGGATGCGCGGGACGTCGGAGGGTGAGAATAACACCGTTTTTTATTATTTTTTTTACATTCTATCTTTTACTATTGATGCCGCATAGGCGGCCTCAGTAGTAAAAAGTTGGTCACACTCGTCAAACACTATGTTTGACGAGTGTGACCAACCTGTCAATCAGTTCTCCAAGCGATGCTACAGATCGCTTGGAAAACGCTAGCATTTTGCAAGCTAATTACGCTTGCAAAATGCTAGTTTTTCCGCGGGAAAATCGCGGGAATTTAAAATGCGATTTTCCTGCGGACTGGAATTCCGGAATTCTCGCGGTAATTTCCGCGAGAGTTCCGGTACGTGTGCACTTAGCCTTACAATCATGCAGGTCATTGTTTCACCACCACAAGCAAGGAAATGCCCACATGCATATTCTGAGTAGCACATGCAGTGCCCCCTTGCTTTAACAGAGGTTACTGCATCACAGTATATTTAATGGTCTCTAAGAGAATTCTGTTTCTGCTCAGGCAGCGGTTTTATTTGTTGAAGCAATGTTTCGTTGTGGTTTGTGTTATTCGTCTGTAGCAAAAGTCATTGCTGGTACTTCATTCTTTTTGAAATTATTGGGTTGCCCACCTTTGAATAGTTTTGTTGCAGTTAAACAGGCTTTGAAAGGTTTTAAAAAAGTGTCTTCTCAACCAGATCGTCGGTGCCCTATATCAATAGAGTTACTTTGTAAAATATGCTCGGTATTGGATGAAGTTTGTAGCTCACTTTACGAAGCATGACTTTTTCGCACTGCATTCGTATTGGCCTTTTTTGCAGCTTTACGGGTTTCAAAATTAATGGTAGAGAACAAATTTGGTGTTTCCGGCTTGATGGCTTCTGATGTTCAGGTTTCTCATTCCTCAGCTAGGCTTCTTTTAACCCCTTCACCCCCAAGGGTGGTTTGCACGTTCATGACCGGGTCAATTTTTACAATTCTGACCACTGTACCTTTATGAGGTCATAACTCTGGAACGCTTCTATGGATCCCGGTGATTCTGACACTGTTTTTTCGTGACATATTGTACTTCATGGTAGTGGCAAAATTTCATTCAAATAACTTGCGTTTATTTGTGAAAAAAATGGAAATTTGGCAAAAATTTTGAAAATTTCGCAATTTTCCAACTTTGAATTTTTATGCCCTTAAATCACAGAGATACGGCACACAAAAAACTTGATAACTAACATTTCCCACATGTTTACTTTACATCAGCACAATTTTGGAACCAAAATTTTTTTTTGTTAGGAAGTTATAAGGGTTAAAAGTTGACCAGCGATTTCTCATTTTTACAACACCATTTTATTTTTAGGACCACATCACATTTGAAGCCACTTTGAGGGGTCTATATGATAGAAAATACCCAAAAGTGACACCATTCTAAAAACTGCACCCCTTAAGGTGCTCAAAACCACATTCAAGAAGTTTATTAACCCTTTAGGTGCGTCACAGGAATTTTTTTGAATATTTAAAAAAAAATGAACATCTAACTTTTTTTCACAAAAAAAATCCTTCAGGTTCATTTTTTTTTATTTTACCAAGGGTAACAGGAGAAATTGGACTGCAAAAGCTATTGTGCAATTTGTCCTGAGTACGCTGATACCTGACTTGTCGGGGGGAACGACTGTTTCGGCGCATGGCAGAGCTCAGAATGGAAGGAGCGCCGTTTGACTTTTTCAATGCAAAATTGGCTGGAATTCAGATCGGACGCCATGTCACGTTTGGAGGGTCCCTGATATACCTAAACAGTGGAAATCCCCTACAAGTGACCCCATTTTGGAAACTAGACCCCCCAAGGAACTTATCTAGATATGTGGTGAGAACTTTGAACCCACAAGGGCTTTACAGAAGTTTATAACCTATAGCGGTACAATTAAAAAATCATATTTTTTCAACAAAAATGATCTTTTCACCCCAATTTTTATTTTCCCAAGGGTAACAGGACCCTAAAAGTTATTGTGCAATTTGTCCTGAGTATGCTGATACCCCACATGTGGGGGTAAACCACTATTTGGGCGCATGGCAGAGCTCGGAAGGGAAGCAGCGCCATTTGACGTTTTTGGCTGGAATTGAGATCGGACATCATGTCGCGATTGGAAAACCCCTGATGTACCAAAACAGTGGAAACCCCCCACAAATGACACCATTTTGGAAACTAGACCCCCTAAGGAACTTATCTAGATGTGTGGTGAGAACTTTGAACCCCCAAGGGCTTCACAGAAGTTTATAACATAAAGCCGTACAATTAAAAAATCATATTTTTTCCACAAAAATGATCTTTTCACCCTTAATTCTTATTTTTCCAAGGGTAACAGCACCCTAAAAGTTATTGTGCAATTTGTCCTGAGTAGGCTGATATCCCACATGTGGGGGTAAACCACTATTTGGGCGCATGGCAGAGCTCGGAAGGGAAGCAGCGCCATTTGACGTTTTTGGCTGGAATTGAGATCGGACACCATGTCGCGATTGGAAAACCCCTGATGTACCTAAACAGTGGAAACCCCCCACAAGTGACACCATTTTGGAAACTAGACCCCCTAAGGAACTTATCTAGATGTGTGGTGAGAACTTTGAACCCCCAAGGGCTTCACAGAAGTTTATAACATAAAGCCGTACAATTAAAAAATCATATTTTTTCCACAAAAATGATCTTTTCACCCTCAATTCTTATTTTTCCAAGGGTAACAGCACCCTAAAAGTTATTGTGCAATTTGTCCTGAGTACACTGATACCCCACATGTGGGGGTAAACCACTATTTGGGCGCATGGCAGAGCTCGGAAGGGAAGCAGCGCCATTTGACGTTTTTGGCTGGAATTGAGATCGGACACCATGTCGCGATTGGAAAACCCCTGATGTACCTAAACAGTGGAAACCCCCCACAAATGACACCATTTTGTAAACTAGACCCCCCAAGGAACTTATCTAGATGTGTGGTGAGCACTTTGAAGCCCCCAGTGCTTCACAGAAGTTTATAACGCCCGGGCGTGAAAATAAAAAATTTGTATTTTTTCCACAAACATGATCTTTTAGTCACCATTTTTTTTATTTTCCCAAGGGTAACAGGAGAAATTGGACCCCAAAAGTTGTTGTCCAATTTGTCCTGAGTATGCTGATACCCCATATGTGGGAGAAAACTACTGTATGGGCACACGTCGGGGATCGGAAGGGAAGTAGTGACGTTTTGGAATGCAGACATTGATGGAATGGTCTGCGGGTGTCATGTTGCCTTTGGAGAGCCCCTAATGTACCTAAACAGTAGAAACCCCCCACAAATGACCCCATTTTGAAAACTAGACCCCCTAAGGAACTTATCTAGATGTGAGGTGAGCACTTTGAACCCACAAGGGCTTCACAGAAGTTTATAATACCTATACCCGACATTGCTATTTCTGTGTGTGGTTCCACTATTACTCCCCAGCAACATGCCCGCTGTCTTGGGGTCATACTTGATTCCGAGCTTTCCGTTGCCCCCCACATTCGATCACTGGCTCGCTCTTGTCATCTGCACCTCAAAAACATTTCTAGAATTCGACCTTTTCTTACTTTTGACTCTGCAAAAACTCTTACTGTTTCTCTTATTCATTCTCGTCTCGACTATTGTAACTCTCTTCTAATCGGTCTCCCTCTTACCAAACTCTCCCCTCTCCAATCTGTCTTGAATGCTGCAGCCAGGATCATATTCCTCGCCAATCGTTACACCGATGCCTCTACCTTGTGCCAGTCATTACACTGGCTACCCATCCACTCCAGAATTCAGTATAAACTTATTACCCTCACCCACAAAGCCCTCCATGGCTCAGCACCACCCTACATCTCCTCCCTTGTTTCAGTATACCACCCTACCCGCGCCCTCCGTTCTGCTGATGACCTGAGGTTAGTATCCTCAATAGTCAGAACCTCCCACTCCCGTCTCCAAGACTTTACACGTGCGGCGCCAATTCTTTGGAATGCACTTCCCAGGTCAATACGATTAGTCCCCAATCCCCACAATTTTAAGCGTGTCCTGAAAACGCATTTATTCAGACTGGCCTATCGCCTCAACACATTAACCTAACCTATCCCTGTGTGGCAGAGCCAAAAGTTTTACCATAACCAGGTTCCCAGCATCATGTTCCCACATGCTTTATGCATCCATTAGCCCTCTGTGTCTGTACTGTTACACACTTAACATTATGGCTGGTCTATACAATCAGAGCAACTGTTACCACCCACCTTTCGTGTCTCCCTCTTTCCTCATAGACTGTAAGCTTGCGAGCAGGGCCCTCACTCCTCTTGTTATTTGTTATAATCTACTGTATGTGATTATTGTTATGCTGTAATGTCTATTGTCTGTACAAATCCCCTCTGAAATGTAAAGTGCTGCGGAATATGTCGGCGCTATAAAAATAAAATTTATTATTATTATTATTATTATTTATAATGCCAGGGCATGAAAATAAAAAAATCTTATTTTTTCCACAAACATGATCAATTATTCCCCAATTTTTTTATTTTCCCAAGGGTAACAGGAGAAATTGAACCCCAAAAGTTGTTGTCCAATTTGTCCTGAGTACGCTGACACCCCATATGTGGGAGAAAACTACTGTATGGACACACGTCAGGGCTCGGAAGGGAAGTAGTGACGTTTTGGAATGCAGACTTTGATGGAATAGTCTGTGGGTGTCATGTTGCCTTTGGAGAGCCCCTAATGTACCTAAACAGTGGAAACACCCACAAATGACCCCATTTTGGAAACGAGAACCCCTAAGGAACTTATCTAGATGTGTGGTGAGCACTTTGAACCCCCAAGGGCTTCACAGAAGTTTATAATGCCCGGGCATGAAAATAAAAAAATCATATTTTTTCCACAAACATGATCAATTAGTCCCCAATTTTTTCATTTTCCCAAGGGTAACAGGAGAAATTGGACCACAAAAGTTGTTGTCCAATTTGTCATGAGTACGCTGACACCCCATATGTGGGAGAAAATTACTGTATGGACACACGTCGGGGCTCGGAAGGGAAGCAGTGCCATTTTGGAATGCAGACTTTGATGGAATGGTCTGCGGGTGTCATGTGCGTTTGGAGAGCCCCTGATGTACCTAAACTATTGAAACTCCCCACAAGTGACCCCATTTTGGACACTAGACCCCCACGGAACTTATCTAGATGTGTGGTGAGCACTTTGAACCCCCAAGTGCTTTACAGAAGTTTATAACGCTCGGACGTGAAAATAAAAAAATCATTTTTTTCCACAAAAATGATATTTTTGCTCCCAATTTTTTATTTTCCTAAGGGTAACAGGAGAAACTGGACCCCAAAAATTGTTTTGCAATTTGTCCTGAGTAGGCTGATACCCTACATGTGGGGGTAAAACACTGTTTGGGCGCATGGCAGAGCTTGGAAGGGAAGGAGCACCATATGACTTTTTCAACTCAGAATTGGCTGGAATTGAGATCAGACGCAATGTTGCATTTGGAGAGCCCCTGATGTGCCCAAACAGTGGAAACCCCCAATTCTAACTCCAACCCGAACCCCAACACACCCCTAACCCTAATCTCAGCCCTAACCCTAGTCCTAACCCAAGCCCTAACCCTAGCCCTAACCCTAACCCTAGCCCTAACCCTAACCCTAGCCCTAACCCTAGCCCTAACCCTAACCCTAATGGAAAAATGGAAATAAATACATTTTTTTTATTTTATTATTTTTCCCTAACTAAGGGGGTGATAACGGGGGGTTTGATTTACTATTTATGGCGGTTTTTATGTTTGGCGGCTGTCGCACGCTAAAAGATGCTTTTTATTGTAAAAATAGTTTTTGCATCACCACATATTGAGAGCTATAATTTTTCCGTATTTTGACCCACCGAGTCATGTGAGGTCTTATTTTTTGCGGGACGAGTTGATGTTTTTATTGGTACCATTTTCGGGCACGTGACATTTTTTGATCGCTTTTTATTCCGATTTTTGGGACGCAGAATGAACAAAAACCAGCGTTTCATGAATTTCTTTTGGGGGAGTGCGTTTACACCATTCCGCGTGCGCTAAAATTGATAAAGCGGTTTTATTCTTCGGGTCAGTACGGTTACAGCGATACCTCATTTAGGTCGTTTTTTTATGTTTTGTCGGTTTTATGCAATGAAAACTATTTTATATAAAAAATAATTATTTTTGCATCGCTTTATTCTGCGAGCTATAACTTTTTTATTTTTTCGCTGATGATGCTGTGTGGCAGCTCGTTTTTTGCGGGACAAGATGACGTTTTCATCGGTACCATGGATATTTATATGCGTCTTTTTGATCGCGCGCTATTACACTTTTTGTTTGGCGGTATGATAATAAATCATTATTTTTTGCTTCGTTTTTTATTTTTATTTTTTAAGGGGTTCGCTAAAGGGGTTAACTAATGGGACAGTTTTATAGGGCGGGTCGTTACGGACGCGGCGATACCTAATATGTGTACTTTTATTGTTTTGTTTTTTTTTATTTTCAAAAAATGAATTTATTGGAGAATATTTTTTTTTTTTTTACTAATTTATTTGGCGATTTTTTTTAAATTATTTTTACACTTTTTTTTATTTTTTTTTACTTTATTACATAGTCCCAGGTGGGACATCACTGTCCTGTGACAGATCGCTGATCTGTCACATCACAGATCACTGTGACAGATCAGCAATCTGTCACAGGCATTGAAGAAGACTTCCTCTTGCCTGCGCTTTGCAGGCACTGAGGAAGCCAGCTTCCTGCAGGCCCCCGAAGGCCCCCGTCGCCATCTTGGATTCGGGGGCCTGGAGGAAAGGAGTCCCCCGCAGCAGCGCTGCACATTGCGCTGCCGTGGGGGGCTCAGGGAAGCAAGGAGAGAGCCCCCTCCCTGCCGATGCTCCCCTTTAACTCCCGGTACACCGCGATCATGTTTGATCGCGGTGTGCAAGGGGTTAACGTGTAGGGGGCGGTCCGTGTCCGCGCCTGACACATTGTGCCGGGTGTCAGCTGTGATAATCAGCTGACACCCGGCCGCGATCAGCGGCGCTCACCACGTGGGCGCCGCTGATCGCGGTAGACGTACTATCCCATCCATGGGCATAGGGGCCCGGGTCCCATGGACGGGATAGTACGTCGGATGTCAGGAAGGGGTTAAGGAAGTCGATGTACAATACAAAATAATATTGTGCTACCGTTTTAGCCAGAAAAATAGATGTAAATACTTATGTCTGCAAAAAAAATGAGAAAAGTATTCAAGGTGTGATACCTTTATTAGCTAACCAGAGAAATTATATTTGTAAGTAAGCTTTCAGGGCTCAGAAGGCCCCTTCACCAGGCTAATTACAAGTGAATTACTGAGAAGAGACGACAATATTTAAATAGTGTCATGATCCAGGTTGGATCTGACAGTCTAAATGCACAAAGTAACTTTTATTCCCTTGGCTGTGTGCCAAAGGTGGTTTTTGCCCCCCGGTGGCCATTAGGGTCATTGCACTGTGGTGACTTCAGTTGTAGTTTTCCCCCTGGTGGCCATTAGGGTCATTGCACTTAGGTTACCTTAGTTTGTGCATGTGATTAGGTAACAGGTGTGAATGCTCTATAAAAGAGTTTCAGGTGTATCAATCACTGTTGGTGATAGGTCTTCATTTGCAAGCAAGCCTGGGTGAAGGATGGAGCTAAAGGAGAGTCACAGGCAGCTCAGGGAGATTCCTGGAGTGTCAGCTATGGTGTCTACAAGGAGTGCTGGCATGGCGTGGTGGAGTCGCAGCTATGGTGTCAGCAAGGAGTTCTTGCATGGATTGGTGGAGTGGCAGCTATGGTGTAGAGCTGCACTCAAAATGCTGGATGTTGTTGCTGAGCTGGACTCAAGCATGCTGGACTTTTTGGCAGAAAAGCTGGACTCATTGGCGGGACTCTGATTTGGACTGCTGCACGCAGGTGGTTGACTCTGTTTGCTCCAAAGCTGCACTATAGTGATGGATCCAGTTGGAGGAAAAGATGCACACAGGTGGTGGGTTCTGTTGCTGGGAGTGTAAGCAACAGAGCAAAGCTAAGTGGTGTTCCCCTGTTTTGTCTTTTTTCCTTATGTGTGTTTAGTGCAGTGGTGGGATTAGTTTCCGCACCGACCAATTCCTTAGTGAGGGTTTAGGTGCAGGGCGAGCTAGGGATATCAGGTATCCAGATCAGCACCCGGTGCAGAACCAGCCTAGGAAATGTTAGGAGTGTAGAGACACTGACTCAGGGGAGTGCAGGAGGTCTCCACTTCCCCATTCCCTATCACAGGGCCACCATTGTTATTGTTACCCAGGTTTTCCTTATTGTTTAAATTCACCTTACTGGAGGCGGGGTTTCCAGATTTACGTGTTACCTGTATTACCTAAATTCACCTGTTGGAGGCGGCGTATCCAGCTGCACATCTTATTATTTAAATTCGCCCCACTGGAGGCGGTGTATCCAGGGTCACGCGTGTCATCTAAATCCGCCCTGCTGGGGATGCTGTGTCCAGCCTTTGCGTGACCATGACAAATAGGAATTATAACAGGACATGAGGTGATGCTAGCTAGAGACAGGCCAAGGAAATCAAATTAAGGTTTTTGTTACACATGCAGATGAGGACCAAGTGTTCTATTAGAGATCTGAAGACCTTCTTGTGGAGACCTGGACACAGCTTGGCAGATCTAAAAGTCCTAATATTGAAAGGTCATTTCAATAGTGACAGAGATAGAAAAATTTGGGAGTTTAAATTTATAAATATGTTTCAATCTCTAACAATAGGACTGAATTTGACTTCTGGATTCATGACTCATTACATGAACACAGTTCACACCTCCACAAGAAGGTTTTCAGATCTCTAATAGAACACTTGGTCCTTATCTGCACGTGTAACAAAAAAAAAATCTAACCTGATGAAGGGGCCTTTGAGCCCTGAAAGCTTGCTTACAAATATAATTTCACTGGTTAGCCAATAAAGGTATCACACCATGACTACTTTTCTCAATTTTTGGGGGGGACATAACTATTTACATCTTTAAGGAAGTTGAAAACAGATCAACGTGGTGTGGGTAGTGTTATTGTTCTTCATCATCCCAGGATCAAAGCGATTTGCCCAGTGGCAACTCTTTGACAATGGCTATCCACGCGTTCGGGTAATGCTAGTCAGATTTTAAATCATATGGGAGGTTCTCCAGCCATGAGGTATCAGTTTTGTTTTATTTTGAAAAGGTGTTTAATAAAAAAATTAGGGTTACTTGATTGTAAAATTTCATCTCATTCATTTTTTCATTTTGCACAGGGGCAACCACGGACGCTTTCTCTATGGGTTTGGGTGAGCAATCCATTAAAAGAATTGGTTGCAGGAAATCTAACAGATACCAGTTATATATTAGACCTCATCTTTCTCTGAATGTTTAATATTTCTGTTTTGTTTCCCCCTTTTTAGGCCCGGCAATAGTTTGGGTGGTAGGCCACTCATTCATTTTTTGGGCTCAAAAGAGGGCGGCAAGACGCAATTATACAGAAAATCTCTTTCCCGCCAGATAGTTTTCAGGTATTCTGGCATGGAAGTAGAGGGTTGCTATGGAATAAATTGTGGTCTGTTTTAGTTGTACTGGCTAGTTCTCTTCCTCCACCTGACATGATTATTCTGCATGTAGGGGAAATGATATAGGGCATGCAAGCACCTTAGATTTATTGAACAACATGAAAAAAAGATGTAGCTTGGATTAAATGTCAGTTTCGTAAAACATTTTTGATTGTTAACTAAAAAATTCCCAGATTGCTTTGTTAATCATATAATATGTTATTTTGTGAAAAAATTCGGAAAAAAATTAACAGGGAGCTTCACAAATTCATGCCTGTGGTAGATGGCTTTACTTCTAGGCATTCTGAATTGGAAGGCTTTGTTCCAGGATTGTACCCGGCTGATTCCACTCATTTATCTTCAGTCGGTTTGGATATATTTAATGTAGGGATACAGAATGCTTTGGAACAATGGTTGAGGTGCTCAGGGGCGGGGGCTTTGTTAATGCGCCCTGTGGGTAAAATAGCCCCTTTAGGTTGGGTCAATTGTTTCTTGAAGTTAAGAAAATATTAACTTATTCTTATTAAATTAATTTACTTACGGTTTATCATTTTAATTACATTTATTATTTATGTAATCTCATAATAAAACACCTCGGCCATTGTTTTTACCCTGAAGAAGTGTCCTTTGTCCTTTATTTATATATACCAAGATGTTCTTTTTTGGGGATAGCTAATGGACCTTGTGCGCCCATGAGAAACCCCATTAGCACTAGCAGGGAGTGGACATGGGGGCACAGGTCCTTTCTTCCCTCATTTAATTTCTTGTTCTTGTAATAAATTTGGTTAAACGTATACATCAAATTAGGGGATTTTGGGGTATGAAATTAACATAAAGATGGTGTTATGATAATTTTGAGGACTGTTAATAACTTCTTCACATTTGTGTTTGTCCGAGTAATGTATTTCAGGAACAAGGATAATGGTTGTGAATGGTTTCTTCCACCCTGTGTGACCATTGTTGATTGGTCAGTTTGAAAAAGGGCGGGAAAGCGAACTATATAAACAGCTGTTTTCAGTCAGCTGCCTCATTCCAGCTGCGGAGAAACTGACATGTGTTGATGTCATTGATCTTCACGGATTCGTCTAGGTGCAATATTAGTGAGAATAGGAGAAAGAGGTCTGGGAGCTTCCAACGTAATCTGCATAGAAACCACTCTGGGCTGGGTCCAATACAAAACAGGTGGGTGCACGTTTCGCTGGTGAGCACGGCAGAGATCCAAAAAAGGATAAAAACCGGCACACCAACCCGTATAGTTTATTATTTTAATTACATTTATGATTTATGTAATCTCATAATAAAGCACCTCGGCCATTGTTTTTAATATTAAGAAGGGCCCTGTGTCTTTTATTTACATATACCAAGATGTTCTTTTTTGGGGAAAGCTGCTGAACCTTGTGACCCCATGTGTCCTGTGTGATGCAATATACAGAAGATTATTCAGTTCTGCTCTTAATCCCAGATCTTGCCCCCAAATTATTGGACAACCATTGGACAATTGACAGGCCTGATTAGATTGTTTCCTTGTTTTTCAGGCTCATGCGCATGATAATTGCTATGTATGTATTTCATATATCAGCACCAACATAGGAAATATTACAGTTTCTTCATCTATCCTAGAATTTATACATATTCAGATCTGTGTTGGCGTTATTGGTGGTTTTCTTGCCCCATCCTCCTGTTCTTGGTCATGCTCATGTGGTTTTCTAATTCGCTGTTAACAGATGTTCACCTTCACCTTTCTCCAGAATTACAGAGCTCAGAACGGTAGGAAATAACCTGAAGAAAACACCAACATTTGGCTGAAAACCTTTAAAGATATAAAAATAGGCAAAATGTTCTACATTCTTCTCCATCTTAATGTCCTACGGCGCCATAAACAGATTCATTATATTTTACGACTTTGCTTTATATTTTTAGCATTTTTTGTGATATCTGTTTACAAGGTTTTTTTTTTGTTTGTTCTTCTCATTTTCTTTTTCTCTTCATTTTTCCTGGACTTCACATTCAGATCACAGCCAGAAGTGATTAGCAGAAAATTCTAATTATACAGTGCTCTGATCAACAAAAAAGGGTGAATGTATTATTAACCCCATAATCATTATCACAATTCTCCATTTAGAATCGAAGAAAGGACCCTACAGTTGTATTTGCAGATAACTGTAAAAAGTATTGCTAAAAATGTTAATTTTTTTTGTTAAAATAATAAAAAAAGAGACTAAATTAAATGAAACTATTAAAAATGGCATATTTTATTTGCATTTTTTGGAATTTTGTATTTTGTAACAATTAAAAGGAGAATTCACAAGTCAGCAAGTTATTACCTGTCTACTGGATACATTAGATGATAATATGCAGAATGCAGGGGGTCCAACTGCGGGGACCCCAACGATCCCAGAGCTTTGAAATGTCCAAACAAAAGAGTTCAGTGATTGCGTATGGTCAACATTTATTGCTCGCTTTTTAATCTCAGTTCGTGTTAGCTCGTCATATTCAACCGTGTTTCCCAAAATTAGCATTATGGCTCAGCGGAAGTGTATTAATTCACCTGACAGTTTCTGTTACATTTGTGGTGAATATACAGTGTTGAAGCAACAGCTGAATATTACAGACTTTGTGAAAAAAGTATATGTGGCGCCCCTGAGGGTTCAGTAGCCACAGAGGTACTGCACCTCTGCCTGAGGTGTGGTGCCCCACCTTCCAGGTAGGTTGGAGGCTCCTGACCACGCTCTAACACTCGCATCCCACACAACACGGTAGTTCAGCAAAGCCACATTGCGGCTCCCTGCTTAGAGTGTAGCAGAGCACCTTTGGTGGCTCCCTGCTTGGAACACGAAACGTGCTTGGAGGCGGGTGGAGTTTAGAATACATAAAAGAGTGGGAAGGTTTAGAATTTCAGTCAGTTTGAGGTCAGTGAGTGAGGAGAGAAGATCCCTGGGAGAGGGATGGAGGAAGGAGGTGCTGCAGCAGATCTCAGTAACCTTGGTCTGCTGGCACGGGAAAGGAAAGAAAGAGAAAGACATTGAACAGAAACTTGATCTTCCATAAGAAGGAAAGAATAGTACGGAACGTAGGAGTAAAAGGGAACAGAGTACGTGGGTTAGAGGAAGAGCCCTACCTAGAAATTCTAAGCGCAAGGCCGGGGCCCGGTCCCCGAGGTTGAATGGACACTAATGGTTCTGCAGCAGACACCGGTGGAGTAGTGGGCTGTAAATGCACTACTCCCATCTAAGACTTGGGGCACAACAGCAACATTGACAGTGAGCCAGGATTCAGGAGTACGGAGTCCCCGAAGCAGGCTACAGCTGTCTGCCATGCAAGTAGAGTTCTTGGGAACATCTGTCAGGAGGAACTCCAGTGTAACTCAGTACTAGGAGATCTTCACACTTAAAGGCGCTATAGAGGAGACGTTCAGAAAGGCACATGTTGGCGGAGTGTTGGAGGGGAGCGTCCTATCTTGCCTGGAAGTTGACTGAGTCCCTGACCCGGAGGACACAGCATGGAGGCAGGCACCTGTGTGTACTACAGACTGTGAGTAAAGCTTTGGAACTACAAGCCCTGGTGTCCTCCATTCATTCCTGCACCAACACACTGGGTACCGCTACATCTGGGTACCGGCTTCTACACTGCCTGCGCCTCTCAGCTACCCCTACATCTACACTGCCCTGGGACTGCAGCTCCACCTGTGGGGAGCTTCACCATCTTGGCTGCAACACACCACCAGTCCCAGGGGATCTGCATGCAGCGTTGGCTTGGCATCTCCCTTGCCGAACACCACAGGTGGCGTCACAAACTATTCATCAATTCTATTTAATTGTTCTTTCATCCCCTTTTGCGATGGAGCCCCAGGGCCACGGACCGGGTCACAGCTTCTGTGACAACTCCCATTGAGATCAACGGGCCCGATGCCGAGTACCCCGCTAGCCCTGGTCGGGCGCTCCATATACTTCGCATATTTCGGACTAAAGCTTGGAGATCAAGATAAAGCTTGGATGCCTCATAAAGTGTGCAAACGGTGTGTTGAGGACCTCCAAAATTGGTTCAAGGGTAAAAAAAGGTTTCCGTTATGGGATTCCTATGGTATGGTGAGAGCAAAAGAACCATAGTGACGGTTGTTACTTTTGTTCATGCGATGTGAAAGGCTATAATTCAAAATGGAAACATTCCACTTCATACCCCAATATTCATACAGCAATCCGTCCCATCCCCCATGGCA